>NC_047027.1:15583816-16309400 GCF_902652985.1 Pecten maximus | reverse complement strand
GGACTCCACGTTGAGCGTCACCATATTCCGTAGTATTGTAACCACGCGTCCGCGGTAGCGCGGTTAATTGTTCACCGATGGAAGTTTTGCCGAAATCATTACGTTTTCCTGTTGATCACATCCCACTGGAGGTGCCCAAAAAGATCCGAAGCTCCTAGCAGCTCTAGAAATGACGTCAGAACTGCACGTTGAGCGTCACCATATTCCGTAGTATTGTAACCACGCGTCCGCGGTAGCGCGGTTAATTGTTCACCGATGGAAGTTTTGCCGAAATCATACGTTTTCCTGTTGATCACATCCCACTGGAGGTGCCCAAAAAGATCCGAAGCTCCTAGCAGCTCTAGAAATGACGTCAGAACTGCACGTTGAGCGTCACCATATTCCGTAGTATTGTAACCACGCGTCCGCGGTAGCGCGGTTAATTGTTCACCGATGGAAGTTTTGCCGAAATCATACGTTTTCCTGTTGATCACATCCCACTGGAGGTGCCCAAAAAGATCCGAAGCTCCTAGCAGCTCTAGAAATGACGTCAGAACTGCACGTTGAGCGTCACCATATTCCGTAGTATTGTAACCACGCGTCCGCGGTAGCGCTGGTTAATTGTTCACCGATGGAAGTTTTGCCGAAATCATTACGTTTTCCTGTTGATCACATCCCACTGGAGGTGCCCAAAAAGATCCGAAGCTCCTAGCAGCTCTAGAAATGACGTCAGAACTGCACGTTGAGCGTCACCATATTCCGTAGTATTGTAACCACGCGTCCGCGGTAGCGCGGTTAATTGTTCACCGATGGAAGTTTTGCCGAAATCATAACGTTTTCCTGTTGATCACATCCCACTGGAGGTGCCCAAAAAGATCCGAAGCTCCTAGCAGCTCTAGAAATGACGTCAGAACTGCACGTTGAGCGTCACCATATTCCGTAGTATTGTAACCACGCGTCCGCGGTAGCGCGGTTAATTGTTCACCGATGGAAGTTTTGCCGAAATCATAACGTTTTCCTGTTGATCACATCCCACTGGAGGTGCCCAAAAAGATCCGAAGCTCCTAGCAGCTCTAGAAATGACGTCAGAACTGCACGTTGAGCGTCACCATATTCCGTAGTATTGTAACCACGCGTCCGCGGTAGCGCGGTTAATTGTTCACCGATGGAAGTTTTGCCGAAATCATTACGTTTTCCTGTTGATCACAATCCCACTGAAGGTGCACAAAAAGATCCGAAGCTCCTAGCAGCTCTAGATATGACGTCAGAACTGCACGTTGAGCGTCACCATATTCCGTATATTGTAACCACGCGTCCGCGGTAGCGCGGTTAATGGTTCACCGATAGGAAGTTTTGCCGAAATCATTACGTTTTCCTGTTGATAACATCCCACTGGAGGTGCCCAAAAAGATCCAAAGCTCCTAGCAGCTCTAGAAATGACGTCAGAACTGCACGTTGAGCGTCACCATATTCCGTAGTATTGTAAGCACGCGTCCACGGTAGCGCGGTTAATTGTTCACCGATGGAAGTTTTGCCGAAATAATTACGTTTTCCTGTTGATCACATCCCACTGGAGGTGCACAAAAAGATCCGAAGCTCCTAGCAGCTCTAGAAATGACGTCAGAACTGCACGTTGAGCGTCACCATATTCCGTAGTATTGTAACCACGCGTCCGCGGTAGCGCGGTTAATTATTCACCGATGGAAGTTTTGCCGAAATCATGACGTTTTCCTGTTGATCACATCCCACTGGAGGTGCCCAAAAAGATCCGAAGCTCCTAGCAGCTCTAGAAATGACGTCAGGACTGCACGTTGAGCGTCACCATATTCCGTATATTGTAACCACGCGTCCGCGGTAGCGCGGTTAATTGTTCACCGATAGAAGTTTTGCCGAAATCATAACGTTTTCCTGTTGATCACATCCCACTCGAGGTGCCCAAAAAGATCCGAAGCTCCTAGCAGCTCTAGAAATGACGTCAGAACTGCACGTTGAGCGTCACCATATTCCGTAGTATTGTAACCTACGCGTCCTGCAGTAGCGCGGTTAATTGTTCACCGATGGAAGTTTTGCCGAAATCATTACGTTTTCCTGTTCATTCACATCCCACAGGAGGTGCCCAAAAAAGATCCGAAGCTCCTAGCAGCTCTAGAAAGTGACGTCAGAACTGCACGTTGAGCGTCACCATATTCCGTAGTATTGTAACCACGCGTCCGCGGTAGCGCGGTTAATTGTTCACCGACGGAAGTTTTGCCGAAATCATTACGTTTTCCATATTGATCACATCCCACTGGAGGTGCCCAAAAAGATCCAAAACTCCTAGGTAGCACACCACAGTAAGACAGCCTGGCCATGGGCAATTTTTTTGTTAAGCAAGTAACTCCTGTATTATGATATGTATAAAAAATGAAAAAATAAATGTACACTATAATTGGTATATCCAGTATGAAGTAGTACATACAGGCTTCACATTTATTAAAACAAAAATCAATAAATTGGTTCCGGATTTTAAATATCCGGATTTTCCGAACGTGTGTTTACACAGGAAATTTAGTTTCGCCTACAGCGCAAAATGGAAGCCCACAGAAAAGGTAAGATAGCGGAAAAACTTAATTGACAACATATGTTCAAACAAGATTAATTCTGTCTTTGGGATAGAGATATTTAATTTTAAATAGGTTTCAGAAAAAAAATTGTGTAGAGAATTGTGCCATTTTGGGTCAAATATCATAATATTTTGCAATTTTTGAGAATTTTTTAAGCTGTTACCATGGTATTCACAGCTCTAAAAATCACAGAAAATATCAGTTTACTTATCCTTCAGAGCTCTATTAAAATTGCAAATGTTGTACAGATTTCAAATATATATACTTTATTAGAGGTTATATGTAAGGTTAACTGGCAATGTTTACATATCTAAAGCATGTGCCATATTTTTCAGAATTTGGCATTTTTACTGTACACTGCTACCTTATAAGGGCTGAAAAATGTTATTTTTTGGAAATTGTGCTTAATTATGCTTGATTAAGCTTCATTTTAGTTCATTATTGCTCAAAAATGCATAAAAACAATTTAAAACTTGTTTATTATCATTCTTGTCATATTAGAGGAATCAAGGGAGGTAACTCGCATATTTACCCATTTTAAGGGTGGGTTAATTAAGCATAATGTTAATGAGTCAGTGTAAATTGAAAAGATATTCTATGTTTTATAACAAACCCAAAATAACTTATTGGGTATCTAACAAACCATATAGACTGAATTCTGGTTTGTTTTACCTGTTTATTACCCCGTATCCATGGAAACTATTACAGTAAGTGTTATTTTTTTGAAATATTTGGTGAAACCATTATTTTCAATTTATTTATACATTGGTAAGCATGTAATTTCAATTGATGGAGTGTACGGTTGATACAATATTGTCAATTATTGTCACTTCCTTCGGTAAAGCAGAACAAATAGCATTTTCCGCATAAAATGGGATCAGCGGACACTTTCATATGATCATTGGTACATATCTGAATTACCGGGGTGGAAACAGATGACTGTGATGTCATAGGCATGACATTTTGAAATCTTGGATGTCATGTCATGATTTATCAGTTAGAATATTGCATGTGTTGCTAAGCTGAGGTTTGGAAAGGAATTTGGTTATTTATTATAACACCATTGAGTATTTATGACGTCATAGATACCGCATGATGACGTCATAGTTACTGATGACGTCATGGTAACTATGACGTCACATTACAAGGCTAAATTTGATAGTTGTATAGTATTTTTTGCTTGATTACATGCACAGAGACTCAAAGTACCACATTCAACTCAAAACACAACTTTATTCAAGAGATATACAGAATTATGGGAGTTTTCATCTTTAAAATTACCTCCCCTTATTACTTGATTGGGAGAAAAAGTTGTCAAAATAAACCTCTCAGGGAAATCAGCAATACTCGGTGACTATTAAAGATACACAGTAACCCGATATGTCATTTTGTTCGTCGGAACATATTCTAGACATTCATGGGGTTTTTAGTAAAATTAGAATTAACAAAAGTGATGTATAAGGTAGCACACCACAGTAAGACAGCCTGGCCATGGGCAATTTTTTTGTTAAGCAAATAACTCCTGTATTATGATATGTATAAAAAATGAAAAAATAAATGTACACTATAATTGGTATATCCAGTATGAAGTAGTACATACAGGCTTCACATTTATTAAAACAAAAATCAATAAATTGGTTCCGGATTTTAAATAACCGGATTTTCCGAACGTGTGTTTACACAGGAAATTTAGTTTCGCCTACAGCGCAAAATGGAAGCCCACAGAAAAGGTAAGATAGCGGAAAAACTTAATTGACAACATATGTTCAAACAAGATTAATTCTGTCTTTGGGATAGAGATATTTAATTTTAAATAGGTTTCAGAAAAAAAAATTGTGTAGAGAATTGTGCCATTTTGGGTCAAATATAATATTTTGCAATTTTTGAGAATTTTTTAAGCTGTTACCATGGTATTCACAGCTCTAAAAAATCACAGAAAATATCAGTTTACTTATCCTTCAGAGCTCTATTAAAATTGCAAATGTTGTACAGATTTCAAATATATATACTTTATTAGAGGTTATATGTAAGGTTAACTGGCAATGTTTACATATCTAAAGCATGTGCCATATTTTTCAGAATTTGGCATTTTTACTGTACACTGCTACCCTAGCAGTTCTAGAAATGACGTCAGAACTGCAAATTGAGCGCCACCATATTCCATAGTATTGTGACCACGCGTCCGCGATAGCGCGGTTAATTGTTCACCGATGGAAGTTTTGCAGAAATCATTACGTTTTCCTGTTCATCACATCCCACTGGAGGTGCCAAAAAAAGATCCGAAGCTCCTAGCAGCTCTAGAAATTAAGTCAGAACTGCACGTTGAGTGTCACCATATTCCGTAGTATTGTAACCTCGCGTCTGCAGTAGCGCGGGTAATTGTTCAGCGATGGAAATTTTGCCGAAATCATTACATTTTCCTGTTGATCACATCCCACAGGAGGTGCCAAAAAGGATCCAAAGCTCCTAGCAGCTCTAAAAGTGACGTCAGGACTGCACGTTGAGCGTCACCATATTCCGTAGTATTGTAACCACGCGTCCGCGGTAGCGCGGTTAATTGTTCACCGACGGAAGTTTTGCCGAAATCATTACGTTTTCCTATTGATCACATCCCACTGGAGGTGCCCAAAAAAATTCGAAGCTCCTAGCAGCTATAGAAATGACGCCAGAACTGCACGTTGAGCGTCATCAAATTCCGTAGTATTGTAACCACGCGTCCGCGGTAGCGCGGTTAATTGTTCACCGATGGAAGTTTACCGAAATCACTACGTTTTCCTGTTGATCACATCCGACTGGAGTTGGCCAAAAAGATCCGAAGCTCCTAGCAGCTCCAGAAATGACGTCAGAACTGCACGTTGTGCGTCTACATATTCCGTATTATTGTAACCACGCGTCCGCGGTAGTGCTGTTAATTGTTCACCGATGGAAGTTTTGCAGAAATCATTACGTTTTCCTGTTGATCACATCCCACTGGAGGTGCCCAAAAAGATCTGAAGCTCCTAGCAGCTGTAGAAATGACGTCAGGACTCCACGTTGAGCGTCACCATATTCCGTAGTATTGTAACCAAGCGTCCGCGGTAGCGCGGTTAATTGTTCACCGATGGAAGTTTTGCCGAAATCATTACGTTTTCCTGTTCATTACATCCCACAGGAGGTGCCAAAAAGGATCCAAAGCTCCTAGCAGCTCTAAAAGTGACGTCAGGACTGCACGTTGAGCGTCACCATATTCCGTAGTATTGTAACCACGCGTCCGCGGTAGCGCGGTTAATTGTTCACCGACGGAAGTTTTGCCGAAATCATTACGTTTTCCTATTGATCACATCCCACTGGAGGTGCCCAAAAAAATTCGAAGCTCCTAGCAGCTATAGAAATGACGCCAGAACTGCACGTTGAGCGTCATCAAATTCCGTAGTATTGTAACCACGCGTCCGCGGTAGCGCGGTTAATTGTTCACCGATGGAAGTTTACCGAAATCACTACGTTTTCCTGTTGATCACATCCCACTGGAGGTGCCCATAAAGATCCGAAGCTCCTAGCAGCTCTAGAAATGACGTCAGATCTGCACGTTGAGCGTCACCATATTCCGTAGTATTGTAACCAGGCGTCCGCGGTAGCGCTGTTAATTGTTCATCGATGGAAGGTTTTTCCGAAATTATTACATTTCCCTGTTTATCACATCCCACTGGAGGTGCCCAATCAGATCCAAAACTCCTAACAGCTCTAGAAATGACGTCAGAACTGCAAATTGAGCGCCACCATATTCCATAGTATTGTGACCACGAAAATCATGATGTTTTCCTGTTGATCACATCCCACTGGAGGTGCCCAAAAAGATCCGAAGCTCCTAGCAGCTCTAGAAATGACGTCAGGACTGCACGTTGAGCGTCACCATATTCCGTAATATGGTAACAACGCGTCCGCGGTAGCGCGGTTAATTATTCACAGATGGAAGGTTTGCCGAAATCATGATTTTTTCCTGTTGATCACATCCCACTCGAGGTGCCCAAAAAGATCCGAAGCTTCTAGCAGCTCTAGAAATGACGTCAGAACTGCACGTTGAGCGTCACCATATTCCGTAGTATTGTAACCTCGCGTCTGCAGTAGCGCGGTTAATTGTTCACCGATGGAAGTTTTGCCGAAATCATTACGTTTTCCTGTTGATCACAACCCACTACAGGTGCACAAAAAGATCCGAAGCTCCTAGCAGCTCTAGATATGACGTCGGGACTGCACGTTGAGCGTCACCATATTCCGTAATATGGTAACCACGCGTCCGCGGTAGCGCGGTTAATGGTTCACCGATAGAAGTTTTGCCGAAATCATTACGTTTTCCTGTTGATCACATCCCACTGGGGGTGCACAAAAAGATCCGAAGCTCCTAGCAGCTCTAGAAATGACGTCAGAACTGCACATTGAGTGTCACCATATTCCGTAGTATTGTAACCACGCGTCCGCGGTAGCGCGGTTAATTATTCACCGATGGAAGTTTTGCCGAAATCATGATGTTTTCCTGTTGATCACATCCCACTGGAGGTGCCCAAAAAGATCCGAAGCTCCTAGCAGCTCTAGAAATGACGTCAGGACTGCACGTTGAGCGTCACCATATTCCGTAGTATGGTAACAACGCGTCCGCGGTAGCGCGGTTAATTATTCACCGATAGAAGTTTTGCCGAAATCATGATGTTTTCCTGTTGATCACATCCCACTCGAGGTGCCCAAAAAGATCCGAAGCTCCTAGCAGCTCTAGAAATGACGTCAGAACTGCACGTTGAGCGTCACCATATTCCGTAGTATTGTAACCTCGCGTCCGCGGTAGCGCGGTTAATTGTTCACCGATGGAAGTTTTGCCGAAATCATTACGTTTTCCTGTTGATCACAATCCCACTAGAGGTGCCCAAAAAGATCCGAAGCTCCTAGCAGCTCTAGATATGACGTCGGAACTGCACGTTGAGCGTCACCATATTCCGTAATATGGTAACCACGCGTCCGCGGTAGCGCGGTTAATGGTTCACCGATAGAAGTTTTGCCGAAATCATTACGTTTTCCTGTTGATCACATCCCACTGGGAGGTGCACAAAAAGATCCGAAGCTCCTAGCAGCTCTAGAAATGACGTCAGAACTGCACATTGAGTGTCACCATATTCCGTAGTATTGTAACCACGCGTCCGCGGTAGCGCGGTTAATTATTCACCGATGGAAGTTTTGCCGAAATCATGATGTTTTCCTGTTGATCACATCCCACTGGAGGTGCCCAAAAAGATCCGAAGCTCCTAGCAGCTCTAGAAATGACGTCAGGACTGCACGTTGAGCGTCACCATATTCCGTAATATGGTAACAACGCGTCCGCGGTAGCGCGGTTAATTATTCACCGATAGAAGTTTTGCCGAAATCATGATGTTTTCCTGTTGATCACATCCCACTCGAGGTGCCCAAAAAGATCCGAAGCTCCTAGCAGCTCTAGAAATGACGTCAGAACTGCACGTTGAGCGTCACCATATTCCGTAGTATTGTAACCTCGCGTCTGCAGTAGCGCGGTTAATTGTTCACCGATGGAAGTTTTGCCGAAATCATTACGTTTTCCTGTTGATCACAACCCACTACAGGTGCCCAAAAAGATCCGAAGCTCCTAGCAGCTCTAGATATGACGTCAGAACTGCACGTTGAGCGTCACCATATTCCGTAGTATTGTAACCTCGCGTCTGCAGTAGCGCGGTTAATGGTTCACCGATAGAAGTTTTGCCGAAATCATTACGTTTTCCTTTTGATCACATCCCACTGGAGGTGCCCAAAAAGATCCAAAACTCCTAGGTAGCACACCACAGTAAGACAGCCTGGCCATGGGCAATTTTTTTGTTAAGCAAATAACTCCTGTATTATGATATGTATAAAAAATGAAAAAATAAATGTACACTATAATTGGTATATCCAGTATGAAGTAGTACATACAGGCTTCACATTTATTAAAACAAAAATCAATAAATTGGTTCCGGATTTTAAATATCCGGATTTTCCGAACGTGTGTTTACACAGGAAATTTAGTTTCGCCTACAGCGCAAAATGGAAGCCCACAGAAAAGGTAAGATAGCGGAAAAACTTAATTGACAACATATGTTCAAACAAGATTAATTCTGTCTTTGGGATAGAGATATTTAATTTTAAATAGGTTTCAGAAAAAAAATTGTGTAGAGAATTGTGCCATTTTGGGTCAAATATCATAATATTTTGCAATTTTTGAGAATTTTTTAAGCTGTTACCATGGTATTCACAGCTCTAAAAATCACAGAAAATATCAGTTTACTTATCCTTCAGAGCTCTATTAAAATTGCAAATGTTGTACAGATTTCAAATATATATACTTTATTAGAGGTTATATGTAAGGTTAACTGGCAATGTTTACATATCTAAAGCATGTGCCATATTTTTCAGAATTTGGCATTTTTACTGTACACTGCTACCTTATAAGGGCTGAAAAATGTTATTTTTTGGAAATTGTGCTTAATTATGCTTGATTAAGCTTCATTTTAGTTCATTATTGCTCAAAAATGCATAAAAACAATTTAAAACTTGTTTATTATCATTCTTGTCATATTAGAGGAATCAAGGGAGGTAACTCGCATATTTACCCATTTTAAGGGTGGGTTAATTAAGCATAATGTTAATGAGTCAGTGTAAATTGAAAAGATATTCTATGTTTTATAACAAACCCAAAATAACTTATTGGGTATCTAACAAACCATATAGACTGAATTCTGGTTTGTTTTACCTGTTTATTACCCCGTATCCATGGAAACTATTACAGTAAGTGTTATTTTTTTGAAATATTTGGTGAAACCATTATTTTCAATTTATTTATACATTGGTAAGCATGTAATTTCAATTGATGGAGTGTACGGTTGATACAATATTGTCAATTATTGTCACTTCCTTCGGTAAAGCAGAACAAATAGCATTTTCCGCATAAAATGGGATCAGCGGACACTTTCATATGATCATTGGTACATATCTGAATTACCGGGGTGGAAACAGATGACTGTGATGTCATAGGCATGACATTTTGAAATCTTGGATGTCATGTCATGATTTATCAGTTAGAATATTGCATGTGTTGCTAAGCTGAGGTTTGGAAAGGAATTTGGTTATTTATTATAACACCATTGAGTATTTATGACGTCATAGATACCGCATGATGACGTCATAGTTACTGATGACGTCATGGTAACTATGACGTCACATTACAAGGCTAAATTTGATAGTTGTATAGTATTTTTTGCTTGATTACATGCACAGAGACTCAAAGTACCACATTCAACTCAAAACACAACTTTATTCAAGAGATATACAGAATTATGGGAGTTTTCATCTTTAAAATTACCTCCCCTTATTACTTGATTGGGAGAAAAAGTTGTCAAAATAAACCTCTCAGGGAAATCAGCAATACTCGGTGACTATTAAAGATACACAGTAACCCGATATGTCATTTTGTTCGTCGGAACATATTCTAGACATTCATGGGGTTTTTAGTAAAATTAGAATTAACAAAAGTGATGTATAAGGTAGCACACCACAGTAAGACAGCCTGGCCATGGGCAATTTTTTTGTTAAGCAAATAACTCCTGTATTATGATATGTATAAAAAATGAAAAAATAAATGTACACTATAATTGGTATATCCAGTATGAAGTAGTACATACAGGCTTCACATTTATTAAAACAAAAATCAATAAATTGGTTCCGGATTTTAAATAACCGGATTTTCCGAACGTGTGTTTACACAGGAAATTTAGTTTCGCCTACAGCGCAAAATGGAAGCCCACAGAAAAGGTAAGATAGCGGAAAAACTTAATTGACAACATATGTTCAAACAAGATTAATTCTGTCTTTGGGATAGAGATATTTAATTTTAAATAGGTTTCAGAAAAAAAAATTGTGTAGAGAATTGTGCCATTTTGGGTCAAATATAATATTTTGCAATTTTTGAGAATTTTTTAAGCTGTTACCATGGTATTCACAGCTCTAAAAAATCACAGAAAATATCAGTTTACTTATCCTTCAGAGCTCTATTAAAATTGCAAATGTTGTACAGATTTCAAATATATATACTTTATTAGAGGTTATATGTAAGGTTAACTGGCAATGTTTACATATCTAAAGCATGTGCCATATTTTTCAGAATTTGGCATTTTTACTGTACACTGCTACCCTAGCAGTTCTAGAAATGACGTCAGAACTGCAAATTGAGCGCCACCATATTCCATAGTATTGTGACCACGCGTCCGCGATAGCGCGGTTAATTGTTCACCGATGGAAGTTTTGCAGAAATCATTACGTTTTCCTGTTCATCACATCCCACTGGAGGTGCCAAAAAAAGATCCGAAGCTCCTAGCAGCTCTAGAAATTAAGTCAGAACTGCACGTTGAGTGTCACCATATTCCGTAGTATTGTAACCTCGCGTCTGCAGTAGCGCGGGTAATTGTTCAGCGATGGAAATTTTGCCGAAATCATTACATTTTCCTGTTGATCACATCCCACAGGAGGTGCCAAAAAGGATCCAAAGCTCCTAGCAGCTCTAAAAGTGACGTCAGGACTGCACGTTGAGCGTCACCATATTCCGTAGTATTGTAACCACGCGTCCGCGGTAGCGCGGTTAATTGTTCACCGACGGAAGTTTTGCCGAAATCATTACGTTTTCCTATTGATCACATCCCACTGGAGGTGCCCAAAAAGATCCGAAGCTCCTAGCAGCTATAGAAATGACGTCAGAACTGCACGTTGAGCGTCATCAAATTCCGTAGTATTGTAACCACGCGTCCGCGGTAGCGCGGTTAATTGTTCACCGATGGAAGTTTACCGAAATCACTACGTTTTCCTGTTGATCACATCCGACTGGAGGTGGCCAAAAAGATCCGAAGCTCCTAGCAGCTCCAGAAATGACGTCAGAACTGCACGTTGAGCGTCACCATATTCCGTATTATTGTAACCACGCGTCCGCGGTAGTGCTGTTAATTGTTCACCGATGGAAGTTTTGCAGAAATCATTACGTTTTCCTGTTGATCACATCCCACTGGAGGTGCCCAAAAAGATCTGAAGCTCCTAGCAGCTCTAGAAATGACGTCAGAACTGCACGTTGAGCGTCACCATATTCCGTAGTATTGTAACCAAGCGTCCGCGGTAGCGCGGTTAATTGTTCACCGATGGAAGTTTTGCCGAAATCATTACGTTTTCCTGTTCATTACATCCCACATGGAGGTGCCCAAAAAGGATCCGAAGCTCCTAGCAGCTCTAGAAAGTGACGTCAGAACTGCACGTTGAGCGTCACCATATTCCGTAGTATTGTAACCACGCGTCCGCGGTAGCGCGGTTAATTGTTCACCGATGGAAGTTTTGCCGAAATCATTACGTTTTCCTATTGATCACATCCCACTGGAGGTGCCCAAAAAGATTCGAAGCTCCTAGCAGCTATAGAAATGACGTCAGAACTGCACGTTGAGCGTCATCAAATTCCGTAGTATTGTAACCACGCGTCCGCGGTAGCGCGGTTAATTGTTCACCGATGGAAGTTTAGCCGAAATCACTACGTTTTCCTGTTGATCACATCCCACTGGAGGTGCCCATAAAGATCCGAAGCTCCTAGCAGCTCTAGAAATGACGTCAGATCTGCACGTTGAGCGTCACCATATTCCGTAGTATTGTAACCAGGCGTCCGCGGTAGCGCTGTTAATTGTTCATCGATGGAAGGTTTTTCCGAAATATTACATTTTCCCTGTTTATCACATCCCACTGGAGGTGCCCAATCAGATCCGAAACTCCTAGCAGCTCTAGAAATGACGTCAGAACTGCACGTTGAGCGCCACCATATTCCGTAGTATTGTAACCACGAAAATCATAATGTTTTCCTGTTGATCACATCCCACTGGAGGTGCCCAAAAGATCCGAAGCTCCTAGCAGCTCTAGAAATGACGTCAGGACTGCACGTTGAGCGTCACCATATTCCGTAATATGGTAACCACGCGTCCGCGGTAGCGCGGTTAATTATTCACAGATGGAAGGTTTGCCGAAATCATGATTTTTTCCTGTTGATCACATCCCACTCGAGGTGCCCAAAAAGATCCGAAGCTCCTAGCAGCTCTAGAAATGACGTCAGAACTGCACGTTGAGCGTCACCATATTCCGTAGTATTGTAACCACGCGTCCTGCAGTAGCGCGGTTAATTGTTCACCGATGGAAGTTTTGCCGAAATCATTACGTTTTCCTGTTGATCACAATCCCACTGGAGGTGCCCAAAAAGATCCGAAGCTCCTAGCAGCTCTAGAAATGACGTCAGGAACTGCACGTTGAGCGTCACCATATTCCGTAGTATTGTAACCACGCGTCCGCGGTAGCGCGGTTAATTGTTCACCGATGGAAGTTTTGCCGAAATCATTACGTTTTCCTGTTGATCACATCCCACTGGAGGTGCCCAAAAAGATCCGAAGCTCCTAGCAGCTCTAGAAATGACGTCAGAACTGCACGTTGAGCGTCACCATATTCCGTAGTATTGTAACCACGCGTCCGCGGTAGCGCGGTTAATTGTTCACCGATGGAAGTTTTGCCGAAATCTTACGTTTTCCTGTTGATCACATCCCACTGGAGGTGCCCAAAAAGATCCGAAGCTCCTAGCAGCTCTAGAAATGACGTCAGAACTGCACGTTGAGCGTCACCATATTCCGTAGTATTGTAACCACGCGTCCGCGGTAGCGCGGTTAATTGTTCACCGATGGAAGTTTTGCCGAAATCATTACGTTTTCCTGTTGATCACATCCCACTGGAGGTGCCCAAAAAGATCCGAAGCTCCTAGCAGCTCTAGAAATGACGTCAGAACTGCACGTTGAGCGTCACCATATTCCGTAGTATTGTAACCACGCGTCCGCGGTAGCGCGGTTAATTGTTCACCGATGGAAGTTTTGCCGAAATCATTACGTTTTCCTGTTGATCACATCCCACTGGAGGTGCCCAAAAAGATCCGAAGCTCCTAGCAGCTCTAGAAATGACGTCAGAACTGCACGTTGAGCGTCACCATATTCCGTAGTATTGTAACCACGCGTCCGCGGTAGCGCGGTTAATTGTTCACCGATAGAAGTTTTGCCAACTATACACTCTGTCCCTTAGTCGCTACCTCCCAACAATACATTCAGTCCCTGAGTCACCACCTTCCAATAATACACTTAGTCCCTTAGTCACCACCTCTAAACAATACACTCTGTCCCTAAGTCGCTACCTCCCAACAATACATTCAGTCCCTTAGTCACAACCTTCCAATAATAAACTTAGTCCCTTAGTCACCACCTCTAAACAATACACTCTGTCCCTTAGTCGCCACCCCCCAACAATACACTCAGTCCCTTAGTCACCATCTCCCAACAATACACTCAGTCCCTTAGTCACCACCACCCGACAATACACTCAGTCCCATAGTCACCACCTCCCAACAATACACTCAATCCCTTAGTCGCTACCTCCCAACAATACACTCAGTCCCTTATTCACCACCTCCCAACACTACACTCAGTCCCTTAGTCGCTTCCTCCCAACAATACACTCAGTCCCTTAGTCGCTACCTCCCAACAATACACTCAGGTCCTTATTCGGCACATCCCAACAATACACTCAGTTTCTTAGTCGCTACCTCCCAACAATACACTCAGTCCCTTAGTCACCACCTCCCAACAATACACTCAGTCCCTTAGTGGCTACCTCCCAACAATACACTCAGTCTCTTAGTCGCTACCTCCCAACAATACACTCAGTCCCTTAGTCACCACATCACAACTATACACTCAGTTCCTTACTCGCGACCTCCCAACACTACACTCAGTTCCTTAGTCACCACATCCCAACAATACACTCAGTCCCTTAGCCGCCACCTCCCAACAATACACTCTGTTCCTTAGTTACCACCTCCCAACAATACACTCAGGTCCTTAGTCGCCACCTCCCAACAATACACTCAGTCCCTTAGCCGGCACCTCCCAACAATACACTCAGTCCCTTAGTCGTTACCTCCCAACAATACACACAGTCCCTTAGTCACCACATACCAACAATACACTCAGTCCCTTAGTCACCACATCCCAACAATACACTCTGTTCCTTAGTCGCCACCTCCCAACAATACACTCAGTCCCTTAGTCACCACCTCCCAACAATACACTCAGTCCCTTAGTCACCACATCCCAACAATACACTCAGTCCCTTAGTCACCACCTCCCAACAATACACTCAGTCCCTTAGTCACCACCTCCCAACAATACACTCAGTCCCTTAGCCGGCACCTCCCAACAATACACTCTGTTCCTTAGTCGCCACCTCCCAACAATACACTCAGTCCCTTAGCCGCCACCTCCCAACAATATACTCTGTTCCTTAGTCGCCACCTCCCCACAATACACTCAGTCCCTTAGTCACCACATCCCAACAATACACTCAGTCCCTTAGTCGCTACATCCCAACAATACACTCAGTCCCTTAGCCGCCACCTCCCAACAATACACTCAGTCCCTTAGTCACTACATCCCAACAATACACTCAGTCCCTTAGCCGCCACCTCCCAACAATACACTCAGTCCCATAGTCACCACATCCCAACAATACACTCAGTCCCTTAGTCACCACATCCCAACAATACACTCAGTCCCTTAGTCACCACATCCCAACAATACACTCAGTCCCTTAGTCACCACCTCCCAACAATACACTCAGTCTCTTAGTCGCCACCTCCCAACAATACACTCAGTCCCTTAGTCACCACCTCCCAACAATACACTCAGTCCCATAGTCACCACCTCCCAACAATACACTCAGTCCCTTAGTCGCCACATCCGAACAATACACACAGTCCCTTAGTCACCACATACCAACAATACACTCAGTCCCTTAGCCGCCACATCCCAACAATACACTCAGTCCCTTAGTTACCACCTCCCAACAATACACTCAGGTCCTTAGTCGCTACCTCCCAACAATACACTCAGTCCCATAGTCGCTACCTCCCAACAATACACTCAGTTCCTTTAGTCGCTACCTCCCAATAATACACTCAGTCCCTTAGTCACCACATCCCAACAATACACTCAGTTCCCTTAGTCGCTACCTCCCAACAATACGCTCAGTCTCTTAGTCGCCACATCCCAACAATACACTCAGTCCCTTAGTCACCACATACCAACAATACACTCAGTCCCTTAGCCGCCACATCCCAACAATACACTCAGTCCCTTAGTCACCACATACCAACAATACACTCAGTCCCTTAGTCACCACATCCCAACAATACACTCAGTCCCTTAGTTACCACCTCCCAACAATACACTCAGGTCCTTAGTCGCCACCTCCCAACAATACACTCAGTCCCTTAGTCGCTACCTCCCAACAATACACTCAGTCCCATAGTCGCTACCTCCCAACAATACACTCAGTTCCTTTAGTCGCTACCTCCCAATAATACACTCAGTCCCTTAGTCACCACATCCCAACAATACACTCAGTTCCCTTAGTCGCTACCTCCCAACAATACGCTCAGTCTCTTAGTCGCCACATCCCAACAATACACTCAGTCCCTTAGTCACCACATACCAACAATACACTCAGTCCCTTAGCCGCCACATCCCAACAATACACTCAGTCCCTTAGTCACCACATACCAACAATACACTCAGTCCCTTAGTCACCACATCCCAACAATACACTCAGTCCCTTAGTTACCACCTCCCAACAATACACTCAGGTCCTTAGTCGCCACCTCCCAACAATACACTCAGGTCCTTAGTCGCCACCTCTCAACAATACACTCAGTCCCTTAGTCACCACATCCCAACAATTCACTCAATCCCTTAGTCGCCACCTCCCAACAATACACTCAGGTCCTTAGTCGCCACCTCTCAACAATACACTCAGTCCCTTAGTCACCACATCCCAACAATACACTCAATCCCTTAGTCGCCACCTCCCAACAATACACTCAGGTCCTTAGTCGCCACCTCCCAACAATACACTCAGTCCCATAGTCACCACCTCCCAACAATACACTCAGTCCCTTTGTCGACACATCCCAACAATACACTCAATCCCTTAGTCGCCACCTCCCAACAATACACTCAGTCTCTTAGTCACCACCTCCTAACAATACACTCAATCCCTTAGTGGCTACCTCCCAACAATACACTCAGTCCCTTAGTCACCACATCACAACTATACACTCAGTTCCTTACTCGCGACCTCCCAACAATACACTCAGTTCCTTAGTCACCACATCCCAACAATACACTCAGTCCCTTAGCCGCCACCTCCCAACAATACACTCTGTTCCTTAGTCGCCACCTCCCAACAATACACTCAGTCCCTTGGTCGCCACCTCCCAACAATACACTCAATCCCTTAGTCGTTACCTCCCAACAATACACTCAGTCCCTTAGTCACCACATCCCAACAATACACTCAGTCCCTTAGCCGGCACCTCCCAACAATACACTCTGTTCCTTAGTCGCCACCTCCCAACAATACACTCAGTCCCTTAGCCGCCACCTCCCAACAATACACTCTGTTCCTTAGTCGCCACCTCCCAACAATACACTCAGTCCCTTAGTCACCACATCCCAACAATACACTCAGTCCCTTAGTCGCTACATCCCAACAATACACTCAGTCCCTTAGCCGCCACCTCCCAACAATACACTCAGTCCCTTAGTCACTACATCCCAACAATACACTCAGTCCCTTAGCCACCACCTCCCAACAATACACTCAGTCCCTTAGTCACCACCTCCCAACAATACACTCAGTCCCATAGTCGCTACCTCCCAACAATACACTCAGTCCCTTAGTCGCTACCTCTCAGCAATACACTCAGTCCCTTAGTCACCACATCCCAACAATACACTCAGTCCCTTAGTCACCACATCCCAACAATACACTCAGTCCCATAGTCACCACATCCCAACAATACACTCAGTCCCTTAGCCGCCACCTCCCAACAATACACTCAGTCCCATAGTCACCACATCCCAACAATACACTCAGTCCCTTAGTCAATACATCCCAACAATACACTCAGTCCCTTAGTGGCCACCTCCCAACAATACACTCAGTCCCTTAGTCGTTACCTCCCAACAATACACTCAGTCCCTTAGTCACCACATCACAACAATACACTCAGTCCCTTAGTCACCACATCCCAACAATACACTCAGTCTCTTAGTCGCTACCTCCCAACAATACACTCAGTCCCTTAATCGCTACCTTCCAACAATACACTCAGTCCCTTAGTCACCACATCCCAACAATACACTCAGTCCCTTAGTCACCACATCCCAACAATACACTCAGGTCCTTAGTCGCTACCTTCCAACAATACACTCAGGTCCTTAGTCGCTACCTCTCAACAATACACTCAGGTCCTTAGTCGCTACCTCCCAACAATACACTCAGTCTCTTAGTCGCCACCTCCCAACAATACACTCAGTCCCTTAGTCACTACCTCCCAACAATACACTCAGTCCCTTAGTCGCTACCTCCCAACAATACACTCAGTCCCTTAGTCACCACATCCCAACAATACACTCAGTCCCTTAGTCGCCACCTCCCAACAATACACTCAGTCCCTTAGTGGCTACCTCCCAACAATACACTCAGTCCCTTAGTCACCACATCCCAACAATACACTCAGTCCCTTAGTCACCACATCCCAACAATACACTCAGGTCCTTAGTCGCTACCTCTCAACAATACACTCAGTTCCTTAGTCGCCACCTCTCAACAATACACTCAGTCCCTTAGTCGCTACCCCCCAACAATACACTCAGTCTCTTAGTCACCACCTCCCAACAATACACTCAGTCCCTTAGTCACCACATCCCAACAATACACTCAGTTCCTTAGTCGTCACCTTCCAACTACAATAAAAATGGCAACGGTTTTCATCATCATTATTAGTTATGTCGTAAGGAATAAAGTCAAAATATATTTCGATGTTTGTTAATCATTTTGCTTGAACGAATGTATTAGTTTTAAAAAATACTTTCGGTTTAGCGTTGTTGTTTTCCTGTAATACTATTTATAGATTTTTTTCAGATGTATAGTACCGCTATACATTTAGTCGGGGGACTGATCAGATATGAATTTGGATGTTCTTCAAAATCGGTAAGTCTGTTTGCAAACATGACCGTGTATACTAAAAAAAATCATCATATGATCGGCATGTTATTACGTGAAGTAGCCCATATAATAGTTTTCATATGTCACTAGCGTCATAATTTGGGCAACGACATGAATCGAAATTAGGAAAATGAGCATAGCCTTGATGTTCCGACAAAGTTGAAAATTGATTCCATCAGATTCGGAAACCAAGTATATAATTAGGTCATTCCTGTTTCCAATAAATTATCTATTGAACATGCAACTTTTTATACTTCAGCTTTGTGCAGCACTTGCCGGTAACGCACCTGCCAGTAACGTTCGGTCTGGTAATAGCGGTGTAACGATATGCAGCACATTCTGTGTCGGAAATGACTGTAACAGGCAGGATTGCTACACACTGCAATCAAGTAGGTACCAGTTTTACTATCATGAGAATGGTATAGTAAAGTCATTTATCAAAACATACATCCATTTGTAAATACACATAGGCAGTGCCATGCTGTTCAACAAGCACTTTTTATGATATAACTGGCCAATTCTACAATGTTATACCGCCATATCATAAATCGTGTAAGGAACATGTAGTTACACAATTGTGACGTCACAAATACTTTATTACCGATCAATGAATATGTAACATAGTTTTGCTGCAAAAGACTGTCCGTGTCGAAATTTTCCATATGTAAACATACTTCTCATAAAAACGAGGATTGTTTGAAAAGAATCGTGTAGTTATCATTTATGATGTCACAAAAGAGTTATGTATGTATAACGAATTCAAATAGATTATAAATGTATTCCTGGTAACTGAATTTCATGTAATATCTATTGTTGAAACGTTACCCTATCATAACATAATGTATATCATCGTTTCATCATCTGGGTTTAAATAATAACATCCAATCACACAAAAGATATTATTGTTTCATTATCTGAGCTGATAATCAATCATCCCATCACACAATATATATTATTGTTTCATTCTCTGGGTTAATTATCAATTATCCAATCACACATTAGATGTTATTGTTTCATTCTCTGAGTTAACATCCGGCGAATCAACGTTTTACATTTATCTTTCAGGTATGACATCAGCACTGCCTTGAACGTCACATCATCACGTTTGAGTGTTGTGTCTCCTTATCATTAAACTTGATAGTGATCGGTGATATTCTTAATTCAAACAAATACTACAATTGCAAAATAAAATAATTGCAAAATAAAACAATTGCAGCAGGTGTTATTTTATTATATTAAGATTAGTACAATAAGCAATGATTATAACATTAATCATCTTTTCTTAGCATGGGTAATATTCGTATTTATTACATTTTTACCAGTGAAATATCAAAAATTATTCATTCTATAAAAGTGATATTTTTCACTAGTGAAAAATATCACTTTTGCTGATTTGACCAATCAAATTAATGATTAGAAAATACAAAAATAATTAACCAATCAGAACGCCCGACATATATGTCAGCACCTGGACAGGGGGAACTACTTTTTTTGTTTACAAATTATCGCTGTAGGCCTAGTTAGCATACGGGGTAGGTTTTTCGTTGATAAAAAATGTAATAAACAGAATATCTAACAGTGTCTTCAGTAATACCAAATATATTTCACTCGTGAGGCTAATATTTTGATATTTTCACTCGTGCTGCGCACTCGTGAAAAATATCAAAATATTAGCCCCACTTGTGAAATATATTTGGTATTACTGAAGACACTGTTAGATATCTTCTATATCACCAATGCTTCCTCGACTTGACATTGCTTTTTATCTCTTTGATTTATGTTACATCAATCAGTTCTTTTCCTTCAGTAAGTCTCCTTTGCCCGACCTCACACATTGGTGTCACTAGTTCTCATAAAATACTGACTGTTGATGTCCCACTAGAAACCCGTCCTCATGTTACCCTAAAGTTGATGTCCTGTTAGACACCCGTCCTCACGTTACCCTGACTGTTGATGTCCACTAAACACCCATCCTGACGTTACACTGACTGTTGATGTTTCCTAGACACTCGTTCTCAAGTGACCATAACTGTTGATGTCCCACAAAACACCCGTCCCCACGTTACACTGACTGTTGATGTCCCTCTAGACACTTGTCCTCACGTTACCCTGACTGTTGATGTCCCACAAGACACTCGTCCTCACGTTACACTGACTGTTGATGTCCCTCTAGACACTCGTCCTCATGTTACACTGACTGTTGATGTCCCTCTAGACACTCGTCCTCACGTTACCCTGACTGTTGATGTCCACTAGACACCCGTCCCCACGTTACCCTGACTGTTGATGTCCCACTAGACACTCGTCCTCACGTTACCCTGACTGTTGTTGTCCCACTAGACACCCGTCCCCACGTAACCCTGACTATTGATGTCCCACTAGACACCCGTCCCCACGTAACCCTAAAGTTTATGTCCCCAAGACATTCGTCCTCACGTTACACTGACTGTTGATGTCCACTAAACACCCATCGTGACGTTACACTGACTGTTGATGTCCACTAGACACCCGTCCCCACGTTACCCTGACTGTTGATATCCCACAAAACACTCGTCCACACGTTACCTTGACTGTTGATGTCCCCTAAACACCCGTCTTCATGTTGCCCTTGAATTGATGTCCCCTCGAAATCCGTTTTTATGTTACCCTGAATTTGATGCCCCGTATACATTCGTCCTCACATCTTTTTTGACTCATGCTCATCGCTTATTCTTACTGGAATTTTGTTGATATCAATTTCATAACTTTGATGATATCATGTGGACTCTTTCTAGGTAAGGTTCTCAAGCATCAGTCTTTTTATTACCTAGCAATCATATACAAATAGGGCAAATTAACTTTGTATTGATTGACTTTGGTCAGATACCAGTCACACTGATAAATGTACCCATAACACAAGCAAGGACACTTAATACCATAAAGTAGAGGACGGACGAAGTAAAGACAGACAGACAAAACAATAATTAAAGAGGCTTGGCACAACGATCACGTGACTTGTTGAGACTATTGGATGCCCTCTCAAGCTTCGGATTGATCCGATCCAAATAAGTTGAGTATGAGTTGATTGGTGTTATACAGCAGTATGATCCTTCCAAGACTTCTTAATGATGCTAGAGACATTGTGTTGCTCTATGGTCCCTCTAACACTCGTCAAAGATGACGGAGTAATGCTATAGCTGTATGGTCCTCAATGCCTCGGCAGTGATGATAGAGACTTCATACAGATGTATGGTCTATTTAGGATTCGTCAGTGATGGTAGTCATCACATATCTGTATGGTCCCTATAGGACTCGACAATGACGATAGAGACATCATACAGTTGTATGGTCCCTCTAGGACTCGACAGTGATGATAGAGACATCAAACAGCTGTATAGTCCCTTTAGGACTCGACAGTGATGATAGAGACATCATACAGTTATGTGGTCCCTCTAGGACTCGACAGTGATGATAGAGACATCACACAGCTGTATGGTACCACTAGGACTTGACAGTTATGATAGAGACATCATACAGTTGTATGGTCCCTCTAGGACTCGACAGTGATGATAGAGACATCATACAGCTGTATGGTCCCTCTAGGACTCGACAGTGATGATAGAGATTTCATACAGTTGTATGATCTATTTAGGACCCGATAGTTATGATAGAGTCATCAAACAGCTGTATGGTCCCTATAGGACTCGACAGTGATGATAGAGATTTCATACAGATGTATGGTCCCTCTAGGACTCGACAGTGATGATAGACTTCATACAGTTGTATGGTCCCTCTAGGACTCGACAGTGATGATAGAGTCATTATATAGATGTATGGTCCCTATAGGACTCGACAGTGATGATAGAGACATCATCAAGTTGTATGGTCCCTCTAGGACTCGACAGTGATGATAGAGACATCACACAGCTGTATGGTACCACTAGGACTCGACAGTTATCATAGAGACATCAAACAGTTGTATGGTCCCTATAGGACTCGACAGTGATGATAGACTTCATACAGTTGTATGGTCCCTATAGGACTGGACAGTGATGATAGAGACATAAAACAGTTATATGGTCCCTATAGGGCTCGACAGTGATGATAGAGACATAAAACAGTTGTATGGTCCATATATGACTCGACAGTGATGATAGAGAGGCATCATACAGTTGTATGGTCCATATATGACTCGACAGTGATGATAGAGACATCATACAGTTATATGGTCCCTCTAGGACTCGACAGTGATGATAGAGACATCAAACAGTTATATGGTCCCTATAGGACTCGACAGTGATGATAGAGATTTCATACAGATGTATGGTCCCTCTAGGACTCGACAGTGATGATAGAGATTTCATACAGATGTATGGTCCCTATAGGACTCGACAGTGATGATAGAGACATCAAACAGTTATATGGTCCCTATAGGACTCGACAGTGATGATAGAGATTTCATACAGATGTATGATCCCTATAGGACTCGACAGTGATGATAGAGATTTCACACAGCTGTATGGTCCCTCTAGGACTCGACAGTGATGATAGAGATTTCATACAGATGTATGGTCCCTCTAGGACTCGACAGTGATGATAGAGTCATTATATAGATGTATGGTCCCTCTAGGACTCGACAGTGATGATAGAGACATCATACAGCTGTATGGTCCCGCTAGGACTCGTCAGTGATGATAGAGACATCAAACAGTTATATGGTCCCTATAGGGCTCGACAGTGATGATAGAGATTTCATACAGATGTATGTTCCCTCTAGGACTCGACAGTGATGATAGAGACATCAAACAGTTGTATGGCCCCTATAGGGCTCGACAGTGATGATAGGACTGTATGGTCCCTATAGGACTCGACAGTGATGATAGAGACATCAAACAGTTATATTGTCCCTATAGGGCTCGACAGTGATGATAGAGACATAAAACAGTTGTATGGTCCATATATGACTCGACAGTGATGATAGAGACATCATACAGTTGTATGGTCCCTATAGGACTCGACAGTGATGATAGAGACATCATACATTTGTATGATCCCTATAGGGCTCGACAGTGATGATAGAGACTTCAAACAGTTGTATGGTCCCTCTAGGACTCGGCAGTGATGATAGAGAGGCATCATACAGTTGTATGGTCCATATAGGACTCGACAGTGATGATAGAGACATCAAACAGCTGTATGGTCCCTCTAGGACTCGACAATGATGATAGAGACATAAAACAGTTATATGGTCCCTATATGACTCGACAGTGATGATAGAGACAGATTACAGTTGTATGGTCCCTCTAGGACTCGACAGTGATGATAGAGATTTCATACAGATGTATGGTCCCTCTAGGACTCGACAGTGATGATAGAGACATCACACAGCTGTATGGTACCACTAGGACTCGACAGTGATTATAGAGACATCATACAGTTGTATGGTCCCGCTAGGACTCGTCAGTGATGATAGAGACATCAAACAGTTATATGGTCCCTATAGGGCTCGACAGTGATGATAGAGATTTCATACAGATGTATGTTCCCTCTAGGACTCGACAGTGATGATAGAGACATCAAACAGTTGTATGGCCCCTATAGGGCTCGACAGTGATGATAGGACTGTATGGTCCCTATAGGACTCGACAGTGATGATAGAGACATCAAACAGTTATATGGTCCCTATAGGGCTCGACAGTGATGATAGAGACATAAAACAGTTGTATGGTCCATATATGACTCGACAGTGATGATAGAGACATCAAACAGCTGTACGGTCCCTATAGGACTCGACAGTGATGATAGAGACATCATACAGTTGTATGGTCCCTATAGGACTCGACAGTGATGATAGAGACATCATACATTTGTATGAGCCCTATAGGGCTCGACAGTGATGATAGAGAGGCATCATACAGTTGTATGGTCCCTATAGGACTCGACAGTGATGCTAGAGAGGCATCATACAGTTGTATGGTCCATAAAGGACTCGACAGTGATGATAGAGACATCAAACAGCTGTATGGTCCCTCTAGGACTCGACAATGATGATAGAGACATAAAACAGTTATATGGTCCCTATATGACTCGACAGTGATGATAGAGACAGATTACAGCTGTATGGTCCCTCTAGGACTCGACAATGATGATAGAGACAGATTACAGTTGTATGGTCCCTCTAGGACTCGACAGTGATGATAGAGACATCATACAGTTGTATGGTCCCTATAGGACTCGACAGTGATGATAGAGACATCATACATTTGTATGATCCCTATAGGGCTCGACAGTGATGATAGAGAGGCATCATACAGTTGTATGGTCCCTATAGGACTCGACAGTGAGGATAGAGAGGCATCATACAGTTGTATGGTCCCTATAGGACTCGACAGTGATGATAGAGACATCATACAGCTGTATGGCCCCTATATGACTCGACAGTGATGATAGAGACAGATTACAGCTGTATGGTCCCTCTAGGACTCGACAGTGATGATAGAGATTTCATACAGATGTATGGTCCCTCTAGGACTCGACAGTGATGATAGAGACATCACACAGCTGTATGGTACCACTAGGACTCGACAGTGATGATAGAGACATCATACAGTTGTATGGTCCCTCTAGGACTCGACAGTGATGATAGAGACATAAAACAGTTATATGGTCCATATATGACTCGACAGTGATGATAGAGATTTCATACAGATGTATGTTCCCTCTAGGACTCGACAGTGATGATAGAGAGACATCATACAGCTGTATGGTCCATATATGACTCGACAGTGATGATAGAGACATCAAACAGCTGTATGGTCCCTCTAGGACTCGACACTGATGATAGAGACATATTACAGTTGTATGGTCCCTCTAGGACTCGACAGTGATGATAGAGATTTCATACAGTTGTATGGCCCCTCTAGGACTCGACAGTGATGATAGAGACATCATACAGATGTATGGTCCCTCTAGGACTCGAGAGTGATGATAGAGACATAAAACAGCTGTATGGTCCCTCTAGGACTCGACAGTGATGCTAGAGTCATTATATAGATGTATGGTCCCTCTAGGACTCGACAGTGATGATAGAGATACATCATACAGTTGTATGGACCATATATGACTCGACAATGATGATAGAGACAGATTACAGCTGTATGGTCCCTCTAGGACTCGACAGTGATGATAGAGATTTCATACAGATGTATGGTCCCTCTAGGACTCGACAGTGATGCTAGAGTCATTATATAGATGTATGGTCCCTCTAGGACTCGGCAGTGATGATAGAGATTTCATACAGATGTATGGTCCCTCTAGGACTCGACAGTGATGATAGAGACATCAAACAGTTGTATGGTCCCTATAGGACTCGACAGTGATGATAGAGAATCATACAGTTGTATGATCTATTTAGGGCCCGATAGTTATGATAGAGTCATCAAACAGCTGTATGGTCCCTATAGGACTCGACAGTGATGATAGAGATTTCATACAGATGTATGGTCCCTATAGGACTCGACAGTGATGATAGAGACATCAAACAGTTATATGGTCCCTATAGGGCTCGAAAGTGATGATAGAGACAGCAAACAGCTGTATGGCCCCTATAGGACTCGACAGTGATGATAGAGACATCAAACAGTTGTATGGTCCCTATAGGACTCGACAGTGATGATAGAGACATCAAACAGTTGTATGGTCCCTATAGGGCTCGACAGTGATGATAGAGACATCAAACAGTTATATGGTCCCTATAGGACTCGACAGTGATGATAGAGACATCACACAGCTGTATGGTCCCTCTAGGACTCGACAGTGATGATAGAGACATCAAACAGTTGTATGGTCCCTCTAGGACTCGACAGTGATGATAGAGACATAAAACAGTTATATGGTCCCTCTAGGACTCGACAGTGATGATAGAGACATCAAACAGTTATATGGTCCCTATAGGGCTCGACAGTGATGATAGAGACATCAAACAGCTGTATGGCCCATATAGGACTCGACAGTGATGATAGGGACATCAAACAGTTGTATGGTCCCTAAAGGACTCGGCAGTGATGATAGAGACATAAAACAGTTATATGGTCCCTAAAGGACTCGGCAGTGATGATAGAGACATCAAACAGTTATATGGTCCCTATAGGACTCGACAGTGATGATAGAGACATAAAACAGTTGTATGGTCCATCTAGGACTCGACAGTGGTGATAGAGACATCACACAGCTGTATGGTCCCTATAGGGCTCGACAGTGATGATAGAGACATCAAACAGCTGTATGGCCCCTATAGGACTCGACAGTGATGATAGAGACATCAAACAGTTGTATGGTCCCTCTAGGACTCGACAGTGATGATAGAGACATCACACAGCTGTATGGTCCCTATAGGACTCGACCGTGATGATAGATACATCAAACAGCTGTATGGTCCCTATAGGACTCGTAAATATTGGTAGTCATTACACAGCAATATGGTCCACATAGAGCTCGTCAGAGATGATAAAGACATCATACAGCGGTCTGGTCCTTTTAAGACTCACCAGCTAAAATAGTAACTATAAACAAGAATGCGTGTCAAAACAGATCTAAACAGATATTCCTCCTCATTTACCTCCCTTGTGTATGCTACACAGTTCTGACGAAAAGTAGAAAAAAAACTAAGGAGGACACGCGTCTTAATATAGAAATGACGGTTCAATTTAATTATAATTTGACGGCGCATTTTTTTATTTATTTTTTTTTATGTTTGCATGTTAACTGATATCAAAAGATCACAAAATACTCGTGAAATATCTAGCAGCTTGATGCACAATTTGTTAAACGTGAAGAAAACGGAACATCCATAATTATTCTGTGACCTTGAAGGAGTTCAGAATACAGACAAGGGAACAAAAACAAATAAAGGGAAGAGAGGAGGAAGGTCTTAACTGTTACAGAAAGTTAACCAACATTAAAATGCTGAGCATAGACAAGTCACGACTTATATTCTCAAACTAGCCGTACTTTTAACTGATTTCACAGTAAAATCACCGTATCCCATTTAACTTTGGAAGCTTCTCTCGCCTAAATATCCAATCCGTAGGCCCCAATGTTTTCACCTTCCTATTAAATCTTCTGCCCAAAAACCCACAATCTATTTTTGATTTGGTTCTGTGGTCCCTTAAGATAAAATCTTTGTAATTTGTATAGGTAAAATGAATGAATGTCCTAATTGCTATCATAATTGATAGCAACCGGACCTCATCAACAGTATCTCCTCCATCGCTGTTCCATGAGGATCAGTTCTCGGTCCACGTCTGTTCCACAAGGCGCAGTTCTAGGTCCACGCCCATTTCACAATTTACAGTTCTTGGTCCACGCTCGTTCCTCTATTTCATAAACGACGTTCCAGATTTAAAGATTCATCTATTGAACCAGTGAATGTCAGTTGCCAAATTCTTGTATTCCTCAAGAAATCGGAATCTGACTTAAAACTGAATTTTGATGCAAACCAAAGCTTAGTCATGATGACAACAAAAACTGACATCAAATGTCCTATTTGGTCTTCCAGTAATTACTTCAAGTAGTCCTACATGTAGATATCTCACAGTCGTTCAGAGAAGACGGCCAGATATGTCTACGAAAAATCTCCGACAGTTCTAGGGTTTCTCTTGACATTGGTCGACTCCCTCAAATGAACGTTCCAGCAGAGTTGTAGAATCAAGGCCAGATATTTCAAACTCTATAACGTAACTCTCGATTTCAATGCTATAATGGCCGACCAGTACCTTTCAATGGCCGATAAAGAACTAATATGAACCAACGATATCGTCAAATTTAGGCATCTGAAGTCCACATAAAAAGGTCCAGAGCATACCCGATCAGTGTACATCTTGCGCTTGCTTTTGCATGTAGCCTTAAATCATTTGGAACGTCATATAATCTTACTCATTTTAATATGTTTGTAGTAATACTACAACATATCGAAAGTTATGAGGAAAACAACAACAATAACACGACATTGGATCGTGAAATATCTCCGAGATCAGTCCGAAACATCTTGTTAATGGAGTAAGTTTATGGAAGCTGAGCTAAAGAAGATGACTTGTTTCCAAGCCCTTGCAAGGGAGTGAAAAGAATATTCACATCATCTCACTGTAAATGTAATCGAATGACTGCGGGGGTCTCTGAAGGATCAAGTTTCTGTTATGCTATGTTAAGGGGATGCTGAAGAGATGGTGTCTCTAACAATACGGACATTTATCGATTTCCTGTGTAATCGTGCTTTGTTTTCTTATGATGACACTTCCCTGATCGCCTGTCCTAGTGTCACCTTGGTGGGAGAAGGATGTCAAACTCTACTACTGTACGTCTGTCGACTTGAACTCCGAGAATCAAAGTTATGTTATGACAAGGCTCCTTGCAAAGCACTAAAATAGATTTTACAGTAAAAGAAAATATCACATTCATCGCAATAATTTATTATGGATTTAAAATTGTATTTAAATTTTCCTTTTCTAAGAAATCCTGGCAATCTTATGCATCACTCTAGTAGCTAAGTAAATTATATAGAACTCTTTGATGTGTGTCTTTGTATACCAGCTTTACGTGAATAGTGCAAAAAGTTGTATCTTTACCTATCTCTCAACTTTTCTGACACTATCGTGACGACATCATCATAGATATACATTGTCAGAGCTGTTGATCTACATGCACTTTTAACATATATACATGTATTTGCTTCGATACAAACATAAATATAATCTAAAACAGCAAAATTTGAAATAACATAATTCTTTAGGACGTTCAAGAACAGGATAACTTCCTAGTGTTTAGTGTAAATAAGTCATCTTTTTATACGTCCAAGGAATATCATATCCTACCTGTAGATACTATGTTTTCCAACTATGTTATCGCCAAATACAAACCTAAATTTGCATCTTAATGCTATTTACTCACCATAGGATTGTCAGATGGTATTTATTGGTAAGAAAATTTTAATGTCATCTACATGAGGCATAAATTGAATGTAAGATTTTAAACCAATAATATTTGAAGATTAATATTCTCAAGAAATCGGGAGTTTGTCAGTACCCTGATGTCAATGATCTGCTCACCTTCTGCTTTGTATTTTGAGACGAAAAAAAAATATTTAAAACCATTGCTTTATTGTTTGTAAAGTACTTTATCTCTCACAATGTCCTTGTATCTTTTGAATTTGAATGAAATACAATTTATTACAAAAGGTATTATAGAAAATTACTTGACAAAATTATAGAATTTACAGGATTTAATGATCAAAATTTAAAAAAAAAAAAAAGTCCTGATCAGGAAGTGTGTTCCTCTTGCAGGCCTCAGATCGCGGTTACTTTCCCGATATGTTCTGCGGAAGAAAAAATAAATCAAACTATTTTGAAACTTTGCACAAAAATGGTTTTTATTTCATGTTGTAAATCTATTCTCTCAATTTCAAGCTATTGACTTATTAAAAAAACATAATTTTCAACCATTTTTACTTCTTTGTTACAGTTACAAATGTGCGATAGTTTATTAATACATATACAAGTATTTAAAGTTTGAACAGTTATCCCACATATGTGAACATATGTAGGAGAATGAAAGCTTAGAGACAGGCCGGTCTGTGCTGTCGTGGATTTGTCCTTGGACAAGACAATTTACGCTCATTACCGTGGATTGCATATGACGACCCCTCATATGTTGTTCAGTGAGGTAGTCACGAGCTACTACAAGGAGGCCCCGCCTCAAAATGACCCCGTTTGTTCATGGGTTGATAAACTTGATTGATAAACAAAATTAAGAGTTAGACATGCCACTTATTTTCTGCGCTGTCATTGCTGTGTCCATGGGCAAGACACTTCACCCTAATTGCTCTGAATGGAATGCGACGGGCCTCCTGGATTTTTGGAGGTCGAGGAAAGCCGGAGTACCCGGAGAAAAACCACCGGCCTACGGTCAGTACCTGGCAACTGCCCCACGTAGGTTTCGAACTCGCAACCCAGTGGTGGAGGGCTAGTAGTAAAGTGTCGGGACACCTTAACCACTCAGCCACCGCGGCCCCTATCAGATACATACAAGTATTGTAACACTAATATACACACAACTATGATCAAACCAAAATATACACAACTATTGTGAACCTCAAATAAACACAACTATTGTTACACCTATATACATACAACTATGATCAAACCAAGATATACACAACTATTGTATTAATCAAATACTCACAGTTGTTGCAAAACTCAAACACACACAACTTTTGTTAAACATAAATTTCCATAACTATTGTAAAGCAAAAATACACATAACATCGATTGTAAAACTGAAATACAAACACCCAAAACCATATCTGGATAAACGTAAATATTGTAAAACCCAATATATATACATGTATTGTAAAACTCAAATTAATACACAACTTTTGTAAAATCCAAATTTATACACAACTATTGTAAAACCAAATTGTTTACACAACTGTTGTCAAGCCCAAATTTATACGCAACTTTTGTAAAACCAAAATTTATATTACAACTGTCATAGTAATAGAAGAAAAAATTGGAATATAAAAGAAACAAGTGTTACCTTAATCTACACAATTTAAAATACTTACATGTACTATGTAAATGGAACAGTATTTCAAATAACAGGAACACGACCGTCGGATATTCTGATAAATGTATCCGCTTTATTTACAGATAGCGGACATGTTTTCAAAGTAGCCGTTGGTAATTACTGACGACATTACGGCCAGGAATATGGTCCCTGGGTGTAACAAACATCCAGAGATGAGGTTTGTTTACGTGTGTAAATCGTGTGAAGACCAGTTTTGTATGGACTGTGTAACAGACAGTCACTACGGTCACACAATGGGTAAACATACTGATTACGTGGAAACGGGAAAGACAACAGTATATTGACATGCTTTCAAAATCCGACATTCCTAAAATCGAGGAGGATATTCGTGAAAGCGAGACGAACAGTGGAGGTTATCAGAAAATCACAGAAACATTAAACGTCAGGGGGGAAATATGAAAGAAAGCAGCACTGCAATAACCAAACACCTGAGAGAGGACCTGGAACTAAATCTGGACAGATGCCAGCAGGTACTAACATCTGGTTCAATCGTTGACGTCACTACATTAACGCTGAAAAACCAGGAAAAACTCACAGACTAACCTACCCTTTCTCGAGAGATTGCAGACAGTGGAATTCAGACCGAACTTTTGGAACGTATGTTTGGTAACATACCAGTCGCTCGCGAAGATCAGTCGGACAAACCGATTCTAATACCTGTTGTTCCGTCCAAGTCTACGACGTCATTTCATTTCACTACATGTGTATTTCGCACTAGTGATGAGGCTTGGTTATCGCACTTGGAATTAAGATGAAAGTAGGTACTAGTGGATTCAAAAGGTAATATGAAGACGAAGGTGGAGTGTAAATTCAAAGGCAGACCGATTTTTGTATCCCCGGCTAAAGGCAGGGTGTAGTTTTGTGTGTTTGGTGAAGTATCCGGGAAATCACGGCGGGTTGTCACCAGCTTTAACGTTAACGACACACCACGTTCTCTGTGTATCATTATCAATTAGTACACCTGTACCAAGGTATATAATCTTTGATCATAATGAAGCCTGCTTCATCTTGGACTGAATGATATTGTAAGTTAAGTGCGTACAGTTGCCAATATATCGATGTAGACTACATCTGTATTTAGATTTGTATCTGTAATATCAAAAGGTGTTTTAAATGGCTGCTCTAATATTAAGGACTTCATATAATCTTACTCACTGTAATATGTATGTGGCAAGTGACAGAGAAGTGATAAGTTTCAGTGTAGCTGCATGTGATGAAATTATCAATACAGGAACTATATTATGGTAGCAGAATCACACAAACTAGTACTTAAAGATGTAATTCTTCATCAGATATATAAACAGTTCTAATATTGCGTCCAGGTTTTTTTCTAATTGGCCTATACATGCAGGTGTTTTTATGACTTGTCTGATGTATAATATTCTCTCTCTCTTTTTACACGCGTCCTTATCTAATCTGTTTCAAAGGCCCATAGTTTCTCAAATACGTGCAGAATGCTCATACGTAAGTTGTGTTTTTAATTGTTCTTTAAATGACAAATTGTATACATTTCATGTTAAGACAAACTCTTCGTTACGTATGGGTTGACTGTAAGACACTGTGTTGCCAACGATTTCGAGAGAAAAACACTTTAAAACTGTAAAAGCTATTTCCTTTGAATTTTAGTAACATTTACTTGTGTTATAGCCGCCTGGCGTAAATGGTGTTTTGTGTCCTACACGTTTATAATGTTCTCTTTCTGAATGTGTCATTTTACACCCTAAATACATTTCTATCTTTACATGAGATCGTTGAAATTATGTATGGAACAAATCAAACAAATAGAAACATTGCATAAAGCATAGACGTGCTATCTATACTGATAGAGTTAATTTAGCTGTGCATGAAGAGGACTACTGTTCCTGAGGCCCTCCCGGGTCTCACCCTCTCTATGAGAATGACTGTGAGGACTCTCTGAAGGTTCAAGGCTCTGTTATTATATTTACATGGACCACTGAAGAGATGTTGTCCCTAGCAAATTTTATACATTGTATGTAGCATTCGCTTTATTTTCTGTGTAATCGTTTCTGGGTTTTATCTTCTTTTCCTTACGCTCTTAAAAAATAATTTAAAACGAGTCAGTCAGTCATCAAAACCATTTTTCATGAATGTAATTTAATTTTGTATGAAACACGCATTTCCATTGGCTGAAATAATTGTGTTATACCTCCATAACAAAAATTTTGACGTTGCGAAATGTAACGTCATTTTGATTGGCTGATGACGTTGCGTAATAATTTATCACAGAAAAGAGTTCGCCAAAGAAAGTGAAATATATTGGTGTGTATAAAACGAAATTAAATTATAAGAATTAACATTAATTATTTTTTTCTGTTATACAGTCATAACATAAAAAACTGGAGTGTACTCTCTTCGTAAACCACTTCGCGGTTTATTTAGAGTACACTCCAGTTTTTTATGTTATGACTGTATAACAGAAAAAATAATTGATGTTAATACTTAAATAAATAAGTCTTTTAATTCATCTTTTAGAAATCTTGGCATTCGTAAGCATTATTCCAGTAGGTGAGTAAATTATATATTTATATATATTTTTGAAGCGAGGTGTTGCATATCAGCTTTAGGTGAAACATGAAGGAAGTGTTCTGTCGACCGATATCTGTTAACTTCTCTGGACTTATCGTGAGACCATAAACATAGATATAACAGCTGTTGAATGCCATGTCCAACTCTTAACATACATACATGTATTTGTTCCTTGTAGATATATACAATTGTATATAAATTTTAGAAAGTTAAATTTCAAGTAGCATAATATATTAGGACGTTAAAGAAACAGGACAACTTCCAAGTTTTCGATCGATGTTCATCAATTCATTTAGTACATGCACGATCTTAATGTTTAGCCGAAGGATTATTTTTTGTCTTTATATACTGACCTTTATTTGCCCCTGATAGTAAGCGATTTACCATACAATCGACAGATTGCATTTATTGAAAAAATGCAATCTGGTTGAGAGATGAATCATATATACGTTTTTTATAAACATTAGGTGATCGTTACACTAATTTATTATCAAAAATCAATATGGATTGCATTAATAAAAATCAATATGGCATTTAAACAATCAAATGTCCACCATATTGAATAAATAAGAATAAAAAAATGTTTATAACTGCATATTAATATTGTTTTCAACATTAAGCGATCGCGATATTTTACTCACAGCCAATAAATATATGACAGCAAAGACTTTTTTTTTTTTATTGAAACATGTTGTATTTATTAGGGTTTCTTTTACTAGATCTGAAAATTGGACTCGTCTTATTAGTAGTTAACATACTTACATGATGAAGTTATAACACATAACGGCAATAGAAAATAAGCTGTCGACTGTCCAATGTTATTTTAGGACTCAAGGATTCATTCAATATTATCATGATACCTCTAAAATCGAATTTAAAAGGTTTTCCTTCAAAACATATTTTAATGGTAGAGCTGTTTAAAATCCTTATCATAAAATAAATGATACAAACCAATATGTAGTAACAAAATGCATTCTGTGAAACTAAACATTGTAGTTAGGTGAAACCATTTATCATGTGTAACTAAAATGTTATTGAATATAATTTTAATTTTGAGGTATAAAAATAAGTTCTCCTAATAAAGTTGATGTCAGTAAGAGAAAAATTCTTTTACTTCCTATCAGTTTCAATTAATTAGTAGTTCTTGCTATCCGCAGTGCATTGTATAGACCATTGCTGGCTATGTAACGATGCAGCTGATCTCTCTTCCTGTCGGAATGCAACAATAGCATGCAATGCTGGTGAGGTACTGTATATATCATATTCTTGTCGCATTTCATTGATAGTAATTAGTAATTCCTCGCTTTATTGATATTGAGGAAAACACACAACTTCGTTTAAACTTTGGAATTATCTTCCAGTGTACAAGTTTTAAAAAATATGTTCTACAAAGCAATCAGGACAATGCATTTAAATATTTACATAATAACTGTGCTTTGTTGGGATAATCTAGGTGTAAATCACTCGGTTTTCCATACCTCTATCAAAGCTTTGTCGAATTTTCTTATATAAAACGTCATATTTGAAATACCTTGTCTTCGGTCTGTTTGAGCTGTAAGCTTGCAGATCATCTTGACTCCTCATAAACCTATTTATCAGCGTAATGTCTTGTATGGGTAATGATAAAACACACAGGAATAAAATTGGGTCATACAATACTCTTAATAAAATTGCTGATTGGATTTTGTACCCAATTGTCATGAAACTTCATACAATTTAACATTTCTGATTACTTCCGGATGCCTTTACGTAACTATTGTACCCAATGCTCATGAAACTTCTTACAATTGTACATTTCTGATTACTTGTGGACGCCTTAACGTAACTAGTAAAAGAAAAGGAAAGTCCAGTAAATAGAAATGACAATTTTATCACTGATATTACGATACTTTTTATTGTTTCCTTTTTGATATTATTTATGTAACGAAAAATAATTACACAGAATACATACATTATACTTAACCAAACCTGACGTGGGAAACAGAAAAAAATTCATTAAATTCCCGACCTATACAGATATATTGTACATGAGTTTGTTTTCATCATTATACCGATCAAAGTAGCCTTTGATAAAAAAAAAAAACAAATATTTTGATGATCTGTATTTCATTTTTATTTTTTATTTCTAGGAATGTTTTCTGGAAAAAATATGTAAAAAAATATGTAAACAACCTCGCAGGTACAATGCCGGATGCCGCACCCAAACAGTGAGGTTCTAACTGGTCATTGTTTTTGGGGTTAGCTTAAGATATAAATCGAAATTATATGTATTGAAGTTACGTTTTACACATATCTTCTTAATATTTCAGACGATACAAAAGGAAGGCAAACCTTTCAGATACAATGTGAATAATGAAAATATAAGAAATGATAACTGAGTTTGAAGCCTACCATTTTTTTATGGTATAAATGTACGGGATTTTAAGTCCTTAAAACAACCAGGTTTACAATTTTGAATGATCCAATCATGATCACAAGCGTATGCTAGGATAATTACAACATTATTCCAACATTGTGAAATTTTATTGAGGATTTAGAAGTAATTAATATTTCATTTCGTTAGTAAATGTCATTCTTGCGAAATATTCCGAGAATTACAGAGGTGATGTTAAAGATTAAATGATGCAATGATATTTTGTGCAGCTTTGCAGAGTCATGCAGGCGTTATCAAATAGGAAAAGACTTCTAGATCCATGTGGACAATGATGTACAGGGCCAAGATGTCAGGAGCAGCTTTGTTGATCCATATTAAGTGAGTTAATAATAATAATAATTGGTAGAATTACCATAGAAATTCATACGGAAAATAATGTTTTTGAAGAAAAAGAAAATAGTCAATAAATGTTTGTACTACATATTATAATCGTTACGTATAATTCTCTTACCTGTGAAACCAGGACGACCATACATGTTGGTATCCTCTTCATACATATTGCACGTATGTACGTAGCATTGACGTTTGTCAGCATTCTAGAGGCTTAATCAAACTTCACGAAATAATAAACAACCAGATTATCCCGGACAGATATACGTTTCGTTGTTTTAGGTCAAGGTTACAGTTACTATCTTCGGTGGGGCCGGTAGGGCACATGCATTTAGGCATTTTCCCGCTCAGAACGTTTAAGAATTGCTTGATTAAAAGCCACCAGAGTCAACCTCTTTATCCGCTCTCTTAGATTTGGAGTGTCGATTCTTTCATCATTAGGTTCTGCAGAACATAACGCAATATCATTGATCACACCGCCTTAAAAGTGTCATGATACAGTTAACGTTATACAGTTAAAGAGACGTCATGATGACAAATATCGAATGAAAACCACAGATTACATAGAACTCTGCTCGATCATATCTATTCAATGTTTGTTCTGGTCGCAATTTTAGGCACGGAATCAACCTATAGCTGCCGGCATTGTGACTATGTTTCAGGCGAAAGTTCATGTACACAACGTGTTACTTGTCAGGAAACGGAGGTACAACTTCCCCTTTACATTTTGTTGTATTAAAATATAAAAGACCTCCTAAAGTATATGTGTTATTGTATCGTATGTTATATCTTTAATACGCTGATTTAAAAGATTTCATAAAAGAACATTAATCAGAAAGACAAACAAATTATTCTAATAGCTAATGGTGAACATTGCTTATTTGAATAGTAGATACTTTGGCCAGAACTTTATAAACTGTTGAAATTTGGCATCTCTATTAACATTAGTTCATTACGTAAGGATGTGCTCATATTCAAATTTTTTTTCTTCATTTACTTTTTTATACATTCTTTATATTCTGACGTTTTAAATTTCCAAGAATTCTAATGTAGTGAATATTTTTAGGTGTGTGCAAACCGGATTTATGTAATCAATGGGTTACTCCGATATTCCTTCGGATGTGAGTCGAAACATGTGAGTCCATTTCTCAATAATTTTTTTATTAAAAAGGAAATCTCCAGGTATTGTTCTATAGTTACTAAAACCGTTACGAAAATGCTCGAGTAATGTATTCATTTATATGCAGCTGCGATGCAGATATGCACGGTGGTCCATTGAACATGGAAATGTTACACCGTGTGTAGATTGAATAAGTTGACATTATATGGACAAATGGAATAGTCATTAAGATTGTCCAGCTTCGTAATACAGACAAATATAATTATTTAATGAATATGATTTTCCCATAAAATATGAGCTTATGCCGTTTTAAGAATGGGCCTAAATGCATTGTATTTGTATTCTTGGACAGAAGTATAGAAGAGTTAAACAAAAGCAAACTATCCAATGATCTTGATCAATCTTCTTAAATCACTTCATCGACTTCCAATTAACCAAATGAGTGATTATTGCAATAGCATTCGATAAACTCATTTGAAAACCAAATGTTAGCAATTACATGATCGATGATTACTAAAACACCTAAAATCCAAATGTTTGGTGCTCAGACGACAACAAACTAGGCTTGCAAACAGAAATGACTTGGACTCATATTAAAGGTAACAGTATGGCAGTAATTAAAACACCGGAAAGACATTTTTTGATGAACCAAGATGTACAATCAAGTTATTTGTCTGGCAGGTTATGGAGTTGAAGCCTGAAATATTTTGAAAAAAAGAAATTACTTTTAATACATATTCAAGAAATCCTGTTTTTTGTTTAAATATGGAAATACCGAGGTTGAACTTGCTCGGGAAATCGGGAGTGTGTCAGTATCCCAACGTCCATAACCTGCTCACCTTGCACTTTGAATATGAATACTGTAAACTTGGTTATTTTAGCGGGGGGTTAATTTCGCGATTTCGATATGTAAATTGTACGCGTTGGGGTAATTTTCGCGATCGATACGCCTTCGTTTGTATTTCCAGATTATGAAAATTGATATCAAAATAATGCACGAGGCGAAATTTTTTCGCGATCAAAAGGACTTTGTGTAATTAGCGTAAACTCCCCGATTCGTTGCGTTGGTGTAGTGATGTTTGATTGTTTCTATGCCGCCTTTATACACTAAAAAGACCGAAGAGTTCCAATACCGGGACATGGACATTAATATTGATGGTAGTTTTTCCAAAAGTGCAACTTTGTATCAAACTTTAAAAAATATGAAATGAGACTTTTGGATAGAATATCAACTGATTTATATAAATTTTGCTGTGATAAATAGGGGACAAACTGGATTATAAGCCAAACTCGCCGCTGTTGGACCTTTCCCCGACAAGAAATCAAGGTTTTTTAAGGGAATCATTAAAATCAATCAGATGCATAGGACTTTTAAGATTCATATTGATCTACCCATTTGCATTGAGTCAAGATACCTCGTTGAAAAAAATGATTTAGCACTTTGCAAAAATCTATAACGGTCTTTATGTTTCCACATTTACCAGTCACGTGACCAATCTAAATATGCGAGTGACCTGAGAGGGTCGTCGTTATACAGTGGATAATGTGTACTTTCATTTGAAATGGTGATTGAGCACGTGCCACATTTTAAATAAGGTAATAAAGACAAGGAAAATTAGTGTCGAAGTCAAGGTTATTATATAATGGAGGACAACATTAACAGTGATGCGGGATGCAACGTGGTAAAAATAAATAAATTTTGGTTACGGGTGTGTATTAAGTATAGCTGCAGCAGCGCATGTAATATGGTTAACATAAATCAGTGTTGGTTATGGTAGTATATCAAGTAATAATTCACCCTAGAAGTACAGGGTTTAGAAGTACAGGGTTTCCCCCTTTTTTGTGTCTCCCTAATATCCTGCAGAGCCAGAAGGAAAGCCAGGCAGGCCAACTTCTATAACGTTTCTCTCGATTTCAAAACCATGGATTGCACTCGGAGGACCATCAATATCGTTCAATTTGGACATCTAAAGTTATCTTACATGCCTAGACAGACTCGAATAGTGTATATTCCTCTCTTGCTGAAGAAGACATTTTTGAATCATTCAAGATCCGATAGTAGTGTACAAAGTAACAGACAGAACACGCCAAATATCGAAAGTTATAACGATAAAACAACTGCATCTGGAAATAAATCTGAGATAACAAAGTCCGAACTCTTACAAATGGAGGCGAAGGCTCGCTTATTCTTGAAATCTGAATCTTGATTTACACCAACTACTGGTACGTTATTCTTTGAAAATGGAATTAAATACGCCACGACCCTCTGTTTCCATTACAACACCTACATATGTATATCAATACAAATAGATATTTTTCAAAGCCATGGCTCCCACCGAAATCATGAGTAAGGACATATGTCACACGTGATAGCTAGAACTACATTAACTGTGGACACTCATCCTTATCTAATCAGGTTCAACGACCCACAGTTACTCAAAGTCGTCCAGAATGTTTATACGTAAGTTGTGCTTTTATGATTTTAAAATAACAAATATTGTTGTATTTGATGAAAAGACGAAATGGGGGTAATTACTGTGCGTGATTTCATAAAAAAACAATATTTCTTTTTCATGTTAGTAACATATGCTTGTGTTGTAGCCACATTGCGTAGAATGTTGATTTGTTATATACATGTTTATAGTGATCACTTTCTGAATGAGTCATTTATCACTCTAAATGAGTCCTTGATGTAATTTCGCTTTTAATAGTTATGGGCAAATACAAATATTGTATAAAGATAAAAACATGTTATATAAATTGGAAGAATTATGAAAGATGAGCTATGTAAAGAGTTTAGGGGCCGCGGTGGCCGAGTGGTTAAGGTGTCCCGACACTGTATCCCTCTTAGCCCTCCACCTCTGGGTTGCGAGTTCGAAACCTACGTGGGACAGTTGCCTGGTACTGGCCGTATGTCGGTGGTTTTTCTCCGGGTTCTCCGGCTTTCCCAACCTCCGAAACTTGGCACGTCCTTAAATGACCCTGGCTGTTAAAAGGACGTTAAACAAAATAAAAATTCTCTAACAATTAGGAAGTGTATCACTCACTTTATTTCCTGTATATTTCAATACCTACTCAAGTTGGACTCAATGAAACTACCAACCTTAATCTGTTTCATTTGCTCATGAATTTGACCAGATTAACACTGATCAGTGCGTATGAATACAAGGTTAAAATCCTTCAGCGGAATGATTTCACTTTTTCTACATTGTTGTTACAAACATTGACTAGACATGCACAATCCGGAACTCCTCGGGCTTTCCCTCATTTGGACTTGCACAAGCTTCGAGACATTAATATCTAGACCGACTTTTTTATTTAAAAAAAAACAGTTGAAATATAAGGATTGACTCTTGATTTGGTCGATTTCATGGGGTCATGAATTGAGTTGCTCTTTAGACAAATTCAACATGAACTGGTCTCAAGAGCATTTCAATTCATGACCCCATGGAATCGACCAAATCAAGATGCAATCCTTAAGTAATCGTGCTTTGTTTTCTTATCACGGCTTTTTTTCTGATCACCTGTCCTAGCGACACCCTTGAAAGAGCAGGATGTCAATCTCTACTAATGTACGTCTGTTGACTTACAATTCGAGATTCAAGGTTATGTTATGACAAGGCTCTTTGCATAGCACTACAGCTTTTATAGTTGAAAAAAAAAATCAAAAATATGTTATATCATCGCAATAATTTATTATAAATTTAAATTCATTTGTTTCTAAGAAATCCTGGCAATCGTATGTATTACACCGGTAGGTAAGTAGATAACATTTCTATATTACTCTTTGACGTAGGCTTTGATTAATAACTTAACGTGAATAGTGAAAGAAGTTGTATCTTGACATATATCTCTTAAGTTTTCCTGACCGATCGTGACGGCATCATATATATATATAACAGTTGTTGATCTACATGCCTATAGATACATATGTGTTCCAACTATGTTATTGGCCTATACTGGCCTGTATTTTCATCTGAAAGAAATCGATTCACCATAAGATTGTCAGCTGTTATTTATTGACAATATGAATGCCATCTAGATGAGAGATGAAAGAATGTAAGATTTTATACCAAAAATATTTCAATTTTTATTTTTTAATTTCGTAAATTAAAGTGACCATTGCACTGTATTTATCATAACGAATAAACATAAATTGTATTATCAAAATATTACTAATGAATAGAAAGAAGTCAACAATTTAATGTCAGCCAGATTGACTTTGACAGATTTATATAACTTCAATTTAGTATTTACACACTTCAGCGTTATGCAATCGCCATATCATGATAAACTGACACATTGTTAACGAATTGGCACCATTTATCATATATGTATGTAACAATTGAGCCTTCGAATTGAATTTTCATTTCAATGTATGATATTTAGATTGTAAAGAAAAGTTGATGTCAGATATATGGTAGTAAGTCAACAAAATGTATTTCCTATCATTTCCCTCCATTGATTTGTATTACTTGCTGTCCGCAGTGCATTGTATAGACCATTGTTGGCTATGTGATAATGCACCTGATCTCACTACCTGTCGGAACACAACAACAACATGCAATGTTGGTGAGGTACAGTGTATCATATTTTATCACTTTATAAGTAATTGATTTACTTATTCTTTTGACTGTTAAGCTATAAGTTTCTAGATCACTTTGATTTATCATACACTTGATTTTTAACGGTATCTCTCGAATGAGGTAGTGATAATTCTACTGAATTTATTTTGTAATAAATTGTCACTAAAAGAAGTCATAAATTATCATCAAAAGTCATATAGCTGTTACATTTCTTTCATTTTTGGGCGCTTTAAATTGTATGCTGGGTATATGAAAAACAAAATAACAAAGATATCCCAGATATTACTAAAATTTTATCGTTCCCTTATTCGTATTATTTAGGTTATGAAAAGTATTTACAACTTCGGTGAGAAAATATGAAAATCAACAACCTATAGAGATATAATACATAGGATTTTTAAACTCAGAGAAGCCTTCGATAATAAGTACACATATTAGGATTAATGTGATTTATTCTTCTAGCAATGTTTCCTAGAAAAATTCGTGAACACCCTAGCAGAAACTCGGTACAATGCCGGATGTCGCTCCCAATACGTGAGTTTCTTACTTATCCTTGATGTTAGGTTGGTTAGCTTAATTTATTAATCCAAATCGTGTGTGTTCGAAATTGTACTTTGTTTCATTTAGAATTGTGTCTTCTTAATATTGATAAAGATACAAATGAAGATAAAGAAGAAAAAAATGATAATAATATCAATATATTGTTTAAAAAGTCGTTATATCAACTGAGTTTTAAGCCTACCAGCGTTTCTCGTATAAATGTACGGGATTTTCAGTCCTTAAAATAGCCCCAGTGTAATGACTATGTCTGCTACCAATAGGACCATTCCGGAGACAATCTGACTAAGTACAATCAGAATAAAATGCTATTACAACAACGGGGTTTGAATCCAACAAGACACATTATTATGCTGTCAAAGTTCCAAAGAATTATCATCACCATATATATTGTCATCAAGGAAAGGTTATTATAAGTGATGGATGTATATCGTTTTCCTTTTCAAATGACGTACAGCATAATATCAAGCATGTTATGATAACGTACATCACTAATTCAACAAGATATCCTAGTATATTTCTTGAAGATAAAGGTAAATTCAAGTAAGTTACTGTCAGTCTTCCGAAATATGGACAATGAGCAAGTATAACGGGGGGGGGGGGGGGGGGGGGGGGGGGGGGGGGGAGAGAGTGTGTGTTAATGATGCAATGATATTTGACGCAGTTTTGCAGAGCCATGGAAGCGCTGTCACACCGGAAAAGACGTTTAGATCCATGTTCACAATGCTGTACAGGACCAAGATGTCAGGAACAGCTATGTGGATCAACATTAAGTAAGTTAATTATAATTTTGGGGCATGTATTGTGTTAGTAATAAAAAGTATGAATGTTTAACAGGTCGTAAGGAATTCTCACTCTTTGACTGTTTTAGAAATACATCAGGAGGATAAACTACGTCTTCCTCCATCTTTGTAGATCTTGGGGATTGATGATTTCACTATTAGGTTTTGAATATAACACAATATCATTGTTATCTCCTTTAGAGAAGTGTTGGCATACTTCAGTTAGATGACGTCATATTGGGAATATCATATATAACCGGAAATTCTGCTAAAACATAAAATGACATTATTTATCGGATGCTGGTTCTGGTCGCAATTTTAGGTACGGAATCAAGATATCGGTGCCTACACTGTGCCAGTGTTTCTAGCACAAGTTCCTGTACAGAACGTGTTACGTGTCAGGACACGGAGGTACAACTTCTCTTTTATTTTCAGTGTATTCCAATATTGTAGATTTTTTATACCGCAATAACAACAATAAACTATAACATGTTATTATATCACATTGTATCCTTTGACATGCTGATCTAAAAGATATTCCGAAAGAAAATAAATAAAAGCGACCAACTAATTAATCTTATATCTAATGGTAAACATTGCTTGTGTATATTGTAAATATATAAGCAAGGAATCTATAAACTGTTGAAATTTAACAAAGTTAAATATTTGTTAATTTCGTAAGCAATCATAATCTATGAAGTGAAGTGTTCATATTCTTACTCTTTTTTCTTCATTAACAGTTTATACATTTTTGTATTCGATTTAAATTTCCGAATTCCATTCTCATACCAAAGCTAAAGATTAAGTCCCGAGGAGTTCATAAAAATAACTTTTAATGTAATGATTTTTTGACTAGGTTTGTAAAAACGACATATTTGTAGACGGTGGGCTACTCCGATATTCCTTTGGATGTGAAGATACATATGTAAGTCTATGACTCCAATAATTTCTCGTTCTCAATGAAAGTGGTAAACATCATTCCATCGTTTGTAAAACCGAGCGAAAATGCTCGAGTAATGCATTCTTTGATATGAGATGAGACCATATCGTATCCAGGTGTGATATAAAAGTGTGCATATAAAGAAGATTCACAACCGAATACTAGTCTATAGTTTAAATATGTTTTATGAAATGACATCATATTGACAGCGGGATTATTATGTTTTCAAACTTAGTAATTGACATCTTAATACAGACAAATATAATAATTGTAATATATATATTTTTACATTACACTCCGTCACCGATTTTCAGATTTAGTCACCTCCCGTCGTCGACTTTTCTCGACAACCCCAACAGTCTTGTTTATCCAATAGTGCCATTTCAGCACTCGTAATTTTTTGTTTGTACAGTCCTGATTTTTTTTTATAACTTTGCTTTCAGGGACGTAGGCAAATTTGACTCTTTACGGGATATTTTGAGGGTTCAGACTTTTTACACAATATATTTAATATATCCATTATCATTTCATAGACAATAATGCATGAAGTATTTATGCAATATCGTTCACCTGTTTCTATGTATACGCTAAATCTATACACAATCTTTTTGGGACGAAACGTCCATTGCATTTAGATGTCTTGGCCGTTGGTCACTTAGCGTTCTATCATATAGCATGGCTTTGTATATATCACGCTAGCCACCGCCTTCGGCCCACACCAACCGAAGGGCTTGTGGTTGTTATTTCAACTACTACCAAAAATACTAGTGTTACTGTATCTGATTGTATTTCCTAAAAATGTTTATATATTGTGTGCTTTTATTTTTATTCTATGTATCCTGCAGTCAAACCTTTGCAAGGATATTGATATGATTGTCACAGGATTGTGAACGTCTGCCATGTATTGAATGGGCCTAAACACATTGTATTGTCTTTCTGGACTGAGATCTTGAAGAATTTACAAAAACCCCGTCATCTTGATCATAATTAATGGTCACCAGAATCAATTTTCTTCTCTAATAACTTAAACCAATTAACCAAGTGGATGATTTTTGCGATGACATCCGTCGAATTGTTAGCAGTCATATGCTTTTCGTTACGAAAGCGCATGGAATCAAAATGTGTGGTGATCGGATTAGGGAAGACATTAAACAAGGGTAGTACACAGGCATTACTTAGACCTATCAACAGTAGCAGGGTTTCAATATTTAAAACACCGGAGAGACATCTTCTGATTAACCAAAACATACAATCAAGTTATCTTTCTAGGAAGTTAATGACTTGTTGAAGCTTGAAACAAACTGCAAAAAGAAATGACTTTGATACATATTCAAGTGATGACGTTTTCGCAATATTTCTGATTTTTTTAAAATCCTCACACGGGGTCGTCTGATTATCCCAATCAAGACATGTTTATCACACCACTGTTGTTAACAATAATTCATCAACATGTCGTTCGCTAAGCATGCTACAAAATATCACATTATTTAATGAACCAGAATTGACTTTCTCTGCAAATGTATTAGTTTTACCTCGTATCTAATTTCAAAGAGATAGGTGAGCAGATCATGGGCGTCGGGATATTGGCGCACTGCCAGTTTTCCTAGAACGTTCAATCAGAATATGTCATATATACAAAATGTAGACATTAAAAGCTTGATAAATGTAATTCAAGTTAATAACATTACCTGTTTTTAAGTATTGTGCATCATACTGATAGGTGTATCTTGGCCAAATCTGCATGCTTATTATCAAAAATGGTGTTTAGAAAAATGAAATGAGGATCTCTCACAAATTAATATTTTGAATATCAAAATTGAATGTTTTCACATTTCAGAAATGTAAAGCATTTCTTGCTCTCGGGGTAGGCAGTCACACTGGAAGAAGAGACGACATGGCTGTAGGCTTATGCAGTTCATGCTGTGTAGGAGATGAATGCAACAAGGGCGATTGCTTTCAAATGAGACATGGTAGGTATACATATCATTTAATAATATCTAAGCTTCGGTATGGTTCAGTTAATTGACGTTTGTATAAAATGGTTGACCCAAAGTATTTGTCGCAGAAAACAATTCTTATTGTGGTGATGTGATTTAATTCTGATGTCTTTGATTTTAATGTGACAAAACAGATCTTTTTAAATTTTATAACCACACACAATTAAAATTGAATCATCATTGTAGTCAACTATGTAAGATAAGAACGAAAGAAAAGTTAATTTATCAACGATTAAAATCACACAGTCGTACTGATTTGAATAATACAAGCGGCATTGGAAAGAGGAGAAAACATAATGTAATAATCGCTTGAAAATTATTGCATATACAAGTTTAACCTACATGTTCAACATAATGAATTGGTTTAAACAGAACCTTAACTCCTCTGATAAATTACCATAGGCCGAGAAGTTAAACTGTGTAAATTCATACTCTAAATATCGACATATCTTTCACTTTCATATGAATCTTCTTTTATTTATTTATTTTTTCTTTAAACTCATTTCATTGTATTCCTCCAGTTGCAATCCTATTTCTATCGTCAAAAACGGCCATATATCACATCGTTTTTTGAAAAGATAGAATTGTTTTATAATAACGTTCATCGTTAAAAATTGTAAACCAGGAACAAAATGTCACATTTATTTTTTTCAGATATGAGGCCAGGAATGTTTGGACCATAACACTATCGCGCTTGAGGGCAGTATCTTCACATTAAAACACAGAAGATGAATAATGGGCTTTGTTGGTTTTTGATATAACAGCAAACTTATCTAGTCTAGTAGTGTCATCACATATTTCATACTGTAACAGTTTGTATTAAGTACATCTGCAGCAGCGCATATAACGTGGTTAAAAGCAAATCAAGTTTGGTTAGAGGTGTGCATTAAATAGAGCTTTCGCAGCACATGTAACGTGGTTAAGGTACAATCAAGTTTGGTTAGAGGTGTACATTAAATACAGCTTCCGCAGCACATGTAACGTGGTTAAGGTACAATCAAGTTTGGTTATAGGTGTGCATTAAGGCAGGTGGTAGCAGCGCATCCCGACAAATACAAAGTTATACACGAGAGGAGGAAAACTAATATCGCGGTGTTACATTTATATAAAGATGAGGAAAATCGAAGAGTCGAGGCCATATTAGACCAAGTAACAAAAGAACAAGACATGGGAATTATAACAGACCATAGCCGGAATTTCAGTGATCTTATTCACAATCAATAAAAATACTAAATAAGGGAACTATCTGAAAAATGTACACGTACGTAGATAACAATACAATATGTTGTTTATACGACCACATCCTGAATACGGGGCTTGTGTTTGGAACTTCTACCTCAAAAATGATAAAAATTGAGATAGGAAACGTAAAAAGGAGAGCAACGAAGCAGATACCGGGGATGACATATCTTAGTTATGAATACAGATTAAAGATCATTAACTTACCAACACTAAGGCACAGAAGACTGAGAGGAGATATGATCCTAGTATACAAACTAACAAATGGAGGATACGATAAAGCTGTCACTGAAGGTTTGTTCACTAATAAAAATAATAAGATAACAACAGGACATAGTCTGCCACTACTAAAAAAGAAGTTTACTAAATTTGAGAGAACTTTCCTTGAAAATGAGTTTGGTGAGTTTGGTGAGTTTGGTTACCTGTGTGTAATAGGTACAGCTGTAGCGGTGTGGTTGTTACGATGTTGTAAATTGTGTAAGGAGATGTACAGTGGGTATTTAATCTGTTAAGTAACAAGATGTAAACTTATTAACTTTTATTGTTGATGCAAAAATATGTATTTATTTCCTTTGGTATCAATTTGTTTACATCTCTCCTAACGTTTTCTAATGATGACGGTTAAAGCCAGCTAGACACCCGTCATCACATCACCACATGTCCTTGGTTGTTGGAGCCCTCATAGATGCCCGTCCTAATATGGCCCTGGTTGATAATGTGACCCTCAAACCTAACCATACATTCTTTATACGATCTTGGTTATTGGTGTCTCCGAGATAGCCGTCTTTACATGACACTGTTTTTGATGTCATGTTAGACACCCGTACTTGTTATAATATGGCTCTGGCTGCTGGTGTCCAATATGTTCCCTATGTCCCTTATCTTTATATGACCCTGGCGTGTTGTCTATTTTAAATATAACTTCTAATTTGTCCGCAAGTATCAGCTCTGAATGTGACTTAACCCGGAGTTGACCTAGATTTGTATGGAGGGTGTCGTAGTGACCTAGATTTGTATGGAGGGTGTCGTAGTGACCTAGATTTGTATGGAGGGTGTCGTAGTGACCTAGACTTGTATGGAGGGTGTCGTAGTGACCTAGATTTGTATGGAGGGTACTATGAATGAAGCAGCACACATCAAATCTATAGGAAAACTTGTTCGTTGTGATAAACCTTTTCAGCTGTAGCTTCAACCGAGATCGTGGCTAAGTAGAGTAGTCTTTATGTGCAAGTAAACTTGAGGTAGGACAACTATACCTATAAACTCTGTTATCTTATCTGTATGAGAGACCCATACTTACTCGAAGTCGTCCAGAATGTTCGGACGTAAGTTGTTTTTCTTTGTCTGTGTTTTAAATGACATTTTTTGTTGCAATTGATATAAAGACAAAATGTTTTGTAAGGTATTGTTTCCAATGATAAAATTCTAACATTTAATATATATTTCGAGAACAAAAATATTCCCTTTGAATGTTAGTAACATCTGTTGATGTTGTAGCCCTAGCTACGTATACATTACATAGAATGGTGTGATGTTCCATTCAAGTTTATTTTTGTACCGAAAAATAGTTTTATTTATAATTTCAAAAATATAATTTAGTTAAATATGTTGGCCCATTTATGAGATAGACTGTGTCAGCTACTAAACTAAAGTATATACCTACTTAATCATGTATAAAGGCTGGTAACCTGCCATACAATTTACCAGACATGTTATGTAAGAGATTAGTGGCCTACGGGTTCCATGTATAGGTATTAGGTAACTGTCTGTTATAGGAAATTGTCAATCGGTGTATTTAATTCCTGTACAGATAGCTGAAAGGGAGTCTTGGGTTTGGCTCTCGAGCCGGCCGCTGGCCGCAAGGCTGACCACTACTTTAGGATGTCATATTTTGTACATAGTGTATATACATGTATTGGATTAATAAACTACATAAACAGATGAAATAACTTATATTATATTGTGATCACTTCCTGAATGTGTAATTTTACACTAATTACATTTCTATCATCCCATTTCCTTAATAAAATTTCGCTTTAAATAGGTACGGAACAAGTACAAATAGTGAATAAGGCATGAATATGTTATCTACATTAATATACTTTGAGAAAACTATTGTTCCCACGCCCGTGCAGGGTTTGAGAAGGAATATGATTTATCTGCTTATTTGTGGATGTTAATAACGTGGGGCCCTCTGTAGATCAAGGTTCTCTTAGTTTATGTCTAGGACGCACTAAAGAGCTGACGTGCCATTTTTAACAATACGGATCTTTCCTTTTATTTTCTCGGTATTCTATGTTAAACGATGATTAAATACTACTTCTGACGACTTACAATCTACAATCCGTGAATCCGTGTTATTTTATGATACGGCTTTTAACATAGCACTAAACAGCTTTTACAATTAAAAATATCACATTCATCGATGTCGTCCCTCTTAAATCTTAATGTGTCTTTTAATTCATTTGTGTTTTTAGAAATTCTGATATTCCTATGCACTACTTCAGTAGGTAAGTAAATCATATATATGATATACATGTGATGCAGGGCTGTGTATATCAGCTTTTCGTAAATAAGTTTCTCGACCTTTTTTAAATTCTCTGGACATATCGTGTCTCATCTCTACTCAACTCCATGTCGAACTCTTAACATATATACATGTATGTTTTCGATCATATATATATATACAATCTAAATCATTTCAATTTGAAAAATAAGAATCCTTTAGGAAGTTGAAGAAACAAGATTGATAAAATCTATTACCTGTAAGTGATCGAGATCGGGTTATCTAAGTCTCGGACTAAGATAACCCGATCTCGATCACTTACAGGTAATAGATTTTTTTTCTCGCACCTCTTACATATATCTAGTTGTATAATAACAACCCATCTATATATGCGTTTAGAGTGTAAGAGTATCCCGTCTGGGGCCTCCCGGTTCAAAGCCGATTAACCACTTCATCTGCGCTTCGAATTCAGTCCTTTCGCGTAAAAATATAGTTCGGTTATATCAAAGAACAAAAACAATGATCAATCGGTACATATTATTTTAATAATAAACAACAACCAACCAAACAATGCATAGTAATTAAATACATGACAAAAACAGTTTGAATGCACATATTTCTATCGCTCCACGATTGTTTGGCGGATTTATGATTGGATTGTTGTTAATTGTGATATTGAAAACACCGCCATTTATTACACTTCCTGTAAAAACAGACCGTCCCGATGTCTGTTGTGCACATGTGTTTGATTGTTGGTACACGCTTGGGACACGGATCTGACCTCCATCATTGGGATTAGTGTTACAAAGCATGGAGAAAATGTTACGATTTTGTGCAATCGTCATTGCCCGGTAATTGTTTAGTGAATTAGGATTTTTGTGTCCGGTGATTTGTACGGCTTGTGTGTCCGGGATGTCGTTTTCCAGGAGTTTCTGACATAGATGTTTCCTGACAGAAGTGTTTGTAAGTCGTTTCTCACCTTTTATATTTGCGTTGATTGTCATCGTTTTCATTTGGTTTTTCAATTTGTTCCGACCTACAGGGCATTTCGAAAATCACTGGTCATACATTGTTGGACTTTTTATTGTACTAGCGGCCAGGTAGAATGGGTGATCATTTCTGGAGAAGTCACAGGGCCTTTTTTCTTTATATGTTTTATGTATTTTAACCGGACATCTCTCGAGGTTTTCCAAATGTTCATATGCTCTGGGTTTTTTTCTAAACAAAGATATGTCTGCCCCCGTCCTGTTCTTTGTCTGTCGTTCATTATACTCAAGGTGTTCTCTTTCCAATTCAGGATCGTATACATGGTGTATGTCTCCCCAGCATAAAGCCCTATGCTCTGTTGCCCCATCCCTCATTCCAAACAGCAAAGTGTTGTTGAACCACAACGTGTTTAATATTGAATTGGGCGAATTAACTCCCAGTTTTCCAGCATCATAGAGTTTCCGCGGTTTTTGTTTGGTTTCCTAAGCCTTGTTTTTTAAGATTTTTTTCTTGCTTTTTAATGTGTTCTTTGGTTTTGAGAAACAACCAGATGTTATCAAACTTTCTCCGTATTTCCTTTGTTTAGTACCTTTTCGAAGCTTCCTAACATTCCTCTGAGACTTGTTAGCTCGTACTCTTTTCCTCACCTTTTTGTCGGACACTCATGAAAAATTGAGCGAGAAGTTGATCGAGCTCGCTATATGGAATATCTGAGATTTCACAGGTTTCTGCGTGTGTTGATAAAAAATCTCGGAGCAGCTTTACATGACCACATGTCTTTCTTTTTGTGCTCGCATTTTCATTTTCTGTTATGAAATCGTCTACATCGTCAGGTGTAGTAGCTATAAATCTTGGGTTGAATGTCTGAGTTTTATTTTTTGGCTCAGGTCCACCATGGGTAACCTTGGGAGTGTATAGCAATATATAGGCCCGGGGGTTGGGACGACTCGCTTGTTGGCTGAGGAGGAGAGTTTTAAGGATTGAATGGTCATCAGGGCCTTGATTAATTCGTGCCTTGCACACCTGATCATCTCATCGTCAAAGGAGTGAATAACATAATATGTACATTGTATATGTCCCTAGGGTTTTTCAATAGACACAATTTTTACCACGTTTTCCATTCTGTCCAACATGCACAGTTTCACTAACTCTGAAGTTCATGCTTTTCTTGATCGATCGAGCAGACGATTATCGAACTGAATAATCGATAAGTGGTGACGTAATAAAAAATGTGTTGTCATTAAATGATGACGTTTGTTTTTTATGTTGTGCAAACTGTACTGTAACCATATGTTGATGTATCAGTTGATGATCTGGAATGCGACTTTACTATTACGGAACATTATTGATACAATATATATGTATGCAAATTAAATATGACAACAATTTAACAATTATACAATGTATCTATGTGTGTATACATACTGCATTGCGGTTTGTGCTCTTGTTCACCGATTCGAGAGTATTACGTCACTTGCGCGGATGTATACATGAATGGGTTAAAATTCCGCCAAAACTCACGTAAAGGTACCAGACAGATCGGACGAAATAGAAAAATCTAGCACTGGGTATCACGTGAGATTTCCCTGTCCGAGGTGCGAGAAAGCGATTTACCGTAAGATTATCAGGCTGTATGTCATGGCAGTATGAATGCCTTCTGGTTGAGAGTTAAATAGTATGCAAGATTTGATATCACCGATTTTTCATTTCTATAAACATTGGTGATCATTACACTTTGTTTATTATCAAAAGCAGTACAGACTTCTTTATAAAGTATCAGTAAGGGTTGCAATACTAGAAATTATATGTAACTCTCATGTCATTTAATTTTTATTTTGAGGTATAATGATTATATCTTAAAGTAAAGTTAATGTTAGTTTATATGCAGTAAGAAAACAAAGAATTTATTTCCTGTCCTTTCTATGTATGTATTGGTATCCACAGTGCATTGTGTAGACCATTGTTGGTTGTGTAATAATGCAGCTGACATCGCCACCTGTCGGAAAACCACAACAACATGCAATGCTGGTGAGGTACTGTGTATTATATTCTTATCGCATTTTATTGATTAGTGTCTTAGTAATTCCTTGTTGTATCGACACTGAGAGAAAAGTACAATTTCCTTTACGTTTCGGGATTTTCTTCTTGTGTACAAAATTGTTTGAAAGAAATAAACAGGACATGTTCTACAAAGCAATCAGGAAATTAGAAGTATTCACTTTTTCAATTTAATTCACATTTAATATCTGTGTTTTGTTGGGTTCATCTAGGTGTAAGTGTCTCAGTATTCCATATTTCTATCAATGGTCTATCAATTTTTGTCATATGAACTGATTTACCTTGTCTTAAATCTGTTTACGCTTTGAACTTCCAAACCACGTTGATTCCTCATAAACCTGTACATCAACTTAATCTCTTATGATAAAAAAATGGTGAAAAATTAAGGTCTTCATTACAATAAATAGAATTTTCGACATCATTAATCTACAGATTGGATTTTGAACATAATTCTAATGAAATGCCATACAGTTGTTACATTTCTTATTACTCCTTGGCGCCTTAACGTGAACAGTAATAAAAAAAAGTTGGCCGGGAAAAAAGAAATAACACATTTATCCCGGATATTACGATACATTGATCGTTTCCTTTTTGGTGTTCTTGGGGTTACGAAAAGCAGTTGCTAATGACACAGAATTAATGATACTTAACCAAACAGGAGAAATTACATGAAATCCGCCACTTACAAATGTCTGAGACCCTTCATCATTATAGAAACCAAAGTTGACCTTGATAATTAAGACGCATTATTTCGATGGTATTTTTATTTTAGGAATGTTTTCTAGAAAACTTCATCAACAGCCTAGCACAAACTCGGTACAATGCCGGATGCCGCACCCAAGCAGTGAGTTTCTTATTTTGGTTTAGGGGTACTTAGCTTAAAATGTTAATCGAAATCTAATGTATTGAAAGTACAGCTTGCTCTACATAAATTGGTATCTTCTTAATATTTAAGACGATACAAAAGGAAACCGATTCTTTAAGATACAATTTAAAAATAATGATAAAAACAATAGGAAATTATTTTAGGAGTCGTTATGATAACTGAGTTTGAAGCCTACCAGATGTTTATGGTATAAATGTGTGGGATGTTAAGTCTTTAAAACAGTTAAATAAGGACCATTCAAGGGACATTTATGATAACCTTCATGATAAAAGGATATTAAACCCAACAGGTTAGAATCCGGCAAGACACATTATGCTGGCAAAATTCCAATTATCATCAACATACATAATGCCATTAACGAATAGGTCTGACAATTAAATAAGGAGTACATTCATGTTTTATTTCGTTAGTTATTGTCTTTCGAAATATTCCATGAATCGCGAGGGGGAATGTTGACGATTCAATGTTGCAATGATATTTTATGTAGCTTTGCAGAGTCATGGAAGTTGTGTCACACGGTAAAAGAAGTGCAGATCCATGTGGACAATGTTGTACAGGACCAGGATGTCAGGAGCATCTTTGTGGATCTCCATCAGGTTAGTTAATAATAATTGATAAAATTGCCATAGAGATTCACACGTAAAATATTGGTCTGGAAAGTTTCCGAAAATTTTCATGTGTTAACGGTATGTATTAGTCCGCTTCCAGTGAAACTAGGGTGACTATAGGTTGTTTCCCCTTTCTCTGCCTTGTACGCATGTACGTAACACCATTGTTTGTCAGCGCTCTAGAGACCACATTCCTTAAGGGATTTTAATCAAACCTCATGCAATGATATAGCAGCAGAATATCTAGAAAATTCAAGTTTCATAGTTTTAGTTCAAGGTCAAGGCTACTATTTTCAAAATTTTGAAAATTTCGAATCATTATAACAGATTACAGGGGTTTCTGTTCAACCAAATCAAAGTACTGGCAGTACTGAGGGAGGCGTTATTCAGATGAAAATGTGACATTTGAAGTAAAGCAAGAATAGAAAGTAAACTGATGTCAACATGATTGTTGACATATAAATTCAAGAGTGAGGTTTTTAGTATTTTTTGTAGTAGTATTTTAAGCCAATTAGACGAAAAGGTTTTCAGTCCTGATGGACACACAGTGTAATGGTTTAACTATTCTGCTGTACAAAATGGTTTTAACCATCTTGTAGTTCAAAACACACTTATACTAAGGTAGTTTCGCATATCCACTTAAGTGTTTAAATTCAACTTAGGTTGTTTAGAAATACTGCTTATTGTTTAAAACCAGCTTCCACTTAAATAGTTAAACATTTCTTATTAAGTGTTCAAAGCAATCTGATGTAAATACTGGTTTTAATGTCCTGATGAGCATAATGTCTTTAACCATCCTGATGAATAAAGCGGTCTTAACAGTCCAAGTTTCAAACTTCCACTTAACCACTCCACGGAAACTAATAACTATCGAATAGCTTTAACAAAGACTAATCATTATACCGATCTACAAACAGCTGTAAATTATACTGTTGTGTAATAAAATAGTAGTGTTATTCACAGGGTTGTGTTAATATTGTTTTACATGACAGGTTAACTTTTTCAAATATTTACGATGTATTTTTACATTTAGGACGTAATCTGTGCACTTACGTTTACATGTAATTCAATTTAGAAATACATATATCAGAAATAACAAGAACACAGATAATTGTTGATATGTTGAAAATGTGACAGCACATTGTCACAATTTAACTTATTTGTACTTGATTGCTTTATATGCTACCTACATGTATATTTCTTGTAGTAAAATGGTAGTTGTGTATTGTGCCGTGATTACAGAGATAGCCGCTTGAGGTGCCAAACGATTGGTTCCGCAATGAAAGCCAATCCTGGCTGATGCTATAATGTGAGGCACGCCTCCCATGAAAATGAAAATATTGATTCAAAGTTGGTCCTGGTCATAATTTTAGTTGCGGAGACAAACTATAGGTGCCTGGACTGTGCCAGTGTTTCTAGCTCAGGTTCCTGTACACAACGTATCACGTGTCAGGACACGGAGGTACAACTTTACTTTTATATCTTTATTTTGTATTTTATATCTTTGATATGCTGATATAAAAGATCTTCTAAAAGAAAATTAATCGGAATGACTTATATTAATTATTCCGATACATAATGGTAAGCATTGCTTATACACACAAAATATACATAATAAATACATTGGCCAGAAATGTATTAACTGTTGAAATGGGACATGAAGTTTAACATCAATTAATTTCATAATCTACGAAGCGGAGTTGCTCATATTTCAACCCCTTTCTTCATTTTTATCCTTTTATACATTTTTGTATTCGTTCCAGATTTCTAAATACCAATGTCATGACAGAACTTAAAATGTGGTCACTACGAGTTCACTTAAACAAACTGTAATGCAATGTTTTTTAGGTGTGTAGTAACAGCGTTTCTGCAGACGGTGCATTTCTCCGATATTCCTTTGGATGTGAACAGAAACATGTGAGTCCATGTGTCATTGATTTCTGATTTTCGTGAAAAAAGATAAATCTACATATATCATTCTATCATTTGATATACCGTTACAAAACTGCTCAAGGAATGCATTCATTAATATGAGATGAGAACGTTTCGTATCTAGCTGTGATGTAGATAGGTATGTATAAAGAGAGTTAACAACCGATTACTAGTATGTAATAAATAAATATAGTATGGCATGACATCATATGGACAAAGGGATTCGTAATACAATCAAATAAAATAATTATAGCACACATGTATATGTAAATATAATATCGATATGAGTGTCACAAGAATGAGAATTCATGTCATGTAATGAATGAGAGGTAATACAGGCAAATATAATGATACTAATGTATATAAATATATTTGTAACAAGAATGTCAGCTTTCATCATATAATGTGTTTTTATGCCTACTGCCATTGGACGAATCGCTTACACGTGACTATTGTTAAAAAGCGATATTACCTGGCAGATCTGGTCAATAACAGTGCTGCTAAAAACAGATTCTGTATTGCCCTAAAAAATAATTAATCAATTATAGACTTTTACTGGGTTAATATTCTGTGATATAAACCAGAATGAGGCTTTGGCTCGGTCAAAATATTTCCTTCTGATCAATATCACAGTATATATAATTGTATACTTCCGTATATTGAATGGGACTGAATTCATTGTTAGTGTCTTCATTGACTGAAGTCTGGAAGACTACGATAAACTTCAAAACTCCAACCATCTTGATTAATTTTCATGGTCACCAGAATCATCTTAAATCACTTACACGACTACCAATTAACCAAATTGATGATTATTACTATTTTATTTTTTGTGGTCAGATCTTGGCAATGACATCATATGAAGTTTGCAAACAGAAATGACGAAGACCCATATCAAAACTAACAGGGTTTCAATAATTAAAAGGCCGGACAGATATCTTTTGATTAACCAAGACAATACAGTCAGGATAATTGTCTGAAATATGACAGATTTTGCGAAAGGAAGTGACTTTGATACAAATTCAGCTAGTTAATATGAGAAATAAACTTAAAATTCGAAATTCCGTTTCGCTACGCGTGTACCGAACATCAATTTACGCAAGGAAGCAGAACGGACCGAACAATACTTGTCAATATGATATTCAATTATTAAAACTAGGGCACCCTATTGATTTGTATTACATTCGGCAAATGTTAACGTCTGAAGTTGGTAAATATGGCCATATTCAGATTGACAAAATTATGTTAAAATCAGTAATTGCTTAACCAGAATTGCCTATCAACGGAACTGGCGTGGGCATTGGATAAGGTAAAGGAACTATATATGTAGCGCAGGATCTACGGATGTTTATTTCGAAAAGACAACATACTATGTTTCATTAAAACAGCGTTACATATGACACATCATTAAGTTCAAAAATTGAACCAAATTTGACAATGACAAATAGGATCTACTGTATCTTAATTTCAATTTGCTTAAAACACAGAACTCTTGCTTGTTATCATAAACAGTGTTTGAAGAGTAAGAGGAGGCTCCTCTTCCCAAAAAATGACTATTTTTGATATCAAATTGACATTTTCATATTTCAGATTTGTGCAGAATTCGCTGCACATGGTCGCCGTAGTGCTATAACCATATGTTCGTCATGTTGTGTTGGAGATGAATGTAACAAGGCCGATTGCTTTCAACTGGCACAAAGTAGGTATACCTATCATATAGTAATATATAAAAGTATACATATCCAATCCTGAGAGAAATGTCTAATGGAACATTAGTATCCTGGTAAATAAACATATATATCTATTTTGTTGCCCAGCACTATCGCCGCTATCAAGAACCATAGGGAGTCTTGTTGCAATGGTGTCCTTTCTCTAGTTTTAAAATGGTTTGGAAAGCTTCTTAAACGTTTATGTAACGACTTATCAACACATTTTTTGGGAGGGGGGGTGGGGGGTAGTATTACCGGTATTTGTCGTTCGTCACCTGTACATGTATTCGACACAAACCTCTGTTGTCACCTCCCGTCTCTAATCGGGGCACTCTTTTCGTGTAAAACCTTCGTTACATATGCATATATATCATCCTTCTTGAGCTCGACTTACATTACTTGAAATTGAGCGGATAGAGACTAGCAGAGTAGTAGAAAGTATAAATACTGGTGCAGTTTTCAGATGACTAAGTTTTTTCAGGTTTACTACGATAATATTTAAGCTTAGAAAGCCTTCCGCTCAATTATAAGTGGGCTAGGCGAGGGTTGTTTAGAATTACTGATCTCCAGTACTAGTCACAGAAAACAATATTCTTTATCATGATATGTTATAATTTTGATGTTTGGACTTTTTGTTGCAAAATAGATAGTTTGAATTGTATAACTACACACAAGTAAAATTACATCATCATCCTATTGAATTCAAATATGAAAAATGAGAACGGAAGAAACCAGTCATTTATCAAGAATTAGTTTTACCTTCTTACTGATCTGATTAATATAACCACCATTTAAAAAACAAAAAGTAGACATAACGTAATAATCGCTTAGTTGATGTTAAAAGAAATAAAAATAAAGAAGGACGATATAACATATAACTAACACCTATGTTGAACAATCAGAAGTTGTTCTTATCAGAATTATAACGTTTCCGATAAATGACCTTGAACCGATAAGGTGAGATTTTACACTAAATGCCGACATATCTTACAAAAAAACAAAAGCAGTCATTTTTTATTACTTCCGTTGTAACCTTATTTTCATCATAACAAATAGTGAAAACTATAGCAATGTATATCGTTAAAGGTTTCATAGTTGCACATTTTTTTTTCAGATATGACGCGAGAAATGTTTGGGCGATAACACTGTTGTATTTGAGTTCAGTGTCTTCACATTAAAGACAAAGAAGAAAATAAACAATTGGCCTTGCTTGTATATTTTATACAACAGCTGTATCCACTTTAATAGTGTCATTACGTGTTATAGAAAATATCAGTTTTCCTTTGCAGTCTTATCAGGGACAGCTGTTGAAACAGTCCAATAACGTAGTTTAAGATATAGTATTTGGCTACCGGTTAACATGTTTAGTTCAAATCAAATCTGTTTATGGGTGTGTATTAGGTACAACCGCAGCGTCGCACGTAACGTGATTTAACTAACACCAAATTTGGTCATGGATATGTACTACATAATGTTTCTGCGGTTCATGCAAGGCGATTAAAATGATATCATTTTTTTGGTATAAATGTAAAGTTTCCGCAGCGCGGTTAAAATCTAGCTTAGTTGTTTATGTTTGCATAAAGAACAGCTGCAGCAATTTATTATTAAGGAGATGAACAAGAGTTTTGGCATTAAACATTGACTACAATAAATTATTAGTAATCAACAATTTGTTTGCATTACAGCCATGAAGTACCTTAATTGGCTAATTATAATGACACGAACAAATTCCGACGGGGGATTTCTCTCCAGTATCTTAATCCGACGGCGAATATCAGTACACAGGCTTTCATATGATTTTCATTCAAATATCAAATATTTGTAATCTATATGACACATGATTTCAATTATTTCCAGATAATCCTAGATTCACCTAGTTATCGGAAGATTCTGGTGTTTTACATTTGATCCAGGGACTTCTTACCCGTTGACGTTTAGGCGTATTTTTGTAGGCGTAATAAAGCTTTTAAGTTTTGGAGTTAACGAAATTGAATTTAACCCTCTTTTGGTGCGTTTCCGATTCAAATTGTTGTATACAGTTTTTTAGTTTAATGAACCAATTGAAGAACTGAATATGGACTTGCTCAAAAATAAGGGAAATCCTGTTTGTGATACATTTCCAACAGAAAAAAAACGTGTAAAATATTGTCAACTGATAAAATTGCAGAAGAGTTTTAGCACTACAGTACTTACAGTACTTTGATTTAGTTTGTTGGCAGTTTCGCTAATTCTGAACAATATCATAAGTGGAATTGAGCTTCGTAAGATCGATAGCAACTGGACCTATTCAGTTTTCAGTTAGACTTATTACATTTTGGAAACTGAGCCCTGAACACGTCTGAAGGTTACGAGTCCATAACTTCCACATATTTATTACGGCGTTATTACTATAGTGACGGGGGCCGCGGTGGGCGAGTGGTTAAGGTGTCCCGACACTTTATCACTAGCCCTCTACCTCTGGGTTGCGAGTTCGAAACCTACGTGGGGCAGTTGCCAGGTACTGACCGTAGGCCGTTGATTTTTTCTCCGGGTACTCCGGCTTTTCTCCACCTCCAAAACCTGACACGTCCTTAAATGACCATGGCTGTTAATAGGACGTTAAACAAAAACAAACCAACCTTTAATGACGTCATAATTGTCACGTCGGCGATAACGAAAGATGGATGTTAAAAAGGCGGTTCCGTCTTTAACGATAATAATTTGTTCATTCATCGTAGGAACACAATTCCTGGATATAGTCTTTGAAAATCGTTGTCAAATGTAAATATAAGCATTAAACTGCTTTCATTTGGAAGTTATGGGCTGATGAATGCCAACTGGATAAAGACAACTTCAACATGATGCGCTAGCGCGCTTTATTAAATTTGACTTTGTCCAGTTGGCATTCATGAGCCCATAACTTACAAATGAAAGCAGTTCAATGCTTAAGTATCACACAGTCGCGACTTTGTGTACTGATATTCGCCGTCGGATTCAGATACGAGAGAGAGATTTTCCCCGTCGGACTTTTCCGTGCCATTATAATTAGCCAATTACGGTACTTTATAGCTGTAATCCAAACAAATCATTGAGGACTAATAGTTTATTGCAGTCAATGTTTAATGCCAAAACTCTGTCCATCGTGTTTTGATCGCGATTATTGGGTATTTTGGACAAAAATCATAGCAAATTCTTCGTTTGACAGAAGGGCAGCCGGATAATATTGAGCATAAATCAAACACGGCAAGTTTATGAGATTAACGAATTACTGATATGTATAAATGAAAAAGCGTAACATTAGTATGTTAAAATGCCATGTATCACTATAAAACATACCCCAGCCATGTCCTTACGCCCTTCGGGTAGATACTCCCCGTCGGATTTGTAAATTCCGGTATCACCCGGTGATCCTTGCATGAACAAGTTTGTTTGAACTTCCTACAACCATCATTATTTGTTTGAACCAACTAATAACATAAAAAGTCTATATAACGTACAATCAAGTTGGTGTGTTCATAATGCTGACTAATTATTTTTTATAAAAAGTATCTCTTATAGCGTGCGAATAAAATAAAGCTCGAGTTATGGTTTCGAGAACGGAACTTGGAACATTCGGCATATTTCCGAAGATTGCCAGAAATTAACCGAGATGTTGCGATTGCATTTGGACGGAAAGTACCGACAGTTCCCGGTTGCAGAATCGGTATGTCGAAAATTACCGATAGTTATAACGACTGTCAAAGGTCATGTCATATAAGGTCACATTTTCGTAATTAAACGGCGAAACGTTTATCACCATATTTTTATGTTGTACATTGGCATACTAGCTAGCTTCGCTCTTTTCAGGCATTGCCTGTTTCATATTATTGCTGTTGATGTCATCCTTGACACCCGTCCTTATGTATCCCTGCTGTTGATGTCATTCTAGACACCCGTCCTTATATATAACCCTGCTGTTGATGTCATCCTAGGCACCCGTCCTTATATAACCCTGCTGTTGATGTCATCCTAGACACCCGTCCTTATAAAACCCTGCTGTTGATGTTTATCTAGACACCCGTCCTTATATATAACCCTGCTGTTGATGTCATCCTAGACACCCGTACTTATAAAACCCTGCTGTTCATGTGTTCCTAGACACCCGTCCTTATAAAACCCTGCTGTTGATGTTTATCTAGACACCCGTCCTTATATATAACCCTGCTGTTGATGTCATCCTAGACACCCGTACTTATAAAACCCTGCTGTTCATGTGTTCCTAGACACCCATCCTTATATATAACCCTGTTGTTGATGTCATCCTAGACACCCGTCCTTATATAACCCTGCTGTTGTTGTCCTCTAGACACCCGTCCTTATGTAACCCTGCTGTTGATGTCATCCTAGACACCCGTCCTTATAAAACCCTGCTGTTGATGTTTACCTAGACACCCGTCCTTATATATAACCCTGTTGTTGATGTCATCCTAGACACCCGTCCTTATATAACCCTGCTGTTGTTGTCCTCTAGACAACCGTCCTTATATGTAACCCTGCTGTTGATGTCATCCTAGACACCCGTCCTTATATGTAACCCTGCTGTTGATGTCACCCTAGACACCCGTCCTTATATATAACCCTGTTGTTGATGTCATCCTAGACACCCGTCCTTATATAATCCTGCTGTTGTTGTCCTCTAGACAACCGTCCTTATATAACCCTGCTGTTGATGTCATCCTAGACACCCGTCCTTATATGTAACCCTGTTGTTGATGTCTACCTAGACATCCGTCCTTATATATAACCTTGCTGTTGATGTCATCCTAGACACCCGTCCTTATATAATCCTGCTGTTGTTGTCCTCTAGACAACCGTCCTTATATAACCCTGCTGTTGATGTCATCCTAGACACCCGTCCTTATATATAACCCTGTTGTTGATGTCATCCTAGACACCCGTCCTTACATGTAACCCTGTTGTTGATGTCTACCTAGACACCCGTCCTTATATATAACCTTGCTGTTGATGTCATCCTAGACACCCGTCCTTATATATAACCCTGTTGTTGATGTAATCCTAGACACTCGTCTTTATATAATCCTGCTGTGGATGTCTTCCTAGACAGACGTCCTTATATATAACCCTGCAGTCGATGTCTTCCAAGACACCCGTCCTTATATATAACCCTGTAGCTGATGTCTTCTAGACACCCATCTTAGATACTCCCTTATTGTCTTAGATACACCCTTATTGTCTAAGATACACCTTATCGTCTAAGATATACCCTTATCGTCTCAGATACTCCCTTATTGTCTAAGATAACCCTTATTGTCTTAGATACACCCTTATCGTCTTAGATAACCTTTATCGTCTTAGCTACACCCTTATTGTCTTAGATATACCCTTATCGTCTCAGATATACTCTGATCGTCTCAGATATACTCTGATCGTCTTAGATACTCCCTTATTGTCTAAGATTCACCCTTATCGTCTTATATACACCCTTATCGTCTCAGATACTCCCTAATCGTCTTAGATAACCCTTATCGTCTCAGATACCCCCTTATCGTCTTAGATAACCCTTATCGTCTTAGATAACCCTTATCGTCTCATATAACCCTTATCGTCTTAGATACACCCTTATCGTCTTAGATACACCCTTATCGTCTTAGATACACCCTTATCGTCTTAGATACACCCTTATTGTCTTAGATAACCCTTATCGTCTCAGATACCCCCTTATTGTCGAAGATACACCCTTATCGTCTCATGTACACCCTTATTGTCTAAGATACTCCCTAATCGTCTTAGATAACCCTTATCGTCTCAGATACTCCCTAATCGTCTCAGATACTCCCTTATCGTCTAAGATTCACCCTTATCGTCTTATATACACCCTTATCGTCTCAGATACTCCCTAATCGTCTTAGATAACCCTTATCGTCTCAGATACCCCCTTATCGTCTTAGATAACCCTTATCGTCTTAGATAACCCTTATCGTCTCATATAACCCTTATCGTCTTAGATACACCCTTATCGTCTTAGATACACCCTTATCGTCTTAGATACACCCTTATCGTCTTAGATACACCCTTATTGTCTTAGATAACCCTTATCGTCTCAGATACCCCCTTATTGTCGAAGATACACCCTTATCGTCTCATGTACACCCTTATTGTCTAAGATACTCCCTAATCGTCTTAGATAACCCTTATCGTCTCAGATACTCCCTAATCGTCTCAGATACTCCCTTATCGTCTTAGATACACCCTTATCGTCTTAGATAACCCTTATTGTCTTAGATACACCCTTACCGTCTTAGATAACCCTTATCGTCTCAGATACCCCCTTATTGTCTAAGATACACCCTTATCGTCTCATGTACACCCTTATTGTCTAAGATACTCCCTTATCGTCTTAGATAACCCTTATCGTCTCAGATACACCCTTATCGTCTTAGATATTCCCTTATTGTCTTATATACACCCTTATCGTCTTAGATAACCCTTATCGTCTCAGATACACCCTTATCGTCTTATATACACCCTTATCGTCTTAGATAACCTTATCGTCTCAGATACACCCTTATCATCTTAGATACACCCTTATTGTCTAAGATACTCCCTTATCGTCTTAGATAACCCTTATCGTCTCATATACACCCTTATCGTCTTAGATAACCTTTATCGTCTTAGCTACACCCCTATTGTCTTAGATAACCATTATCGTCTTAGATACACCCTTATCGTCTCAGATACACCCTTATCGTCTTAGATAACCCTTATCGTCTTAGATAACCCTTATTGTCTTAGATACTCCCTTATTGTCTTAGATACCCCCTTATTGTCTAAGATAATCCTTATCGTCTCATATACACCCTTATCGTCTCATATACACCCTTATCGTCTTAGATACACCCTTATCGTCTTAGATACATCCTTATCGTCTCAGATACATCCTTATTGTCTCAGATAACCCTTATTGTCTTAGATAACCCTTATCGTCTTAGATACACTCTGATCGTCTTAGATAACCCTTATCGTCTAAGATAACCCTTATCGTCTCAGATACATCCTTATCGTCTCAGATGCATCCTTATTGTCTTAGATACACTCTTATCGTCTTAGATACACCCTTATCGTCTTAGATACATCCTTATCGTCTCAGATACATCCTTATTGTCTCAGATAACCCTTATCGTCTTAGATACACCCTTATCGTCTTAGATAACCTTTATCGTCTTAGATAACCCTTATCGTCTTAGATAACCCTTATCGTCTTAGATAACCCTTATCGTATCAGATACACCCTTATCATCTTAGATAACCTTTATCGTCTTAGATACTCCCTTATCGTCTTAGATACACCCTTATCGTCTTAGATACACTATTATCGTCTTAGATACTCCCTTATCGTCTTAGATACACCCTTATCGTCTTAGATACACCCTTATTGTCTTAGATACACCCTTATCGACTTAGATACACTCTTATCGTCTTAAATACACCCTTATCGTCTTAGATAACCCTTATCGTCTCAGATACACCCTTATTGTCTTAGATACTCCCTTATCGTCTCAGATACACCCTTATCGTCTCAGATAACTCTGATCGTCTTTGATAAAAACACATATCGTGTCAGATAAATTATTTTCATCTTAGATACTCACTTATCGTTAAGCCCTCATTCTGAGAACGTGTATGAACCCGGATTCGACCTAGATTTTCTTTATGAAGAAGATGCCTGACCTTCCGGAACACCTGGGCCCAGTTGTTCCGGAAGGTGATTAGCTTATTCACTTGATTAATGAAAAAAAAAATCTCCTTTTCAGCAAAACATGTGTGTGTGTGTTTTCCTTATTTTCCAGGTAGTAGAAAACGGGAGAGTGAAATAAAGACATAGTCACGTATTCGAATTTGTAATCACTGTATCTGGGCACTTATGTTTCCTTCGTAAATAAGACTCAGCTTATACGTACAGGTCAATAAAATGTAGGCTGTAATGACTATTGAAAATCATGTAAAATAATTATATTCTAGATAAAATAAAATACATGTACCGATTTAACATCAAATGTGTATTTAATCCATATACACGTACAATATATACATGTTAATTTTTAAAACATCCCACGTAAAAATGAAATGAAAAAACGGAAGTTGTGATTCTTACCGGAACTTCCCGACAATTTCCTGTTTTGAGAGACAGCAGCTTTCTTGATATCTACTGCATGCAGTATACTGTATCAATGTATCTGGTATATTTGAGTCATTTGGTACGGTTTGTAAGGATTACCGTAGAAGATACCAGGGTATAAGGTACAGTGATACTATTAACAGGTACATATATATATATATATATATATTGATATATCTCTCTCTTATATTCATCAAATATCATTAATAATTTTGCTATTCATATTTTTAAACAAGACGCGAAAAGGAGAGAGCAACTTTTGTTAATTTGTATTGAGTTATATTCAACAGTTTACATTTCATCTTTTTAGAAACAATGTATCATACCTAAGAGTACAAATATCAAATACGACAATACATATTTTGTATGACAGTGAATTTAATTGCAACACGTAATCACCGAGTTATAAAAATGAATACCATTTAACATAGCAGATCTCTTTACCATTATCTTGAGGTATTTTGATTATCTTAATTATTCTTTAACTTAAAGCAAATATTGTCGACAAGAACATTTTAAGAAAATTCATTGAAAGATGACAGTAATAAGTTGAAAATATGTAAATGAGGGGCTTATATTATTTCCTATAAATACTAACCAGAAGCAGACGCCTGTGGTTAATCTGTATACGTTTAATAAAGCATAATGGAAGTTATAAACGTTGAAGTGGTCACAGGAAGCATGTCTCAGAGTAGGAATTTTATCCTTCATTCCACCTATACACATGAATATATGTTTGATATAATATCTATATCGAGAATCTAGATCCCTGAATACTTCAAATTTCTTTGAACGTATACACATATATATGTGATATATACATATATCGAGGGTCTAGATTTCTCAAAACATCAATTGTTCCTTGAACGCATACACATTTCGCACAGTTGACATCATTATAAGCTGTCGTGCTTATAGTGATACATATGTATATCGGTAGTTTTTGTTTATTTTTTTTTCATACCCTACACCGACGCGTACTATTTTGGACTTCCGGTTGCTGAAAATTATATCACCTGGTAGTTTCAGTTGTGCGTGTATATATATGTTTGATACATGATCTTTATTGGGGAACTAGATTTCTGAATAATTCACATGTTCCTGTACGTATACACACGTGTATATGGTTGATACAATATCTATGTTGAGGGTCTAGATTTCTGAATACATCATTCGTTCTTTGTACGTATACACATGTACATGTATATATGTTTTATATAATATCTATGTTGAGGGTCTAGATCTTTGTATACGTCACTCCTTACTTTTACGTATACACATGCACATGTACAGTTCCTATAAAGGGACTTATGACTGTATGCACACCACGGATACTCATCTTTCAACACTATAGAGTTTGTTTCTTAATAAAAACACCCTTTATCATTTTATTTAAATATTAATGAATTGGGAAACACTCATAAAATTCTACCTCCAGAGGAAAAAAGTTCCAATCAAACGTCAGATCTACATTTTGAGCACATTTCATAACAGTTATAAAGCGCGCGCTGATACATATGCTGATGAAGTCGTGAGCCATATTGGACTGTGATATCAAGAAACGGTAGAGCAAAGTTTGAAATATAAAGGGGAGACAACTCCTCTCTATGTGATGAAAATAAAAGGTACAGTTATGTGCTGTATGTAATTTCCCGGTAATTTTTTTTCTTCCATTTTCTAATATTGATCATAATATATCACGTTTATATGATTTCATTTTTGACAAAATTGATTTTTTTTTTATTACAGGTATTATTATTTTAAAATGTCTATACATTCTGTGAAGTGAAAATGCACTCAAAATAAATACTTCCTTGTAGGTAAGATTCCTCTACTAAAATATAATTGTCTGTTTAAGCACTAAACATTTACAGAGAACTGTGCCATATTTATTTTGATATAATTGTTTTCTTCATAAAGTCTAGATATCAAGGAGAAAATTGTCACCTGAAGGCATAACAAATGGTAGTACAAAGATCACTCAAGTCAACTTTCATGATAATTGGCTTTGTATTTCTTGACCGTGTCCCTATGAATTATCGTATTTGCAGGCATATTGATATATATATATATATATGTATGGAATATGTGAGTTATACATAGTTATTCGTTTCTAACTTTACGCGCGAATATTTTTGAAATACAAAGTAAGATAGTCTGCACGTCTTTTGTACAAGGAATTGTCAAGTTACGCATAGTGGTATACAATTTTCAAATTTTTATTCTGATTATTCAGAATAACATTATCGTTTTCATTTCAATTGTTAATCTCTACCTTTGATCCCTGCATGTCAGTTAATCTCTACCTTTGATCCCTGCATGTCACTCTGTAATTGTATATAAATCTTATTTAGCCCTTTGTCCTATATATTACCCGTCTGAGTAATCTCCTGCGAGGTGTCCTGCTGGATGTCTTCTGCAGTATACGTCACCAAGTGTTGTTAGCATTCAGTTTTGCGCTTTAACAAGGACTAAATTTTACTAATTACCTTAATTTATTCATCACTGATATGTATCAAATCATATTAACGTTTTCGTCGATAAAGTGACAGAGGCTTTCATATCCGGAGCACGTGTTCATATTATCTTTTTCCAGGGATCACCATGTCAAATTTATTTTGTGCCTATATTGCTCTTTTTGTACACGACCATGCCTTCATATATTACTAAATGGTTATAATCAATAATTCAATATGTGCTACAGTCTTGACCGCACTCGGAAATTGTTTATACATTTCACTTAATGTAAATAATAAATTAATCACCGAGACGACTGTACATGTATAATATGAGTGCAACAAAAAAAAATATTAATACTTCAAAAGTATTATCCTGTGTTAATTTATATGCTCATAAATATCCAGAATATATGACTGGTATATTGAAGACTGGTCGTTTATATCATCAGCTCCTTGCCATTTCCTCTTGTCACTTTGTCACTATCGCACTTCGCATTTTGAGAACCTGAATTATTTTGATTTGCCTACCTTAGATTTTACGTTGCTGGTGTTGCCGAAAAAAAACTGAACACGCAAATCCTTCTGGGACAGAGACACTTAAAAAAATACGTCCTTTTTCTGCTGATTTTCTAAGCATGGTCAGTTTTGATAATTGTGTTAACATGTGAACCTAATAGATGTTGGTCTGCTCATCATGGTCAGTTTTGAGATGGTTTTATTTGAATTGAAGGAGGTCATTAACCCTAACAAAGATGGGACTCAATTGCGCTGGAAAATTTGGGAAGATCTTCCTCATCGTCCTGAATATAGTGTTCATGGTAAGTCTCACCTTGTGGCCTAGAAAATTACACCGTTTGTTCCGGGATTAAAGACGTTCTTAGCTACGCAAAATATATCATTACTCTACTATGAATTACAAACCAAGGCGACGTAATTTGATTTTTTATTATCAATATATATTTCATGAAGATCAAACTGTATAGATTTCCTGACAAACATATTCAGCCTTTTATTTCTTGTGTTTTATTCATAATAATATTGATTCTAAGTTATGTTCTTAAAAACCTTAAAAGTTTATCTTAAATCGAAAACAACATACGCATCTTCCGTGCATCATGACATACTATAAAGAGCCGATACTGTAAGCCTTAGTATCAAGGGGCGCCCTGAACTACCTAAGAAATATATGGAGGACTAATTTGTTTATTTTCTTCATAAACGACTTAAAAACCTTTCTCGTCTGTATGTATCCAATACTTCGTTGAAACACGTTGCATGATTTAGGTTTATATCGTTATTCAATATTTATCGTAAATATCAACAACTTCATTTTTATATTTTCTTTTCTGTGTATATCGTGGACATTCCATTAACGTGTATGTTTCAGCTGCTGGGACTGGCCCTGTTAATACCTGGGATACTAGTCCACGTGAATGCTGACTACGTCAATGAGCAAATATTACCTTTGATGAGTACGTTTACGTTTGGAGGGATCTCGTTGGCTGGGGCTGCTCAGGGACTTTCCATAGCTTTAATTGTAGTTGGGGCAATCATATTTCTGATTGCCATTATTGGTATTCTGGGAGCCTGCTGTGGTTGGAGGATGGCACTTATAATAGTGAGTTATCAACTTGTTCCATCTGTCTTAGATACCGGCTAAGTCAAACTTAATGTATACATTTTTAAGGTCACAGCCTTTAATAGTAGCCAAATATAACTTTCAGGATCGCCAGCCCAAGCAATAATGATAACTAACACTAACGGTCATTGTCACAAATTCAACCTTCTACGGTCGTTAATTCTAACTCGCCGATTAAAACTTTTATGGTCGACAACTCAAATCATCATGGTCGCAAGTATAAACTTTCATAGTCCCCAAACTCATTTTTTGTCAAAAGCTCACTCTTTCAGGGTCGTCAACTCTATCTTTCTGAGCCGACATCATGTTGTCATTGAGAAATTATCTCACTGTGAGGATGATCGTGGATGATTGAGACGGTTACTCTTCCTGAATACCTGGTCTTGTTGACCTTGCACATTTCGCACGGATCCTCTTCTTAATAATGTATTTCATCCAAATTGGTTGTATCACTATTCGAGTTAGGATGAACGATGAAATCCCCAGAATATTGTTTTACATGAAAACATTTTTGTTAAGAAGAAAGTGATCTCTTGTAATTTTCCTGAGCACTTCAATCTGTATTGTTTGATCAGTATCCTAACAAAGGGGGTGAACTTTAACGGCACACAGGCTTTCTATATGCTCTTAAAATCGTATGGCAAGCATGGACATAAAAATAGTGGACAAAGTGTAATCACGAATTTCACAACAATATATTTACATTCCTAATGTGGTTTGCTGATATGAACATACCAAGTGAAAACAACAAACATATGACCATGAATACACTATGAAAACCGTATGAAAACATTGTCTCTCGTGCAAATCACCTGATTAATCCGGTCATATTAATACGCCATCGACAGTAAGACAGGAAGAGTAGCTTCCCTTGGATCGATAACGTTGGTACGAGATAAGTGTTAAAATATTGAGAGAGCTTATACATTTTAATTAATTATACCATAATTCAAGAATTAAATAATAAATAAACATTATACAAAATTAAACAAAAAAGACCGGAAAATGCGGAACGACATTAAAACAATGTCGTGGTGCATAGGCGGGATCTCCCGGCTGTTCTAATAATTTGGCGTTTCGTCGTATACATGACAAATTTTTCTTTTTAATAAAATTTCTCGTTTTCTCGATATAAATTTTTTAAATCAAGGTTATGTAAATATATGAATTTACCGCGCGCCACGGGATATGTAGCTAGCTACTGGTATTCATAGCCGCAATGAAAATTTTAAAAAATCTATTCAATCCATATATAAAGGTAAATGAAAAAAATCACACTTTTTAAAACAAACAGAAATGATCTGGTATGTGTATATACTAAGAAATTACCCAAGACCTAATTGATTTGCAACTCTTCAAAAAAAAAAAAAAAAAAAAAAGACAAATTTTAACATACAATATGGAATCATTTGCTATAGAAACAGTATATAGAAAATGTAATAAGCGTAATCATGATTTAGTGCAATGATTTCCTCGATAAAAGCGTAATAAACCATAACCGCTGAAAATGTACCCTTCCGATCCATTGTTAAACGTAGCTATAAGTATTCTACTTTTTACTAGCAGCTGCGTTGCCGAAACTGTGCTATGTATGAAGAATCATTTTACATGAAATAAGGCCACTTTGTTTGGTATTAACTGTGAAATAATATTGTGTTTGCCTTGTCAGTACGCTACAGTGGTGTTAGTCCTGTGGATCGCACAGCTTGTGATCGTTTGTCTCTACATCACCATGAAGGACAAGGTAATTGAATTCTTTGTTTTCCTAGTAGTACACGTAGTTTTCGTTAGTTTTGTGTGAAATTGTCTCCTATTAACACAATCCGGTCATTAGCGGATGGTGTCCAGGACTTCTGTGGCCATTGATTGACACTTTTAAAGTGCAATCATACTGAAATATGACGCATGTACACATGTTGTTACAGGCCTCGAAGTCATATTAAGGTATCAAATCCAGAACCAGTTTTTATTCCCAACTTAAATGATGAGCATCAATTAACAAGTGTTTCTTCTCCAGTCTTTGGTGTCTCTCATCCTGGCGAGAGTGCCCTTTTTACAGAAACAATAACGTTCGCTACAGCCACAGGGATGAATTATGGATAAAGTCACAATTTTAGGCAATGTCAAAGGTTACACTGGCAAGGAAAAGTTTCGAGGGAAGAAAGATCAGTTCCAATATTTAGTAAGAACTTATACATTAGACAATGAAGTCAATAGGTACGATTCTTGGACATGCAAGATATCAGTTCGGGTCAATGTGTAATCATACAGCAAGTTGTTATGTCTAAGATATCAGCTTGATATGAGAGTCTTATCGTGCATGTTAGCAGAACCAATATTTGGCTTTATCTTTGTTGAAATACAATGTATATGTCATATATTTTACAGTTAATTGCATATTCGTATAAGGATGTATTTACTTATCTAAAAAATACAGATAGCACTTCTAGTCCAGTAAGTGTGTTCGACATACGCCTACATAGAATGACCATTCCATTGGTGAGTAACTCACATCCAATGTTTTAGATTAACACAGAGGTTCAGGAGCAGATGTTGGATCAGTTACACCAGAATTACGTCGCAGACGAACTGTCCACTCTCAACACGACCACCTCCTCCAAAATATCTACTGCCTGGAATTACCTTTTCATTCAGGTAAGTCAGGTGGCCAGTCTAGGCTCTGGTATGTAATATCGCATCCTTTTGTTTTGATTTCGATTGTGTAATCTTGATGATACTTTTATAGTATATGCAGTATATTATGTCTATCCCTTGTTAGGATGATGTCGTATATCATTTTCTGTTGTGTTGACGCTGTGGTATAATATATTCTGTTGTTTAGACGATGCCATATATTTGCAAGTATATTGACACTGTCGTATTTTTTACTAACAATCACGAACTACCAAAATATTTGCCATCATGATATATTGTTTGATATTCTGAAAGTATCAGTTGTATATTCTTACTGGATATGAAGTATATGACTATACGGTATCGTTTCTTTACAAAGACCTGATATGATATTTGTATATCTTTTTAAAATTTAATTGTGATTTTGTTATTAACATAACTTTCATTTTCACAGCTGAAATGTTGTGGAGTTCACCCTGTGTCCTTGCTAAGCAATGATTTTGTCATTAATATAACTTTCATTTTCACAGCTGAAATGTTGTGGAGTTCACCCTGTGTCCTTGCTAAGCAATGATTTTGTCCTTAATATAACTTTCATTTTCACAGCTGAAATGTTGTGGAGTTCACCCTGTGTCCTTGCTAAGCAATGATTTTGATGAGACGGAATGGAGGAAATCGAATCCCACGATGACGGCACGGATCCCGAAGTCATGCTGTGGTGCCACAGAATCAAACTACCTCGTGTTTAGTAATCCGCAGTGTACAGACTCTCTTGTCACAGGATATTACGAAAGTGTCAGTATACACAAATCGGTGACGTCACTGAAAATGAAACATTATTCTAGCAGCAGATACTGATAAGTGAATATCAATATTGTTTAGTTGGTAAAATCAAACGCAGGGTATTCTTCTGAGGAGGGTGTCGTCCTCTAAAAGATAAACATGATAGTTAAGTACAAAACATGATAACCTGAGATAGCGTGTAAAATCAAATTGACAATATTTTGCTGAGATGGTTTCCGTTCTCTCAAAGATTGATATGTTATTTAAATACAAACAATGATACCATGTGTCTATGACCAACAACTGTATGATCGAAAACAGACGATTTTATTGTACTTCAATTGTTTTGCTTATTTCTTTCGTTACTTTCAAACAATTAATATGTGTCTGCTTCTTTGAATTTAAATGCATTTACAACATCATGTTTAGTATGTCGATGTAACGACTTTTAATGAGTAGCGAGAACATGTCAAACTACGGTTGTTAATTTCAATGAAATATAATTATACTTTCGTGGATAGACTGATAAAGCAAAAATGGATTCAATGAAAATGACAACAATAGATACAATTATGCATTTCTTCCATTGTAACACAATCAAGAACTTTTCATAAACGAGCAAATACTTTTTCTCTAAAACGGAACAATGCGGAAACTTACTTATTGAAATTTTGACAAGTTGTAATTCGGCAAACATTTGAAACAGCGCAAATAAGAACATTAGCAAAACCGGTTTTCATTAAGACTATACGGAGGACTAAATAGTGAATCAAGAAGAAATTTATATGTAACTTTTGTAAGCGATTTACAGTAGATAGTATCATATGCATATATTAACTTATTTATGTTTATATGCTATCTGCTTTCAGGGCTGTTTCGACACAATCTACAATCTTATTGACCGTTATAATGTCGCTTTCATCGCCATAGGAGTAATCACTCTAATCGTACAGGTACGTATCAGAGACAGAGGGCAGTTTAGTTAGATAATCATCTTTTATAGATTTAAATTTTTGTCAGAATTGATCCACTAATTTCAATACTAGATTATCTCCCCTTAGTTTGAAAATTAGAATCAGACATATCCTGGAGATAAGAGATACTGTCTACAATTGTATAATATAGTATTTATTGTCGTTTGAAGTGCCAACTACCAAATAATTTTTAAATTGTTTTACAGGGGGTCGCTATTGCCTCTGCTTGTATGATATACAGACAGATGACAAGCCATAGTCAGTTTGCGTAGAGAAGGTATGCCATAGTTGAAAAATAAAATCTTATCTATGACGGAAAAATACTTCAACGTTATTAAATAGTTTCTCCTACATATATTCCTTCGGGACATTTATAAGAATATATTTGAGCGCTTTGTTGAGTGATATATACCTTAATATCCCGGATAGACCTCAGTGGGTATAACAGTTGTTGTTGTTGTTTATATGACATGGTTTCTGGTAATTTTATAGTAACTAAGCAAACGAATACCACAATCAGAAACCGGACATGCATTTCTGATCAATAAATAAAACAAAATATGTTTTATCTTTTACTATATTTTAAATAGAAATTATGATTAATACTCTGTTTTAATCTGCAAAAGTATTCGTTACGTTTCGCTTTTGAAATAGTCTTTGAAGTCTGTACTTTCTATTTTAGGATGTTTACCGGTGCTGATATGGACAAATCGCTATTTACTTCTCATTAATAAGGAGCTATAGGATGGAGGTTTGGGGATGATGATTAATTCATTTAAACAACGGACACTTTTCTTTCATGTCGTTGACATGAAATCTACGTCATAGGCGTTTCCTTAGAAATACACGGAATAACTTTTTATGTGTCTTAAGGTGCATGTCAATTTTATAAACAAGTTTTGTATATCTAATTGACACGGATATGGCAGTATAACTGTTATTTATCGTCATGTTACTTAGTGTTCAATTGGAATGGTTATATAGGACTCAGATGACATGTGTTGAATTGTACAAGGATTATTGATGTAATGCCATTCTCTTAATAGTGATTACGATTTGAAAAGTTAACTACTTCAGTAGGAGCGAATATTCAACTAGTAGAGCTTGTTCAGCAATTCTTGTTTTTGCAATCTTGAGAGATTATTGATCTAATCAAATGACGTCATTTTAGCGCACTCAAAATTTAGTGGATAACCGCATTTACTTATTTCAGTTTCATTTTCAACATACCCGATGGTGCGATTACAGAATTAATAATAAATTAATGAAATATAGCATATGCATAAATCAAATTCGTCGTAGGAGCTGATAGACCTTTTAAAACGCATGCACATGTAAAATAGAATTGATGTCCTAAATACATATTATCGAGACAGTCGTGTAAGTCATGTAAAGAAACTTATTCTCAAAAAGAAATCTGCGATCTTTCAAGAGAGAGGTTTGAAAACCGTCAAGAAGATTACCAAGGTAGCTAAAATCAATTTGGATATGCGCAAGGATAAATTAGCAAACCCTAATTGCTTGAATTAATGTAAAGAAAATTAGCGGAATACTTTCGACAAGAAAAGTGCTAACATAGTATTACAGCTAAAAAAGATACATTGACAGTATGACGACATGGTTGCGTGTATCCAGTAGAATATATATGCAACTGCATTAACCAGGACCCAGTTGTTGAAAACAGTGATTAGGCTAATCACACTTTTAAAATTCTGGTAAAACCCTTTCTGGTAATTTGACAAAATTTTATGAAATTATACCACCCACATGTCTCTTCCTATTTGCCTATTTTAAGGAATAAACACACTCAGGTTTTGCAGTGAAGGATATAGAATATTTTCACTAATCAAGTAATTAAGCAAATAAACATTTTAACAGATGGGTCCTGGATATCGCTTTTAATGAGTTGATAATCTGTCATGGAATGATAATAGATAACCGGCTCGAGTGGAGTCAATACGCCAGGACATTTGTCTGACTAAATATAATTCAAAGTATTATTACGCAATGAATGAAGAAAATAGACGACTTAATAAATGCGCAATAACCAGCATAAATTTACAAATAAATGTATACCTCGAGAAAGTTTGAAAATAAAGGTTCTTCAATATCTAAAAAAGGTTATTCAGCAATTATAGTTTTTCAATGGAGAGGTAAATGATCAAAAGTCATGCAATCATGAAAAGCGTAATGTTTGAGAGGTACATTACGTTTTCAAGGGGAAAATATTTTCGCTTTTCGTTGATTTTCTCCTGAAACAGGGTTATGTGATAAAGATAATCTTTCACTGATGACACTACTATTAGGAGCTCATTATATCGCTTTATTATTGCGTATTCCTATCACCAAAACGCTCGAGACAAATTAAGTTCGTGTATTAACTGCAATGCTACATTTAACCGAGTATAAGGTCTCTTATATGCTGTCGTATACATAAATGTTAAGGGCTATGACCTCAAAGCATATGTGCATTATCATTGGTTATTTATTTGTTGAGGTATTGTTAGGCCTAGAGTATTACAGTCTATCGTTGAAAAAGCTGCAGTAGAAAATACAATTTCATTTCCGTAATTTATTTAGATAATGTCTATAATGAAGCTGTCGCGGTAACCTTATTGTATCGGTTTTAGTACCTCGGCTCTCGTTTTGATAACATGCCATTCATGTAATTGATCCATTTTCACATTATCGGGTCGAAAGAGAAAACTTTTTTATTGCGTCCAATTTTCCTAATTGTTCCTGTCATTACTAAAACAAGTTCAAATCACGGGTTTCGTTTCACTTTATGTTTTCCAGTTTGAAATAGTTACTTTTTATCCTTTATATTTATTCATCATATGCCGTAAATACCTCATTTTAAAACATTATTGCTGTGACATATTTTATAAAGCATTATTATTATTATATATATATTAGTGTAATATTACTAAATCATATGCATTATGTACATAATTACAATTGGACGGCAGTATATCAAATAGTGTTAGAAGTAACTACATCAGCATATATAAGTATATGTCTTGTTAATTAACAACACAAAATTTAAAATGTTACACTGCCATTGTATCTCATAATCGTATAATAATAATCGTACACCATCACGTTGAATATTAAATATAAATATGTGTATCATTTTGTTTGTTTTCTGTTCCTTTCAATACTTTGTTTACACATGACACTTAAATGTACATTAGCAATAAGGACGTCATAAAAGAGAAAGCATAAAATCAAGTGCTTAAAATGACTAGTTCTACATATGTAAGGACGAGCTTGACCCTGTCCTAAGTTTAAGGTGAACATATACATGTATATGAGCGTTTGAATACAGATTCTTCCCTAGAATTCCCTAAAATTAATTTTGCGGATTTCACTTTAAAAATTGAAGTTGTGTCCGATATTTGTTTTCTTTTTGACATTTTCCATAAATCTTTCAACATTTTAAATTAGAAGTCTTTTTTGTTGTTGATAGTTTGCTCTTCTTTCAACATTGTAATGACCATGTTGATGATCGGGGATATACTTCGCCGTTGTCCCATGTTTTAGGGAGCATACGGGTACTTAAATGTAACACCAACCTCATCCAGCTGTTTGTAGATCGTTGTAGGCGAATATACCTCTATACCTTAAGTGCGGCTCCTAAAGAATCGCATTTTCCCCACCTGTTTCTTGTAGACATTAATGATGATAATTTGAGGTTCTGCTACATCTATGGGCAATACAATACCTCTTCATCATGTTTCAAATACGCTATTGGTAATATAAAATTGAAGTCAAATTCAGCATCCCCGACTGTGCTACTGTTTTTGAATAGGACTTTGAATCGAATTAGAACATCTTCTTTGAAATTTTTTTGCAAAATCGAAAAGTCCCTATTATTTCAAAATTGGAGGGGATCATCTCCCTTCTAACATAATGGACTTTTTAACATAAATGTTGGTCTCTACAATATCTTGGAACGGAAAAAACATTTAATTGAAATGAAAATAAGTACATAGTATTTATCACTACTTTTTATAAGCAAAGCTGACATCACATGTACAATATAACACATCTGACATCAAATGTAAAGTACTTAACAAAAACAAGATTAAAATATATCATAAAAAAGGAATTTAAATGTTTCAAAAACAGAGAACGTTACAATTTTATTAAAGCAAGAACATTACAATATATCACAAAAACAAGAAAGATACAATGTATCAGGAAAACAAGAAACTAGGAATATATGCCAAGAAAAGAACTTTGTAATATATCACAAGTAGAAGAAAGTTTAAATATATCACGAACAAACAAGAACGTTAGATTTACATTTTGTCACACAAAAAGCATTAAAATATACAACAGAAACAAGATTGTTAACATGTATCCCAAAACTAATAAAATTAATGTACAGTACATAACTAAGCATGATATGTATGATATACAACAGAAACACCTATCGTACAATTACGCGTCATAAAATCTTATATTTTGCATTTTTTCACAGTTTTTATTTTCTAACATTTTAGATAACAGTGAGAACCGGTACAATATGTACAGTAGTATTATTGATTGGACACATCTGCTTGGCACCAAACTTCCAATTGTTTGGATCATTCGTTAGAAGATATTTCAGAGAATTTTTACAGAATCATTACAGAGAAGTTGTCAATAAAAGCGGATTTCGACAAAATACAAATAATCTGTCTCTTATCGGCTTGTACGATAGACGTTAGTTGAAAATTCACTGTATATATATCCTATACGATAATATACTAACGACTTGCTTTTTATCGTCAGCTACTACGTATAAATGCTTTATTTCACTGAAGGACAAACTGAATGATACTCTTATATACCGCTATTTCATAGAACAACATAGTCGCCTCAAAGCGGTTCACAAATTACTATCCGTGGGTTTTGGCCCCCTCTGGTGCCAATGGCTTACTCAACTCCCTGGAGAGCATACAACCGGAGCTGCTATTTCGGTGCTTACAAAATACATGTCCTGCACTGTCCCACCACGTACACATGCAACTGAGTCGACTGGAACACAATGGAGAACTTTGTTCAAGGATACAACACAACGCCCGTCCCGGGACTCGAACTAGCGATCCTGTGTCCTACCACTAGACCACCATGCCTCCATTATAAGATAATAACAAACGAAAGCAGTCAGAAATGAAACATTCTTACCTACATAAACAACATCAATGCTATACTATGTTTATAATTTGCTTCAGAAAACGTAGAGAAAAGTAGAGATGGCGTGGACTTCCAATGCGGAATATGTATTTTCTGTATTCGCACATATGTATTTCATTTTTTTTATAAAAAAAACATGTACTGTTTTGCATCTTAATATGGAATAAGAACTATACTGTCAAACTTCCAAAAAGGCACGTCGTATCAGATGTCCATCACTGGATCACATCGTCATACAGCCACATGGTCACATGACATCACGTGTCCTGTGTCCATTATGTAACTCACACTATATCGGTGACATATAGCTACAGCAGAGACAGAAGGAGAATATCACCAAGAGAATCTGTTGACAAACAAAACATTACATTTTAAGGTGTAAACGCTATCTTTTTCAGATTTTCATATCTTTTCACGATTGTCGGTTACATTTTAAACAATAACAAAGTACATTTTTTCTACAAATTGTGTTTGAAGGAAGAAATAGGGGAATCTCAACCTTTTTTTAAACTGCGAGCCGGGCCAATGCGTGCTGTGATGCGCATGTACCAAATAGATCCTGCAATTGGCATTACGTCAATATGAATCAGTTTTGACGTGCTGAGATATCATTGGTGGCGTGTTGACAAAGCATTGTAAATGTATGAATGTCTCACTAAATCGTAAGTGCAGGACTAGAATTCTGGTTGATGACCTTATGAAATATTGCCAAATTCTTACAATTTCCTATCGCCGTTGCATACATAATAACGCTGGAATAAGCATTTGCATAATTCATTCTAAGGATGATATTTTGTTAGAACCTATAAGACTTATGAAAAAAACATGTTTTAAATGTTGCATTTCTATTAACTTTACATTCAATATGTAAATCAGTATCATTTCCATTTTATAACATGTCATGTCTTTAGTATGCTTAAGGGATATAGCTCTATAAAGCCGACATCAGTTCACCACTATCAAAATGAGACAAACATGGATATGCAGCAGCCTCCGAAAATACAAACACTCTTCAACCGCATGTATCTCACATATCAGAGGAGGACGTCAATAGTTGTTAAAGGCGCACTGAAGAGTACAAAATATAACTGGCATATTGATACTTTTGCTACGAACCTGAATCAATACTGCGACGAAACTCATGTAACCCATCGTGTCTAAGATTGTACCAAAACTAGACATGATCTTTGTGTAACAGCCCTGAAAGAGACAAAAATCATAAGTGTAAACGTGGGATTTTGCGACGAGGGGGTAGGGGTTGGGGGGTTGGGGGTGACGTAATTCAACAAGCAATAAGACAATTACACAGCCTAGAATTCCCCATTCTCCAACACGTATTATTGTATGTGAAAAAAGAAAATACGTGAAGACAATTCCACCACGACAATTCCCCAGCACGTATTATTATGATGCATGTAGAAGGAAATTAGGCGAAAAAAAACACGCTTAATAAACCCCCGTTTACAGTGAATCATTTGTGTCGAAATTTGAACAGTAAAACCGTATCAGTTTAAACTCAAAGAAAAATGTCCTGAAGCAAAGTAAGGTTATACAAATTAGAACGATATTGATGTTAAACTAAACATTGAACAAAATTATTTTACAGCGGAACAAAGACAACAAGTGACTTAAAATGTACAACTCTACTTCACATAGGGAGGCCGTCATTAAATGACGAAATCTGTTTATAGACTTTAAACAATACATAACTAAACCCCGCACATATGAGAAGGGACGACGTCCTTCGATGACCAAAGTTGCTGATAGGACTTTTAACAATACTAAATTAAACTAAGCGGCATCCTTAAGAGGTTTGTAACATCATAGCATATACTGATAACACCAAACTTACCTCAGGCCAATAGGTACCGCTATTAGCCGTATCGGTGCATGCAGCGTTGATATACGAAGCATAAGTAGCTTCCGTTACCCCTTTACAACATCCTTTCGGTATCTTCTTGCCTGACCCAGTTCCGCTCCGCCAGGCGGTGGTGTCAAAATCATTCGTTGATGACGTCACGGCATTCATGCCACAGCACTCCATCTTGACAAAAAGCAACATTATGCAGCATTATTAATTCTTCATTTGTCATTGAATTTCTGATATGTTTTTTTATTTACCCTTCTTTTGGTCTGTTATGTTCGATCATACATTTGGATATGTTAGGATTGAAGGAATAGAAAAATAATCTGCTTCATTCCAACACCATCCGTACAGTTATCATGTCCAAAAAGTATAATGTCACTTGACCAGATAACGTAACATCACGTGACGCTATTTATAGAGTATAATGTCACCTGACCAGTTAACGTAACACCACGTGACACTATTCATAGAGTATAATGTCACCTGACAAGGTAACGTAACATCACGGGATACTATTTATAGTATCACGATATGATAGTGTGCATTATCAGTTGACTAACCGACATGAACATGTAGTTAAATGCTGAGGAGACTTCATCGCCTTTGTCAAGGTCATCTACTTTATAACCGCTCGTCAGCTGACTCACGAATTCCTTCTTTATTGTGTCATCCAACTAAAACAAGCAATACAATAGATCATGTTTAGTTATAGGATATGCCATAAAATAAATGCTCAACTGTAGGATAAACTATGAAATCAGTGTTTAACTATAGGTAATACCATAAAATAAATATTCAACTGTAGGATATACCATAAAATAAATAATAACTGGAGGATATATCATAAAATGAAGTATAATTAATTCTACGATAAACAATATAAAGATATCAAATTTGATTCTAGGATAGACAATGTAAAGAAATCATATTTAGAAAAAGAATTACCATAATTGGTAAAATAGGTAACAGGAAAACATATGGCATATTTAAAGAAAGGTATACAACAGCATAGTATTTACCATTAGATATATATCACATTTATTAAAACATAACGTCAAGTGTATGTTGTTTAGCATAACACAGAATATAAATCATATCCTTATAAGGAGAAAGGGGACAAAATTGAAAAAATGGTATTGTATAATTCTCGTCTATGTTCGCGTTCTCATATCCTTGATCTTATCCTATCGTCTTTACGTGTAGCGTATGTTGTCTTTGTGTTCTGACGTATATCATATGCAATCTGTTATGCATTTACCTATGTGCTGATTCCGAGTGTATGTCTACTCCATTCCTATTACCTACCAACCCACGTAGGAATACACGACACTTTAATATAGTTATGTGATTTGGCGAAATAAATTTAACGTGTGTGTTCGTTCCTTTATTGGCTGGGCTAATTCAGAACGCCCTTAACTTTAGGATGGCCGGGTGGCAAAATCGTAACACATTTGCCGTTCACTTAAGCGGTCGGGGTTTGATTCGTGAAAAGGTGTCGGATCCTGTACTCGACCACATGAGTTTTTTCCGGGTACTCGGGTTTCCTTCCACATCAAGATCGCCCGTGCTTTGCAATAGTTTAACAGAATATATACTTCATACAATGTATGTATCAATATTTCAAACTCAAAAGATAACTTTTGAAATCCTTGAAATCACGGATTGTGTTAAGTGAGAGTCCTGGTTTTTAATATGTGAAACTATTGCAACGTTAAATCTAACTTAATAACGATGAGGATGTAAAACAAAACAAAAATTAAATAAGTAACAACGCACTTCTAATGCATAAGAATATAGCATGTACTCCGTCTCTGACTTGTAATTTATTATCTACGTTAGTCGAAGCTGTTTATTGTGCGTTGTGCTGACATTGTGGAGCTTTTTTATGGGTTGGTGTCGTGATCACCTAATTATCTGAATATTTTAGGTTAGGATTATACATACCATTGACCTCAGAACGAAGAAGAACGCTAGTACGACGATTTGGACCAAAACCAATATGATCACAATGATAGCGTACTGTAAAATAAAAAAATGCATATGTGACGTAAATGCAATATGTAAGGTACAATACATACCCAGTTATTTAAACTTATTACACGTATGTATTACCGACAGTTTGATTATATAGATGACAAAGAAGTTAACCTTGTGGGTGCAATTATGACTTTAAATCGAGCAAATATCAAATATCGTGTACCAGGTTGTTGTTGGCACACGTACATTTAATTGTTATATTTACCTTAACCAGTACAACATAGAACAATATTTGTAAGGTTGCCAATTTAAAACTCAATTCCAAGAAGTACGATAATATATATCGCTTTTGTTCAACACGATGGTCCTACAATCAACGACAAACTTTTGTGCTTATGTATAAAGGAAGTCATTTATACGAATACTAACGGTCATTAACAGATAACAAGGTATGGACACAATGGAACTAGGGGAAAAGGGAAGGCGGGCATTACTAGTCATTAACAGATAACAAGGCATAAGTTTTTAGGGTAAGACGACTTTCCAACCGTTGGGAGTATATGTTATCACATATTTATGAGGAAAGTGATGCAAATATAATTAATATCAGTATGCACACTTACTATTACAAGCAGAGTCTTCAATTTGCAGCAGGCTCCCAGCACCCCCAATGCTGCTATGATTAATATTACGCCACCCACAATAATGAATATAATTGGTAGGTTGTTGGAGATGCTAGCCAGATTGATTCCGTTGAAGGAGATATTTTCTAACAGGGGTTTGATGTTGTCGCCAAGGAAGTCAATATTTGTCATCATGATGATTCCTGGTATCATGATGGCGATACCAAGCACCTAGAAACAGGAATCAATAATATAAAACAGGAATTATTCATATAAAATAGGAATTAATCTCATAAAACAGGAATTAATCATATAAAACAGGAATTAATCTCATAAAACAGGAATTAATCTCATAAAACAGGAATTAAACATATAAAACAGGAATTAATCGTATAAAACAGGAATTAATCATATAAAACAGGAATTAATCTCATAAAACAGGAATTAAACATATAAAACAGGAATTAATCTTATAAAACAGAAATTAACCATATAAAACAGGAATCAATCTTATAAAACAGGAATCAATCTTATAAAACAAGAATCAGTCTTATAAAACAGGAATAAATAATATAAAACAGGAATTAATCGTATAAAACAGGAATTAATCATGTAAAACAGGAATTGATCATATAAAACAGGAATTAATCATATAGAACAGGATCTAATCATATAAAACAGAAATTAATCATATAAAACAGGAATTAATCATATAGAACAGGATTTAATCATATAAACAGGAATTAATCATATAAAACAGGAATTAATCATATAAAACAGGATGTATTTTCCCTTTATCCAACATTCAAGGATCACATGAGGACGTAAAACATTCGCACATTAACCAAATTTGGAAATAAGAAAGAAAACAAAATGAAAGACGGGAAGGAAAAGAAACGATTAAGTTCAATAGATTAGGGACATGTCTAATTTGGTTTTGTTTATTCATTCTTAATAGACTTCAAGGAGGTATGTCGATAAATATAGAATTAAGAATTAAACACGCGTAAAACGCATGTTACAACGGCACGGGACAGACTTATTATTGACTAATTGTAGTTGGTAATTAAACATGCAGATTACTGCAAACGATATACAAACAACATGTAAATAAATATTGAACTGTGTTATTATATATTGTTGCATCTATATCGGTAACAAACGTAGCTCGTTTTCCACTGCTGTTGCTGGTTTACTTAAACTTATTACACGTATGCATTACTGACAGCTTGGTTCTATACACCTTGTGGGTGCAATTATGACTTCAAAACGAGCAAGTATCAAATATCGCTTACTGTCCTTTAAATAACATTCTTTTGCATTTAGTTTATATGCAAATATAAGTTTACTGTATAAAAGGTTTGTCATCAAGCGAAAGACAAGGCATAACATGCCAGAGAGATTTCTAGTTTGGTTGGCTTCCTGATTGTTAACAACATACAAACACGACATACACAACACTGACATTACGTCTGAAGATTCAAACTGGTCTTGATAAAATTAATCGAGTTCATGAAATAAAAAAAACCTGGCTTTGTTGATATCATTGACCGATTTCCTATGGATATTGTCAGAATGACAACAATGACACCATGTTATCCAGCCTTACAGACATTGTGAAATCAGTGTCACGGTGCACTGACTCCGTTCTAATGACATAAGATATATTTTATCAGCATAAAGGCCATTGTGTAGTTTACGTAGATATATCATTCAATTTACATTAAGGTATCTTGTCGCATTGATAACGATTATTCGTGAACTTTACTTTACTTTAGCATATATCTTTGAGCATGTCTGGTTTAGTTATGTTCGTATTAGTTAGTCTTTAAGATAACACGACACACAGGCCTGAAAAAGACAATAAGAGAAAAGGCAGAGCACCAGAAAGAAACAGGTGATACACATGGATTAGGTTGTGACAAAAATTCCATACAAAATGAGTAAGATGTGATTTTTGAAAATCAAAATCATTAAGCATGAAGAAAAAAAAAATAAAACAAATCAGCGATTCTTCGAATGCTGGAATATATATACATTGTATATATTTATTACATTTTACCATTGAACGTTCGAACATAATTTAGTCTATAAAAGAGATATTTTTCACTAATGAGTTATTTGACCTGTCAAAAGATTGCTTACAAGCGAAAACGTGGAAAATTAAAAGACGATTTGGCATACTGTTCGGCCTTGCAATTAAGTTCCTCTCCCATTTACTGACTGACGATACTGACGACTTACCATGAAAACTATATTCAGTCATATGACGATACTTACGACTTACCATCAACACATTGTTCAGTCCTATGACAATACTGGTGACTTACCATGAACACTTTGTTCAGTCCTATGACGATACTGGCGACTTACCATCAACACTATTTGCAGTCCTATGACGATACTTGTGACTTACCATAAACACTATTTTCAATCCTATGACGATACTGACAACTTACCTTGAACACTTTGTTCATGCCTATGACGATACTGACGACTTACCATGAGTACTTTGTTCAGTCCTATGACAATACTGACGACTTACCATGTGTTCAGTCCTATGACGATATTGGTGACTTACCATGAACACTATTTTCAATCCTATGACGATACTGACGACTTACCATGAATACTTTGTTCAGTCCTATGACGATACTGGTGACTTACCATGAACACTTTGTTCAGTCCTGTGACGATACTGACGACTTACCTTGAATACTTTGTTCAGTCCTATGACGATACTGGTGACTTACCATGAACACTTTGTTCAGTCCTGTGACGATACTGACGACTTACCATGAATACTTTGTTCAGTCCTATGACGATACTGACGACTTACCTTGAACACTATGTTCAGTCCTATGACGATACTGGTTACTTACCATAAACACTATTTTCAATCCTATGACGATACTGACGACTTACCATGAATACTTTGTTCAGTCCTATGACGATACTGGTGACTTACCATGAACACTTTGTTCAGTCCTATGACGATACTGACGACTTACCTTGAAGACTATGTTCAGTCCTATGACGATACTGGTTACTTACCATGAACACTATTTTCAATCATATGACGATACTGACGACTTACCACGAATACTTTGTTCAGTCCTATGACGATACTGGTGACTTACCATGAACACTTTGTTCAGTCCTATGACGATACTGACGACTTACCTTGAACACTATGTTCAGTCCTGTGACGATACTGGTTACTTACCATGAATACTATGTTCAGTCCTATGACGATACTGGTTACTTACCATGAACACTTTGTTCAGTTCTGTACCGATACTGACGACTTACCATGAATACTTTGTTCAGTCCTATGACAATACTGGTGACTTACCATGAACACTATGTTCAGTCCTATGACGATGATTTTCGAGATCGTCTCTGTGCAGCAAACCATGGTGGATTAACTCTGAAATAAAAATGAATATAAAAATCATTTTCAAACATATTCAATAAATTTTAATTATTTTCGCGATAGCCAGTGCCGTCTCGAAAGCGCTGTCATGTTATAAACCAACAAAGCTAAAGACATAAAAAATAGTAATAATAAAAATACAAACATATTTGCACAAATCTTGTGTTGCACAACTACAAACATCAGCGGATCTGTTTTGATCAATTCAATGAACCCTACATAAATCAACAGCAGTAATTTCGTAATTTTGGATTCTTCATAGATGACATGCTATGCGCCTATAGCAGTCATTTGTAACGGAAAAAAACTTACCACACCCTATCAACAGAATATATGGACAAAAGAACCTCCGATTTTTCAAACGTTAGAATTCGATCATCATTTTCATTAATTAATCAACTCTTTCGAAATTAGGTCAGTCAGATAATATTGTTTTCATCAGACGTAGAATAAGCAAACATTTGGTTGTGCAACTCCAAAGCATGCTTTCCACTCGTACCCACTCGATAAATAGTGAGCTTTCACGACATGCAGCAGTAAAGATGATGGAGGGTTCATCTTTCATATTCCCTCAAAAGAAGACCGCAAAATACAATGCTACATCCTAGGGCCCCGCTTTCCTATCTTACGACATGCCATAGAATGTATTGCTTCACGGATTCTGCACGGAATACTTGATTTAAACACTTACCTTGCTTATTGGAATGCCCCTCTATTTGTACTCTTCACTGGACAAAGGAAACGGGCGTTTTCGACAGCTCGCAGTTTTCAATTGCGACATGTGTGTAAAATTAACATTTTCCCGAGTTTTATATATAATTAATTCATGCACTTTATTTCTTTTGTATTAAAATCTTTTAAGTAGAATAACATTATATTAAATTACTTATTACTTAAATTACTTTATTCAGCATTTTACTGTATCTATATATTAATTCATATTTAAAGGGACAGTTGTGTCTTTCATACAATCCAGCTATAAACTGTGCTGGTGTAAGTCCCAGAGGTGTGCCGTTATCGTGTATATCACATTTAAATTACTTCTAGTAGCTGCCCTGCTTCAGATCATATACACACATATCTTATGTTCTTTAATAAATATCCGATCATTACCATATGGACTTCAATTAATTATTTGTTTATCTCCATTTCCATATTTTATATTGGTTCAGGTATTTTTATATAAGGTCTTTACTTTTCGTTTAGATATCCACTTACACGTTTGTTTCCGAGAGTCACTTCCGAATCATAGAAGAGCACAGTATTTGTATGTAGTTTTATATGCATTAGTTCGTATTCTGTCCCAGTACATTTATATATATATAGATATATGTGTTATGCAAAATGATATATGTTTCACTATTCCGTAAATCTATCACTGATAACTGATTTTACGAAAGACGCACACATACATATAAAAGTAGCACCATTGAAATAGCATTAAAAAAATAAAACTATCGGCAAAGTACTCATATCTCAACATCAATTAATAAAATATAAATAAAAACAGCCTTCGTGTTTATGTAAAATAACCCCAAACATTAAACTTACCTGTTTATGGATATTAAGATAACTTATTTCCAAAAGATAGCATTAAACCTATTTATGGTTTTAGAATTAATAATTTCCAAAAGATTACTTTAAACTTACCTGTTTATGGGTAAAACAATGAATAATTTCCAAAGATTATAACGTTTGTTTCCGTCAGTCTACTGGAGTTGTAATGCACACGTCTCAAGGGGCTCCGCTTTAAAAGATCTTAAACAAATGGTTCCATAATAGCCACCAATTAAACAATAGAAGATATGTGTAATGTTATCTTATAGAGTAATCTCAAGCCAATGACTTCAAGTTATTGCCTATAAAGCATGTCACAGCAGGAAGCGGGATAATTGAGATTTTTTTTTCTTTTTCCAATAGAATAAAAAAAAACCAAGAAGTTGTTAAAATAAGGTATAGAATAAAATATTTTGAATAAATTGCTAGATTTATGTTCACTTCTCAATAGTGTTTCGTTCAGAACATTTAAATTTTGCACTGAAGTTCCTATCCCAAAATCATTACTAAGATTTTTCAGCTTAATAACATGAAGTAGTTATATTAGAAATTTGTCAGTACAGCATGTCAAAAGATAAAATACCGCAAATTTATCAGGTTTATAAATAAAAATAAAAACGCATTTAAAAAATATGTCATGACTATGTCGGTAAACGCTGAAAAGATAACAAAATTCGGAAGAAAAAAAACTAAAGTAGCCGTAAAGCTAACAGTACTTGATTGCGGTAGATACTGATATTCAGGGTGGTGTGTATCGGCTCCATGCGTTGACACAATAGCGAAAAGCATGTTTGAGTAATTGGAGATTCACTACAAGTTCTTAATGAATGAATTGTGAAGCCTTCACGTTATAAATGTCCTGCAGTATATTTCATACATAAATTTCTGAATTGACTAGAGTCAATAGGTTTTTTTTTCATCCAACTGGATTTAAAAATGTTTAATAAAAGTATTATTTGTTCAAACTAACCATACTTTACTCCTGATTGCTATATACCTATATATTCACGTCTAAATCGTGGTCGTATTCAGACAAATATAGCATTTCAACTTTTAACAATGTGTTTTTAATTCTTTTAAAACGTGACCCATTCCTAAATAATACGGGAGTTTATTTGTGTACATTATATCTAAATGAATTTTCAATCTTGATGTACATTCTAATGAATGGTCAATTTAAGTTCATGTACCAGTATTAAACAATTGTAAACAAAAATTCAAAAATAAAATAAAATAAATGACCCCCCCCCCCCCCCCCACCCCCACCCCCCTCTCCAAAAAAAAAATTAAAATTAAATAAAAAAAATTAAAAAAAAAACAAAAACAAAAAAAACCCAGAAAAATAGAAAACTTATTCATAGCGCAAAATCACAACAATTTTGAGGAACTTGCTTTGGGGAAGGATTATCGACTTTACCTTGAGAAAGTGAAGTACATATGTAACAGTCGTAGATATCAAAGTAAATTTAGGGAATCACTACACTATTTTATACTTGTTAAAAGCCTATTAATATGAAATAACACAATATCAAACTCACGTCGTTAGACCGTCTGAAACTACTACTTATTAAAGCTCAGCATTTTGGGAGAGGGGCGATTTGTTGGCCCGTTGTCAGTATAATGTGACCGGGTTAGGTGTCATTCTGGGTGTCTTCGGCAGTATGCTTCAGAAAGGTAGCACCATAATGTTGACATCAGTTCCGCGCTATCACAAAGAAGACAAATGGAACTATCATCAGCCACCAAAACAACACACCAATACACTATGCGCATTCATCTCGCACACAATTGAGACCGTCCTTAAATGACCTTGGCCATGGTTAGGAAGTTAAACACGTTAAGGACGATATTCAGTTATACCTGCGCTGAAACAGTATATTTTGTATGCGTGCAAATCTTTCTATAATCCATATAACTGAAATAATCTAAAATAAGTTACTTCCGGTTTAAACATGGGCATGCAATTTAGGTTGACAGCCTATATAAACCTGTACATTTTGCGATAAGAAATACATTATTATTACGTCAACCAGAACAGGTGTTACAGAAATACATCCGGTGTATATGAAAATAAATTCCTCAACATTTATTTCCCATCATTACAAATGTATAGATCCATCGCCCAGTGATGTATTTTACACACTGGTGAAAGTTCAACATTGAAAGCATTAATGCATACAAAAACCTCGGGTTCAAAATGAAGTCATTTTTTCTTCACCTTTCCAGCATTACAATGATAACAATATAGCATAGAATACCAATGGACACACCCTATGTAAAAGAACTTTAAGGCAGGTCACAAACACATGTAAAATATAGAAATACAGAATGTTCTAGACAAACTGGAACACTTGATTTGGTATTTATCCCTGACTCTTCCGAGTCTGTTATATGCCTCTGGCACCCCAGAAATAAATGTTCACTATAAATACATTCACAAAACATGGCCGAATACCAATAAACGAGTACTACAAAAGCTTGCGAAATTCTACATTTTTCTCGGGTTCAGTTATAATTTCATTTATTATAGTATAAAAACAACCGAATGAAAGAAAAATAATTGTGTTGCTTATCATTACAAGTACGCTATATACCCATCGAATGTTTGAAAGGGGTCCATCTTATTAATCCAAAATATTTTACTCCATTCATTAAAAGTCAGATCTTTGTTGCTTTAAAGTTCCTTTACATGTGGATACATGTAAATCAATATCATACAAGTATAATATCTGTGAATGAAAAATTCAACAATACTTAACATAGATAAAACGCATAAATACGTTACACGTGACAAAGAAGCACGTGAACCATAACACACACATTTGTTTGTATACAAACTGATCTGTTCACAGCAAAGAGGACCCTCTTCTGTGTCTATTTTATTGAACAGGTCGACAGAAGAACTTTTAATTGTCTTGATAAGTTATGTGCCCGTTATAAGCTTTCCTTTGTTTATTTTGACATTAGAATACTTAACCAAAACCAAATATAGAACGTAAATTTATAAAATGTTATGTAAAATGTACATTTTTTGTGTAAATGTCATCTCATGTTTGATATACGCAACAATTACAAGAACATATTTAAATATCTGTATTGTGTTGAAAGTCGTTCATTGGACGTGAAATGACAATTATCCATAAATCCTTAAAGTGTATGGATAGTAAGCACAACAAGAAATGTCCGATGATTTGGACGGATATTAAATAACAATAATCAAATAATCAAATTGGATATTAAATACACAAATAGATCGAATCAAAGGAATGCTAACTGGATATGAATACAAACTCCTTGAAAACATATGTTTGCAAGATATGACGTCAAAATACAAGTGTGACGTCATAAACAGTACGTCATCACAATATATAATGTTTTTGTAATGTGAAATTTAAGAAATAACACAATCATGTGGTACTATGAATGATATAACAGACACTGGATAATTTAGTATAAATAAATGTCTTAAACACAACGCCAATACCTTGAACGAGTGAATATATCTGAACTCTAGTACCTGACATGAATAACCTAACAACTTGTTACACAAAATGGCAAAGTACGCTTTAAGCATAAACAGAAATATAACTTATAATTTCCAAAGTAATGCTGAAAAATCGAACTTCAATTGTATTAAGCGTCCTATTTGTACAATAAGTTCACATGATTTATTTCTATTTGCAGTTGAAACTCTTCTAGCTTCGACTTAGTAACGTAACTGATAACTATTTTACACATAATGAGTTTGATGATGTGGACTGAGAAGAAACACTGAGACTAAGGTGGTCCAAAATATATAAAACATCTTTATAATTGTCATATAAATACGGCGCCTACTTGAATGGGGACAACATCCGGGTTTCTTTATAGATTTGTTTCAGTGAAATGCTATGTCGCAAACACGTTTGTATGCTGCGATTTAAATTAGAAGTCCCGAATACACGGACCTAGCAATTTTCTTTCTTTTGTTGATAGTTTACTCATCTTTCAACATTTTAAAGACCATGTTGATGATCGGGGATAGACTTCGCCATTGTCCTATGTTTGAGGGAGCATACGGGTACTTAAATGTAAGACCAACCTCATCCAGCTGTATGTGGTTCGTAGTAGGCGAATATACCTCTATACCTAAAGGCGGCTCCTTACGAATCGCATTTTCCCCACTTTGTTTCTTGTAGACATAAATTATGATACTTTGAGGTTCTGCTACATTTTTGGGTTTCAAATACTCTATTTGGGAGTCGCAATTTTTCTCCTTGATTCATGTAGACATTAATAATTTGAGGTTCAGTTATACTGCGTTATAAGCCTGAAATTGGTACACTGTAAACGGACACATCATACATCTGACCTTATTCATGATTCATTTACATTGAAGGCACACGGTAGCCGCTGTCATGTCAACCAGATACAAATGTCTGCACTGATTATTTCGTTAGCAAGTGCGACAGTCATTATTGTAATGTTCTGATTTATATGTTTCTCAATGTATTGCTAAATATCTGTAAATCTGAGGATCACACACCCCTTACCAGTGTCATCAGGTTGTGCTAAACATTGGATATTGGTTTCTCGTTTCGAAATATTATTAAGATAATATTGGGATCTATAGTTGGTATAAATAGTAAAGAGTAGTATGAAAATAAATTTTATATGGATTATATAAATGTATGTCAACTTTAACATGGCATACATATGTAAGTGCATAATCATTTCAGTTTAATCCCTGTATCACTTACAGTATTTCAATTAAGGACAATACAATACCTCTTAATTGGGTTTCAAATACGAAATTGGTAATATAAAATTGAGGTCAAAGTCAGCATCCCCGATCGTGATACTGTTGCGTTTGAAAAGGCTTGATGAATAGGAACATCTTCTTTGAAAATTATTTGCAAAATCGCAAAGTCCCTATTTTATTCAAAATTGGAAGGTATTACCTCGCTTCTAACATGATGGACATTTTAAGATAATTGTTAGTCTCTACAATATCTTGGAACGAAAAAAACATGTCGTGACGTAGCTTTTTAATTGAAATGAAAATAAGTACTTTTTTATGTAACACTACTTTTTTATTGTAAACAAAGCTGACATTACATGTACAATATGTCACAACTGATATCACATGTAAAAAACTTAACAAAAGCAAGATTATAATATATCATCAAAAAAGAAACAAAATATATATAACAAAAAAGAAGTTAGAAATGTTTCAAAAACAGAGAACTTTACGATTCTAATAAAACAAAAAAATGACAATGTATCACGAAACGAAAACAAGAAACTAGGAATATATGCCAAGCAAGGAACGTTGTAATATATCACACGTAGAAGAAAGTTATAATAGATCATGAAGAAACAAGAACGTTAGATTTAGAATTGCCACACAAAAAACATTGAAATATATTACAAAACCAAGAACGTTAACATGTTTCACAAAACCAATAGAATTAATGTACAGTAAATAACTAAGCATGACATGTATGATATACAACAAAAACAATAATTGTACTATTACGCGTCATAAAATCTTATATTTTGCATTTTTGCACAAAAGAAAGTAAAATAGAAAAGAAAAATATAAAATGTGAAAAGGATCACAAAAAGATTTTTTTTTTTGTGCTTGTTTATTTCCCTATTTCTACAACAGGTGAGTGCTATTCAACTTTCAAGGCATGGAATAATCATTACAACTGTTGAATAACATCAAGTTTATATCACACGTGGAAAAAACACTAGATGCATTGTGATTGGTTGAAACGATGACCGGGACTATTTTAAAATCACGTAGTTCAATGCGTTTTCATTTGCTAACATTTCTTGGCCTCTTTGCAAGGTTCCGAGAAATCCGCTCAATCTTCACAAGGTTCCGACAAATAATAACGCACAGGAAGTAGTTCGCAGTTGTTTTTGTCTTAATTTAAATAAATATATATATATATAAATTACATAGAAACACAAATGACGAAGGAAGACAACTTTTTGACTCGTGCCCTGACCGGGCCTCGAACTCACGATCTACGGCACCCAAGCCTAGCCAGAAATACCTGTAGCTTATACCTCTGCACCACAACATTATTACTTTAATAACATTTTAGATAACAGTGACAACCGGCACACTACGTGCTCTAGTATTATTGATTGTACACATCTGCTTTGCACCAAACGATCATTCGTTAGAAGATGATTCAGAGAATTATGACTGAATCATTACAGAGAAGTTGTCAATAAAATATTCGATAAAATACAAATTGTCTGTCTCTTGTCGGCTTGTACGATAGACGTTAGCTGAAAATCCATGGTATGTATATCATATGCGATAGCTTACTAACGACTTGACTTTTATCGTCAGCTACTATTAATGCTTTATTTCACTGAAGGACAAACTGAATAATACTCTTATATACCGCTATTTCATAACAACATAGTCGCCTCAAAGCGGTTCACAAATTATCATCCGTTGTTTTGGGGTCTTTTGGGGTCAATGGCTTGCTCAACTCCCTGGTGAGCCGGAGCTGCTATTTCGATGTTTAACATACTCTCCCACCAAGTACACATGCAACTGTCGACTGGAACACAACGGACTACATTGTTCAAGGATACAACACAGCGCCCGTCCCGGGACTCGAACTAGCGATCCTGTGTCCTTCCACTAGACCACCATGCCTCCATTATAAGATAACAAAAGAATGCAATCAGAAATGAAACATTGTTTCCTTCATAAACAACATCAACTTTGTTGTGTTTATAATTTGCGTCAGGAAACGTAGAGAAACGTAGAGATGGCGTAGACTTCCAATGCGGTATATGTATTTGCTGTTTCCGAACATATTTATTACATTCTTTGATAAAAAAAAGTATGTATTGTTTTGCATCTTAATATGGAATACAAGAACTATACTGTCAAAGTTTCAAACAGGCACGTCGTATCAGATATCCATCACCGGATCACATCGTCATACAGACACACGGTCCCGTGACATCACGTGTCCTGTGTCCATTATGTAACTCACACTATATCAGTCATATAGCTACAGCAGAGACAGAAGGAGAATATCACCAGGAGAATCTGTTGACAAACAAAACATTCATAGATAAAAAAAAAAGTATTATATTTTAAGGTTTAGACGTTTATTTTTTTCATATTTTCATATCTTTTCTTGATTATCGGTTACTTATCAAACAATAACAAAGTATATTTTTCAACAAATTGTGTATGGAAAAGTTATCGATGACCATACGTGATAAGGTATTTTAAATAACCGATATAAAAGAAGATGCCGCATTCATGAGTATTTATTCAATGGGTAATCTCTCTTAGGAGGGGAGATTGGAATCCCAACCCTTGTAACCTGCCAGACACGAGGGTCACCGCGTGCTGTGATGCACATGTCCCAAATATATCCTCCTATTAGCATTACGAAAATACGAGTCATTTTCGACGTGGTGCGGTATAATTGGTGTCGTAACAAAAAAATCAAATCTTGTTGTATGTAAATGTACGAATGTATCGCTAGATTTTATTTGCAGGGCTAGAATTCCGGTTAATGACCTCATGAAATATTGCCAAAATCATACAATTTCCTTTCGCCCTTACATACATAACAACGCTGAAATAAGCATTTGCCTAATTCATTATAAGAATGATATTTTGTTAAAACCTATAAGACTTATCAAAAATATGTTTAATGTGTTATTTTTTCGGTGCATTTCTATTAACTTTACATTCAGTTTGTCAATCAGTATAATTTCGTTTAAAAATATGAGATGTCTTCAGTATGCTTAAGTGAGGTAGCTCTATAAAGCCGACATCAGTTCACCACTATCAAAATGAGACAAACATAGATATGCAGCAGCCTCCCAAAATACATACACTCACCACCCGCATGTATCTTACATATCAGAGGAGGACGTCAATAGTTGCGAAAAGGCCCATCAAACAGTACAAAAAATAATTGACATATTGCTACATTTGCTACGAACCTGAATCAATACTGCGATGAAACTTATGTAACCCATCGTGTCTAAGATTGTACCAAAACTGGACATGATCTTTGTGTAACAGCCCTGAAAGAGACAGAAATAATTATTGTAAACATAGACATTTGCGTCAGATTTTACCAGTAAAACCGTATCAGTTTAAACTTAAAAGAAGAATAATCTAAGGCAAAGTAAGGTTATGCAAATTAGATCGATATTGATGTTAAAATAAAAATTGGACAGTATTATTTTACAGAGGGACTAGTGACTTCAAATGTACAACTCGTAAAACTTCTATAGACTTCACACATGGAGGCCGTGTTTAAATGACCAATACAAAATTTAACCCCGCATATATGAGACGGGACGACGTCCTTCGATGACCAAAGTTGTTGATAGGACTATATACGATACAAAACTAAACCGAGCGGCATCAATACGAGGTTTGTAACATCATAGTGTATACTGATAACACCAAACTTACCTCAGGCCAATAGGTACCGCTATTAGCCGTATCGGTACATGCAGCATTGGTATACGAAGCATAAGTAGCTTCCGTTACCCCTTTACAACATCCTTTCGGTATCTTCTTGCCTGACCCAGTTCCGCTCCGCCAGGCGGTGCTGTCAAAATCATTCGTTGATGACGTCACGGCATTCATGCCACAGCACTCCATCTTGACAAAAAACAACATTTTGCAGCATTATTTTTTTTCATTTGTCATTTAATTTCTGTTATGGTTTTTTTATTTACCCTTATTTTGGTCTGTTTGCTCGATCATCAATAGAAAAAGAATCTGCTTCATTCCAACACCATCTGTATAGTTATCATATCCATAAAGTATAATGTCACGTGACCGGAAACGTAGTTTAATGTGGCACTCTTTATAGAGTATAATATCTCCTGACCAGATAACTTACATCACGTGACACTATTTATAGCATCACGATATGATAGTGTGCATTATCAGTTGACTAACCGACATGAACATGTAGTTAAATGCTGAGGAGACTTCATCGCTTTTGTCAAGGTCATCTACTTTATAACCGCTCGTCAGCTGACTCACGAATTCCTTCTTTATTGTGTCATCCAACTAAAACAAGCAATACAATAGATCATGTTTAGTTATAGGATATACCATAAAATAAATATTCAACTGTAGGATATACCATTAAATAAATATTTAACTGTAGGATAAACTATAAAATAAGTGTTTAACTGTGGGATACACCATTAAATAAGTGTTTAACTGTAGGTTATACCATAAAATGAATATTCAACTGTAGGATATACCATGACATAAATATCAACTGGAGGATATATCATAAAATATATATCTAACTGCAGAATATATGATTAAATGAAGTATATTTAATCCTAGGTTAAGCAATATAAAGATATCAAATCTGATTCTAGGATAGACAATGTAAAGAAATCATATTTAGTAGTAGGATTTCCATAAATGATCACATTTAAAATGGGTAACACGAAAACATATGGCATATGTAAAGAAAGGTATACAATAACATATGTTTGACCATTAGATATATATATCGCATTTATTAAAACAGAACGTCACGTGTATGTTGTTTAGCATAACACAGAAAATAAATCATATCCTTATAAGGAGAAAGGGGACAAAATTGACCAAATGGTGTTGTATAATTCTCGTTTATGTTCGCGTTCTCATATTCTTTGTCTTATCCTATTGCCTTAACGTATAGCGTATGTTGTCTTTGTGGCCTGACGTATACCATATGTTTTCTTCTATGCATTAGCCTGTGTGCGGATTAAAGGTATATTTCTACTCAATTCCTATTTGCTATCATCCCGCGTAGGAATACACGACGCTTTAATGTAATTATGTGATTCGGCGATATGGATTTAACGTGTATGTTCGTCCCTTTATTGGCTGGGCTAATTCAGAAGAAATAACGCCCTTAACTTTAGGATGGTCGGGTGACACAATGGTAACACATTTGCCGTTTACTTAGGCGGTCGGGGTTTGATTCGTGAAAAGGTATGGGATCATGTGCCCGACCACAAGGGTTTTTTTTCCCGGGTACTCGGGTTTCCTCCTACATTAAGATCGCCCGTGCTTCGCAATTGTTTAACAAAATACATACTACATAATATATTATATATCTATATTTCAAATTTCAAAAAATGACTTGAAATACCTAAAATCACAGATTGTGTGAATTGAGAGTCCTGGTTTTTAATATGTGAAACTATTGCATCTTTAAATCTAACTTTGTAACAGCAAGATGAGGATGCAAAACAAAACAAAAATGAAGTAAGTAACAACGCCCCTAACATGCATAATAACACATGTACTCAGTCTATGAACATTAACTGATTATTTACGTTAGTCGAGACCGTATAATATACGTTGTGTTGACATTGTGGAACTGTTTGGGGGGTTGGTGTCGTGAACAGCTTAACATCTGAATATTTTAGGTTAGGATTATACATACCATTGACCTCAGAATGAAGAAGAACGCTAGTACGACGATTTGGACCAAAACCAATAACATCACAATGATAGCGTACTGTAAAATAAAAAATATATATATATGTGACGTAAATGCAATATGTAAAGTACAATACACATCCAGTTAGTTACACTTATTACACGTATGCATTAAAGACAGGTTGGTTCTATAGAAGACAAAACAATTAACCTTGTGGGTGCAATTATGACTTCAAAACGAGCAAATATCAAATATCGCGTACCAGGTTGTTGTTGGCACACGTACGTTTAATTGTTACATTTACCTTAACCTGTACAACATAGAAGAATATTTGTAAGATTGCCAATTTAAAACTCACTTCCAAGAAGTACGATACTATCTATCACTTTGTTCAACACGATGGTCTTACAACCAACGACAAACTTATGTTTGTGTAGAAAGGAAGTCATTTATACGAACAGTTGGGTACTCGAGTCATTGTAGTTAACCTTTTGGTGCCGCTAATCAAAATAGTATAAACCACCAATGTTGCAAGATTTTACAAACTACTTCATGTTCATATATGCTAGTATGTATTGTTTATATATCGAATTTGTTGTTGCATTGCAAAGAACTCAAATATATGAAAGAGAACAAAATTATTATGTAATGAGGCTTCCACCTTTGATGTTTGTTTTTGCTAATTTTGATTTTCCTAATGAAAGAAATGTGCATTGTAAGTGAATTATATAGATACAATTAAGTATAAACCCGTGGAAATAATATGTGCAACTCATACTACAGGAGGCAGGCAACCAAAAAAAAACAGTTGTGATAGCCTAATATTAAAGGTTATGAACTGAATACCATAAATGGACAGAATGGAACTAGGGAAAACGGGAAGGCGGAAAACTAGTCATTTACAGATAACAAGGCATGGACACAACGGAAGTAGGGAAAACGGGTATGCGGGCAATACTACATGTAGTTATTAACCGATAACAAGGCATGGGTACAATGGAACTAGGGCATTTACATATAGCAAACCATTGATACGGTGGAACTAGCGGAAACAGGAAGGCGGGCACTACTAGTAATTATCGATAACAAGGCATATATACTATTGAATTAGGGAAAACGGGAAGGTCGGCAATACTAGTCATTTACAGATAACAAAGCATGATACAGTCGAACTAGAGAAAATGGGGAGGTGGTAATACTAGTCATTAACATATAACAAGGCATGCCTTTTTAGGCGACTTTCCAGCTATTGGGAGAACATGTTATCACATATTTATGAGGAAAGTGATTCAAATATAATTAATATCAGTATGCACACTTACTATTACAAGCAGAGTCTTCAATTTGCAGCAGGCTCCCAGCACCCCCAATGCTGCTATGATTAATATTACGGCACCCACAATAATGAATATGATTGGTAGGTTGTTGGAGATGCTAGCCAGATTGATTCCGTTGAAGGAGATATTTTCTAACAGGGGTTTGATGTTGTCGCCAAGGAAGTCAATATTTGTCATCATGATGATTCCTGGTATCATGATGGCGATACCAAGCACCTAGAAACAGGAATCAATAATATAAAACAGGAATTAATCATATAAAAAAGGAATTAATCTTAAAAAAACAGGAATTAATCTTAAGAAACAGGAATTAATCTTATAAAACAGGAATTAATCATATAAAATAGGAATTAATCTCATAAAACAGGAATTAATCATATAAAACAGGAATTAATCTAATAAAACACGAATAAATAATATAAAACAGGAATTAATCATATAAAACAGGAATTAATCATATAAAACAGAAAATAATCCTATAAAACAGAAATTAATCTTATAAAACAGGAATTAATAATCTAAAACAAGAACTAAGTATTTAAAACAGTAATCAATCATATAAAACGGGAATTAATCATATAAAACAGGAATTTATTAAATAAAACAGGAATTATTATATAAAACAGGATGTAATCTTATAAAACAGGAATTAGTCATATAAAACTGGAATTAATCATATAAAACAGGAATTAATCATATAAAATAGGAATTGATTAAATAAAACAGGAATTAATTATATAAAACAGGAATTAATCGTATAAAACAGGAATTAATCATATAAAACAGGAATTAATCATATAAAACTGGAATTAATCATATAAAACATACAACATGCGTTTCCTACTACTTTGGCTGATTGAGTTAAACTTATAACATTTATGCATTACCGACAGCTTGGTTCTTAACACCTTGTCGGTGCAATTATGACTTCAAAACGAACAAATATCAAATATCGCGTACTTTCCTTTATTTCCTTTAATCTTTTTTTTTTTTTTTTTCATTTAGTTTATATGCAAATATAAGTTTACTGTATACAAGGGTTTGTCATCAAGCGAAAAACAAGGCATAACATGCCAGAGAGATTTCTAGTTTGGCTTCGTGATTGTTAACAACATATATACACGACATTCATAACACTGATATTACGTCTGAAATATCAAACTGGTCTTGATATAATTAATCGAGTTCATGAAATAAAAACAAAAAACCGCTGGCTTTGTTGATATCATCGACCGATTTCCAATGGATATTGTCAGAATGACAACAATGACACCATGTTATCCAGCCTTACAGACATTGTGAAATCAGTGTCACGGTGCACTGACTCCGTTCTAATGACATACGATATGTTTTATCAGCATATAGGCCATTGTGTAGTTTACGTAGATATATCATTCAATTTGCATTAAGGTCTCTTGTCGCATTTACAACGATTGTTCGTGAACTTTACTTTAGCATGTGTTTTTGACAAGCATGTCTGAGGTAATTTAGCTATGTTCGTATTTGTTGGTTTGTTTAGTGTTTAAGATAACACGACACACAGGCCTGAAAAAGACAATAAGAGAAATGGCAGAGCACCGGAAAGAAACGGGTGACACACGTGGATTAAGTTGTGACAATAATTTCATAAAAAATGAGTAAGCTGTGATTTTTGAAAATTGAAATCATTAAGCATGAAAAAACATTAACAAAATCAGCGATTCTTCAAATACTGAAATATAAAGACATTGTATATATTTATTACATTTTACCATTGAACGTTCGAAAATAATGTATTCTATAAAAGAGATATTTTTCACTAATGAATTATTTGACCTGTCAAAACATTGCTTTCAAGCGAAAACTGGGAAAATTAAAAGACGATTTGGCATACTGTTCGGCCTTGCAATTAAGTTCCTCTTCCATTTACTGACTGACGATACTGACGACTTACCATCAACACTATGTTCAGTCCTATGACCATACTGGATACTTACCATGAACACTTTGTTCAGTCCTATGACGATACTTGTGACTTACCATGAACACTATGTTCAGTCCTATGACGACGATTTTCGAGATCGTCTCTGTGCAGCAAACCATGGTGAATTAACTATGAAATAAAAATGAATATAGAAATCATTTTCAAAAATATTCAATAAACTTTAATCATTTTCACGATAGCCAGTGCCGTCTCGAAAGCGATGTTAAGTTATACACCAACAAAGCTAAAAACATAAAAAGTAATAATAAAAATATAAACGTATTTGCAAAAATGTTGTGTTGCACAACTGCAAACATCAGCGGATCTGTTTCGATTTACATAAATTAACAGCAGTAATTCCGTAATTTTGGATTCTTCATAGATGACATGCTAGGCGCCTATATCAGTCACTTGTAACGGCAAAAACTTACCACACCCTATCAACAGAATATATGGACAAAAGAACCTCCGATTTTTCAAACGTTAGAATTCGATCATCATTTTCATTAATTATTCAACTTTTTCGAAATTAGGTCAGTCAGATAATATTGTTTTCATCAGACCTAGGATAAACAAGCATTTGGTTGTGCAACTCCAAAGCATCCTTCCCACTCGTACCCACTCGATAAATAGTGAGCTTTCACGACATGCAGCAGTAAAGATGATGGAAGGGTCCATCTTTCATATTCCCTCAAATCAAGACTGCAAAATACAATGCTACATCTGAAGGCACCGCTTTCCTATCATACGACATGACATAGAATGTATTGCTTCACGGATTCTGCACGGAATACTTTATTTAAACACAAAGCATACTTTGCTTATTGGAATGCCTGTACTCTTAACTTGACAAAGGAAACAGGCGTTTTCGAAAGCTGGCAGTTTTCAATTGCGATGTGTGTGTAAAATTAATATTTTCCCGGGTTTTGTGTATGATAAATTCATGCACTTGATTTCTTCGGTATTAACATCGTTTAAGTAGAATGACTTAACTTTATTCAATTATTTTTTTCAGCATTTTACTGTATTTATATATTAATTCATATCTAAAGGGACAGTTGTGTCTTTCATACAATCCAGACAGTTTGGTCCCAGAGTCCCAGAGGTGTGCCGTTATCGTGCATATCACATTTAAATTACTTCTTGTAGCGGCCCTGCTACGGATCATATACACACATATCTTATATTCTTCAATAAATATCCAATCACTACCATATAGACTTCAATTAATTATTTGTTTATCTCCATTTCCATATTTCATATTTGTTCAGGTATTTTTATGTTCTTTACTTTTCGTTTAGATATTCACTTACACGTTTGTTTCCGGGAGACACTTCCGAATCATAGACGAGCACAGTTTTGTAGTTTTATATTCATTAGTTCGTATTCTGTCCCAGTACATTCATATATCTATATATTTATATGTGTTATACAAAATGATATATGTTTCACTATTCCGTAAATCTATCACTGATAACTAAGTGTACGAAAGACGCACACATATATAAAAGTAGCACCATTGAAATAGCATTAAAAAATAAAACTATCGGCAAAGTACTCATATCTCAACATCAATTAATAAAATATAAATAAAAACAGCCTTCGTGTTTATGTAAAATAACCCCAAACATTAAACTTACCTGTTTATGGATATTAAGATAGCTTATTTCCAAAAGATAGCATTAAACCTATTTATGGTTTTAGAATTAATAATTTCCAAAACATTACTTTAAACTTACCTGTTTATGGGTAAAACAATGAATAATTTCCAAAGATTTTAACGTTTGTTTCCGTCAGTCCACTGGAGTTGCAATGCACACGTCTCAAGGGGCTCCGCTTTAAAAGATCTTAAACAAATGGTTCCATAATAGCCACCAATTAAACAATAGAAGATATGTGTAATGTTATCTTATAGAGTAATCTCAAGCCAATGACTTCGAGTTATTACCTATAAAGCATGTCACAGCAGGAAGCGGGATAATTGAGATTTTTTCTTTTTCCAATAGAATAAAAAAAAAACAAGACGTTGTTAAAATAAGGTAAAGAATAAAATATTTTGAATAAATTACTAGATTTATGTTCACTTCTCAATAGAATGTTTCGTTCAGAACATTTAAATTTTGCACTGAAGTTCCTATCCCAAAATCATTACTAAGATTTTTCAGCTTAATAACATGAAGTAGTTATATTAGAAATTTGTCAATACAGCATGTCAAAAGATAAAATACCGCAAATTTATCACGTTTATAACTAAAAATAAAAACGCATTTAAAAAATGTCATGACTATGTCGGTAAACGCTGAAAAGATAACAAAATTCGGTAGAAAAAACTGAAGTAGCCGTAAAGCTAACAGTACTTGATTGCGGTAGATACTGATATTCAGGGTGGTGTGTATCTGCTCCATGCGTTGGCACAATAGAGAAAAGCATGTTTGAGTAATTGGAGATTCACTACAAGTTCTTAATGAATGAATTGTGAAGCCTTCACGTTATAAATGTCCTGCAGTATATTTCATACATAAAGTTCTGAATTGACTAGAGTCAATAGTTTTTTTTTTATCCAATTGGATTTAAATGTTTAATAAAAGTATTATTTGTTCAAACTAACCATACTTTACTCCTGATTGCTATGTACCTATATATCCACGTCTAAATCGTGGTCGTATTCAGACAAATATAGCATTTCAACTTTTAACAATGTGTTTTTAATTCTTTTAAAACGTGACCCATTCCTAAATAATACGGGAGTTTATTTGTGTACATTATATCTAAATGAATTTTCAATCTGGATGTACATTCTAATGAATGGTCAATTTAAGTACATGTACCAGTATTAAACATTTGTAAACAAAAATTCAAAAAATAAAATAAAATAAATAAATGACACCCCCCCCCCCCCCCCCCCCCCCCCCCCTCCAAAAACCAAATTAAAATTTAAAAAAAAAATAGAAAACTTATTTATAGCGCAAAATTACAACAATTTTGAGGAACTTGCTTTGGGGAAGGATTATCGACTTTACCTTGAGAAAGTGAAGTAAAGGTCGTAGATATTAAAGTAAATTTAGGGAATCACTACAATGATCGGAAATAACACAGTCTCAAACATCACGTCGTTAGACCGTTTAAAATTACTGCTTATTAACGCTCAGCATTTCGGGAGAGGGGTGATTCGCTTGCCCGTTGTCAGTATAATGTGACGGGTGAGGTGTCATTTTGAGTGTCTTCGGCAGTATGCTTCAGAAAGGTACCACATTGTCGACATTAGTTCCGCGCTATCACAAAGAAGACATATGGAACCATCATCAGCCACCAAAACAACACACCAATACACTATACGCAAACATCTCGCACACAGTTAAGATCGTCCTTAAATGACCTTGGCCGTGGTTAGGAAGTTAAATACGTTAAGGACGATATTCATTTATACCTGCGCTGAAACAGTATATTTTGTATGCGTGCAAATCTTTCTATAATCCATATAACTTAAATAATCTGAAGTAGGTCCTTCCGGTTTAAACATGGGCATGCAATTATGGTTGACATGAGGACGAAGTTCAATCACGCCTGTTTTTACCTAAAGGTATGTTCAACTTTGTGTGGGTTTTCTCTGGTTGCCCCCTAAATTAACAACCATCGCTTGCCTCCATTTAAGCAAACATGAATTATTAGTATATGTTGATATAACGTTTTTCACAATTCCTGTAAAATGTTTTAAAGCTTGAAGTAAATATCTTTAAGGTCGTACGGACCGGAGCATCCTTTCACTAAATTTTTAAATTGATTTATGCCACGAGTTCCTTGCTTGTATGTTCATACAGTCAAACTTCGTAATCTCGAACTCTGATAACCCCAATACTATGCTTAACTCGAAGTTAACATTCAGTCCTGACAATTGATATTATATTTGAAATAAACTCGGTTTTATCGAATACTCGGGGTTTTTTTTTATAACTTCGAGATTACGAGGTTCGACTAATCAGTGTATGTTGTAAATAATGACGAGAACACAAGATAACTAGCAACAGTACTTTATGTCTGAAATACAATAAATCGAAACATTTCCTGAATCATGAAAATAGAGTGGCGCAGAAAAACACTTTCTCTACACCTGGTAGACGAAACAGTTCAGATTTCTTAAAATACAAATCGGGAAAACCCTACAATCATTGAAATACTAAATATCATCTGGGAACACAATTTCTACTCGTGGATATAATTGTTTGTACGAAGGAAAAGTATTGCATATCGGCCAGTCTGTCCGACAATGTGGACTTCCGTTGGGAACTCAAGTTTCCTCCCTCAGAGGCATATCGGCGCGCTTCCATCCAGGCCAGCAATTATGATATTATGTAAGACGTAATGCTAGAACAATTAAAATGAGTTCTAAAACAACGTTAATTTATTATCTAAAATGCACTTCGATTATTTGATAAAAATGCCTGAAATTATTATATATATTCCTTCTGCAGCGTCACTGATTTTAGAATAGAACCTGTGTTATTTAACAGCATCCGGGATGTTAAAGAAATAGAACATTAGATGTGAAATCTACATTATGGCTGTATCGACAATTACAGGTATTGTTTTAATAAGATGAGTATTTGACAAATACCTGCATAACTGAAATAGCGTCATTATCATCACATCAACAGGTATGTTCATTAAAAGTAATAAAAATGGTATCAAGTGTATAACAATAACAATGTGTAGTAGTTAACTGCGCATGTGTAACAGAAAAAACAAACCAAATGTTCATTAACTTAATTACAATTACGGTACAAAAACCAGACAACAATGGGAACAATTGTATACGCTTAAGTAATTTAATTGAACAATGACGTATTCTGGCGTCTGTTTCCTTAGTTACCCCTACCCCGCCTCTAGTAGATATTCATAGTCAGACTAGATTCCTCTGGTCGCCATCAACAGTATCGAAGTATAATGTTTGTACACCATACAACAATGTCGTCCCCTAACATTGAACTTCATCGGGATTTTCTCTGAATAAAGTAATCGAATTAGGCACCAAATAGTAATTTCATCGAAGCATATGCGTCAGTAGGAAAACACGAAAAGTTGTTCCACCCCGTTGCAGTCTGATGATTGTGAATTTATTGCTTTGGCAAATTAAATTTGACGAGTTTTTATCTAAAAATACAACAATCGCGAGCCATATGAGGGAATGCATTGCCATGATATCTAACCTGTAAGTATATCTAAACCTGTACAGTTTGCGATAAGAAATACAATATATAATAAATAACGAGGTTGACCTGAATATTACGTCAACCAGAACAGGTTTTACAGAAATACATCTGGTGTATATGAAAATAAATTCCTCAAAATTTATTTTCTATCATTACAAATGTTTTACACACTTATGAAAGTTCATCATTGAAAGCATCAATGCATACTAATACCTCAGGTTCAAAATGAAGTATTTTTTTCTTCACCATCCAGCATTAAAATGATAACAATATAGCATAGAATACCAATGGACACACCCTATGTAAGAGAGATTTAAGGCAGATCACAAACACATGTAAAATACAGAAAAACAGAATGTTTGAGACAAACTGGAACACTTGATTTTGGTATTTATTCTTGCCCCTTTCGAATCTGTTCTATGCCTCTGGCACCCACGAAATAAATGTTCACAATAAATACGTTCACAAAACATGGCCGAATACCAATGAACGAGTACTACAAAAGCTTGCGAAATTCTACATTTTTCTCGAGTTCAGCTATAATTTCATTCATCATAGTATGAAAGAAACTGAGTGAAAGAAAAATTATTGTGTTGTTTATCCTTACAAGTACGCTATATACCCATCGAATGTTTGAAAGAGGTCCACCTTAATAATCCAAAATATTTTACTCCATTCATTAAAAGTCAGATTTGTGTTGCTTTAAAGTTCCTTTACATGTGAATACATGTTAATCAATATCACACAAGTACAATATCTGTGAATAACAAATTCAACAATACATGTACTTTACATAGATAAAACACATAAATACGTTACACGTGACAACGAGCACTTGAACCATAACACACGTTTTCTTGTTTGCAAACTTATCTGTTCATAGCAGGTATGTCCTTCTTCCGTGACTATTTTTTTGAACAGGATCTATAGAACTTTAATTGTCATGACAAGTTTTGTGCTGTTAAATTTTTTTTCTTCGATTATTTTGACATTGGAACACTTAACCAAAACTAAATATAGAACGTATTTGTTAACTTTAAACTGTAAGTGTCATCTCATATTGGAATTACAAGAACGCATTTAAATATTTGTTATTGTGCAAAAAGTCGTTCATGTAATTGTATTATGTAATCATTGAAAGCAAATGAAAGAACACCATAATATTTATGTGTCCTTCTGTCAGTTATGTTGAAGCTCATTCTTGAAGTTTCATTGTAGATATTGATAGTGAAACAGGTTCTGGACAGAACTTTTCAATGAATGTGTCAATAATGATCTTTGAAAACACATGAGAAGAGCTATATTTATTATATCGATCCTATAATTATACATTACATTATATGACATGCAATAAACCACATTTTACTGTCAGTGTTCTAGTTTGTGGTCGATAAAAATACATTATTATTGTTACGATGTTTCCTTGCTTAAACAAATTATCAGTTATAAATCATTTTATCTTTATTTATTTGCTTCATTGATTTCCGTCAATAGATAGCACGGAAACTGACTCATTAGATACAAAAAATGACTACTTTCGTGAATCAATTCAGGACGTGAAATGACAATTATTCATAAATCCGTGTATGGATAGTAAGCACAACAGGAAATGTCCGATGATTTGGACGAATATTAAATAACAATAAAAAAATAATCAAATTGGATATTATATACACAAATAGATCGAATCAAAGGAATGATAACTGGATATGAATACAAACTCCTTGAAAACATATGTTTGCAAGATATGACGTCAAAATACAAGTGTGACGTCATAAACAGTGACGTCATCACAATATATATAAATAATGTTTTTGTAATGTGAAATTTAAGAAATAACACAATCTTGTGGTACTATTGATTATATAACAGACAATGGATAATTAATCATAAATAAATGTCTTAAACACAACGCCAATGCCTTGAACGAGTGAATATATCTGAACTCTAGTACCTGACAGGAATAACTTAACAACTTGTTACACATAATGGCAAAGTACGCTTTAAGCATAAACATAAATTTAACAAGTTTTCATTAACGAAAGAAGTATTTTACAGTAATTAATATGGCAATTTCCATGCTCGCAATAAAGATAAATAGAATACTAAACTAGTCTTATTATCACACCATTATACCCGTTCTTCCTGATTCCTTTACTAACATTATTACTGAACCCATGCAGATGATCTGAAACAGAAAAACACTACATCAGTTCAATAAAGGTTTTAGATGAAAACAAGTTTTAAAATATTAATTGTTATTAAGTTTATATAACATTTATTGTTAACAAGTTTTAGAAACATTTATTTTTATTATTGTTTAAATTCATAAGCATTTTGTTCATTTTACAAAATGCTGGCAACATTTCATATGTACCGAAATATTAAACTAAAGATTAAAGCACATCAAACAATTGTAAATCCCGGCAATTAAAATATTTCCCAATATAGATAAAACATTTAGAATATAACAAACAAGTAGGTTATTTACATATGAGTAGGCCTGAATAAACGCGGTTATCTTGTATTAGCAAGTACTAATATCCCACTTTTTCTGATATGGAAGACTACCTTCTTACTAAATCCATAGAGAACTCCACAACAATTGATAAGGATAATAAAACAAATTAAGTATATACCAGAACAATTCTTAACACGTATCCTATCACGTGACTATTACCAGCCACGTGACCATCTACACCATCATGTCCTTTTCCCCTGCCTGTTTACAAATCAGGCAAGCGGCGATGATAGCACAAATCTGAAAAATATTAAGTTTTGCACACAAAAACTGTTAGTAAATTAGTCAGTGTATTTTCAGGGCAACAATATCATGTTAATGAAGTCGTGTTATGTTATTATCAAGGTGTTATACGATCTTCTAACTGTGCTCGTGTTCTTACAAAACATGGGAATCAGGCATCTATTGTTATTGATGACCAAGAAATCAAAGCCTTATTAAAACTACCGTGAACACACTAGGGCTCGAACTAGCGACCTCAAAACGAATATCCTTATGTAATATCGGGAGGAATTCCCTGGAACCGTGTCTAGGAATTGTTTATCACAGCAATCTTATAGGATTATCTGTCGATATATGTCTCTTACTAGAAGAATTTATGAAATATCTGTCCCTCTATCTAGCTCTATCAGCATACATCCTACTTGTAGTCCGAGGGAACACGTCCCTGGGGCACTACACAGTAATGAAAAATACTTAGACTACAATGGGCTCGAACCATTGACAGATTGCTCTCGTATTGTGCACCCTAAGACTAAAATGGAAGGAAATTCCCACTAGCTGGACTTTGTACAACAACGTGTAACCACAATGTTTACGTACATTGCTGGCAATGTCTCTAAATTAGACTGGAGTTTCAATAACATTTCCTTTCATACTAAGGACTTTATACTGAATCCAATAAAATCGACGAAGGCGTGTCATTATGTTTTCATTTTTACCAATTTTTTAGTTAAAACAGAAATCTTAAATTAACCCCGTAAATGTTATTGTAAACACATAAACTGTACACCACTGTATCAGATTTGTTTGCTTACCAACTATTGGTATGGTTACAATTACAATTTACATCATTTGTAAAATAACTTTTTAGGTTGGTTCGTATTGAAAATACTATAAGTGGCTAATTGACCTGATGGCACATACTAACTTTCTTGGATGTAAAATAACTCATATATTTCGGTGGGCTGCAAATATATCACTGAGAGAAAAGGAAGAGGTAAAACGAATCCGGGGATTTGTCTAATGTTATTCTATAAACCGGGAGTTGTCATTCGAACGGAAATAAAACATTCCACGCATAATGTACACCACAGTTGTTAAATTCCACACACAAAAAATAATATTTTCACATCATATCAAATACACACGAGGTTAAACATATCAATCACACTTCAATTACAATTTAAAAGGTAATGTGTTTATGGTAAACGAATATATTTACAGATCAAAATGCACTTCACAAACATTAAAAGTGAATATTGATGGAAAAAAATTACGTGAAGTGAAATAATTTGATTTAAATCCACACAATTCCGAGAACAGTCCGAACCACCCGAAGGCCACGCCGAACTTTGTATTTACCTCTATAACCAGAAGGGTGATGCCGACTCCAATAAACCAGTTGCTGTATGTCATCACCTTGTCGTAGACTGCTTGGTAACAACCCTGTCATTAGACAAAGTAAATAATGATAAGTTTATAATTTTATGGCTAGATAGCGCAATATAACATAATGGATAATGTATTGCATCGACTGTAACAAATGACTATTAAGAAATATGCACAGATTAGAAATTAGAAAACAGATTAGAAGACAAAAACAATTGTAATTTCTATAAAGGTAAATAGGCTGAATCGCTTAAACATCCCATAATAACCCCTCGGTAGTTTCATAACATATTCATGGAAATGACCCAGCCAATCAGATTAATGGTAAACAGACCGAGAACTGCCCTGAATTCTTCTTGTTACCCATTCCTAATTTTCATAGTATTTCACTTGTTCCTCTCAACAATATTTTGTTACAACCTACTTGATTGGAAAGCCCTGAATTTATTCGATAGGAACAATTAATTTCTCCAGACGCCAGGGGTATTCTGTGACCACCGATCCCTCCGCTTGGGCGCAGGTAACATGATCAGATAAGAGTTATTTAGCATTTTCGGTTTGCTGGTCATACTTACAGTAGCATAGTACCCGGATGTAACCGTATCTGTGCAGGCTGCGTTGCTATAGGTGGTATAATCGCTGACAGTGGCGCCACAGCAAGCCTTCGGTATCTGAGCTGTTGGAGTTCCGGCTTGCCACACACTTCCATCATAGTCATTAGTAGCACTAGTGACAGCATCAACACCGCAGCATTTCAACTGTAAAGAAATGAGAGTACTTCAATAGAGTTGATACTACTAACTGTGACCAAACGACCACCTGCCATCACAATCAGATATTACAAAATACATTAGTATTTCCAACTCAAAATTTATGAAACGAGTAAAGTATATGAACAAAACATGGGTTCGTGATTAACTATTACCAACAGAACAATATTATGTCAGATAATCCAAAACAAATCCAATATATCATGTATCAATTTCATGAATTTGGTTTTCTTCTTTTTTTAACGTCCTGTCAACAGTTATGGCCATTTAAGGATGAACTCCACTGAATGCGTAATGCATGTGTGTAGTCTGTGTGTAGTGTATTTTAGAATTCTGCTGTGACGACGAAATATTGCAAAGTGTGCACAAAAATGTATCACATCCAGCGGTAGGTGTAGTACATATGGTATCTTTATTCCAATTTAAGTATTAATACTTTGGATTTATCTGCTTTCTTCTTTTATTCTACTTAATTGTGAAAATGTTTAATTCTTAAAAGCACTCTAGTAGATATATTTTATTGATACATTAAGAAAAGAAAGAACAGAAACACAAAGAAGTGAAGAAGGAAAGTAAAGATTTAAGATTTCAAGTGTTCCAGAAGATAAATAAAAGACACGGAAGGAAATCCCAGATTCTTCAAAGTACCCACAGTTAGTCGTGTCTGACGACATGCGGTGTGATACAGCAGGCATATCCTTTTCATAGGTTTTACCAATTTATCATTATACGTATAGAGTAAGCAAAAGATATGTAAAATTTAAGCCTGTAAGTACTAAAATCCATATATTATAAAAATAAATCAATGTTTCAAATCGTTATCTACATATATGCATATACATAAACATATATATAAGACTTTAGATAGCCACATCATTTCTTGAAAGTATCTGTACACTGCACTTTTGTCATTAGTGTTTGTAATATCTCACCTCTATTGACAAGTAGTTCCAGGCAGTAGAGAGTTCATGTGACGTCAAATCATCATGTTTGTAGTTATTTTGTAACTGTGACAAAAGCTGAGCCTTGGCTTCGGATTCCAGCTGTGAGGAGAAAAAGTTACATTTTATTCCCCATGTTTAATTATTGAAATGGAAACTTTTTTCATTCGAGATTAGGTCACATAGTCGAAAATGTTGGCATTATTACTGAATGATACAGCACAACGCAGCCACCTCATCTGTCCCCCATTCCCATTCCTAACCGTTCCTTACAGCCCGCCGTGATTCCATTACATGATTATAATCATTTATTTCGTTCTTCAAAAACGCCCAATACATTTTTCAGGAGGGGGAGTCGTCTTGGTAAGGGCATTATTTTGCATGTACAGGTAAACTGGTTCTACTTCCATCGCTTGTAAGATACGGTTTTCGAAAATAAAGAACGCACTTTAGAAGGAATTTGTATTTTTGTACTTTGTTGGTAAATAAGGTTACTAAATTTTACCACGGAACAAGGGTCATTTTAACAGTTCTCTGTCTGTGGAATCTTAATAATAAAAACAACAGAGAATACTCGCACAAATACGCAAAAGTTACTTCAAATACATTTCTAAATCATTGAAGAGAGACAATACGTATACAACTTTACCACGCATGACAAACCACAAGATGACAATGAAGAGAGACAATAAGTATGTTACTTACCTTACCACGCATGACAAACCACAAGATGACAATGACAATTTGTGCAATCCAGAACACCGCAACGATGATAGCATACTGAAAAAGACAAACAATCAGATAAGAATAACAGAATTTCAAAATTACACAATATCTACAGATGTAATAGAGGATAGAATTTGGTCCTTGGTATCTAAGGCCCGCTTTCTATCATCGTTCCTTATCCTTATGCATTATTGGATTTAAGAAATAAAAAAAACAATGCTAAATTAAGGAACTTTTCTTGATTTCCGCCAACCATCCTTATGGCGAAATTTATGTTGGGTTTCCTTAAGTTTAGAAATATTGATGAAACAGGACAAAAATGAGAATTTCATATTTACATAATCAATACAGGCATAACATGGGACAGTATTGGTAGATCAGACTGTTGGGAATCATAATGTTAATCATTAGTTAAGAGGTAGACTGAAATAGGATATCCGCATAGAAAGCTAGGGGCTGTTTTGATTGACTCATTTATATTACAGATTAGATTATTCTGACCACTCTAAGTGTAAGGTATATGAAAGTGAAACTGAGAGGACATCACTAAATGTAAAAGTTAGAACTGCTTATGCCGAATTTGTATTTAATCAGAGATTTTATGAAAGAAGCCAGAGATTTGCGAAATAGTCTTAAAATGAATATAAAACATTAAATTAACCTTGATTGAATATCTCGATGGATGTTGCGTTTGCTAGGACCAGGAGTATATATACATGTTATCATACGTACCACAACAAGCATGCATCTGTTTTTGCAGCAAGCTCCAAACGCTCCCAATGCAGCCACCAATAAAATGAAAGCTCCCAGTATAATTAGTGTTACAGAGAGACCATTCGCTGCATTTCCGAACGTCAGACCGCCTAGTGACAACTGGTTGAGGAGCGGCATGACTTTGTCATTGACAATGTCAACGTTGACCTGGACAAGGATCCCCGGAATTAGCAACCCGAGGCCGAGCAACTTAAAACAAAAGAGACAAAAATATTTTACCGACGGGACCAGGTTCTCGCAAAACAGTTGAATTCTAGGATTTTCTGTTCTGTTTGTATTATTCTTTACTTTTTTATATTTCATTGCAGTAATGCAATAAAAATCACATACACAAGATGTTAAATACATGTAGTCATGTCGTGCAGGCAATATCTTAGGTTTTAAATGTATCTCCGATTTCAGTTCCAATTTGTATTCGTCGATGAAAGAAATATTTCGTACATTCGGCCATTCTACCTACATATATCAATAAAAAACAAGACAATGTTCGGATGTTGCCTACTTTATCGTACATTATTTCGTTTTGACCTGTGGTTCTTATCAACGAAAAATTAAATTTCCGGGTGTAACATTTTCTATGTATGAAATCAAAATCACTGTATCACCATGTGTTGACATTTTACAAAATTTTACTATTATCTGTATGTAAAAATAGTGATAAGCATTTTAGGAACGAAAAAATAGTCAACGTCAATACTTGCTAAAACTCAAGGGTAATACTTATCAAACGTCATGGTGACACTTAACAAAGCTCAATGTGATACTTACCAAAGGTCAAGGTGATACCTATCAAAGGTCATGTTTATTACGTATCAAATATCGTTCAATGTCAATATTTACAAAGACAATATCAACACTTACTAATATCAAGTTCAAAATAGTTACTTTATGAAGGTAAAACGCGGTACTTACCATGAATATTATATTTATGATGATCAGGAAGAGCATCCCAACCTTTCCGGAACAACTAAGACCCATGTTGATTTTTCTTTACTTTAGTCCTTCAGTATGTTATAATCTGAAAAGAGAACAATTTAAAAACGACTTAATGAACTACTTGTAAACAAAATCACAAAAAAACATTAAAACAGCTTTACCAAAAACAAAAAGTGTGAGTTATTAGTCCCCTTTCGGTGAAACTGACGGATTACAGGTTTTCTCCCCATTCGTTTACAAGTCTGTCCGTCTGTCCACTCAATTTTCTGCACACTTCTCAGTCATGCTTCACGGTACCATGAGAGTATGTTGGTGAAAGTTGGTATGTAGCGTTAGCATGAGTACCTAGAGCTCAAGCTCGAGTTTCAGGGGTTTTTTTTTAGTCAAGGTCACTGTTATTATTTTATCAGGGGTCAGTAGGGGACATGTATTGCTTTAGTAATAATGCTTCTTCGTCCTCGGAACCCGTCGGGTGTCAGGCTTATCGCTATAATAAGTGACAGAGTGAAAAGAAGGGAAGTCACTCTGGGAGATCAACATGATACGTACACGTACGTATCCTTTCACACCGAGATCCAGTATAAGAGTCAATACATTCCTGTAAAGCCAGGGATTGATTGATAGGTTGTTGACAATATCATTGGGTGCGAGTGGAACAACTCTCAAGAATATACGAGCTAGTAATACTTGACCCGATTTGAACAGATACTTTATGTATTCTGTATAGATAAAATGAAGTATCTCTAAACTTGGATAAAACGTGAAAGGTCCTCAAATAAGTACGAAGGTCGATACACATCAGGATCATCATCCCTTCTATACGTCAAGGGTGAAAACAACGATGCTGAATTTCTATCAAGAATATAATCTCATAGAGTTATTATTCCATAATATTATATTGGGCACATAATAACTGGTTGTGGGTAAAGCGCCTTATTCGTACTCAAATGATATAGATTATAGGCCTTAATTACACCACTCTCCACCAGGGCTGCGCTCCATGATCATAAACTACACGAAAGTAAATAACAAGATAAAACCCAGTCCGAATGTATACACATCTACTCTGGTAAAATATTTATAAATTGCATTTCAATTTATTTCAGTTAACCAACCAAAACGACTGTTATGCAACTCTACTTCTATGAGCCCTAATTGGCAATTTACGAGAAGTCCTGCCAACAAGGTGAATGACTTTGTGGTGTTCGATAGTTTAAGTCTATGATTAAAGCACCTATGCCAATGCGCCAATAAACTTGGTCTGGAATGAAGCATAACACACTCAATTATAATCCACAGGGACACGCGAATCAATGTCATTGTGCATATTTTGGAACAGACGAATTATATGTTTAAGGTGTGTATTCTATCTACTACATACTCTACGTCACAGGGACTTGAGTAATCCCGTGGTGTTGGCCAGACGAGTGAAATGTTTGTCACAGTACATACTATTACATACTTTACATCACAGGGACTTGAGTAATCCCGTGGTGTTGGCCAGACGAGTGAAATGTTTGTCACAGTACATACTATTACATACTTAACATCACAGGGACTTGAGTAATCCCGTGGTGTTGGCCAGACGAGTGAAGTGTTTGTCACAGTACATACTATTACATACTTAACATCACAGGGACTTGAGTAATCCCGTGGTGTTGGCCAGACGAATGAAATGTTTGGTGGATAACATACTCCTACATGCTCTACGTCACAGGGACTTGAGCAATCCAATGGTGCAGGTCAGACGAGTTGAATGTTTATCAGAGTACATACTATTACATACTCTACGTCATAGGGAATTGAGAAGCCATATGATGGTGTATGTTTAGTCCCCTGCAGAATCGGGGTGTGTTTTTTGGTGTTTTTTTGGTTTGTGTTTGTCTTGTTTCCATCTTTGGGTAACGGACAGGTTAAAATATAACCTAACCCCCGACCTCCAAACTTGGGATCTGAGACTTTCCCTTACCTTTCTGCCTGACTTTATAGTAGTCGATCTCTTAGATAAAATATACATACAGGCAATACATTAACCCATTCATCGCGGGTTTATCTCAGGAGTCAAGTTATCAAGAGTTAGCCGCCAAATAAACACCTACATATACATGTAAAAGTTCAAGGAGTAGTGGTGTACAGCAAGCCGGGATCGAACCCGCGACCCTCGGCTTACTGGTCCACCGCTCTACCGACTGAGCTAAATGGAAATTCCCCCTAGCTGGAAGCTAGAAGGCGACCATACAATTATGTACAGTATTTACAATTAAAACCCGGCCTGCTACACTACTCCCTCCTTCAAACGTGTTCGCCCCCGAACACACCAACCCAGGTTCTCTCTCCAAGGAAGCCTCTTGCTTTCACTTGGAGTGGTCTGCGGCACCAATGTAAAAGTTCAAGGAGTATTAGTGTGCTGCCAGCTGGGATCGTACCCGCGACCCTCGGCTTACTGGTCCACCGCTCTACCGACTGAGCTAAAGGGAAATTCCCTCTAGCCGGAAGCTAGAAGGCGACCATACGTTAGGCGTTCGGTGTCCAAGTGTCCAATATACATGCTCTGTTAAAGTCAAACTTTTAGTGTTTTAGGATTTATATGTTTTCCCCGACCACACTACTGTAGAGTCATCATATGAAGAACCTGATGATGGTGGGCTAATAATAAAATCAATTGAAATATAATCTGGAGAAAGCAAGTTATTTAATACAAACGGATTTTTTTAGGGTTTCTTGTTACAAGTTTCCCTTCTCTATATAGTGGGTTTTTTCTTCAAAATTTGTACACTTACAATAAATAGTTTTTATTGTTCCGGAATAAATACGAATACATTTGTATTACTAATGTATATGGTTATTTTACTGACAACGTATTGACAGGTTGATGGGATTTATAAATTTACATTGTGGCCAGGTGAAAAAATCTATTAAAATGTATTCCGTATTTACCAGGGACTGACAGCTTATCATTTCATACCATAGCAATTGTTTCGCAAATCTCTCGCCTCTCCTCACCGAGTTCAGGTCGATAGTCTATATACATTATACATGGACACACAGCTGAAGTCATACACCTGTACAGGTAAATTATGACTGGGTTCGTGTTCCAGCTCGGCTTGATTAGGTCTGGTACCAGGCAACGTTACAAATATTGACGCGGAAGCGTCATGAAATCTCGTCCGCGTGAGCATGACTGTTTCTATATATAGACGTCATTGTCATGTGCACGCTAGGAACAATTTCGAAATACAGGTTTCTTTGAAGTCATTATGAATTCCTTTTATCGAATTTAAAAAAAATTAAAAGCCATTTTCTTGGAATTCATTATTTAAAAATATATCCTTTCAGGGACCTTTATAGTCACTTGATGTATGTGATATTACGAGGACTACCTGTAACAAATATTCCAAACTAAACAGGTAAAAGCTGGTTATGATGGACGCTCGCCACTAGAGCTAACCTTGAGGCGAAATTGTATCAAGTCATTGGTTAGGTTGGGTTTTATATACTGGTTATCATTAGCTATGGCACTGAAGTACAGCCTCCCTTGTGTGAGAGACATAAGTGTATTGTATGTGTGTGTTTTTAGAGGCTGTAGTATGGTAGTACATGTACCTGTCTCCTTGTGGTAACACGGAACAGTTTTTTTTTGGTTTATTTTGTTTAATGTCCTGTTAACAGCCAGGGTCATTTTAAGGACGTGCCAGGTTTGGAGGTGGAGGAAAGTCGGAGTACCCGGAGAAAAACCGACGGCCTACCGTCATTACTTGGCAACTGTCCCACGTAGGTTTCGAACTCGCAACCCAGAGGTGGAGGGCTAGTGTTAACGTGTCGGGACACCTTAACCACTCGGCCACCGCGGCCCCACACGGAACAGATCCGGCTTTATAGTGCTACCTCACTGAAGTGAAGTCCACCGCCGAAGACACACAACAGGCCACCACTCTTTCACATTATACTGATAACGGGCGAACAAGACGCACCACTCCCTAAACAGCTTAGCATTAACCAAGAGCATCAACTACCATCTGTACAAACTCTCGTATGGCTCGCCGAGGTAGTGAGCTTAGCTAAGTACACGATGATTAGGAGGAAGTTAGTTATGAATAATTAACACTATCAAGGTCAGCAGGGTCAGAGCATATTGTGTAAATGTGGGGAAAATCGATATAAGTTAATAGGAAATATGTAAATATATAATGACACATGTACACACGCGTATAATTTAAACTGATGTGGCTAGGGTTACTCAAATCTTGTGATATTGGCCAACTGCTTTTAAAAGAAAACAAGCAATACAAATGTTGTATGTGAGTTCATTCGTTAAGACCACGTGTGTTATTTGTTCCGGTGCAAGTAGTACGAACCAGTTAAAGGTACAAATCAGTTTTGATCTATATCATGACGTAGGGATTCTTTAATGAGATATCTGACGGCAATACACGTGGGTCTTTTACGGCAGATTTATCTACCATAAAGCACTCTCCCCAAATCAGAATTATTGTTAATTCCTATTTTAAGACATATCCATTATATATATATATATTGGTGATTTAACAAACTCCTTTACGTTTGAATCAGTGGACCATTAAGTACAACTCTCCCTCGCGATAAGATCTTTATCATCGTATATCGATCTACATTTTACATTGAACATAGTAGTCTTTATTGATCAGGCAGTGTAGTACAATTTAACGATGAGAGCTTATATCAAATATTGGAACAGAACTATCTTGCCTGTATGTAGAGTTGTGTAAATAGTGTCCGATCAATATAAAACACTATACTCGTCCTGATAACACTATACTCGTCCTGATAACACTATACTCGTCCTGATAACACTATACTCGTCCTGATAACACTATACTCGTCCTGATAACACTATACTCGTCCTTATAACACTATACTCGTCCTTATAACACTATACTCGTCCTGATAACACTATACTCGTCCTGATAACACTATACTCGTCCTGATAACACTATACTCGTCCTGATAACACTATACTCGTCCTGATAACACTATACTCGTCCTGATAACACTATACTCGTCCTGATAACACTATACTCGTCCTGATAACACTATACTCGTCCTTATAACACTATACTCGTCCTGATAACACTATACTCGTCCTGATAACACTATACTCGTCCTGATAACACTATACTCGTCCTGATAACACTATACTCGTCCTGATAACACTATACTCGTCCTTATAACACTATACTCGTCCTGATAACACTATACTCGTCCTGATAACACTATACTCGTCCTGATAACACTATACTCGTCCTGATAACACTATACTCGTCCTGATAACACTATACTCGTCCTGATAACACTATACTCGTCCTGATAACACTATACTCGTCCTGATAACACTTTACTCGTCCTTATAACACTATACTCGTCCTGATAACACTATACTCGTCCTGATAACACTATACTCGTCCTGATAACACTATACTCGTCCTGATAACACTATACTCGTCCTGATAGTTCTGGACTACAGTACTAACTACCCGTGTCCCACGTCATCATATCTTTTTTATTTAAATATATTTTATTTGCCTCAAGAACTTAAGGATTATATAGGCAGAAGTTATTTCAAAATAAAAAGGATTGTCTAAAAGGTAAATAAGCTGATGGCACTATTTTGTGACAGAAAAGATGTAAACTCCATCCTACAGCTATTTGTCCTTCTAATACATGTCAGTGAAACTAAGGACCAGACGTTCCTGAAACTAAGCGTTTCTCACACTCAGTATTGATGACTGATTCGCTCGTTGGCGTGCGGTGTGCTGGTGCTGGTCTTTGACAGAATGTTTCAGTGAGGTAGCACTATAATGTCGGCATCAGTTCCGCGGAGCTGTGATCGGACGATATACAATGTGAAACCGAATCTTGTGCCCGTACACTTTCTATTGATGATATTTATATCTGAACGATGAATAGATGAGCGTTTGTGCCTACATGTAATGAAACTAGCGCCGAAATAAGCAGGAACAATGCGTATTATATACAAATATCGTATGTCTTTGCGGTAACTAGTGATACTTCGGGTCGAATTAATAATAATCTGAGGACCGAATACTGAAGAACTTTGGTTTATCTTGAGAATAAAACTGTCATATTAATGAAAAGATTATAGCTTTTACTACTTGTTAAATATACATATTTTCCGGTTATTTCAATTCTGACGACCTAATCTAAAAGCAATGACCCGTTAATCAATACAAGACCAATATTTCAAATATCTTCAATTGACTGTAGATTTACAAACTGTGTTCGTCAGTATCGAGATACATGCTTTACCAATGCCCTTACAGGGCTCTTAATCCAGGTCCAAGTTTTCTTGTAATCCAGTAAGCTCAAAACTTCGCGACAACACATACTCAAATAGATATTGTGAGAATACCGGAACATTGGTGGTTTTTATCGAAAGGTAGTCAATTACAATATCAATAGGTACATCCTTGCTATGAATTGAAAAAATATTGACCATATTTATTTGTATTTTATGTAAAGAGAAGGTTTGAATGAAGTCTTCACCAAGCTAACTAGTGAAGCCCTGACTAACACGCTCCGCCGTTTGTCTGCAAATACGACTTAGAGATAAAAGTAAATACACACACTTGTACGATACCAGGAGCTCAATTCTTGATTAGGTTGTTTTAGGGGTTTAACGTCCTCGCAACAACCAGGGTAGTAAGAGGACGGTTGTCATGGAGACACATAAAAATTATAGAGGACAACAACAAAGGCATACAAGGCAGCAGTCAGGAAAGAAGGGGAGAAACAAGAAAAAAGGACAAAAAGACAGGATAAAGATGTTTGGTGGCAGCCGATATGTTTGGCATTTTCAATGTCCCCTAAATATAAGACTTTTGAAGGAAGAAAATCCCCGATTCCTCACGGGCCCCAATTTGAGTCGCCTTTTATGAAGAACTTGTAGTTTGATACAGCACGATTTATTCTTGTGTACATGAGAAACCACTATCCGGCAGGTTTGATTGGAATCAGTATTGAAATTCAAATAATTCATGTAAAATTTGCATTTTAAATTTGACATTTTGTCAATATATAAACTAAAACCGTAGTGCCGGATCAAACACAGGATGAGAGATATCATTACCATAACTTTTCACACTTAGCATATAATACAATACATTGTACATAAATAAATAAAATTTGTCGCCAAATGACAGGACCGTTGGCAAAATCACAATACGTAATCTCGCCTATTCAAAATGGGTCTTGTTGCATAATCCATCAAATGGTTTCATCGAATGAGATTACAAAAAAAAAAAAGGTATGTTACATGTACTACACTGAAATAAATCATTAGTTGATTTCAATGTATTCCCAAGACGTCAAGTGTTTAATCGATGATTAACACCAATAAGATCGTAAGTTTTCCGGGTGTGAATTATTTATCAGTATATATTCAGAAAGGTTCAATTGTGCGGACCCAGAGCTATAACAATGGCAGCTATAAGGCCAAAGCATTTAATATGTGTTTCATGTCACGCTCTTGATTCATGTATTTAGTATTTCAAGGGCTGTACAGAAGAGTTTAGGCCAAGACACTATTTTTGTTTTATGTAAAGTATTTAACTAATTTCTGGTATATACATTACTGTTTGATGTCACAAGTTTTTAAAAATATGATTTGTATAATTTTTTAAATAACATTTCATATAGGTTATATCGGAAGATGATTATGACTTTAATAGTACTTCATTGAAAATTGTCATTTAAACTTCTAGAACAGGCCGTAATATAAGTGTCGCTGGGGATATAATAAAATATTCGAATCTTACTTGTATCAAGAATTTTCCATTGGCTTTAAGATTGATGTTATCAGCAGATAATACGTCTGTAACATCGCTTTTGAGAGGCACAGTGACGTAATGTTTTCAAACAAAGAGTTCGTCTATAAAAAGTGAATTTCCAAAGGGGTTGTGTACCCAAGTATACTTTATGATATGAAGCTCTTTGCGCTTTTTTTCTCATACATTCAAGTTGTACCTTAATAAACCTAAATATCTATTTAGCCTCATATATGTTAATGTAGCGGATAATTATGTCTCTAATGTATTCTTCAAAACTCTGGCGTTTGGGATATATAATCTAAAATTAAATATTTTGTATGAATATACTAGATAATTGTGGTCGACTATTGAAATGTTGAGTCGCAGAAGTACCATATTACACATGAAAGCAGTTATATTTAGATTTCAGTGAAGATAATAGGTCCTTATTTTAAACTGTATACCATATATCTGGGTAATGATATAACGTTGGTGGGCGTGTGACAAGGGGAATCGTGAGAGGGTGGTGAGATTTAATCTAAAAATAGACATATTGTCGCTATTTTCGTCGTAGTTACTTGTACTTATACGTTACATTTGATATTATGTAAAATTCGATACAATGTAGCACAGACATATTTTATTACATTAACACCTCAATAATCTACTTTCACTTACTTTTGAAGTCAATGTAAATACGTTGTACTTAATATACTTTCACTTTCGCTTACAGTTAATGAAAAATGCGCTAGACACGACACAACATATGGAGTTGTGTGTTATTTTAATAACATAAACAAATGTCCTGGTGTCGATATAAGATATAAGATACACCGAATCGCCTATCTCAGAAACTCTTACGAAATCAATATAACCCGGCTGTTATCTTAACAAAATGGATTGAAATAAACACCATGTGTTACGATTGGTCAGTTTTTTTATATCCGGAGTCAATCCACTAGCTTCTAATCAATAGCCAACAATTCTATCATAGAAATATGCAAATATGCAAAGAATTTGAATTAATAATTTGTACGTTTAACCTTTCCAACGTAATTCTTTTTCGCCGGAATAATGATGGAATCAACAATCGGCCCATCATAACGTAAATGGCTGTCATTTGAATTTAAATACTTTTTAACTTTCAGTGAGTATTTTGAAACTTTGTCCGTAGTAACACCACATAATTTGACCTCTACTTTGTTTGTTCTATAGAACTTACCTTTGTGGTTGTTAAGTTTGAAAGATTCCGATTATAAACTGAGTGAATGTCTTCCACGACAACCACACGACACTGGCTATATAATCTGGAGTGGCTCAGAAGTGAACGTCGGTGTGTTTTAAATAGGTAACAATTCTAGTGCGTGACTAATGATATATAAATAGTGGCTTAGATGAGTTTTCATTTCGTAAGGAAGAACTTCCATTAGTAAATGATATGAAGGAACTCGTGATTCATCTACAAAACGTTCCTTTGTGTCTTCTGCGTATTACCGGTTATATCGTGCCCATATAAGATTATTGGTGATATTGTGTCTCGATCAGATTATCGGTAATATTGTCTCTATCAGATTATCAGTAATATCATATCTCTATCAGATTATCGGTTATATTGTATCTCTATCAGATTATCGAATATATTGTCTCTATCACATTATCGGTTATACTGTGTCTCTATCAGATTATCGGTTATATTGTCTCTATCAGATTATCAGTAATATCATATCTCTATCAGATTAACGGTTATATAGTGTCTCTATAAGATTATCGGTTATATTGTCTCTATCAGATTATCAGTTATATTATGTCTCTATCAGATTATAGGTTACATTGTGTCTCTATCAGATTATCGGTTATATTGTGTCTCTATCAGATTATAGGTTATATTGTGTCTCTATCAGATTATCGGTTATATTGTCTCCATCAGATTATCGGTTATATTGTGTCTCTATCAGATTATCGGTTATATTGTATCTATCAGATTATCGGTTATATTGTGTCTCTATCAGATTATCGGTTATATTGTGTCTCTATCAGATTATCGGTTATATTGTGTATCTATCAGATTATCGGTTATATTGTCTCTATCAGATTATCGGTTATAATGTGTCTCTATCAGATTATCGGTTATATCGTGTCTCTATCAGATTATCGGTTATATTGTGTCTCTATCAGATTATCGGTTATATTGTCTCTATCAGATTATCGGTTATATTGTCTCTATCAGATTATAGGTTATATTGTGTCTCTATCAGATTATCAGTTATATTGTGTCTCTATCAGATTATCGGTTATATAGTGTCTCTATCAGATTATCGGTTATATTGTGTCTCTATCAGATTATCAGTTATATTGTGTCTCTATCAGATTATCGGTTATATTGTGTCTCTATCAGATTATCAGTTATATTGTGTCTCTATCAGATTATCGGTTATATTGTGTCTCTATCAGATTATCGGTTATATTGTGTCTATCAGATTATCGGTTATATTGTGTCTATCAGATTATCAGTTATATTGTGTCTCTATCAGATTATCAGTTATATTGTGTCTCTATCAGATTATTGGTTATATTGTGTCTCTATCAGATTATCAGTTATATTATGTCTCTATCAGATTATCAGTTATATTATGTCTCTATCAGATTATCGGTTATATTGTGTCTCTATCAGATTATCAGTTATATTGTGTCTCTATCAGATTATCGGTTATATTGTCTCTATCAGATTATCGGTTACATTGTGTCTCTATCAGATTATAGGTTATATTGTGTCTCTATCAGATTATCAGTTATATTGTGACTCTATCAGATTATCAGTTATATTGTGTCTCTATCAGATTATCGGTTATATTGTGTCTCTATCAGATTATCGGTTATATTGTGTCTCTATCAGATTATCAGTTATATTGTGACTCTATCAGATTATCAGTTATATTGTGTCTCTATCAGATTATCGGTTATATTGTGTCTCTATCAGATTATCGGTTATATTGTGTCTCTATCAGATTATCAGTTATATTGTGTCTCTATCAGATTATCGGTTATATTGTGTCTCTATCAGATTATCAGTTATATTGTGTCTCTATCAGATTATCAGTTATATTGTGTCTCTATCAGATTATCGGTTATATTGTGTCTCTATCAGATTATCGGTTATATTGTGTCTCTATCAGATTATCAGTTATATTGTGTCTCTATCAGATTATCGGTTACATTGTGTCTCTATCAGATTATCGGTTATATTATGTCTCTATCAGATTATCGGTTATATTGTGTCTCTATCAGATTATCAGTTATATTGTCTCTATCAGATTATCGGTTATATTGTCTCCATCAGATTATCGGTTATACTGTCTCTATCAGATTATCGGTTATATTGTGTCTCTATCAGATTATCGGTTATATTGTGTCTCTATAGAATTATCGGTTATATTGTGTCTATCAGATTATCGGTTATATTGTGTCTCTATCAGATTATCAGTTATATTGTCTCTATCAGATTATCGGTTATATTGTGTCTCTATCAGATTATCGGTTATATTGTCTCTATCAGATTATCGGTTATATTGTCTCTATCAGATTATCGGTTATATTGTGTCTCTATCAGATTATCGGTTATATAGTGTCTCTATCAGATTATCAGTTATATTGTGTCTCTATCAGATTATCGGTTATATTGTGTCTCTATCAGATTATCAGTTATATCGTGTCTCTATCAGATTATCGGTTATATTGTGTCTATATCAGATTATCGGTTATATTGAGTCTCTATCAGATTATCAGTTATATTGTGTCTCTATCAGATTATCGGTTATATTGTCTCTATCAGATTATCGGTTATATTGTGTCTCTATCAGATTATCAGTTATATTGTGTCTCTATCAGATTATCGGTTATATTGTCTCTATCAGATTATCGGTTATATTGTGTCTCTATCAGATTATCAGTTATATTATCTCTATCAGATTATCGGTTATATTGTGTCTCTATCAGATTATCAGTTATATTGTCTCTATCAGATTATCGGTTCTATTGTGTCTCTATCAGATTATCAGTTATATTGTGTCTCTATCAGATTATCGGTTATATTGTCTCTATCAGATTATCGGTTATATTGTGTCTCTATCAGATTATCAGTTATATTGTCTCTATCAGATTATCGGTTATATTGTGTCTCTATCAGATTATCGGTTATATTGTCTCTATCAGATTATCGGTTATATTGTCTCTATCAGATTATCGGTTATATTGTGTCTCTATCAGATTATCGGTTATATTGTCTCTATCAGATTATCGGTTATATTGTGTCTCTATCAGATTATCGGTTATATTGTCTCTATCAGATTATCGGTTATATTGTGTCTCTATCAGATTATCGGTTATATTGAGTCTCTATCAGATTATCGGTTATATTGTCTCTATCAGATTATCGGTTGTATTGTGTCTCTATCAGATTATCGGTTATATTGTCTCTATCAGATTATCGGTTATATTGTGTCTCTATCAGATTATCGGTTATATTGAGTCTCTATCAGATTATCGGTTATATTGTCTCTATCAGATTATCGGTTATATTGTCTCTATCAGATTATCAGTTATATTGTGTCTCTATCAGATTATCAGTTATATTGTGTCTATCAGATTATCGGTTATATTGTCTCTATCAGATTATCGGTTATATTGTGTCTCTATCAGATTATCAGTTATATTGTGTCTCTATAGAATTATCAGTTATATTGTCTCTATCAGATTATCGGTTATATTGAGTCTCTATCAGATTATCGGTTATATTGTCTCTATCAGATTATCGGTTATATTGTGTCTCTATAAGATTATCGGTTATATTGTGTCTCTATCAGATTATCAGTTATATTGTGTCTCTATCAGATTATCGGTTATATTGTCTCTATCAGATTATCGGTTATATTGTGTCTCTATCAGATTATCGGTTACATTGTGTCTCTATCAGATTATCAGTTATATTGTCTCTATCAGATTATCGGTTATATAGTGTCTCTATCAGATTATCAGTTATATTATGTCTCTATCAGATTATCAGTTATATTATGTCTCTATCAGATTATAGGTTACATTGTGTCTCTATCAGATTATCGGTTATATTGTGTCTCTATCAGATCATCGGTTATATTGTGTATCTATCAGATTATCGGTTATATTGTGTCTCTATCAGATTATCGGTTACATTGTGTCTCTATCAGATTATCGGTTATATTGTGTCTCTATCAGATTATCGGTTATATTGTGTCTCTATCAGATTATCAGTTATATTGTGTCTCTATCAGATTATCGGTTATATCCTGTCCTTATCAGATTATCGGTTATATTGTATCTCTATAAGATTATCGGTTACATTGTGTCTCTATCAGATTATCGGTTATATTGTGTCTCTATCAGATTATCGGTTATATTATGTCTCTATCAGATTATCGGTTATATTGTGTCTCTATAGAATTATCGGTTATATTGTGTCTCTATCAGATTATCGGTTATATTGGGTCTCTATCAGATTATCGGTTATATTGTGTCTCTATCAGATTATCGGTTATATTGTGTCTCTATCAGATTATCGGTTATATTGTGTCTCTATCAGATTATCGGTTATATTGTGTCTCTATAGATTTATCGGTTATATTGTGTCTCTATCAGATTATCGGTTATATTGTCTCTATCAGATTATCGGTTATATTGTGTATCTATCAGATTATCAGTTATATTGTGTCTCTATAAGACTATCGGTTATATCGTGTCTCTATCAGATTATCGGTTATATTGTGTCTATCAGATTATCGGTTATATTGTCTCTATCAGATTATCAGTTATATTATGTCTCTATCAGATTATCAGTTACATTGTATCTCTATCAGATTATCGGTTATATTGTGTCTCTATCAGATTATCAGTTACATTGTGTCTCTATCAGATTATCAGTTACATTGTATCTCTATCAGATTATCGGTTATATTGTGTCTCTATCAGATTATCGGTTACATTGTATCTCTATCAGATTATCGGTTATATTGTGTCTCTATCAGATTATCGGTTATATTGTCTCTATCAGATTATCAGTTATATTGTGTCTCTATCAGATTATCAGTTATATTGTGTCTCTACCAGATTATCGGTTATATTGGCTCTATCAGATTATCGGTTACATTGTATCTCTATCAGATTATCAGTTATATTGTGTCTCTATCAGATTATCGGTTACATTGTATCTCTATCAGATTATCAGTTATATTGTGTCTCTATCAGATTATCGGTTATATTGTGTCTCTATCAGATTATCAGTTATATTGTGTCTCTATCAGATTATCGGTTATATTGTGTCTCTATCAGATTATCAGTTATATTGTGTCTCTATCAGATTATCGGTTATATTGTGTCTCTATCAGATTATCGGATGAATAAAAGTATCGAGTGCAGATGGTAAACCTCAACAAAACAATACCATACCTACTGTATAGTTGGTAATGTTCGCGGGGAATTATTTTCGCTATATTCACGGCAGTATTTATAAAACCAAGGCGGCCATTAAACATATCGCTCAGAATCTATACATTGAATTATCAATAGATACAAAATGTAGAATATATATACATTATTTCATAAATGTGCTCATCTGTTTACCGCAGAATGTTTACAAGGCGGTGTTTTATGATATTAAGTAACCGCGAATAAGTTCCGACTTGGATAACCGTGAAATATACAGCGCTTTGGCACATGTTTACAACAATCAGTATGTGTTTTGTTGACATTTTGTTAAAACGTTACCTGATATTCACGGAAAGAATTTTAAATCACGATATTGTTGTGCAAGCCAAGTCTAAGTTCGATCACAATGCAAGATTTTAAATACAGGAGTAAACCCAGTCACGACACTCATGTAAGCATACAATTGAGGTGTGTATGGGGTTGTGTTTGTAGGTGTGCGTTGCCTTTTAATTTTGCCATTTAAATGCCCGTTTTCTCGTATACTTATCTATTTGGCAGGGATTTAAACCGACATCTACATTACTGTACAAGGCATATGCCATTACCTAAAGGGTTTTTAAATTACTGTTAATCGAGTGAAAATTTAGGTTTTATTATAAAATGAATATATAAACTTGAATTTAAGATATTATATCATGCATTTACATTCGAATTCCGGTCACAGTGTTAGTTTAAGAATGAAATATAATACACTGTAGGGTACATGAGTCCATAGCTCGCTCGCGTACACCTCTATATACCCACCTAAAATGTATATGTATATTCCACACCTACGAAGTCTAACACACCCTTAAATACCAAAATGCTTCAACACATATGTATAGCGTGTATATTATCCAAATATTAATGATAAACTAGCTGTCAATTGGGCGTTAAACAACACGACTTCAAACTAAAATAATGGAGGGATTGTTGTGCATTGTCAACAAGTTTAACTAACATCCACTATTACGAACTTTCAGTGGACAAGTGCGGTGTCGAAATACATGCATTCTACCCGCCAAGAGTTGTCTCTATCAGCACTCTATCGACACATACTGTACACAGTACATATCATTGTAGGAACGTAAATTGTATTAGCACATGACGAGATATGACAATAAAGATATACGAATGCAATAACCCATCCACAAGGCGAAATGAAATCAATTTCAAATCAATATATTCTGCCATGTCTATTTCAACGTGTCATGAGCCACTGCAATACAAGACATCAACAACTATAAAATCGAAATGAACATTTGAGCACAAAGGTTTGATAGTCTAGTATCCAGACTATATACCCATGGTGATTTGGGGTCGTTGAAATGGAATGTGAATTCTGACTTACCTCCCCGTCTCTAGATAAAATGGCGTTCGAATGAAATGAAGATTGTTTTATGGATACAGTAACAACAGACACCTTATAAGAGACTATAGCCGAGCTCTGTCCAGTCAGTCAGTAATCAGATGTTATATATCCGTGGATTTGTGTACAGGTAAACACACAGTATACCTATATAACAGTACTTCAATAAGGCAACGTTCATTAACCCGTATTTACCTGTAGATCTGTTTATAGCGCAGTATATAACAACCGTGTGCGTCACTCACCTGTGACGGAGCTGCAATAAACCCCAGCACTGACCATCCACAGACCCACCTGTATGGGGCACAATTGGGTGGTCTATTTTGTCTTTACTGGACGTTTATATACTGAATATAGAAACCTTAAAGATGCTACACAGCCGAAATCAGGCACAATAGTCCTCACGTAATTGCATAAAATGGCACCCACAAAATTATATCATTATATTTATATATATATATATATATATATCAATACATATAATAAAATATATTACATGTAATAACAGCGCTCTTAATACGACCGCTTTAAACCAATACTACAGTGTCAATATTTTATTTTATCTTTTGAATCTAAAACATAGAGCTAATAAGCTTTTTATCGCCATTACTCTTCGTCGAAGATGTAAACGAAGCAACTCTTTATAAGTATAAATAGCGACAGATTAGGAGATTTTCAGTTTGAAAAGAAATAACCATGGAACAGTTTTGGAAAGACTTCCATTTTCAGCCAATCAAAATAATAATCATTATGTGACAGAAATTTAAAAAAAAAATTAAATTAATTAAAAAACATGGTAATTTGATTCTTTTGCCTCAGCATTATCAACATCATGAAGCGCACGTTTTAATGCGTACACTATCAAAATGTAAACAGAGTGGCAGTTAAGACAATGCTTCCATTACTCTTCGTCGAAGATGTAAACGAAGCAACTCTTTATAAGTATAAATAGCGACAGATTAGGAGATTTTCAGTTTGAAAAGAAAAAACCATGGAACAGTTTTGGAAAGACTTCCATTTTCAGCCAATCAAAATAATAATCATTATGTGACAGAAATTTAAAAAAAAAATTAAATTAATTAAAAAACATGGTAATTTGATTCTTTTGCCTCAGCATTATCAACATCATGAAGCGCACGTTTTAATGCGTACACTATCAAAATGTAAACAGAGTGGCAGTTAAGACAATGCTTCCGTTGTTGATTGGTTCGAAGTACCAGTATCGTGATCTCATCTGTTAAACTCAATGTCGAATCAATTACTTTAACCAATTTTAAGTAGAAACTGCCCCGTCTACTCCCCAAAATATCATTTATTTTCAGTATACTGCAACCTCCCACGTGGTGTGTAATACAATTGTATGTCATACACTAGCGTAAACAATATAAAACATCATGCACGCGACAACTATAAACTTTCTGTGATTCAATAGCGATACAATCAATGATTAACCAGACCGGCTTTATGCCATCGCTATAGAATGGTAGGAGAGGCATGTAGTATTGTCCATGTCAGTCTCGTCCCAGTTCAATGAAACATTTAGTAACTTAATTTTTTGACATATTTTTATCAAGCTTTATACAAAGGTCAAGCATTAGTATACTTCGGACATCGTTGTGTCTTAGGCTTCAAAGGTCAAGGCCGTGTCGTGCATAGACAAGCCTTAACTGTTTCAAAGTTGAACACTAGCAACTTGTAACATGTTCATAGATTTTGATCTGATTTTATCCAAAAGTCACATGATCATGGCAGCGATGCCGTTAATTTAAAAACAGTACAATGCTGCTTTTGTGTGTTCCAAATCTAACGGAGTCAATTTGTTTCTACTTGCAGTTGGCATATACCAATAATAATCTATTTTCACTGCTTGTCAGCAGCTTGGTTCCATGTAAACGCATGCGCAGAGTATCTACTTAATACAACAACGATAAACATGGTAAATATTGGATAAACTTACCTCCTGTCCTTGTTTGTTTATCGGGTTTCCACTTCAACTAGTACCAATATCCGGTTGTCATCGTCATTACCGAGACCACCGCTAAACTCCAGACCTAAAACAGGGCAGTGTCAATGGGGGCGTTAGATAAAAAACAGATTAAGAAAGAAAAGGTGAGATCCCAAATTCAGTCACCTCTTTCGAATCATTTAATTCGGACACCAGGTACCTGTATAATTAACACATACTTCCTGTAGGACTGACCAGTACCTGTATAATTAACACACACTTCCTGTAGGACTGACCAGTACCTGTATAATTAACACACACTTCCTGTAGGACTGACCAGTACCTGTACAATTAACACATACTTCCTGTAGGACTGACCAGTACCTGTACAATTAACACATACTTCCTGTAGGACTGACCAGTACCTGTATAATTAACACACATTTCCTGTAGGACTGACCAGTACCTGTACAATTAACACACACTTCCTGTTGGACTGACCAGTACCTGTATAATTAACACACACTTCCTGTAGGACTGACCAGTACCTGTAAAATTAACACACACTTCCTGTAGGACTGACCAGTACCTGTATAATTAACACACACTTCCTGTAGGACTGACCAGTTCCTGTACAATTAACACACACTTCCTGTAGGACTGACCAGTACCTGTATAATTAACACACACTTCCTGTAGGACTGACCAGTACCTGTATAATTAACACAAACTTCTTGTAGGACTGACCAGTACCTGTATAATTAACACACACTTCCTGTAGGACTGACCAGTACCTGTATAATTAACACACACTTCCTGTAGGACTGACCAGTACCTGTATAATTAACACATACTTCCTGTAGGACTGACCAGTACCTGTATAATTAACACACACTTCCTGTAGGACTGACCAGTACCTGTATAATTAACACAAACTTCCTGTAGGACTGACCAGTACCTGTATAATTAACACAAACTTCCTGTAGGACTGACCAGTACCTGTATAATTAACACACACTTCCTGTAGGACTGACCAGTACCTGTATAATTAACACATACTTCCTGTAGGACTGACCAGTACCTGTATAATTAACACATACTTCCTGTAGGACTGACCAGTACCTGTATAATTAACACACACTTCCTGTAGGACTGACCAGTACCTGTATAATTAACACAAACTTCCTGTAGGACTGACCAGTACCTGTATAATTAACACACACTTCCTGTAGGACTGACCAGTACCTGTATAATTAACACACACTTCCTGTAGGACTGACCAGTACCTGTATAATTAACAAACACTTCCTGTAGGACTGACCAGTACCTGTATAATTAACACATACTTCCTGTAGGACTGACCAGTACCTGTATAATTAACACATACTTCCTGTAGGACTGACCAGTACCTGTATAATTAACAAACACTTCCTGTAGGACTGACCAGTACCTGTATAATTAACACAAACTTCCTGTAGGACTGACCAGTACCTGTATAATTAACACACACTTCCTGTAGGACTGACCAGTACCTGTATAATTAACAAACACTTCCTGTAGGACTGACCAGTACCTGTACAATTAACACACACTTCCTGTAGGACTGACCAGTACCTGTATAATTAACACACACTTCCTGTAGGACTGACCAGGTACCTGTACAATTAACACACACTTCCTGTGGGACTGACCAGGTACCTGGACAATTAACACACACTTCCTGTGGGACTGACCAGGTACCTGGACAATTAACACACACTTCCTGTGGGACTGACCAGGTACCTGTACAATTAACACACACTTCCTGTGGGACTGACCAGGTACCTGTACAATTAACACACACTTCCTGTAGGACTGACCAGTACCTGTATAATTAACACACACTTCCTGTAGGACTGACCAGTACCTGTATAATTAACACACACTTCCTGTAGGACTGACCAGTACCTGTACAATTAACACATACTTCTTGTAGGACTGACCAGTACCTGTATAATTAACACACACTTCCTGTAGGACTGACCAGTACCTGTATAATTAACACACACTTCCTGTAGGACTGACCAGTACCTGTATAATTAACACACACTTCCTGTAGGACTGACCAGTACCTGTATAATTAACACACACTTCCTGTAGGACTGACCAGTACCTGTATAATTAACACACACTTCCTGTAGGACTGACCAGTACCTGTATAATTAACACACACTTCCTGTAGGACTGACCAGTACCTGTATAATTAACACACACTTCCTGTAGGACTGACCAGTACCTGTATAATTAACACACACTTCCTGTAGGACTGACCAGTACCTGTATAATTAACACACACTTCCTGTAGGACTGACCAGTACCTGTATAATTAACACACACTTCCTGTAGGACTGACCAGTACCTGTATAATTAACACACACTTCCTGTAGGACTGACCAGTACCTGTATAATTAACACACACTTCCTGTAGGACTGACCAGTACCTGTATAATTAACACACACTTCCTGTAGGACTGACCAGTACCTGTATAATTAACACATACTTCCTGTAGGACTGACCAGTACCTGTATAATTAACACACACTTCCTGTAGGACTGACCAGTACCTGTATAATTAACACACACTTCCTGTAGGACTGACCAGTACCTGTATAATTAACACACACTTCCTGTAGGACTGACCAGTACCTGTATAATTAACACACACTTCCTGTAGGACTGACCAGTACCTGTATAATTAACACATACTTCCTGTAGGACTGACCAGTACCTGTATAATTAACACACACTTCCTGTAGGACTGACCAGTACCTGTATAATTAACACACACTTCCTGTAGGACTGACCAGTACCTGTACAATTAACACACACTTCCTGTAGGACTGACCAGTACCTGTATAATTAACACATACTTCCTGTAGGACTGACAAGTACCTGTACAATTAACACATACTTCCTGTAGGACCGACCTAATAATAACAAGTCTTGGTCAGGGCCATCTTAGGACTGTCTTTGACATGTTACAGTTTAACCCTACTTGTTGAACTAGAGAAGATAAAATGTGTTTTTCAAGATGGCCGCAATCTTGGATATCGGTTCGACAGAAAATAGTCACATTTGGTCAGGACTATCTCAGGATCATTCAGGAAATGTTTGAATAAAGTCTTATCGTTATGCGAATTTTTCACGGACGGGGGACAACACACGACGACGGACGAAGCACGATTATATGTCATCGTGACCCTTAGAGTCAGATAGTTTACAAAAATAGTTAGAGGCAGCAAAAAAAAAAAAAAAAAAAGATAAAGATCTGAATTTGCTGTCCTCTACCAGGGGTTGCGAACTCATTTAATCCCAACTTTGAAATAAGGAACTTGTCCACATTAGGTCAAAATGTGGTAGCCTCCTACGGTCGTAGACTCGTACCCATTCTTATACATGTAGCATTCCACTCCCCCACTTTCATGGACGATGAGACTTTTTCAGGGACCGAACTGTAACACAACAGTGATAAGATGGTATCCATACGAAATATCAACACTAAAACTATTATCTGCGTTTTTGGCATTTTAAAGAGACAAGCATGTTAGAGTTACGGGCCCTGTTGTACTTCTTTTCTGTGTTAGGCAAGCAAACGTCCGAGGTAGGTATGTGCATATATGTCATATTTGTTCTGTTCGGTGCACATGGACTTGATACGAATTGCTAGCCATATGCATTATAATGTTATAAAACGTATGTATATATGTGGACTGTGGGTTGGAAATTCTGACAAGTCCCTGTGCTTCGCGGCATCGCAATAAAAACTCTACAGAGCTTACATGTACATTTGTATGTTCATTATTGACCTTGTAATCGGCGATATATAGTGGTTATTTATTTATTTATTTATTCATTTATTTATATGATGGGTTCATTTCTTCCATTTCGAGAAAAAAAATGTTTTATTTGACAAATTAGTCTTATGAGAAGCGGAATCAAACAGCTGTTTCGTCCTCCTACGACGTTTCTGTGATGTTGAGAGTCCAAATCTCTCGAAATCCAAAAGGAAGTTCAATATCTCAAAATCGTCTAAAACGAACGCTGAGAGTACATCAAGCGAGAAATTAATTATGAATTCGTAATGGCCTATCAACACCAACATGTGTAATTAGTTTTAACATTAAGAATATGTTTACAAAGTTCTGGGTGCAAACGTAAAATACGTTTATAGTAACAGAAACCCCAAACTTCACATCCATATAAAACAATAGATTTGACAGCTTTATCAAATATGCCAAGTTGACAATCTATAGACAAATTATGATCCCTACATTTAGCAATAACACCATACTTAAGAAATAATTAACGATGATTCGTGTATTGTTGCAGGATATACAACGAGGACGAGGATATTTTGCAATTAAATTAATAACGAAGGCCACAGGCCTGTATTATTAATTAAAATTGCAAAATATCCGAGTCCGAGTTTAAACCAATCAAAACTGGCGTTGCTTAGCAAACATGGTAGAAATTGTTTTAATACCATTTTTATGCAGTTACTTGATGTTAAATTGTGTTGAACCAGCGTAGGTAAAATAAACGACTAGATACTTATTTTTTATCTAAAATTCAAATCATTAGGAATTCTTTTCCTTCCAAACATCATTATTTAAGTTTCGCTGGTATTTACTTTAAGATGGCAAAGTTTGGAATATTTCAAAAATGGATTTAGCTGTTTTTGCAAATCATCAGCAGTGTCTAGTGGTAAAATAGTATCGTCAACATATAGCATTACATAGAGTTTCAAATATATATCTAATTCCTGTTCTTTACAATCATATGACTTAATAAAATCTTCTAAATCGTTCAGAAAAAGTGGGGGGAAAACGGAGAGAGATAATCACCTTGTCGGAACCCAAACGTACACAAAATACATTTGGGAATACGCCATCTTTTCTTACTTTGGCCTCGAGAGCATTGTACACATTTTTAATAACCCAAAACATTTGCCATCTATATTATCTATCCAAGATATATTCAAAAGATTAATTCGCCATACACTATGAAATGCCTTTTCAAAATCTATAAAGGTGCAAAATAATTTTTGTTTTTTAAAGTGTTTAGATTATTCAGTTTAAGTTTAAAGTGAGAAAATATGGTCAGTTGTGGAGATTAAGCAAACTATGTGGAGTCAAGATAAAGATGCATTTTTGATAAATGTTGTCAGCCCAAGTAAACATAACTGTGTTGTAGGTATATACACTGTAACTGTGTTGTGGGTATATGCATTACATGTACACTGCTTATCGTGTTGATTTACATTACAATATCACACATATATTCGTATATTGCTTTCTTATCTTTGTACTATATATAAAAAAAACTAGCCAGATTCCAAGCACGCTATTTCCATGCACACATTCCTTTTCAAAATGGCGATATTAAGTAGTCTGTTTATTTTCATTTATTTGCGATTTTCGTTAAAGGTGATGTCGATGATATTACAACTTCCCGCCATCTCCGACTCATCCATGTTGAAATTGACATGCTGACGTCACTCCTTACAAAGAAAGAGCTGACAAGGCAACAGCTCACTTCCTTGGAAACTCGTGTCAACGACTCGACCAGAATGAACCAAAACGATGAAATCAACATCCGGAAGCTGAGATATACATTACAGGAGTTAAAATTGTTGACAGAGAAGTAAAAGGAGCTGTATCAGAATGTCATTGATAAAATGAGAGCATTGTTTCCGGATAGAGTGTTGATGGATTACGTACCTAACAATGTGTTTGTCAAAACTGTTCAACAGGATATACTAATACATTGTACTAATATAATTTTAGCCTGCCTCATACTTTTTCATTTACGCAGAGTCCAGTTGTGTAATTATCAAACAAAAATATTGGAACGCAACTCGATCAACCGTGACATGATTTGAATGTTTCACGTGACGTTGCCAGCAAGTTCTTTCTGTCATTTCCTCGGGGTTGACAAAGAAATCACATATTAGCGATTACCAGAGAAATCACACTCTAGGGGGTAACAGAGGAATCACACCCTAGGGGTTGACACTGGAATCACACCCTTGGGGTTGACAGGAATCACACCCTAGGGGTTGACAGAGGAATCATACCCTTGGGGTTGACAGAGGAATCATACCCTAGGGGTTGACAGAGGAATCACACCCTTGGGGTTGACAGAGATATCACATCCCTAGGGGTTGACAGAGATATCACATCCTAGGGGTTGACAGAGGAATCACACTCTTAGGGTTGACAGAGATATCACAAGCTAGGGGTTGACAGAGATATCACACCCTAGGGGTTGACAGAGGAATCACACCCTAGGGGTTGACAGAGAAATCACACCCTAGGGGTTGACAGAGGAATCACACCCTAGGGGTTGACAGAGGAATCACACCCTAGGGGTTGACAGAGAAAATATATATACACTGTAGGGCCCTGATACCGCGGACATGGCTATCTCAACCCTCGTGTAAGAATTTGGCTGGTCAGCACAAGCCTCGTACTGACTGGCCAATTTTTTACACGAGGGCTTAGATCTAGATATCACTGTCCGCGTCATAGGTCCATGCTTGATTATTTTGACCAGCTACTGCAATTAAAAAGTAACAACATGTACGATGTTGGGAACCATTTTCGTCGCGCCAGCATGACATTGTACGTCAGAATGTATTATCACACGAAACATAAACTAATTAAGCTATTGTGACTGGGGTCTTACCTTACCAAATGTGAGATCGGTTTTTCTTTTACCCTGGTATTCACAATTGTACCTGTACGAAGTATTCTTCTCTCTTACCCTGGAAAGGGATATCCACAATTTTACCGGTGTGGAATTTTCTGTTCTCGCATACTTTACAGGGTTATTCGGCGGTTGCAAGGGAAAAGATATAAAAAAAGCTATTTGACGCTGCTCACAATAACGTAACGTCATCATTTTACGCTGAGTCACCATATCGTAAATGATGACGTCATCAATTTTGACGCACCTTCCAAGGGGCATTGTAGATGGCGCGAAGAAAAACGTTCATAAAAAATGACATTTGCTTGTAAGTATGTGAGAAAAATAATCAAACATGGGATTGTTCCGCCAACAATGATATCTCAACCTCGTGCATGAGTTTGGCTGGCAAGCATTTGGCAAGCTTGGTGCTCACTTGCCAAACTCTTACAGCCAGGTTTGGATATCCCTGTCCACGGAACAGACCCATAATAGGTATGTTGCTTTCTTACCATATCCATAAGTTTACCGGTGTAAGAGGTAAGAGGTGTAAGGGAAAAGACAAGCTACACGTGCTCTTTGCATGTTCTCAACGATTGGATTTCGTCACGTCAATAATCCAACGGCGTCACAGCAACAATATAATGATGTTAAATCGACAAAACATTCACGTCACGTCAACATTGTCTTGCATTGATGTAACGGCAGTATTAGATACATACCCCTTGGGTTGAGATCCCTTGTCTCACCCTGAAGGATGTACAGAACTCTCATAAACAACCCGACTCTTTGTATGGCGGACTAGGAATGACTTTATTACCAAAGATTTAAGAGAGTCTCGCAGCGAGATTGCGATGTGTATCGTCTTTTCGCCCGCGGGACGAAAGAACGAAGATAATCGTCTTTTAGTCCTGCGGGGCTAAATAACGCTGATTAGCGGGATGAAATACGATGAACAGTGACCTTAAAATTTCGTTATTTCGCGTTACTTTTTTTCGTAATTTCCTTCTGTCTCTGCGAAAAGACGATGATTAATGAGGCGAAATAACGAAATGGCACATATCAGCCACCGTAGCACAGACCGGTAAACCAGCTTCTTAAGAAACACAGCGACACGACCAGGGATCGTCAAAACACGCACCTCGGATCTTCACGTAATCGGCGCTCTAACCGACTGAGCTGTTGCGGCCCATGCTTCTGTCTGATTTTGATAATACTGGATCTAAACAAGTTACCATTAATTTTTGTGCCAGCATAACGGGAGTGATTTATTACTTTAATGTATCACTGAATATCTTTTTAACGTCGGTGGTTGTCTGACTGTAAATCAGGCATTTGTTTGACGATTTTGCGTCTTTTCTTTAATACTAAACAGACCTACTACACATATTGCTAGCATACAGATAGTTTTGTGATAAGCAAATTATGTGAAGTCGAGATAAAGATGCATTTTTTATAAATGTTGTCAGTGCGAGAAAATGTAACTGTATTGTAGGTATATACATGTACACTGCTTATCATGTTGATGTAAGTTAGATTATATATGTATATTTAGATAATGCTAGACTATCCTCTTTATGATAAGAAAATAAAATGAACTTGAAATGCCAGCTGAAAAAAAACCAGCCGCACATTGCTTCCTTAATATATGTACTACTGTATATTAAAGATCAGCCAGACCTGAAATAGGATATTTTCATGCACACACGGAATATTTCTTCTCCGTTTTAAAATGGCGAACATGATACTAAGTGCTATATTTATCTTCATTTCATTTGCGATTTTCGTTAATGGCGATGTCGATGACATTACAACTTCCCGCCATCTCCGACTCATCCATGTTGAAATTGACATGCTGACGTCACTCCTTACAAAGAAAGAGTTGACAAGGCGACAGCTTCAACTTTGCATCACTTCCTTGGAGACCCATGTCAACGACTCGACCAGAATGAATCAAAACGATGAAATCAACATCCGGAAGCTGAGATCTACTTTACAGGAGTTAAAATTGTTGACAGAGAAGGAAAAGGAACTTTATCAGAATGTCATTGATAAAATGAGAGCATTGTTTCCGGATAGAGTGTTGATCCGCGGTCCGGGTAATACGGCAGAAATGTTGAGGGAACTGGAAAATATTCTAAGTCGTTTTACTGACGTATTTGCTGAGCCGGAGATGGACCACGTACCTACAGAATGTGGACCAACTCCATGCTTCGGTGAGTACATTTTATAAAAACTGTTCAAGAGAGGCTCCAAATAAATTATTCTTACCACATAACTCATAACAATTTAATTACCGGCATTCAAATCATTACTTAGATAAACATTGATTTTATTTTGACCTTGAAATGTAAATGGTGGTCGCGAATAATACCACACAAACATAGTATACCGGGGCATAAGGAGGTATTTCTAACATCAAAAAAGCTCTTATTAGACACAATTAAGAACTTTGAGAAGTTTGGTATAAAATATGCCTATTTTGTGCATTTTTTTATATATTAATTCATGTTTTTAATTCAACATTATTTTGCTATATAGATGACCCTTGATGTCATTTCACAGGTTTTTCACATTTTTTCTAGGTAAGAGATAACTTACAAACGTGGCAAGTAAAGTCAGGTTGCACGTGTTATGACATAATGATAATGAACGACGGGGCGTCAGTTTTGTGGCTTTCGCGACGTCATACAAATATGATGGATTCTTGATCCTGGAAAAAAGACAATTTACAAGCGCTTTATTAAATTCTGTAATATTCACCACATAATTACGTCAACACTTTACCGAAATTATCGCAATATTCAAGCGTATTAGGTTTTTAATCTACTTATCTATTTTTTTTATTATTTATTTTCTTGTCTTTTTTTAATATTTATAAATGTCATATCAGCAGCTATTTAAAGAGAGCCTGCTTCAATGTATGGATAAAGGAGAGTTTTTCTACACCCCAGAAAATGTAGGGTCTATTATACATCGCTGATATTTGATTTATATATATATGTACGTGCAATACAACTATATCATATAACCATGTTGTAACCCGTTCGTACGATATCCGTCATTTTTATATTTTAAAAAAATGAGTATAAATTTGATGTGATCTCGTCTTTTTGGCCCTTTGACACAAATTGTCGAAGAGCCATAGAAAAATAGGGTACAATATACCGTGAGAATTCAAATATTTGACAACAGAGAAAAAAAACAATGCTTAAAATAAAGATTGATAGCATCTTTCTCCACATCATAATACAAAATGTGATACTGTTTACTTTATTTATAATCAAATTTTATGTTTTCTATCTCAGAGCCAGTTTCTCCGATGCCACAACTAGTTAATACAATTAACCTGTGCGACAATGCCCAGGAATGTCGACTGGCCTCGTTTGCTGTAACTGAGGAAAACAACATCCTGGCCCTGAAAGCTTATGGTGACCAAGTTATTCTCCACTCTGGTCAAGACGGCGCCGTGATTCAAAGATACAACTTTGAATTTGAGCTTGAAGGGATGGCGTACAAAGACCAAGGAACATTTTTCGTGGATCATTCGCCTCGTAATGATCGGCTGATTTACAAATACAATACATCATCCGGGCAACTAACCGAGCTGATGGAAATTTCCAACGGATTTTCTTCATACGGAATGGAAGTTCTGGACGGGATGCTGTTTATTGGAGGAAAATATGGACGTGGGATGCACGTGTATTTACTAGATCAGTCACGTGTTGTTGAAATTTACACTTACATCACAAACTATGACCAGTATCACAGTGTTTATCTGTGCGCCTCGGAACTTGGCTCAAAATATGGACTGTTTACGGGACGAATTGTCCGAAATGAAATGGTTTTGATTACATCGGCTGGAGAAAGAATATGTTCTATAAAACAACGCTATGAGTACCAGTCCATACCGTGTGGAGTTGTGAGCAGGGACGGCACATTCTTCATTCCCGGACACAACTCGGTCATTCGGTACAACAACAGGTGCGAGCCAACCGGAATGTTTTCTGTTCCAGATGCGGGATATATCGCAGGACTGGACAAACAAAACGATTTCCTGTACGTAAACAAACAAAATGGCCAGATTGCCGTTTATCAAATTTGAGTTATGGAACGTGTCAAGTTGTTTTCAGTGAGAGAAACATACCACCAAACATATTACTTGGTATCCAATAAAAACTATTTAACTAAAAAAAAAAAACAGCTATATAGACAGAAACAGCGGCATCGGGAATGGAGCTACTTCCCCTTACATCGCAAATGGCCGCATGCTACAATTGATTTCACCCTTTGTGTAACCAAAAAAAATGAATTAAAATATTTTGCAAACTTGGCAGTCAATCTCGTTTTCATTTCAAATTGACGAACCACTCAACCTGAATCTAAAGTGAAAAGTACATTATGGCTTGCATGTAAGAAAGATATTTTATTTAAATTTTACGATCCTATGTTATGGGAAACTTCGCAAGATTACAAGCCTTATAACTCACTGTGTCCTGTCGCACACACAAACATGACAACGACCCGAAAGTACTGTTTTGTTCTAGGGCCAAATGCTACATATACCAAAGACCACTATCACACAACACGAATATGAACTTAGCAGTGTAAAACGTTTGAACAAAAACGATATTGTGACACAGTTTAACAGATTAAGTAAATCACAAACTGTTTTCTAATTGGAGTTATATTGTATGTTATCTTTTATTATTATCATATTCCTAACGACCCACTAACATTTAACAGGTCATTGGGGTCACCACATGATGGCCAAATAAGGTATTGAACGAAACAACATAAAACAAACGGAATATGTAAACATATCTTGGCGCATACACAAGAAAAATGTATATGTTTTATACGTTACGGGTATATACGTTTGATGAGACTTGTTTGGATATATCGAAAGAGATGGACTAATGTAAGAAAGACATTAATCTTGTTTGCAACAAGCATTTTCATTGGTTTATGTTATCATCAGTCTATAGCGTAAAAGATGGCGTCGGCCTTGTTAACGTCGCGTTTGATTGGCTGATACAGCGGAGTAATGATTTCAAAGATTTCTTATTTAATATTCGACTGATTCAAAAGTATGTTCAGATAATAACAAGGATGCGTGACAATGTCTCTCAACAAAGACTCAATGGTACGTAGCTTTCGACAATCACCTATTTGTCTCAATCACCTATTTGTCTCAATCAACTGATTGTCTCAATCACCTAGTTGTCTCAATCACCTATTTGTCTCAATCACCTAGTTGTCTCAATCATCTATTTGTCTCAATCACCTAGTTGTCTCCATCACCTAGTTGTCTCAATCACCTAGTTGTCATAATCACCTAGTTGTCTCCATCACATAGTTGTCCCAATCACCTAGTTGTCTCAGCCACCAAGTTGTCTCAATCACCTAGTTGTCTCAATCACCTAGTTGTCTCAATCACCTAGTTGTCTCCATCACCTAGTTGTCTCAATCACCTAGTTGTCTCCATCACCTTGTTGTCTCCATCACCTTGTTGTCTCAATCACCTATTTGTCTCAATCACCTAGTTGTCTCAATCACTTAGTTGCCTCTATCACCTAGTTGTCTCAATCACCTAGTTGTCCCAATCACCTAGTTGTCTTATTCACCTAGTTGTCTTAATCACCTAGTTGTCTCCATCACTTAGTTGTCTCAATCACCTAGTTGTCTCAATCACCTAGTTGTCTCTATCACCTAGTTGTCTCAATCACCTAGTTGTCTCAATCACCTATTTGTCTCAATCAACTGGTTGTCTCAATCACCTATTTGTCTCAATCAACTGGTTGTCTCAATCACCTATTTGTCTCAATCAACTGGTTGTCTCAATCACCTATTTGTCTCAATCAACTGGTTGTCTCAATCACCTAGTTGTCTCAATCACCTGGTTGTCTCAATCACCTAGTTGTCTCAATCACCTAGTTGTCTCCATCACCTATTTGTCTCCATCACCTAGTTGTGTCAATCACCTAGTTGTCTGACTCACATAGTGTCTTAATCACCTAGTTGTCTCCATCACTTAGTTGTCTAAACCACTTAGATGCCTCAAACATCTAGTTATCTCAATCAACTGGTTGTCTCAATCACCTAGTTGTCTCAATCACCTAGTTGTCATAATCACCTAGTTGTCACAATCACCCAGTTGTCATAATCACCTAGTTGTCATAATCACCTAGTTGTCATAATCACCTAGTTGTTCCAATGATCGGTTTCAGCCACCTAGTAATCTGCTGTGAGATTCCAAGGCTAAGGTCCAGTTGTTTTGAAGATGATTAGGCTAGTCAAAGTTTAACAACAATTAAAAATCCTGATTTTTTCCAACCGGTCGATTTTAAGGAATAAACACGCATAGATTTTGAAGAAGATGAGAAATCAGATATTCACTTATCACTTGATTAAGTTTTTTTTTCAACAAATGCATGGCAGTGTAGCATAAAGGAGCGGAGATTTCAAGTCAAATCTTAATTAGATTGTCTGTACCATTATAACTGAGGGCTCGATTCCACTCTTTAATAGAATACAAGGTGTTATCGAATGATACATAGGCTTAAGATCTTAAATGCATTGACATAGTCAACTAATTAAACACGCATTTGTTATGTAATGGGCATGTTTGGTTTAGGTTTAGTATACTAACTAACAAATATGGTAGTTTAAGGACGGCCTCCTTTGTGTGCGAGATGCATAGCTGTTGTAAATATGTGTTTTTGGAGGCTGTGATATGTTCGCGTTTGTCTGCTTGCGATAAATCGGAACTGATACCGACTTTGTAGAGCTACATCACTCAAGCATACTGTCTTAGATATCCAGACACTCCTTCCGGTCACATTATAAAGACAAGGGCGAACCAGTCGTCCCAACCCTAAATGCTGAGAGATAAACAGGAGTAATTATCGGCTGTAGATGGTTCGAAGTAGCTATATAGACCTATATTTACACCTGAGTACTTAAGCTGCATCTCCAAGGTTTATTCTAAATGTTCACTAAATGTTCATGAACTTTGCGAACCACTGAAAAGGCGCATAAGTCATCTATGAACGTCCTATCAACAACTGTGGTCATTGGACGGCCTCCCAAGTGTGAGATATACATGCGTGTGTGTTAGCTGTGGTATGTTCTATCGTCTTTGAATAGACCAGGCTCACGTAACTCATGCTTATTTAATTTTTTTTATTTATCTACCGTTCGCTGTTTCACATATCATGATGGAATGTGCACATTTTAAACAAATACATTACAGATTTCTGATTTTGTAACCTTCATTGAAATCTCTGTTTGATACAGTTTCTCCTTCTCTGATATACATGCAAATGCTCTTTGCCACAAACTATGGAAACTAACCCGATTCCATTGAAAACTTTATATACTTTAAAATATATAATTTCATGAATATATATTTGGCCTTAAATGACCATATAAAATACGTAAATAACTAGTATTTAGCGAAAAAAATACATAGCCTAATTCTTTTAAATTTGAATTTTTAAATTTAAATTTGAAATTTGAAAGCAATAATCGTAAATGGAATTTTGTACCGTTTACTGTTGCATCCTTTTGTGTTAGAGTTATCTCCCTGACCTAATGTGGAATAATATCGTTACTAGAAGCGATCCCACTTCGGTTACATGTAACGCGCATGCCTAATCGACTATAGCTATAAACCACTGATTTCCTTTCGTACGACAACATCAATTATACTTTATTTGCGCATGCGTCTCTATATGGAAGTACGACAGTGGATTGGTTGTTGTTTATGCGCAGTTGTCAAGCAAAGAACTGACACAAGGTGGTGAAAACGCCACCTAGTGAGTAATAAGATTTGTTCCCCCTGACTACGCATAAGACTGGTAAAATATGTGATGCTCATAGTAGGCCTGTGTTTGTTTGTGATAATACTGCAGGGTTGGAACTGATCTAGCAGATTAGATCATAAATGACGGAGGACTAACCTAAAAGGACGATGTATGATTTAAACCCTATGTCACAATACAAAGTTGTCTCCCCTTAGTTGACGCTACAATCTAAAGGGAGAACTATTGTTTCGTACAATAATTTCATTTCTCCAAACTTTATAACAATGGACGGCTTATCTTAAGATACTGTATCCCCCTTCGGGAAATGCCCGGTCCATTTTTCAGCGTTTGCTTATTTCAAAGATTCCAGAGCAAATGACAAGAACCTGCAATAGCCTTTCCGATATTACAAATTGATCACAAAGAAGGCATTTGACATCTTTAATTCATTAAACGAACATTATAGAAAAATAAACTAAAATGCATATATACATGCAAACTTTAAGAATATCATTGAGGATGAACAATACTCGATTGAAATATAAATACATGTTTTTGTTTGAGCATGTGAAGTACACACCCACAAAGTCATTATGCTCCAGTAAATATTAAGATAAACCTAGTACACAGAATATAAGTTAAACAACCCGATCTACATGTACATATTCAGATAAAAAAGATGGTAGACATAATATCCTACATCTACAAATCAGGATAAAACTTATATATTGTAGTACCCAGAACATCGTACATGTACAAATTAAGACAACATTTATAGTACCCAGAAAATCGCACATGTACAAATTAAGACAAAACTTATAGTACCCAAAATATCGTACATGTACCAATTAAGACAAAATTTAGAGTACACAGAACAACCCACATATACAAATTAAGATCAGACTCAAAATAATAGAACCTCTTTATTTTTAAACAATCTGTGTGATTCACAAAAATCTTTTGAGACATTTGAAAAAATGAGGCTCCGTTGACTAGCTGTTTGAGTGAGTATTGCATCTTTGAGATTGTTACTCCAATTGAAATATTTTGTATATGATATAAGAAAATGCATCACGAATAATTTATCGTCAAACTTTGTTAACGGTAATCATGTTATAGAGTAAAATTACTTATTTCACACTTTCAATATAAATTTCGAATCTCATAAATATATATACAAGTATACATGTAGTTTGGTGAGTTCAAACGCTTTAACGGCTATACATCAACGATAGATCCATGTTTATACATTACAATTTGCGTATATTGTCATGTACTTCATCTCGAGTACTTTTTCATGAAGAAACAATGTTTTAAATATAGTGAAAACGATTCCAACGATATTGTATTAACGTGAATACCATCAAAACCCTTTCCGTGATAATAAACATGTAACATCTATCAATGCGGGCATATCTTATAGTGAAAACAAGATAGTAGCCGGGGGTGGTGGGGGTGGGAGGGGGGGGGGGGGGATATACAACCATCCGATTTATAATCTAGACATAAAACTATAAAAACATTATATTAAAATGCTGCTGCTTTAGATGCCATAACTCTGTGTCATAAACAAATTCAGAACACATGCCAGATGGTTTGAAAATACTGATAAAGTAAAGAATTGCTCTTTCAATAAAAAGGATCAAAACAAAAAATGGAATGTACTCACGAAGCGGTTGAGGATGAGAGTACACTCCGTTTTTTATTTATTTTTTTCTTTCTTATAGCTGCGTAACATAAAAATGCATTCACGTGAACCCTCATGATTTAATTTACTGTACACAGTCCTTGTGGGAATTAACTTTTACTGATGAACTTTTTTCTCTACTATGCTGCTATAACAGCCAATCAAAAGCGACGTCATGTTTACGTTATGGGCTGATATAATTTTTAAACCAATGAAAATGTTTGTTGCCAGTAGAATTGAATTATTGATTAATGAAGACCACTTAATTAACCAGATATTATAAAATCAATGCTTTTCGCTGTGGCTCAATTTTGCGAGAACTGTTAACGAACGTATTCTTTAGTCCATTAATTCATGAACTGTTCAACTTTCCATCAGTTTAGTAAACGTTTTGTGGAAAACCCACGAACTTAACGACCGATGCTACTTCATTATCTATGTAAATATATACTGATGCTGAATACAAATTGGTTTCACTTGAACTGATGATACTGTCGTGTTTAATGGTCCATGAGTCCATACAGACAACAAAATTTGTATTTAAATGTTTTTTAAAAAAGAAGAGGTTTTGTTTAAAAATGGGCTACATCAAAACAGGTAATTAAATCCCGAAAAGTGTTACATACATATTAATTTTGCTTATTAATTAATTTAGTTATATCGTTTGTCCCGATTGTTGAAATTGACAAAAGACCTTGTGGATAAATACAACTTTTACGGTATATCCTCCGAACTACCATTACATAACAGCCGTGAATGATGAATGCATGCTATTACTACAACATATTAACGACAAAAAGCTATGTTTTCCGTGTAATTGTCCTGCGGCAATCTTAATGTAAACCACAACTCAGGTTGTTAAAAGTCCTACAGAACAGAATAGATCCACGGTAACAAGGTTAACAAAACCAGGAGACCAATCGCCTGTAACATCCGGGACGAATACCAGTGTTTACAAGGCGTTACCGTGTCAAATAGATCCGCACAGCAGGCATCAAACTTCCACAGAGATTTCCCACATTGTTCAGACTGATTTCCAGTCCTTGAATCATCACGTTTATTGTGTTCTACACTGGATATTTTGCAATGTTTATCCAACACTTCCGATTGATTTTGACTGTCAGACCCGTCAGTTGAGTCCGAACTGTTTTCTGTATTATTTTCGACACCTTGTGAATGCTGATGTTCCGTTGTGCTATGCGATATAAATCGGACGAATTCTTGGATATTTTCATGTTCTTCTTTAAAATGAACACTATTTGACAGTTCCAGTGCACTCTCTGCTAATTCTACGGCTTCCTTGATATTGCCTTCAACAAAATTTATTTTTGATTTTGCAACATAGAATGACATCCTCCATCTAACTTCCATCTGCTGCCAACCTTCCCCTTCGTCAACTGTTTTGAGAAATGATAGTGCATTTTGTATATTTTCCTTTGTAACACAATCATGACGAATATTTCTCAGAGTATAACCGAGACCGAGGTTAGCAAGAGTTTGTAGAAACTGTAACCCTCGGTTAATGTAAAGTTTATACGTCAAATCCTCGTTCAGCTCTTCGTCAACAGCGAAGTGCATCGCCGCGGCGGCTGCTTTCTGTAAAAGTTCCTTTTTAGTAACAGTATCGGAACTTTTTTCATACAGTTGCCAGTAAACTTTAAATTCTGTAATAAGAACCAAAGATGTTTCACGGCATCCGGGCAGAAAGGGAAAGTTACTTTTTGCTTCGTTGAGAACACTTAACACTTCCTCGCACGGTTTTCTAGCGGTCAAAAGGGCATGTGCATATATTGTCAATAGTGACGTGACAGAAGCGCATGGGTGGGATGTGTAAGGCACTAGTTGAGCTGTATCACTGAATAAGCTTCTTACTGTATTGTCTTCCGCTCCACTTTCCGACAATTTCCTAATTTGAAGGATTTTAATTTCAAAATATCTGTTAGCTACAAGGTGCCTCCTCAGTGCGTCGTCTTGATTCTGTTCCCAAAGTTCCTGATATCTATACAGCTCATCGTCGAACTCATGAAGCATATGTTTCCCCTGATTAAGCAAACGGCGCATTTTACAATACAACTTTGTAGCTAGAAAATGTTCTTTTGTAAAGACTGTCCGTTTGATTTCCCTTGATGGGTTGCATATCCCAATGAAATCATCATCATTTCCAGTTAAACTCAAACTCAAACGTCTTGGCTGTCTGCGAGGTGTCGTTACTATCTCACTTAGAGTAACGAGTAGCTCAGTACACAAGTGTGGAAAAGTATTCTCATAGTTTAGTGCGTTAATCAACGGCGCTAGCACAAACTGATGTTTGTTTAACTCCAAAAGTAACCGACGACATCTATCACGTGATGGCCTATCTTCGTCTGTTACATATTCCAAAATTTCCGGAGTGAGAAAATCTTTTTCGTAGAGATAGTCAGCTATATAACGTGCATCAACATTCTCCACCAATCGTGTATGCTCTTTTCTGACCGTTTCGTGTCCGATGGTGGACATGCTTGTGATGTGCAGTTTCTGTCCAACAGTAGACTGCAATTTTGTAGGGGTTTCATCATAGTAGCTGCTCGTTTTGGAAACCTAAAACAAAATCGTTAAAGTAAATAGTTTATCGTGTGATATAAGGTATATAACACCACCAACATGATATTTAAGAGAGTGACGTTTCGATGACTACACAGATTAATGACCTATGTAAAGTGTACTAGCACTGACATATGTAATGTCCGAGATAGTAATATACTCGACCGGTATGATTTAGGATATTTCGTCTCTATCATGACCCTACTGTCAGCATGTTCGAACAAAATGTGTGATGAGATGGTGATAATGAAATAGATTCAAAGACGAGTTCAAGATGGTATGACATTCCTCACAATGGTCATTAGTCTGATGAAAGCAAAAGTATAGTTTTCGAATCGTCACACTATTTAATATCAAATTGCCTGAAGAAAATGTTCTGAGGTAGTTTATTATCAGTTAATGGACAGTGATAATACTTAGAATTGTAAGCCAATGTCTATCCTAATACCACCATTACCCTCCGTAAACAATCTAAACGAGTATAGGACTATGCTTAGAAGTAAGAGGTCTATAGATATCCGTTATACTAAGTATGTATGTCATATTACAATGTATATTTACAATTGATGGTGCAGATAAAATATAAATCCATGACAATCAAATAAGTTACCCTTCAAGCTATTATAATCATGGGATTGTTCATGACATTAGATGCGATAATGGAAAAAGAAATAAAAGAAAAAAAAAATTTTTATTAAACCGTTTGATTCTCCTTCACTGACCTTACATCAGTTACAACAAAGTGGATATATCTACATAGAAATCCTGATACTCCTGTGTAGCTACGTTGTCCCACATAGGTTTACATGGCAACCAGATGACAGACAATACTTTGAAAATAGTACCGCTGTAATTGCCATCCCTAAAAAACCCTTATAAACCCATATTAAGCCTATTTGGACAATACATCATTTCTTACCAAACAAAAACCTCCATTGTGTTTCCTATTTATGGTTCTGGAAACGCCTGATATATTAAATTGAAGGCATTGATAACTTGACAACAATTGACCAAGATTTTAAAAAGCTAAGGACTGATCAAAGGACTAAAGACTGACGTCCACAGCCACTAAACAAAACGTGTGTAGAGAGACCAGGCTACCATGACAGTAAAAATTTCGCTAAAAGAACGCATAGTCCCTAACACCCCTGTTCAGTTTCATTGAAGAAGTTTTAGATGAGTTGTCGGACATTTTGTTTTGTTCGGACGGAGGGACGGACGGACAGACGTTTCCAATGTACCATCTAATGTCGTCGCGGGAAGTTTGGTTTGAGAACAAGTAATTCATCAGTTATTAATGGGGAATATTTAAACATTAACAGCTGCGGCCTGGAGCTAAGGCAAACCTTTGTAACGCAATCCCCACATTCAATCCTAAAACCTAACCTAAAATAAACTACAGAAAGGTGGTGTATTCATAGAAATCATACCAACACATATTTTATTAGTGTTCAGTCATGCTTAAAGAAATACTACCGAAACACACACAGTCACCACACACATGTATCTCGCGTACAGTGACGCCCGTCCTTAAATGACCTTAGCCGTTTATATAGAGGTTACACAACGAGTGGTTGTTGGATATGGAATTTATTTCACACTCGTAAGTTATTTTTTAAAAGCTACAAAAGACACGAGCTTTAGCGAATTTAGTTCGATATGCTCCGTACTGAATGCATACCACCTATCATGTTCCCCTCCAAGGATAATATAACCGGGAAATAATTCAGTAAGTACATAATTGTTGGGGAAATTTGATATGATTAATCTTAATTTGTTATTATTAATTATTCAAAATTCAAAACTTCTGCATGTTAAAATCTTAGCTGGCGAAATTATAATAGATATCATTCCTATTCAATCTATGATAATACAGATGATATGTTCCCGTTATTGAGTCTTGACGTATTGATAAAGAAGACGGTTACAAAAATATTCAGTAAAATTTGTATAACAGATTACACAGGACCAGACAAAATTCGTTATGGTAATATTTTAGATAAATGAATTTGAGGAAAATTTGGGGGTTTAACCATATTTCGTAGCAAGAAGAGAGATATTCTTGTCAAGACTGTTTGTGTTAAGTGGGCCCAAAACACACACAACAAACAAACAAACAACAACAACAACAGCAATACAAAGTCATCTGCCTGACCTGGGAGTGCACCTATTTATTTCCCATTTTTTAACTACATGGTATACTGATCATGTGTACCAAGTTTCGTTAAAATCGGAGTAGTACTTTAGGAGGAGTTGACCGGACAAGCCTCTACCAATGAGAAGCCGGCGGCCATTTTGAAAAATGTGGGATGGACAACTACATGTTATACTGATCATGTATACCAAGTTTCGTTAAAATCGAAGTAGAACTTTAGGACAGACAGACAGACAGACAGACAGACAGACAGACAGACAGAGGGTAAACCTAAAGTCCCCTCGTTTTTCAAACGGCAGGGGACTAATAACCTATGCACAAGCAACTCAAAATGTGGAACAGTTTTGTAGATTAGTTTTCTAATTGTAATAAATTGACGCTTTGTATAGAAACAAAGATACCAACCCCACAACTCAGAGTTCACCAACACTCGCTCATGTCATGTCGTCATGTCTTTACTCCTACTGCTATTAGGTCTGAAACAGAAAGAAACCTATTGTAAGTTAAACATACATTTCTCTTCACGGGGCGATGACCAGAGTAGCGAGGTTAAACTCTACTTGGTCTGAAACAGAAATAAACTATCATAAGTTACACATACACTTCTCTTCATTCACGGTACGAAGACCAGAGTAGCGAAGTTGAACTCTACTGTATTTTTCTGAAACATAAATAAACTATTTTAAGGTACACACATACACTTCTCTTCACGGTACGATGACCAGTGTACCGCGAGGTTAAACTTAAGACCTAAATATGATCAATGAGTAATGAACATAAACAGGTATTTCCAGCCAGTGGGAAGGTATACTATATGTTAAGACGGATTTGTCTACTAACAAATCCTATCAATTAAGACTAAGTTATGGATTGACGCTACACCAGGCTATATTGACCCAAATTTAGCCATCACTTTTCAAAAATTAGATTTAGTACACAACGTTACCTGAAGAAATGTCCGTAAATAGGTCAATGGCCTTAGTATACAGGGGGATAATCAACAGTAGACTTGTACGGTTTTCTCTGACAAAGGGCGAATATTTGCGGTGTGTATTACGTATTGTTGTTATGTGTTGAGTCAGTGTCACACTTAATATTTATATATGTATGTAGCTTAGAGTTTATAAGAAACGCAATTCCATAATCGATATCAACAAATATATCCCATCGTCTGTTTTGGTTCATTTCAAAAGACATACAAATAAATAATGGCTATATATTTTAGATATTAAATGGCATTGGATTGATGCCAAGTTTACATTTCAGATACGAAAAACATGCTTGTGAGCCAACAAGTTTATTCAGTAATACACACATTGTGAATCTACAAGGCCTACGATAAGGGAAAGTTTAAAATGATTTCACAACTCAGTGAAAATGATATTTAAACCATATAAAATGTTTGTGGTTATCACGACTGATTTGTACTGGCCTTTTGCTCACGACAACACTCTGTCAATGTCATATTTCTTTATCGTTTAACCGCAAGCAGCTATTCTCTTATCAAGCTGACAATTATACGAGTCACATCACTACAGACAATATAGCAAATTAAATCCTAAGTGTTTCCTATGTTCAGGCTAGTAAGTAGACAGCAAAAGTCATCGGTACCGTGTGTGTATAATACTTTTTAAACATATTTTCTAAGTGGAGAGGCATTGTATATTAATACGCCACTTAAGTTGATATGAATCATGTCTCTGACTTAGATACTTACTAGTATAATCACAGTATGACGTGAAGCGTGTAAGATTACACCATGAAAAATGATAATTATATTTTATCTAACATCTAGGTCCAAATAAACATTCTAGCCATTATTTTCTTATACTGTAGTACTGGCTTTATATTTTTACATGCCTTGACGTTTGAATATAACATATCTAACTGTCTTCCATATAAGTTAAAGGGTAATCCATGGTATCCTTTGATACTGATGACGTAGGTAAATCTGATGGAAGACTTCCCGACTAGTGCCTTTCAGGAAAAGTTGTTTAATTAGCCGTTGTGAGAAACACTTAATCTAAAACTTGAGTTATATATAACAGAGACACAGTGATGAGTTATTAGTTTCAATGTTTTCACAGTATACCCTAATTATTTAATCATACTTCTAATAAGCATTTACATTCGCTGTTCGTAACGTCTCTTTTAATTGGCTAATGCAGTGGGAAATTAATTTCAGAGAAAACCACATTAATTAATTCACAGGGATTGTGTACAGAAAATTCAATTATTAGGGTTAACTTAACTAAAGTTTTATGTCATGGAGACATAATACAAAAATCGTTGTGTGGTCTCAACAAAGACCGCTTCAATTTTCGCTTTAGTTTATTGATGGATTATTGTTTTGTCTAAAAGAACACTTAAATCTCGTAAAACATAAAAATGATAAAATAACACATGAAGTGAATCGAAAGTTAAAGATAAAACAAGAATGAAAATGTCCCTATTGCTTGGTCTCATGATTAGTTTAACAGTATATCTATATCTTAATATATGTCATTATGCAAAACCAGACAGACCATAAATTTGTGATTGCCTATTTAAGTGTGAAAGGCTTTCGTTTGTAGCCATATCATTCGTGAATACCGTAAATGATTTATTGATTATATTCTTAACGGCCCCATCAACTCTTATCAGGGTATGAGGACCAATAAATGGTGAGCAAAAAAGTACGGCATTAAAAAAAGAAATGTGTCGCAACAATATGATGGTAAACACACGTTTATACTTTAAAAAGATAAATGAAGACAGCTTTGTGATACAATCAACATGTTCCGTATATCAACACACAGTGTACAGAAGCATCGACTACAGATGTTTTGTAGAAAATATTACACTATATAATAACACCAGGGTGTACCCACTCAAATATAACTAGCTAGAACAATATTGATATTTTAAATGGCTAGATTTGTTCTAGCTATATGAAAAAAATATATTTGGCATTTGCCATTTCCGCTTACAGTTTACAAATATGTCTCTCTCTCTCTCTCTCTCTCTCTCTCTCTCTTGCGATTTTCGAGTCCTCGGAACAAGGTTAAAAGTCTTATATAGATATAAAACTTACCAAAATGACCTAATTAAGTCGTGTTGACCTAATTGATATAATAATATAAATGAAGTCTCTTATAAACACGTGGTCTTAATTTGAATTTCTTACTGCACGACTTCAGAGAAATGAAAGAATTGTGAAAAAATATACAAAACCAAAATCAAAAAAACAAAAACAAAACAAAAAATTAGAAAGAAGAACACTTATTCGCAGTTACAATATCTATGGAATCTCATCAACTAGCTTGATTATAGTTAAATATGGAGATAATTGTAAATACGTGGTATTTAACTCCAAACTACAACACATGGGTATGCCATAAACTAATCCCTACATTGCGTGTATTCAACCATATAGGTATTAATTTGCACGTGATACATACCGCTTTCTTAATAAGTTCATATCTTGCTGAACTTACACTGAAATGGTACTGTGGTTGATAGCTTATTGTCATAAACATGCAGTTGTTGTTAGGCCTACAGCGATCATATATGTGAGTATATTATCTCTGATTCTTTTTGATCTGTCGTAGAATCATGCACACAATGATATCAATAAATATTCGTTTTCAACAAATGCCATTAGTTGTTACATTAATACCATTCTAATGACCTTATAAGGGCTACGATTTTATGGAAGTGTTAACACAAATGAATAGGTGCATATCAAATAAAATTATTTGTAACGATGACCACAGATTCATATTTGAGTACAGAAAAAAAAATCAGAAAAATACAAATATCCCTACCCCATAGCATAGTACTGAAAATTTCTGTGAACATAACTTCATAGCTAAATCCAAAATAATTAACTAGATACAGAATTAATCTGTAAACATAAATTCATAATTAAATACAAAATGAATCTGTGGACCCAAATTCACAACTAAGTACAGAAAACATGTGAATATAGATATTCCTAGCTCATAACTTTCATAGCTATATATACAGAATAAATCTGGGGACATAAATTCACAGGTAAGTCCAAAATGTATCTGAGGACGTAAATATGAGGTTAAATACAGAATATTTCTAGTTGTAAACATAAATTCATAACTTTCATATATATGCACAAAATAAATAATCAATTCATAGCTAAGTACTTCATCAATCTGTGAACATGATTCATTTTTGGGTAAAGAATAAAATGTATATGCAACCGTGAACACAAATTCATAACTTATTTTGATAGAAATCTATGGTTATTGTCAATAAATATCTTTAGCTACGAATATGAATGTGAATTAAATACAACATTCATATTGAATAAGATAAGGCGATTTCCACTTAAGTTTAGACATGTTTTTATCATTACTCACAAAGTTCTTACGTACCTAACACTGAATGAATAAGAATGAAATAGAATGTGCATGTTGATTAAAATTAGGCAATTTCCACTAAAGATGAGACACTATCGGTCATTACTCACGTGGTACATAATTATGTTTATAACACGTGTTTTAGCGTGTGATTAACATTAACCGGAAATCCGTTCAATTTCCAGCATCCTAATTGTAAGTTCTAATGTTATTGGTGAGCTAGAACTATTGTAGCAGTAATGACAAAAAGGTAAACGAAATTCAAAACTGAAGAAAGAGATTTGATACCACTACAGTATCAGTATTGTATCGTGTATCAGTGGATACCTGTAATGTAAGGCATGAAAAGACATAACAACCAAGGGCGACACTTAATTTGTTACAGTCTATGTGTATTTGGACCTTCTCGTAGTGTAAACCTGTTGTATTGCAAATATACAGCAAAAGTATTTTAACATTATAAACGCCTGTTCATAATAATAAAGTTAGACGTATACATCATCATAGGACCTTCCCTTAGTTTAGACCTATTGCATTGCCAACACACAGCAAAAGGATTGGGCACCAGTTATATATAACATTATAGACACTCGTTTCTAATAATAAAATTAGACATATGCATCATCATAAGGATGGCTAAATAGTGATAATTGTGTATAATACGATTATTATCGGGTGAGAAAGGGGGATAGAAAAAAGTGAAAGTGGGAGAGATCATGGAATTTTAATGAACAAAAGAGAAAATTAAAGATTATAGTTACACATTTTCGGACGTTTTTGGGGAATAGATTTAAATTGTGTTGTGTTCTAGCCTCCCTAGACCCCTATATACACCAGGGAAGGTCTAAATACACGTAGACTGTAACAATTCTAGCCCCCTGTAATGTCTGTTAATCTGCTATACACACTAGAGATGATCCAGATACACGAAGTCTGTAACAATTTCCCAGGTACCTATGATTACAACTAATGTTGACGCTTATAAATGAAACAGAAATCATATTATTTATCTATCTTGTAATTTAATTGAAGACAAATACACAGAAAACGTGTTACGTCTAGACAGCAATGGGTGACGCCATTACTAGCAACATTACACACATTGACTGTTGCTTGCTACATGAACCGTAACTCACACACATACACAGCAGGCTTAGTGTAAACTACGTAAAATATATATTGGCTATGTATATATACCTTGTGTCGGATCTGTAAGACACAATAGTCATGTGTTACAGTGTCTCCACCGCAGAAATGAATATTCGTCTTCTCGTGTGCACTTCGGATAACCATATGCCCGTTAATTTACTATAGTATTATTGTTTCCGTCATTTCAAAACGGAAAAACCTCTGGAAAATACAAGTAACAGGATACAAAAGGTCATTTCTAATTTAAGAAACTGTAACATATAGTAATCCGGACTAAAACATATTGTTATCCATTTTCTTAATATTTATTTCAGTAAGTTATCTACTAATTCACTACATCATCGTTCTAAAATATTAATGTACTGTAAAATGTCATATTTTGTCAACTGATAATGCACCAATAGCAATATAATCGTATAAATTTAGACAACAAACAGTCAGTCATGTGTTAATAGTACAGGTCCGACAGCTATACCTTATACATACGCACAGGCGTCGAATTCACAATGCATCAGGCAATTACATCATTTCTCTCCATTTGAAACGAGCATTGTGAAAGTTATTTACTGGTAATTCTTGCTATGGGGTAAACTTCATCACTAGCTCCATCTAAGAGTTCAGATGGAGGAGTAGTATTATTCTCTGCCGTAATGACTATTTATAGATTGGTAGTTTTTCATGGTAAATATAACACATACACATGCAAATGCCTAGCAATTTCAAGAAACACGGTGTCACATCATTCAAACATAACCAATATATTGAAAAGAAAAATAGCCATTATATCACTCCCCAGCAGATTAAATAAGTATGTTTGTTACGATATGTGTTTGTTATCCGTGAAAGAAATCATGAGCAGTCAGCCATGTGTAAATGTCTTGTACCCGATATTATACAGGTCCGACAGTAATACCTATTCGCTACAGGCGTCGAACAACATTAACGTTACAATATATAATGTGCAATCACATTATTTCTCTTAATTTCATGCAAGCATTTCCAAAACCTTTAAGTGGTATTTTTATATTGGTAAAAATCATACCTAGTTCCAACTAGTTCAGAGAGTACAGTAGCATTCGTCGTGTCCTACGGTAACGTATGCCATAATGTCTATTAATAGATTGGAAGTTTTTCAAAAATCAAAAATAAGATAGCTACAAATGTCTTTGTATTTCAAAAAATGTGTGTTGCATCAACCAAACAAAAGCAATATATTGAAAAAAACAATAGCCATTCTATCGATTCCCAGCAGAGTAAATATGTTTTGTTTTTTTCGTGAAAGAAACAATTGGCAGTAATCTACGTGTAAATGTTTTGAGGGGGATATTACAGGTAGTACCTCACTCGTTACAGGCGTCGAACAGCACTGAATTTACCATAAATTATATACATGTACATTATTTCACTTAATTTCACTGGAGCATTTCCACAGCGTGTTAATGGTAATTTTTAATATCAGTAAAACTCATTACTACCTCTAACTTATTCAGATAGTGCAGTAGCATTCTTCACTTCTTATGGACGAAGTATGCCATAATGTACATTTTGTATAACGCCTGTACATACAAATATCTTTGCATTTCAAAAAGTATGTGTCGCATCATACAAACAAAACCAATGTATTGAAAAGAACGAAAGCCGTTCTACCGATTCCTCGAAGAGTAAATATGTATTAATGTTACAGATTTATAATATATGAGATAAGGTTTTTTTACTGACAATAATATGTTTTAAATGTTTTTGAAAACGAAATGACAAGCATTACATTACATGTATATTAAACAGACATTTAAGTTTCCTACTTACGAAGGTAATTGCAAACCAAAACATATATATGGGTAATGCTTGTTGGAAAATCATTAACCTAAAGTGTTGATTGATCGTTATTCCTGGGCTCTGCCAATAACAGCCGACAAAGGAAAGCATCATACAATACTGACATCATACAACTATTCGTGATAATGGCATCTACAGTATACTTTTATAAAACATATGCATGGCCTTCGTCAGTATAATGTGACCGGGTTGGGTGTCCTACTGGATATCCTCGGTAGTATACTTCAGTGAGGCAGCACTATAAAGTCGGCATCAGTTCCGCGCTATCACAAGGAGACAAACACGAACATATCAGACCTTCAAAAAACACACACAATCGCCAGGAGCATCCATCTCGAGCACAGGGGCGGCTGTCGTCAAATTACCTAAGGTGCTGATAAGACCATAAGAAGTGTAAAACCAACTCCTACTCCCACAATGTTGAGTGTTCAATTAAGATTTTAGTTGGTTAACCAATGTGAACAATAACTGAAGCTGTACAGTTAAGATTATAATTCATGGCTTGTGTCATAATTTTAAAATCAGCATTTCTGGAAAAGCTGATAAAAAAATTAGGACAAGGTAATACCGACCGAATTTATATGTTTTTAAATAATATCTTATTAATTTTCATAGCCATTATATTACAGATCACGTGCCCCGGGCAACCACACATGAGCTAATATATTAATGATATGGATCGTTTGACAACATCCATAATTATATCAGTGTACATAAAGTAAAAACAATGCTGGCGAGTGGATAGACTGAGGCTTTGTTCAAGGCTAACCCTCTATTTAATTGCAAATCTAGCATAATCGATACTTAAATAAGAATTACACAAAATCCTGTGGTTAAATTTTATATGCTTATTTAATTGAAATAATTTTGACATTTATGCAAATAATCTAAACAACTATTAAATGGGACGAGGAAAATAGCATTTGTATTTATGTCATCTCAAATATAAACCACATGTGAACGGTAATTGTTTGTAGAAAAAAAGTATCTGAGAGTCTCACTATCTTAACATAGTAACAGCAAGTCCCGTTTATGTAATGCAGAAATGAATAAGTATAATACATGTATCAAACTACGTTGAACATATTTTATTATTAATAGCGTCTTTCTGGTGGTTTTTTCAAATGTTAAAGTTCTGTATTGTATCGAAATTTAGAAAAGGCCACAGACTTGACGTCAACAATAATGATATGCCAACAAAGAGAAAGAAATAATTTCAGGTACCTAAGTGGTTTTGATGATGTGGATGATCAGTGGGCAGACTTAATTGTACGGAGCCGGTTACAGAATGCCAAAACTATCTCCGCAGTTGACAATTAAGCTTGAGGAAACCACAATTATGTTCCCTAAGTCCAATACTTTTAAACACCATGTTTCATCGAAATCGAACATATTAATTTCTACCAAACAGAAGATAACAAAATGACAGCTACTCTATATTATTACAAATGAATTTCAGTTGTATTTGTAGTATTATGATGAATGACCTACATATCGGATTATATCAGCATTTAAACTAGTCAAAGATTTCCATTGCATTACCATTGTAACCATTTTTTTCGAAATAACCGAAAACGTATTTAGCATCCCTCAAAACCGCTATGTTCCCAATTTAGGCAAAATCATACATCACTTGAAATTCAATCAGAAACTTTCACTTCATTACTATGGCAACCGAATTATTCGAAACTGTTATAAACCACTATTCTTAGGCATCCTTAAAAGAATAATGTCACTTTACTGGGGCCAAAAGGAAAATTATAACCCAGTAGTGAAAATGGTACAACATCTGGATATTTAACGTCCTATTAACAGGGTCATTTAAGGAAGTGCCAGGTTTTGGAGGGGAAGAAAGCCGGAGTATCCCCTGAGAAAAACCACCGACCTACGGTCAGTACCTGGCAACTGCCCCACGTAGGTTTCGAACTCGCAACCCAGAGGTGGAGAGCTAGTGATAAAGTGTCGGGACACCTTAACCACTCAGCAAACGCGGCCTTTGTATGTGGGCAATGTTCCATAAACATGTGTAGCCTATCAGTGCTGACGATGGTTATCCAAACAACAACTCTATCAGTACTGACAATACATCTCCAAACAACAACACTATCAGTGCTGACGATAGTATCCAAACAACAACTCTATCAGTACTGACGATAGTATCCAAACAACAACTCTATCAGTACTGACGATAGTATCCAAACAACAACTCTATCAGTACTGACAATACATCTACTAACGACAACACTATCAGTGCTGACGATGGTTATCCAAGCAACAACTCTATCAGGACTGACGATAGTATCCAAACAACAAACAACTCTATCAGGACTGACGATAGTCTCCAAACAACAAACAACACTATCAGGACTGACGATAGTCACCAAACAACAAACAACACTATCAGGACTGACGATAGTCTCCAAACAACAACTCTATCAGGACTGACGATATGTCTCCAAACAACAAACAACACTATCAGGACTGACGATAGTCACCAAACAACAAACAACTCTATCAGGACTGACGATAGTCTCCAAACAACAACTCTATCAGGACTGACGATAGTCTCCAAACAACAAACAACACTATCAGGACTGACGATAGTCTCCAAGCAACAACTCTATCAGGACTGACGATAGTATCCAAACAACAAACAACTCTATCAGGACTGACGATAGTCTCCAAACAACAAACAACACTATCAGGACTGACGATAGTCACCAAACAACAAACAACACTATCAGGACTGACGATAGTCTCAAAACAACAACTCTATCAGGACTGACGATATGTCTCCAAACAACAAACAACACTATCAGGACTGACGATAGTCACCAAACAACAAACAACTCTATCAGGACTGACGATAGTCTCCAAACAACAACTCTATCAGGACTGACGATAGTCACCAAACAACAAACAACTCTATCAGGACTGACGATAGTCTCCAAGCAACAACTCTATCAGGACTGACGATAGTATCCAAACAACAAACAACACTATCAGGACTGACGATAGTCTCCAAACAACAACACTATCAGGACTGACGATAGTCACCAAACAACAAACAACACTATCAGGACTGACGATAGTCTCCAAACAACAACTCTATCAGGACTGACGATATGTCTCCAAACAACAAACAACACTATCAGGACTGACGATAGTCACCAAACAACAAACAACTCTATCAGGACTGACGATAGTCTCCAAACAACAACTCTATCAGGACTGACGATAGTCTCCAAACAACAAACAACACTATCAGGACTGACGATAGTCTCCAAACAACAACTCTATCAGGACTGACGATAGTCACCAAACAACAAACAACACTATCAGGACTGACGATAGTCCCCAAACAACAACTCTATCAGGACTGACGATATGTCTCCAAACGACAACACTATCAGGACTGACGATAGTCTCCAAACAACAAACAACTCTATCAGGACTGACGATATGTCACCAAACAACAAACAACACTATCAGGACTGACGATAGTCACTAAACAACAAACAACTCTATCAGGACTGACGATAGTCACCAAACAACAACACTATCAGGACTGAAGATAGTCTCCAAACAACAAACAACTCTATCAGGATTGACGATAGTCTCCAAACAACAACTCTATCAGGACTGACGATAGTCTCCAAACAACAAACAACTCTATCAGGACTGACGATAGTCTCCAAACAACAACTCTATCAGGATTGACGATAGTCTCCAAACAACAACACTATCAGGACTGACGATAGTCTCCAAACAACAAACAACACTATCAGGACTGACGATAGTCTCCAAACAACAACACTATCAGGACTGACGATAGTCTCCAAACAACAACACTATCAGGACTGACGATAGTCTCCAAACAACAACACTATCAGGACTGACGATAGTCTCCAAACAACAACTCTATCAGGATTGACGATAGTCTCCAAACAACAACACTATCAGGACTGACGATAGTCTCCAAACAACAAACAACACTATCAGGACTGACGATAGTCTCCAAACAACAAACAACACTATCAGGACTGACGATAGTCTCCAAACAACAAACAACTCTATCAGGACTGACGATAGTCTCCAAACAACAACTCTATCAGGACTGACGATAGTCTCCAAACAACAACTCTATCAGGATTGACGATAGTCTCCAAACAACAACACTATCAGGACTGACGATAGTCTCCAAACAAACAACAACTCTATCAGGACTGACGATAGTCTCCAAACAACAACACTATCAGGACTGACGATAGTCTCCAAACAACAAGCAACTCTATCAGGATTGACGATAGTCTCCAAACAACAAACAACACTATCAGGACTGACGATAGTCTCCAAACAACAAACAACTCTATCAGGACTGACGATAGTCTCCAAACAACAAACAACAGCCCTATCAGGACTGACGATAGTCTCCAAACAACAAACAACACTATCAGGACTGACGATAGTCTCCAAACAACAACAACACTATCAGGACTGACGATATGTCTCCAAACAACAACACTATCAGGACTGACGATAGTCTCCAAACAACAAACAACTCTATCAGGACTGACGATAGTCTCCAAACAACAAACAACACTATCAGGACTGACGATAGTCTCCAAACAACAACACTATCAGGACTGACGATAGTCTCCAAACAACAAACAACTCTATCAGGACTGACGATAGTCTCCAAACAACAAACAACTCTATCAGGACTGACGATAGTCTCCAAACAACAAACAACAGCCCTATCAGGACTGACGATAGTCTCCAAACAACAAACAACACTATCAGGACTGACGATAGTCTCCAAACAACAACACTATCAGGACTGACGATAGTCTCCAAACAACAAACAACTCTATCAGGACTGACGATAGTCACCAAACAACAAACAACACTATCAGGACTGACGATAGTCTCCAAACAACAACACTATCAGGACTGACGATAGTCTCCAAACAACAAACAACACTATCAGGACTGACGATAGTCTCCAAACAACAACTCTATCAGGACTGACGATATTGCCCCTAATGACTCTTTCAGTGTTGGTGGGTCGTTAAGAATATGATAACTATCAGTACAGACAAAGGGTCTCGAGAGCAACGAATGCTGAGCAAAAAATAAGATACCAACAGTTAGAGGGAAACATGGTGAGCTGTCTGCAGAGAACCTACGATAACTGCCCTTTATGTATGGCGTAAGAATTGTATCTACTGCTCCCAAAGCATGAACGTAAAAGGCAAAGATTAGATTTGGGATCTTATATATAAAAGTGGAGAGTAGCTCATCTTACTAGCTCTGGGTATGGGGAATTTCCTTTTAAAGTGTACCCTGAACGAAAAAAGGTAATCAAATATGTTATTCTTTGTAACCACCAAAGAAGAATGTCGCAAACCGCATCAAAATCGGTTGGCCGAGTGCCGAGATATCGCACATCGAAGTACGCGATTTGCACCTGTCGGTCGACTGATAATTTGGAACTCTTCAGTCTATGACGTCACAGGTTGAACGGAGTGACTGTTATGGTGGCCAGTAGCATAGAGGACAGTGTGAACAGAAGCAGCACAAACATGTCTGAATACGATCTTGACATGAGATTTGAGGTTGTTGAATTTGACGAATATTGCCGACAAGAAGTCGGAATCCAACAATATAAGTTTGAGTTTAAAAAAAAATAAAAAACAAAATAGTGAAATTGACTCTGAAAATGACCGCTTGGTTAACACAGACTGGTGTTATAATCGGTCGATCACCAATAAATGTATATTAGTTATGTGTTTACCATTTCTTAATCATTACCAAAGAAAGGAACACAGTATCAACATTTTTAAATAAAATAATGTGCCATTTCATTCGCAAATTAATATTCAAATAAACATACCAACAATACAACAGTTCTGGATACTCTGGTTTGTGAGAAAAGACGAACACACGTACAGTAAATTCATGCGTTATATATATTCTATACAAAACCCGCTTCTAGTCATGAAGGACACTTAATTTAGAAAGTAATATATTATAATCATCGTGATCTTCAATAGACTAAATCTCTCACGTATGAATACCAGTGTTGAAGTCTACAACAAACTTCTACATATACCGATTTTATCCCTTTTTTTACATGCCATGATCTCCGGGATTAAGAACGATTAAATGCTTGAGAAAGATATAATTTATATACGATCGTTGTCATTGAAATTATATAAAAGTGATTCGCAACATTTATGATATAATTGATACTTTCTGCACATGTATAAAGCATAGGTACTTATTAAAACCATCATTTTAGCTCCGTTTTTTATGATAAAACACATACAACTTATTTCATCGTGACTAATCATTATTAATACTAATACTTATAAACTCGCAATGATTTTCGTGTATGATTTTTTTCAAATGTTATGTATTTTTTGCTATTATTATGTCATTATTGTGAAGTGATCGAGAGCCTTGTGGTTTTGCTTTCCATTCGTGTTGCAAGTCATATCTTCACTTAAACATGTTTGAATGGGTTAGTATACCACTAAACAATTACGAGGTGTGAAATTACGGTCCACAAGCTCGTCACACCTGTCACTGCACCACAGGTGTCTGTGATTTCTGGTGTTCTAATCGACGGGGTGTTCTCCATTTGCCCACTTTTTAAAGTTCAAAGAAAAGTGTTGATATAGGAGAACAAAGGAAAACCAATTATAGTCTGTTCCATTTTAATTTTACCTGTGTTTTACCTGTAGTCATTTACCTGTGCTACCTGGAGAAAGTGGGGAAATAGAGATATATATACCTGTGGATGTAACATTAATATTACATTAATTTCATTTTATGGAAAATATTATAATACAAATGCGTTCATTCATTTAAGACACATTTTACATAACATTACAATATGTTACTTTAAATACATTATGCGATACATAACTACAGTTACATATCAATACATTTTAATTAAAAATTAAATGTTTTAGAAAGAAGACATGTAATGAGTACTAATGACATAAAACTAAATTATACAACGACAGACAAACAAATTGTATATAGATAATACATTTCAATCAGCAACATATATCACCAAGAAAAAACTAAATGCATTAATTTCATTTTTTTATGGAAGATATTACACTATAAATCCCTTCATTCATTTAAGACATATTTTAGATATCATAACAATATGTTACTTTAAATACATTATGCGATACATATCGACTACAGTTTCATATCATTACATTTTAATTAAACATTATTTTACCATATACATGTAAATTTCATGAGATGGAAACAATTCATTTATACTAAAGTGTAGACTAGTGGGTACATCTGTCCGTCTATGTCTGCATGGATGGTATAAATCTGATAGAAAAGCTTGGGCAGGTTTCAGAAGTTTCAGAAGTTTTTTATTTGACACTAAGATCATATATACGATACATGAGCAACACCAGAATATACACAAATAATTAACATTAGACAATAAATCGCACTGGTATAGTTAACATGGAGACTGAAATGTTTGCATAATAAAGGTGAAGAATGTTCCTTCGCAGTAGATGGTGTCGGCGTTGGCGAGGTCAAATAAGCTGTCCGTGGTTGGAAAGCTGATGATCCGCGAGTCATCTCCATCATTCAGTCATTAATATTATTGGACATTGTTACATATGATCATTGTAAATTGGTGAAATTTTATTGTTATTATAAGTAATGATAAAATGATTATTAGAAAATCTTTGATTTTAGATAATTAGTTCATTATAGTCTATAAATGCAATTAATATATATATATATTGTAATTTATTGCATTTTTTCTTAATTAATAAGTTTTTCTTGATATGTACATCCTATAAGTATAAGTTACCATCATGATATAATCAGGTAACAGGTGAAAAACACAGGTAAAAAACACAGATAAAAAATACAGGTAAATTTAGGTTAACTACTCTGAAGTAGACTATAATTCTTGTCACAACACTCCCCTCGTTATAGGATTTTAAAAAGTGGGCAAATGGAGATACAGCCTAATCGACACACGCCGATAATTGCTTGTGAGCTCACGTGTTTTGTTTATGTGCACTTCAAAAAAGTTCCGAAGACATGCTTTTACAGGTTGTACATAAATTGAGCTTGAATTTTATTTAAAATTGCGTTTATACTATAGGGAATACATCTTCAAGTTGTTGAAATCAAACACGTTATTTTTGGAATGAAGTGAGTCGTTTTCCTTACAAACGAAAAAAATCGTACCTCAAAGGTTTGTCTATAGAATAATTAACCTACGTTGCCTCATTCATATACCCATGATGTTGAAAATTTACTCTATGAATCTTGTCTGGGAGTTAATAATCTTTCATGGACACGTTTTATCAATTGCGAACAATTACCCAAAAATCACAAATAACGGTATCATTGCTGTTTTGGCTAATAAAAAAATCAAAATGATTAGCATTTATTTCACATCTTGTATGAATTGCATTTTAAACTTGTATTACTTGAAGTATTGTAACCAAAATCAATACTGGTACATTTGTATGTAACAAACCGGTCATACCCTCATAATTAAGGCTATATGATCGATGTAAGTCATTTTAAACGGCCCGTTATTCAAATGTCATAATGTTACAACGACTCGTTAAAATAAAAAAAATAAAAATTTAAATATACATGTTATATACGACCTGTTGTAATATATACGACCAGCTGTTATAATAGAAAATAAATAAGATGATACACGTTGTATTTGGCCCGTTAGAATAGAAAATTAGTAAGATGTTACATGTTGTATGTGGCTCGTTATGGGAGAAAATGGCCCGTTTAAAAAGAAAATTATATGCCCCTGGTTTCGGTAGCACTTGTTATTAACTAATTCACAAATATAACTCAGAGAGTTTATTCAGCACTTTCATTTTTGTTGTCTTATTCGCATTAATTACAGGCACGTGTTCACGTTTGTTTCTACATATTTCCTATATGGCCGCTCCGATCGTGTTCAACCTGTGACGTCACAGGTCAGAGGTCACCAAAACGAGGTATTCGGCTTTGGGCTTCAGGTGTGTTTTCGAGAAAAATCGCAATTACTCGGTAATGGGTCGGCCGATTTTGATGCGGTTTTCTGCATTCTTGTTTATTAATCAATACCAATAACATATTAAAATATAATTTTTCGTTCAGGGTACACTTTAACCTAGTGGTAGGATGTTTGCTTTGAGAGAGAAAGACAGTTTGCACGAGGCCCGGGGAAGAACATTTTTCATTACTTCTTCATATTACCTTTATTTTCTCTTCTTTCTAGTATCTCTCTTCACATTACCTCAATTTTGACCTTGAGTTGAGCGTTTGCCGCTGTGAGAAAGGCTTTGGGTTCTGACCCTTGGCTGAGACATACCAGGGTATGTAAAAAATGGTAGTTGCTACTTCTGCTTCGTCCTCAGCGTTTGCGGGAGTGGGACGAATTGTTTGCAATCTAATTAAAATATATATGCTCATTCTCACTAAGTTACATGAACAGCTGACGACATCGCATAAGGGGTCACGTCAGGATGACATTTTGGATTTCGTAAATTTCGTATGTGTGAAATACCATAGCTAGAGTGTATAGCTTGCATAATATGTCAATCTGTTCCCAGTCATTTCGTCCAACAAAGCCTATAGCTATATGCATGCTGTACCGAAATGGTTAGCTTCATATGCATAATGTTACGAAAGGATGAGATCGATGACATCGAAAAATTGACAATTCGACCTGAAAGTGAAATATTGAAATAACAATGTTCACAAGAACGTGATCACTTATGCGATGCTGTTTTATGTTCGTGTAACGTAGTGAGAATGACCATTTAGATTTTAATTCGATTGAATTGTTTGCGCCTTGTCAGTATAATGTGACCGGATAGGGAAACATATTATTTTATGCTGGGTTTTTTTATACGTTTTGCTGACCATTTATTGGTATTATATGACCTATTGTGTGTTGAAGTGGCGTTATTCTAGAGCTTTCCAATATTTCAATAACAGAAGACAAATGAGAAAAACAAAGCTTGCACCTACAATAACGTGCCCGTTGTCAGTATGATATGACTAGATTGAGTGTCCTACGTGGCATTTTCGGAATTATTCTTCAGTGAGATAGCACTATAAAGTTGATATCATTTCCGTACCATCACAAGCAGACAGGCAGGACGATACTTCAACTTACAAAAACGCATAAAGATAACCACTACATGTATGTATTTTGCACACAGGAGAGGCGGTATTTAACTGCCCATAGCTATTGATATGACGTTAAACAGTACAAAACCCAACCAAACCAATCAGCGAACCAATAAATGTAAGTTGAAATTGTTTTGAGAATGAAAAGGCCTGCATGTCAATTATTGAAACAAATGCGATGTACCTGAACGTACGAATACCACGACAAAATAGTAAATTACCTACCTTCTCTTCATCAGCGTCACGACCCAACAGGAGTTACCAATCCATTTAATGTCAAATCCTTACTAGATATTACATACAGGGATGTCTTTGTATTTATATGATCATAATCAACAAAAAATATATCTTTAAAATTTTGATCAAAGCAGTGGAAGAACTGTTTCCTTTTTCCGTGTTTCAGCACGTTTACGAGAGGAAAACAAAATGGACGACGGTAGGACAAGATTTGACAGCTGTTTGTTCATTAAAGTAATATCTCGAACTTCATTTTCATAACATACACGTCATAAACGTGACTAGATGAAAACAAACATGCATCAATTACAAACAATTAATCATGTTAACATATTGACTGAAGTAAAACGTACAGAGTATTAGAGATCTTTTGACCAGGCTTTTAAGGACTCGCACAACTAAATGTTTCACTATATGTTATAACTAGAGAATACAACTTATCAATCGCTAATTTGAAGTTTAACTGATGTGAAATTGATATCAAACTAAAGTTTGAATGCTTTCACTATCTGAGAAATGATATTACTAGATAGTTTTAATGGCATATAAAAACATACAGGCATTCTAAATACAAAAATCTTAATATTTACATGGGACGGGGAAACTCTAACCTTGGGAATTTCCAACACTTTCACATATTCTATTTTCAGTATATTACTGTATTTTTGGTTTTCAGGTTTTAAGAGATTAATCTAAGACTTTATTCTTGTACACAAGAGTGTCTAATCCATATGTCAATTACTTCGGAAAAGAGCTACAAACCTCAGAAACACACTTGGCTCGGGTGAAACAGCAGCTGTTTGAATTGGCTGAATTAGCTTTGCGAGTCCGGATATATTGCCCTCACGTTCCACTTACAAGCCAAATATCAAATAGTTCCTGAAATTTTCTTGGTATACAGGTAATGCAATGGTACGTCAAACAGGAGATTCCGTCTTCAGTGTTTCCATCTGTACCTCAGAATGCTGTTTAGACAAGGAAGTCAATATTAGATTGGTGTATAAACAAGGATATCTGGAGGTAAACAAGTCGGGAAGACGGCGATAAAACCGTGTACCATAGACACCGGCTAGTTACCTGTATCGCGTGCTGCAATACAATGCATGTTATTTATTGATCGAACATCTGGGGGGAAAATGACGAAAATAAACAGGCTTAATTTGAAGTCACGTGATTGTATAAAAACACAAGTGGATAACATTTCTAAGTGTGATTAAGATACAATGAATACTGAGTAGTAATTAGGGAAAAAGATGCAACATACAGCTATTTCGTCCTCCAGAGTAAGGAATTAATCAAGCAGGTTTACTTCAAACAAGAGATCCCAGAGGGATCTTGGCGCCCACCATTGAATGTTCTTCATAGGTTCCATGTCAGATTGATCTTTTCTCTACTTTTCTCTTCTTCTAAGTCTTACTAATCTGTGTAAACTCAGAAGAAACCTCTAGTACTTTTCAAACAAGGGAAACCTATATATAAAATTTAAGATTTAGGCACCAAGGGGAACCTATATATATGGAATTTGAGAAAGATTCCTTCAGTGCTTTCTGAGAAATAGTGATAACAAACTTCAATTGTCAAAATCCAAGATGGCTGCTTGTCGGCCATGTTGTTTTCCGATTGGTCTCAAAATGCAATATGCATAACTAGGCACCTGGGGGAACCTACATATGAAATTTCAGGAAGATCCCTTCATTAGTTTCTTAGTAATAGTGTTAACCAGTTTCAATTTTCGAAATCCAAGATGGCTGCCTGTCGGCCATGTTGTTTTCTGATCGGTCCCAAAATGCAATATGCATAACTAGGCACCAAGGGGAACCTACATATGAAATTGGAGAAAGATCCAATCAAAACTTTCTCAGAAATAGCGATAACAAACTTCTATGGTCAAAATCCAAGATGGCTGCCTGTCGGCCATGTTGTTTTCCGATCAGTCCCAAAATGCGATATGCATTACTAGGCACCAAGGGGAACCTACATATGAAATTTGAGAAAGATCCCTTCAGTACTTTCTCAGAAATGGCAATAACAAACTTTAATGGTCAAAATCCAAGATGGCTGCCTGTCGGCCATGTTGTTTTCCGATTGGTCTCAAAATGCTATATGCATAACTAAGCACCAAGGGGAACCTACATAACAAATATGAAAAAGATCCCTTTAGTACTTTCACAGAAATAGCGATAACAAACTTCAATTGTCAAAATCCAAGATGGCTGCCTGTCGGCCATGTTGTTTTCAGATCGGTCTCAAAATGCAATATGCATAACTAGGCACTAAGGGGAACCTACATATGAAATTTGAGAAAGATCCCTTCAGTGCTTTCTTAGAAATAGCGATAACAAACTTCAATGGTCAAAATCCAAGATGGCTGCCCGTCGGCCATGTTGTTTTCCGATCGGTCCCAAAATGCAATATGCATAACTAGGCACCAAGGGAAACTAACATATGAAATTTGAGAAAGATCCCTTCAGTACTTTCTCAGAAATAGCGATAACAAACTTCAATGGTCAAAATCCAAGATGGCTGCCCGTCGGCCATGTTGTTTTCCGATCGGTCCCAAAATGCAATATGCATAACTAGGCACCAAGGGAAACCCACATATCAAATTTGAGAAAGATCCCTTCAGTACTTTCTTAGAAATAGCGATAACAAACTTCAATTGTCAAAATCCAAGATGGCTGCCTGTCGGCCATGTTGTTTTCCGATCGGTCCCAAAATGCAATATGCATAACTAGGCACCAAGGGAAACTAACATATGAAATTTGAGAAAGATCCCTTCAGCTCTTTCTCAGAAATAGCGATAACAAACTTCAATGGTCAAAATCCAAGATGGCTGCCTGTCGGCCATGTTGTTTTCCGATCGGTCCCAAAATACAATATGCATAACTAGGCACCAAGGGGAACCTACATATGAAATTTGAGAAAGATCCCTTCAGTACTTTCTGAGGATTAGCGATAACAAGAATTGTTTACGGACGGACGGACGGACGGACGGACGGACGGAGGGAGGGACGGACGGACGGACGGACGGACCACGGACCACGGACGCAGGGCGATTTGAATAGCCCACCATCATCAGATGGTGGGCTAAAAATATCATTTAAGTGCAATACTAATGAAATTGGTGGTTTGAGAGAATATATAGTCAAACCTGTGTGTAAAGGACACCTAAGGGATAAGGCAAGTGTCCTTTATAGAGAGGTGTCCTTTATATAGAGGTTCAATGAGTTATGTCAATTATAAACGAAGAAACAAACCAGGTCTGTTTACAGTACGCTATATATCTGCTGATTTATTATATTTAAACACTGAAACAAATGAAAAAAAGACAAATAATTAGATAAATGCTTAATTAATTTTCAATAATTCATCTGACACAAAAATTGAAGTTGATATTTTTAATGGTTTATATTGAGCCTATAGTTTCAAAAAAAAATCACAATATCATACTACAATGTATTGTAATTATACACATGGGAAATGGAGGGAAAAATTAACAACATAACACCATTGTTTCAATACTGAAAAGGAACAAGAAACACAATTAGAAATTGCCCTGGTTTAATTTATAGGGAAAAAAGATGTTATAGACCTGCAATAATGGTGTGATTGAAATATAGATGTAACCACTCTGTCATCTGTTAGGGAAGCTGCAGTGGATACAATGACTCTGTTGTGCATTTAATTGATCAGGGTATTGATCGTCCTCATTGGTACACAATTCCCTTCCTCATCTTGCGCCAGTGTTAACTGGGTGGTTTCACGGCCTACGTCTGATCCCTGTGTTAGACTCGTCCTATATAGTCAACCTCAAAGTTGACAATGTACTAAACATACATGGACGAAATTCATTGACGACAGTGTGGTTCCCTATATTTCAATTGTATGCCATTATTTGTTTTATTTTATATCTTCTTAGCTCGCCTCTTGATGAGAGGGGACCTTATATTGTCAACCCGGCGTCGGCGTTGTATTCTGAATGATAAGTTTTTTTGGTGAAAGTGTTGAAAGAATGTTCTTCACTCCTAAATAAGTATTCTATTTGGTTATGGAATTGCTGTGGGGTTAACTATTTCTTATCGGAGAAGGAATGAATAATTGTTTCGGGAAAAAAGTTTACCATAAAAAGATAATTTCAATGTTTCCTTCGATGCAAAACCTAATTTAAACACGTTTATATATTTTTCCTTTAAATATTGCAATATGTCTTGTTACAATATCAGTGTGTTGGGATATACATGCAGATTACAGTTGGTGAGCTCGTCTCCTAATGATAAGTGTGATGCATAGTGATACATTGCAAGACAAGCTTTGTACTGATGGTGAACCTACCCCCTAATTCTAATGTGAGGTATAGTGATATACAATGTGAGGAGAGTTTTGTACCGATGGCGAACTCGCCCCCTTATTCTAGTGTGAGGTATAGTGATATACCATGTGAGGAGAGTTTTGTACCGATGGTGAACTCGCCCCCGAATTCTAGTGTGAGGTATAGTGATATACCATGTGAGGAGAGCTTTGTACCGATGAGGAACTCGCCCCCGAATTCTAGTGTGAGGTATAGTGATATACAATGTTAGGCGAGCTTTGTACCGATGGTGAACTCGCCCCCTAATTCTAGTGTGAGGTGTAGTGATATACAATGTGAGGAGAGCTTTGTACCGATGGTGAACTCGCCCCCTAATTCTAGTGTGAGGTGTAGTGATATACAATGTGAGGAGAGTTTTGTACCGATGGTGAACTCGCCCCCTAATTCTAGTGTGAGGTATAGTGATATACAATGTGAGGAGAGTTTTGTACCGATGGTGAACTCGCCCCCTAATTCTAGTGTGAGGTATAGTGATATACAATGTGAGGAGAGTTTTGTACCGATGGTGAACTCGCCCCCTAATTCTAGTGTGAGGTATAGTGATATACAATGTTAGGAGAGTTTTGTACCGATGGTGAACTCGCCCCCTAATTCTAGTGTGAGGTATAGTGATATACAATGTGAGGAGAGCTTTGTACCGATGGTGAACTCGCCCCCTAATTCTAGTGTGAGGTTAAGTGATATACCATGTGAGGAGAGCTTTGTACCGATGAGGAACTCGCCCATCCAATGCTAGTGTGGGGTACATGTATAGTGATATACCATGTGAGGCGATCTTTGTACAGGTAACTTTCCGATTGTTTCTTTTTTATTCGGTTATGATATAGAAAATAAGCTATTTGTTAAGTATATTATTAAAAATACACAACAAAAAGTTCCAAAATCCCATTTTCAAGACATTTTTTATTATATTGCACATAGTTAAAATATATATACAATGCATATACATAATGTAGCTGACTTTTCTAGATGACCAATCGACAAGCCACAGGCATTTAGGTCAGGTTGTTACATATATTTCCCTTAGATCTCGCATTTCTATTGGGATGCATTACATCATCATATACGTGGAATGCTGACAATCTTGTGAAACAAGCATATATATTGTACTGGCTATTGGTAAAGCAATACCCATACCGCCGCCACTAAAATAGTAATAGTGAGCTTGACATTCACACTAAAACCCCTGATATATGTCACAGATAGCATGATTCTTTATCGGACTAATATTAAGAATATAGCCATATTTGCTCCTCAATGAGTTCTGATCCACTTCCCCGCTCTACACAGAGAAAGTAGCCTCGAACCACTGAAGTTTCGTGGATGGCAGAATCAAAATACTGACAAGTATTACCAGCGACTCAATCAGACCTTACTTAAACTTGTAAACGTTTAAACTCATTCCTCTAACAATATAACTGCAGTATTTCACAAATTCAACTTTGCTACACTATCTCCAAAAAATCAACTTAACTGCAGTTTTAAAATATTCAACATTTTTGCAGTTTTTACCTCATTCAACTAACAATATAACTGCAATATCTCATAAATTCAACTTTACTGCAGTTTCTCACAATTCAATTGTGTTGCACTAACCTTAACAAATTAAACTTAACTGCAGTATCTCTCTCAACAATTCAATTTAGTTTCAGTATCTCACAAATTCAAATTTGCTGCAGTATCTCACAAACTCAAGTGATAGTGTGATGCTATGGTGAGTGAATATGAACTAAATATGTCCAGGAGATGTTCCATACACAAGCTTACCATGGATAAACAGAAAAGTGATTATATTACATCCCCTTTATAAATGTACTATAATAGAACAAGCTAGTGGTATATATCAAGTTAAGCCACCAATCATTATTTTGTAGTTATCATTTTTACCGTGTTTTACGAAGAAATTCAATGGACAACAGCATAGAACTAAATTACCACCACGTGAAGACGACCTGGAGAAAACGTGGTTCCCAATGCCATAGATATTGAAAGCATCGAGTTAGTAGATGCCAGTAACTACGAATAAATGGGCAACTACGAACGACTTCACGATACAGACATAGAGGATAAGGGGCAACTATGAAAGACTTCAGGACATATACACTGAGGAGAATGGTTAAATGTTCACAACATATTATATTCATTACCTTACTACATTTTGGTTATCATCAATCGAGATTAAAGGTCACGCTTGACCTGCAATTTCTTCATTAGGTTTACGATGTTGGCATCATCATTTTTACTGCGTTTTTAGGAATAAATTATCTATGGACAACAGCATAGAAGTAACTAACGACCACTCAAGAGGAAGCGTATGCTCCCTGCTGTAAAGACGACTGGGAGTATGTGATTCCCAACGCCGTAGTTCATGACAACATGGAGGTACTCGAGGTCAGTAACTACGATGACATTTATAGTTACGAATGACTTTAGGATCAGATACTGATAATAATGGCAACATGTCTCGTGATTCAAAGGAGGAATTTACGGTCCAACGACAAGAGGGTATGACGAAAAAATGATTAAAATGTCAGTTCTGATAATGAGTACACCACAATTCAACAAATGTCACAGACAAACATGTTTTTTTTTAGTTTAAAACCCTGTGAACAGGAAAGGTCATTTTTGAAGCAGTGTCATATTGGAGTGGATGTTGGCTACCTCACTGGATATGGGAGGCTCATCGCATGCTATCCAGCGCAATTAGGGTAGTTTCATATGATATCTTGAAAGGGAGTTTATCATAGAAACACGTAAACGCATGGACGCTAAGATTATAGTATACTATTTATGTCCTTTGTAAGTTGGACTATAACAGCACAAGCCAGCAATATACCCCGTGAACACTCGGACAGATTAGTTAGGTTATTGAGAAGGGAAAGGGATTAAATATATTTGAGCCAACGATTATTAGTGTTCTCATTTTTACCGCGTTTTTTACGAAGGCAACACCATAGAACTTACCATCAGAAACAACGACCACTCAAGAGGAAGCGTTTTCTCCCTCCTGTAAAGACGCCTGGGAGTATGTGATTCCCAACGCCGTAGTCCATGACTACATCGAATTACTCGAGGTCAGTAACTACGATTAGATGAATGGGCAACTATGAACAGCTGCAGGCTGCAGACACTGATGAGAATATGCAACTACGAATGGCTGCAGATTACAGACACGATGAGAATGTTTGTGTTCACAACATGACATTATAACATCAAATTTTTACCTTATTGCAATTTGGTAATCTTCAGTCAAGATTAAAAGTCACGCTTTACATGGTTTTTTTTCTAAAAAGGCATGTGGAGAAAAGATCTCGTGTTTATCATCCTGTCGTTACAATCTTTTACCATGTTTTTACCAAGAAATTGAACTAAGGGAGCGTGAGCCGTTGATATAAAAAAAATGGTGATACTCTATGACTCGAACTATAAAAAGATACTATCTATGACTGAGCGCTGAGGACATCGGGGAGAATGGTGACATGTTCGTGTTCACAACACAAGAGGCCAGAGAGCCTGCATCACTCACCTGGGTATTTCAGTTATCATGGTAAAATACTTTCATCTAAGTTACATTACAATTATTACTATACTTTATTTGCTGCCATTCCCATCAATGGTTCAAACCAAATGTGGAACAACTCATGTCATTCTTCAAGAAAAAGATGAAGTACTTTGAGTATCTTTTATAAATATTTCCCTTATTGGGCCCCGACTCCCCAGCCAAAATGTAGCCACACCTTTCCTTAAAAAAGATAAGATCCCATTTGCTCAAGATATATATATAATTTTCTATGTCAAATTTCATCAAAATCCATTCAGGTGTTAACTGTTTGCCTCCATTTCTCATATTGGGACCCTGCCCCTACAACCCCAGGGGAGGCACGTCCTCAGTTTATGCAACATAAGACCAACTTTGCCCAATAATGCCCCAGACACAATTTCATCAAAATCCATTCTGGCGCTCAGGACTAATAGGGATATAAAGGAAATGTTGACAAGTTGCTGCATGCCAGACACAGACACGGGGAAGACAGACGCTGCGCCATGGAATAAGCTCAGAGACACTTCAGGCCATGTAAGCTAATGATATTATACCATTCAATATTTATCTTTTCACATTTTGTTAATCATTGTCACGATTAAAGGTCACCTTTTACTTTCACTTTCGAAAAAAAGGCCTGTGTTGAAAACATGCCTTGTTTTTTTTAATCCCGTTGTTATCAATTGTTATCATGTTTGTTGAAGAAATTCTATTAATAGCATAGAAATAACTAATGATCAGTAACAAAAAATACTTTAACTTTCGAAAAAAGGCCTGTGTTGAAAACATGCCTTGTTTTTTCATCATGTTGTTACCAATTTTTATCATGCTTTTTGAAGAAATTCTATGAACAGCATAGAACTTACGATCAGTAACGACAACTCAAGAGGAGACGTGTGCTCGGTCGTGTTAAGACGACCTGGAGTATGTAGCTGCCAACTTCGTTGACCACATATACATTGCAATACTCGATGGCATCAACTATCAAAACGGGCAACTATGAATGGCTGCTAGTTGAGGACACTCGAGGAAAATGCCTACATGTTGGTGTTCACAACATAAAATTATATTCTTTACCTTTTTCATTTTAGTTATCACAAATAGAGATCAAGGGTCACCCTTGACAAACCCTTTCTTCATTATGTTCATTATCCTGTCATTTATACTGCGTTTTTACAAACAAATTCTATGGACAGCACCATAGAACTAAGTTACAATCAGTAACAACGACCACTCGAGAGGAGAAGTATGCTCCCTGCTGTTAAGATGACGGGGAATATGTGATTCCCAACGCCGTAGTTCATGACAACATGGAGGTACTCGAAGTCAGTTACTACGATGAAATGAATAGTTACGAATGACTTTAGGATCCCGATACTGATGACAATGGGCAACTACGAACCACTTCAAGAAACGGATACTGATGACAATGGACAACTACGAACCACTTCAAGAAACGGATACTGATGACAATGGGCAACTAAGAACAACTTTAGGATACGGATACTGATGACAATGGGCAACTAAGAACAACTTTAGGATAGACACTGATGACAATGGGCAACTACGAACGGCTTCAGGATACGGATACTGATGACAATGGGCAACTACGAACGGCTTCAGGATACGGATACTGAAGACAATGGGCAACTAAGAACAAATTTAGGATAGACACTGATGACAATGTTTGTGTTCACAAAAAGATACTATACTATTAAATTCTTTACCTTATTACATTTTGGTAATTACTGGTCAAGATAGAAAGTCGCACTTAATCTGCTCCTTCAAGAAAAAAATAGACATCTGTAGAATATTCCTCATGAACACCAACAACAGATTTTGTTCATATTCACTCAATAACATAACAACAAAGTTCTACAATGGAATAGATCTGATGATCTGCAGGGAAGGATCACGTTCAAAGGTCGCATTTGACCACTTATAAATTACCTGTGTACAGAATATCAATTAAGTCCCGGGACAGATTTATTTTCATTAAAGGGAGGTTTTGAGATAGCTAGGTGTCTACCTACCCAGTACACGAGTACCCAATATATTTACTTTTCTTATTTCACAATACGTTTTATCATGGTGGGGATCGGGTGGTCTGAAGATACAAACTCAAAATGGCGGTCATCAGTGAAGAAAGTACTCATTATAAAGACTTTCCAGAGTTGTGAGCATATATGTCATACTGTTTTCTAGACATATCCATACCTCATATTTGCTAAAACAGTCTGTACTTTTCCGTAACATTCTGACCAAAGTTTTGAACCAAATTCATCAGTTTAATGTTCTCTAATTTGAAAGTTTGGTAATGTTCTCTAATTTGAAAGTTTGGTCAGAATGTTGGGGAAGACTAAAGACTGTTCTTACACAGAATTATCTTTGTGGGAAGGGTGGGAGGCAAATGCATTTAAATTAAATGGGTAAATGTTTTAATTATTTTATGGGTGGTGGGGTCTCTCAAAAAATGCCTCCCACCCCTCCCACACAGATAGTTTTGGTCCAACCCTAATGACTTTGATGACATTTATATAATCATGTGTTATATCAAACAAGCACAACATCTTAACATGAAATTTTAGACTTTTTTTCACCTGTGACATAAATATGCCATGCTTCAGTCATACAGTCGATTATTTAAGCATTGATGTCATTTTTTTTTTAGTTTCATCGGGGTATAACGGGGATGAAACAAATTTTGTTTGCAAACTGTATGAATCCGCATAGCTGATTCTTACAGAAGTTTGCAAAACAAATTAATTTTTGAAAATGATTTTCTAATTTAAAACATGTTTTATGTACAATTTTACTGGTTTTAAATGGGATTCTTTTTCTCAAATCAATACGCAACGTCAATTGTCGTATTGTGACGTCACATTTTTCGCGCCATTCTCGGAATTTCTTTCATAGAAGAATGAAAAGAATTTTTCGACCAATCACATTTGAGTATTTACCATGAAAACAAAGAAAAATTAATTATATCCTTTTAAAGAGCACCTATTTCAGATCACCTTCAGGAAAATTCATGAGAGTAGACCAAGCACTGAAACTTAAATTCTGGTATCTGTGATTATATGCTCATATGCTAACATTTTTTCAAATCTGATTTCTTCTAAAAATCTAATTCTACTCAGAATTCACTAGCACCATACATGTCTCGTCCATGGCACAAACTCATTTAACACTAGGTGTCTATGAACATGTCTATGAACTTACGCTCTTGAACAATGTCCATCCTTCAAAAATAATTGTTCTGTTTCCCTTTCTTTTGCAGAAACAATCCTTTTTTTTTCATAGAAAAATCTATAATTTCCATCTTCTTCAAGGGAAATAACTCTTGTCATAAAAAAGTTTTATAACAGAATGGAAGACTCAACATTTACTGAAAATGTTCCTGCTTTAAAAAGTCTTTTTTATCATTGGTAATGTAAACTCTCACTATAAAAGTCTTCATCATCACTAATACACATTCATACTGGCACCACTTGTCACACATTCTCAATGAGTCTTGGTCTCTAAAATCTCGTCAGCTTAATTGGGAAATTCTCCTGTCACAAGGTGGTCATCATGGAATACAATAACAATGTTGATTTCAAACTCTGAAAAAAAATCATTTTATAATTAAAGTTTTAAAACTTATATGGTAAACTATCAAGCACATGGCGGATTTATCATCAGATGAATGTTTTTGAAACTCAGAAATCTCTCATTTTGACAGAAAAATCACTACTTACACAAAATGTAACCAAAACTTTATGTACTTAGGAGCAATAACTTCCTTGTTTTTATACTTAACTCCATAAACTCATTAATAAACCAGAGAAGAACCTAAATTCCTAAACATCCTGTCATACTGAAAAATACATCAAAAGTGTGATTAAAGGGTCATTGGAAGAGAAAGATAAACATTTGTTTTTTTGCAGAAAGCACTCCTCCCTAATAAATCTTTATCACATTGTAGGTATGTATTAAAGTGTCTGTGGGGATGCATATATAATATGCCTCAGGTTTCATCAAGATATCTGTATATAAAAACCTATGCCCATTACTAAATTGGATGGAAACTTTGGCACCTAATTGAATTTTTCAGCTGTACAATATACTTTTGGCCCCGTATATGACGCGACAGGTGGCGTTACTGGTCAAGAGGAAGTATGTGATTGGTCAATGTAGTGTTATATGGAAAATGCAGATATGCAGTTAAAAACGAAACAAAGTTAAGATTGAATGCAAGCTGAATCAATAAGTGGATGTATCTTTTCAAATGACCCATTAATAAAATTATATTTCCGATTCAAATGCAGTCTTATTATCACCAAAATGATTCAAACTGATATAATTTTGTTATCTGTGCTGCAACACATTACTTCGTTAATTAATTTATTTAACCAGCAGTTTTACATTATAACCATCAGCATTAAAACTATGCCGTTTATCTTTTTTTAAGATATTTCTTGTTTACTTTAACAAAGATTGCTGTACAATGTCTGGGTGATGCATGTTTTAAGTTTTATATAATATTTTAACTGTTCAATAATTAACCTTGGACAAAACTCACAAGATCCACAAAAATGAAAACAATAACCAGTACTAAGACATATGTATCTCATCATTCAAAGGAGCTGGGACATCATACATACCAACTTTAAAGTTGTTTGTAGATAATGTAGGGCAGGTGAACAGTCGTGGGAAGACCATGTGTATGGGGATCGCTATACCACGACACACATCTCCATCTGCTATCTGTATGTTCTGTATTTCCGTGGCTGAAATGAAGAATGAAGAAGAGTACTGTACAATTCATCATGTTAAGGGATTGTTTAATTTTGCTAGCTTTGGAGGAGAGAGTAACCAAACCAGAAAAAAAATAAAGAAAAAAAATAATGGAAATTTATACTTGTAGAGCCAATGTTCTTGAAAAATTGCAACTTTTTTACTTTAAAGAAAACGACAATTCTGCAGATTACAGTATCACACCGAATGCGAAGTACTATCCCCCACAGATTGTGAAGTACTATCCCCCACAGAATGTGAAGTACTATCCCCAACAGAATGTGAAGTACTATCCCCCACGGAATGTGAAGTACTATCCCCCACAGATTGTGAAGTACTATCCCCCACAGATTGTGAAGTACTATCCCCTACAGAATGTGAAGTACAGTCCCCCACGGAATGTGAAGTACTATTCCCCACAGAATGTGAAGTACTATCCCCTACAGAATGTGAAGTACAGTCCCCCACGGAATGTGAAGTACTATCCCCCACAGATTTTGAAGTACTATCCCTACAGAATGTGAAGTACTATCCCCCACAGAATGTGAAGTACAGTCCCCCACAGATTGTGAAGTACTATCCCCCACAGAATGTGAAGTACTATCCCCCACAGAATGTGAAGTACAATCCCCCACAGAATGTGAAGTACTATCCCCTACAGATTGTGAAGTACAGTCCCCCACAGATTGTGAAGTACTATCCCCTACAGAATGTGAAGTACTATGCCCCACAGAATGTGAAGTACTATCCCCCACAGAATGTGAAGTACAATCCCCCACAGATTGTGAAGTACTATCCCCCACAGATTGTGAAGTACTATCCCCCACAGAATGTGAAGTACTATCCCCCACAGATTGTGAAGTACTATCCCCCACAGATTGTGAAGTACTATCCCCCACAGATAGTGAAGTACTATCCCCCACAGATTGTGAAGTGCTATCCCCCACAGATTGTGAAGTACAGTCCCCCACCGATTATACACCAAGAAATAAAAAACTTTTTCCTTTGATGTTGGTAAAAGGTGATAAGTATTTCAATCAAAGTTTAAAGTGTCCTATTTTGGTACACGACATATCGTTGAAATATTCTGACCCAGCCTTTTGTTAAAATCTCAGCTGGGCTTGGTTTATTTTGTTTAACGTCCTATTAACAACCAGAGTCATTTAAGGATGTGCCTGGTTTTGGAGGTGGAGGAAAGCTGGAGTACCAGAGAAAAACCACTGGCCTATGGTCAATTACAGGCAACTTCCCCACATGGGTTTCGAACTTGTGTATGAATTGCCCCCCCCCCCCCCCCCCCCCCCCCCCCCCCCCCCATATACTTTAGTGTAGCAACTCTGACATTTCACACGAAGTCGGGCTCTATCCACTAATATCTTGATTTATATACTTAATTACAAACATCCATCAGTATGTATATACAGTGCATGTTTAACAGTACAGCATGTCCTAAGCTGTCATATTATATCAGTTTTATGAGTTTATGGTAATACATGCGTGATGTCCAGAAACATAAATAACAAGAGATCCCAGAGGGATCTTGGCGCCCACCATTGAATGTTCTTCATAGGTTCCATGTCAGATTGATCTTTTCCCTACTTTTCTCTTCTTCTAAGTCTTACTAATCAGTGTAAATTCAGAAGAAGCCTCTAGTACTTTTCAAACAAGGGAAACTTATATATAAAATTTAAGATTTAGGCACCAAGGGGGACCTATACATGGAATTTGAGAAAGATTCCTTCAGTACTTTCTGAGAAATAGCGATAACAAACTTCAATTGTCAAAATCCAAGATGGCTGCCTGTCGGCCATGTTGTTTTCTGATTTGTCTCAAAATGCAATATGAATAACTAGGCACCAAGGGGAACCTACATATGAAATTTCAAAAAGATCCCTTCAATACTATCTTAGAAATAGCGATAACAAACTTCAATTGTCAAAATCCAAGATGGCTGCCTGTCGGCCATGTTGTTTTCCGATTGGTCTCAAAATGCAATATGCATAACTAGACATCGAGGGGAACCTACATATGAAATTTCAGGAAGATCCCTTCATCAGTTTCTTAGAAATAGCGATAACAAGTTTCAATTTTCGAAATCCAAGATGGCTGCCTGTCGGCCATGTTGTTTTCCGATTAGTCTCAAAATACAATATGCATAACTAGGCACCAAGGGAAACCTACAGATGAAATTTCAGGAAGATCCCTTCAATACTTTCTTAGAAATAGCGATAACAAACTTCAATTGTCAAAATTCAAGATGGCTACCTGTCGGCCATGTTGTTTTCCGATTGGTCTCAAAATGCAATATGCATAACTAGACATTGAGGGGAACCTACATATGAAATTTCAGGAAGATCCCTTCATCAGTTTCTTAGAAATAGCGATAACAAGTTTCAATTTTCGAAATCCTAGATGGCTGCCTGTCGGCCATGTTGTTTTCCGATTAGTCTCAAAATACAATATGCATAACTAGGCACCAAGGGGAACCTACATATGAAATTTCAGGAAGATCCCTTCAATACTTTCTTAGAAATAGCGATAACAAACTTCAATTGTCGAAATCCAAGATGGCTACCTGTCAGCCATGTTGTTTTCCGATTGGTCTCAAAATGCAATATGCATAACTAGACACCGAGGGGAACCTACATATGAAATTTGAGGAAGATCCCTTTATTATTTTCTTAGAAATAGCGATAACAAACTTCCAATTGTCAAAATCCAAGATGGCTGCCTGTCGTCCATGTTGTTTTCCGATTAGTCTCAAAATGCAATATGCATAACTAAGCATCAAGGGAAGCCTACATATGAAATTTGAGAAAAATCCCTTCAGTACTTTCTACGAAATAGCGATAACAAACTTCAATTGTCAAAATTCAAGATGGCTGCCTGTCGGCCATTTTGTTTTTCCGATTAGTCTCAAAATGCAATATGCATAACTAAGCATCAAGGGGAACCTACATATTGAATTTGAGAAAGATCCCTTCAGTATTTTCTGAGAAATAGCGATAACAAACTTCAATCGTCAAAATCCAAGATGGCTGCCTGTCAGCCATGTTGTTTTCCGATTGGTCTCAAAATGCAATATGCATAACAAGGCACCTAGGGGAACCTATATTTGAAATTTGAGAAAGATCCCTTCAGTGCTTTCTGAGAATTAGCGATAACAAACTTCAATTGTCAAAATCCAAGATGGCTGCCTGTCGGCCATGTTGTTTTCCGATTGGTCTCAAAATGCAATATGCATAACTAGGCACCAAGAGGAACCTATATATGAAATTTGAGGAAGATCCCTTCAGTGCTTTCTGAGAATTAGCGATAACAAACTTCAATTGTCAAAATCCAAGATGGCTGCCTGTCGGCCATGTTGTTTTCTGATTGGTTTCAAAATGCAATATGCATAACTAGGCACCAAGGGGAACCTACATATGAAGTTTGAGAAAGATCCCTTCAGTACTTTCTGAGAAATAGCGATAACAAGAATTGTTTACGGACGGACGGAGGGACGGACGACGGACCATGGACGCAGGGCGATTTGAATAGCCCACCATCTGATGATGGTGGGCTAAAAATGTACAAATAATGTCATGTGTAGGTCACTTTTCAATGTATTTAATAATTCTAATATATTGTATCCTAGACTGATACCAAATTATACTGAAATTTACACCACAATTAACAAACGACAGTATTATAAAAGAATTTTTGCGGACAAGGGATGCTTGTCACCTTATCAGTTACCTCCCTTGGACCAGATAGGGTATAGCTGAGAGCTATATATGAACCCGGTAGTGCTGAAGAGCATGGTGCTGAAAAGCCAGGGCCGCCTAATTTATTTTTTGAACATGTATTAATTTCAGTACTATAAACAATGATATAACTACTGGTTTTAAGTTTTTATTCAGATAACAAAATAATCTTACCATCCTAGCTAGGTGTTAAGATAATAGAATAATCTTACCATCCTAGGCTTTAAGATAATAGAATAATCTTACCATCCTAGGCTTTAAGATAATAAAATAATCTTACCATCCTTGGCATTCAGATAATAAAATAATCTTACCATCCTTGGCATTCAGATAAGAAAATAATCTTACCATCCTTGGCGTTAAGATAATAAAATAATCTTACCATCCTTGGCGTATCCTTCTGCACACCCACAGGTCTCCACTCGTACCAACTGTATCTCTATAGATTTGATTTGAGACTCACAGCTGTCAACCATCAACTATTGATACAAACAGATATAAACAAGTGTTTAGAAGGAGATAGTTAGGAATGGTATCAACCACAAACTCTTAACACAAGCAACTAACATATACATATGTCTAGTGACTGGAGCAGGGTAAACCCTTTCTCTCTGTTTCTCTCTATCAGTGTCTATATCTCTTCAAGTCTCTCTCTCTCTCTCCATTGCTCTCTAAATGTCTATCTCTTCAAGTCTCTCTCCGTTGTTCTCTTTCTCTGTCTATATCTTTTCAAGTCTCTCTACATTGTTCTCTAAATGTCTATCTCTTCAAATCTCTCTCTCCCAATCGGTTTCTATTTCTGTTCTCTAAATGTCTATCTCTTCAAATCTCTCTCTCCCAATCGGTTTCTATTTCTGTCTATCTCTTCAAGTCTCTCTCCATTGGTCTCTATCTCTTCAATTTTCTCTCCATTGCTCTCAATCTCTGTCTATATCTCCAAGTCTCTCTCTCCATTGGTTTCTATTCTGTCTATCTCTTTAAGTCGCTCTCCATCTCTTCAAGTTTCTCTCTGTCTATATCTCTTCAAGTGTCTCTCCATTGCTCTCTAAGTGTCTATCTCTTTAAGTCTCTCTCCATTGCTCTCTAAATGTCTCTCTTTAAGTCTCTCTTTAAGTCTCTCTCCATTGCTCTTTCTCTGTCTATATCTCTTCAAGTCTTTCTCCATTACTCTCTATCTCTGTTTATATCTCTTCCAGTCTTTCTCTACATTGCCTCTAAATGTCTATCTCTTCAAGTCTCTCTCCATTGCTCTCTAAATGTCTATCTCTTCAAGTCTCTCTCCATCGGTTTCTATTTCTGTTTATCTCTTCAAGTCTCTCTCCATCGATTTCTATTTCTGTTTATCTCTTCAAGTCTCTCTCCATTGCTCTTTATCTCTGCTTATCTCTCTCCCTCTACATGCAACAAGAGATCCCAGAGGGATCTTGGCGCCCACCATTGAATGTTCTTCATAGGTTCCATGTCAGATTGATCTTTTCTCTACTTTTCTCTTCTTCTAAGTCTTACTAATCTGTGTAAATTCAGAAGAAACCTCTAGTACTTTTCAAACAAGGGAAACCTATATATAAAATTTAAGATTTAGGCACCAAGGGGAACCTATATATGGAATTTGAGAAAGATTCCTTCAGTACTTTCTGAGAAATAGCGATAACAAACTTCAATTGTCAAAATCCAAGATGGCTGCCTGTCGGCCATGTTGTTTTCCGATTGGTCTCAAAATGCAATATGCATAACTAGGCACGAAGGGGAACCTACATATGAAATTTCAGGAAGATCCCTTCAGTGCTTTCTGAGAATTAGCGATAACAAACTTCAATGGTCAAAATCCAAGATGACTGCCTGTCGGCCATGTTGTTTTCTGATTGGTCTCAAAATGCAATATGCATAACTAGGCACCAAGGGAAACCTACATATGAAATTTGAGAATGATCCCTTCAGTACTTTTTCAGAAATAGCGATAACAAACTTCAATTGTCAAAATCCAAGATGGCTGCCTGTCGGCCATGTTGTTTTCTGATTGGTCTCAAAATGCAATATGCATAACTAGGCACCAAGGGGAACCTACATATGAAATTTGAGAAAGATCCCTTCAGTACTTTCTCAGAAATAGCGATAACAAACTTCAATTGTCAAAATCCAAGATGGCTGCCTGTCGGCTAGGTTGTTTTCCGATCGGTCCCAAAATGCAATATGCATAACAAGGCACCAAGGGGAACCTACATATGAAATTTGAGAAAGATCCCTTCAGTACTTTCTCAGAAATAGCGATAACAAACTTCAATGGTCAAAATCCAAGATGGCTGCCTGTCGGCCATGTTGTTTTCTGATCAATCCCAAAATGCAATATGCATAACTAGGCACCAAGGGAAACCAACATATGAAATTTGAGAAAGATCCCTTCAGTACTTTCTCAGAAATAGCGATAACAAACTTCAATTGTCAAAATCCAAGATGGCTGCCTGTCGGCCATGTTGTTTTCCGATCGATCCCAAAATGCAATATGCATAACTAGGCACCAAAGGAAACCAACATATGAAATTTGAGAAAGATCTCTTCAGTACTTTCTCAGAAATAGCGATAACAAACTTCAATGGTCAAAATCCAAGATGGCTGCCTGTCGGCCATGTTGTTTTCCGATCGGTCCCAAAATGCAATATGCATAACTAGGCACCAAGGGAAACCCACATATGAAATTTGAGAAATATCCCTTCAGTACTTTCTCAAAAATAGCGATAACAAACTTCAATGGTCAAAATCCAAGATGGCTGCCTGTCGGCCATGTTGTTTTCCGATCGATCCCAAAATGCAATATGCATAACTAGGCACCAAGGGAAACCAACATATGAAATTTGAGAAAGATCTCTTCAGTACTTTCTCAGAAATAGCGATAACAAACTTCAATGGTCAAAATCCAAGATGGCTGCCTGTCGGCCATGTTGTTTTCCGATCGGTCCCAAAATGCAATATGCATAACTAGGCACCAAGGGAAACCCACATATGAAATTTGAGAAATATCCCTTCAGTACTTTCTCAGAAATAGCGATAACAAACTTCAATGGTCAAAATCCAAGATGGCTGCCTGTCGGCCATGTTGTTTTCCGATCGGTCCCAAAATGCAATATGCATAACTAGGTACCAAGGGGAACCTACATATGAAATTTGAGAAAGATCCCTTCAGTACTTTCTCAGAAATAGCGATAACAAACTTCAATGGTCAAAATCCAAGATGGCTGCCTGTCGGCCATGTTGTTTTCCGATCGGTCCCAAAATGCAATATGCATAACTAGGCACCAAGGGGAACCTACATATGAAATTTGAGAAAGATCCCTTCAGTACTTTCTGAGGATTAGCGATAACAAGAATTGTTTACGGACGGACGGACGGACGGACGGACGGACGGACGGACGGAGGGAGGGACGGACGGACGGACGGACGACGGACCACGGACGCAGGGCGATTTGAATAGCCCACCATCTGATGATGGTGGGCTAAAAATGTGTATAAATTATAAAAAACATAATCTGAGTCTTGAATGGCAAATGACAGAAAGAAAGTATTAAGATATAGTTACCTCCCCTTTCAAAGGTGTTGTGATACATAATGTTGATGTCTCTAATTTTCCTCGCACTTTGAACTTGGGCACATTTTGTTTCTAAAAACACAACAGGCATTCAAAATTGATAAAAATGTTTAATTACTGACTAAGTCAACAACTGTATAAAACTTGGACATTATTTGTTCTGTTATTTTTTGGAAATAGATAAATGCAACACAATGAGGCAGAAACAAAGAGAAATTCTTCATAAAAAACTTAACAGTACGTATGGGCGACTCCAGTGAAATATCTACCCAACGACAGGAATCATTGTTGTACCAAGTTATAAAATCTGAACATTTTCAGTACAATAAGCTGTGTTGTCTCTAGCACCAGCCAGGGCTTTTTCTGGAGGCTTTTTGGGGGCGTTAATGGGCCCCTTTCCCAATTGAAATTATTTCATATTTAAGCCAAATTCCCAAAATTTACAGTTTACTCCTGAAAAAAATTTTCCCAATGCACCAATTTTCTTCCCAAACTGATACCAAAAAGCCCTTTCTCAAACCAGTGAGAAAAAGCCCTGCCAGCCATCATAGGATTTCTTTATTTCTAGTGTCCTCCTGTTATAACTCATAGCATATTTACTGGATATTGGCACTACATGTAAACTTTTGTTCCTGGAAATCCATACATTTTGGTCTTTTTTTTAATTACCAATCATAATTGCGATGTTTTGTAATAGGAAATTCCTAGTGATTGTGATAGAGCATTCCTCATACACAATTTGTAATCCAACCACAACATTCCACGATATGCAAAATGACACCTCAGAGTTTCTGTGTAATTGTGAATCACTATACCAACCTCTTTCACATTGGTTAGAGTTTCTGGTGTAATTGTGAAGTTCACTGGTTTCAACTTGGGTTTTTCATCTTGATTCTGAATAGGAGCAGATTGATAAAATTACACAATGTTTTTTATCACTTACCTTTTGATAAAAAAGTAACAGAAATGTACACTTAAGTGAGAATTACATTTCAAACAGTGATAACTGTTTTGTTAATGTTCCATGTCAGTATTCAAGGACCTATAATTTTAGTCAAACTCGGACCTATAATTTTAGTCAAACTGCCAGGTAGACATTTGGTCATACTTTTAAATAAGATGGAAATATACAAGCACATCTAATTGATGGTATTTATTACATTGTTTGAAAAATCTTCAATAATTCAACTTTATTAAATAACATGTCTGAAAGACATTAATTACTGTTAAAAATACAATGTCCTAAAAAAAAACCCGAGTTCATCAACATTTGGGGCATCTAGTATTCAGCTAGATATAATTTACTGTTCAGTGAGTGGTACAAGTTTATACAATCTTTACCTTATACTCAACAATGAATTCACATGTTTTTTGTAGATCTTTGTTCAGCAGTGACCTCTTCATGTCAGCTTTGAGCGTATACTGAAATGAGACAAATTTGTATTAAAACAAACAGTTTCTAAAAATACTATCGAGTACTAAATGTTAAGGCCCGACAAATAACAAAGAGGAGGAGAACTCTTTAACGAAGGTTGTCATACCGTACATCTTTTTATTTGTATGGGAAATATTTCTGTTAATGGCCCTGTTGCATTCAGGTTCTCCTCTTGTACACAGGGACTTAGTGATTTATATACCTTTTTCTGGAATGGGGCCAGGGCCTTTAATATTGGGAAATTTAGTGTTTTAACTTTTATTTAATACATACTTAACAATTGACCAATAATGTTGTAAAACAAGAGGTAGTTTATCTAGTGACTAGGTAGTTTATCAAATGATGAGGTAGTTTATCAAATGACGAGGTAGTTTATCTAGTGACGAGGTAGTTTATCAAGTGCTAGGCAGTTTTTCCAGTGATGAGGTTTTTGATCGAGTAACATGGTAGTTTATCTTTCAACTTTCAACATCTTTTTTTTTTTTTACATTTTCCAATGGGTAAAACAAAAAAATAATTGGGCAAAATGTTAATCACTTTGAAACATGAATGCAGACTGAATATGAGCTCCAAACTTAGGGTTAAGAAAAAACATCGGACTTGGCAGGAATTTCCAACCCACAGTCCCTCTGCTCTGGTATACATGTATAAATTATAACTTTTGAACAGCAAAACAAAAACGCCATGATAGGTTCTCATACATACCTGTATGTTAACAAAAACTCCATGATAGGTCTCATACAGAGTTTTATTTCCCTTGGCTTTCAGTGGAATCTCAAAAGGGATCTCTGTTTTTCCTGAAGGAAGGCGACCAGGCTTGGCAATCTCTAGTGTATAGTTTACCAATTGGATGGGCTAAAAAAGATCAGAGAGAAAAAAATTAATTAATCATCTTTATAATATTTTTTTTTTGCAGTTTCCCTTATCAATATAATTGATTGCACAGGGACTTCTATTCTATGACCAAGGAATATGACAAGTTCCTGTGCACTGATCATGTTTCTATGAACCAGAATGAAAACTTATGGTCTGATCCCTAGATCACTCAAATGATGCATATGTAACCCTAGATATAATAATGTGATCTAAAGATAAGACCATAGAGTTAATTAAGTTGTAATTACTGGTCATAGCAATGTGTCAGGTCCCTGTGATTCAACCTTGTAGTATCTAGATCAATATCTATCATGTGGTGGTGTTAATGAACCAGGACTTTTATAACTGCATTAATTTGGGATGAACCTTTTGCCTCAATTTGAAGGGAAAATGTTGAATTGACAAGGAAAAAGTATTTGTTTAAAATCTAGCTGAAAAAAATAAATATTTTCATTTGGGAATAAGGCCACAAACTTTTTATTTTAAAAAGGGCCTTGGGCCTGTTAGATTGCAACAGATGAGTAATTTGCATAATGTTGTTTTTGTTGTTGATAATACAGTATCTATATAAGCTTGACACATTTTGATCTCAAACTATTGATAAAAATATGTCATAATGTCAGTTAACCAGGGATTTTTTATCACCAAATCAGGATGTGGCCATGCGACTCATTTTGATTTTATTTTCAGTTGACTGCAATTTTTTTTAATTAAGCTTAAAGATGAAGAGAACATATATACATAAAAATTATGTCCTTAAAACCCACAAAAAACTTTTTAATACCCAAAATACTGTAATACATTCATTGCATGATTACCAGTAGTCAACCCAGGAAAACTACAACAGGAAAATCTTAACCTTCTTTAGACTAACCACAAATTGTGCATATGATATAAACATATTTGTAGTAACACAAATGATGCAGGAAGATAAATTCATGACTCATGTCCTGAATGCAATCCTCAAATTCACCATCTAGTAGACTGAAGTACCTCGCCAGTAATAACCCCCCCAGCTTATATCAAGGGTTTTCCCTGTAATTTTGATATGCGGGGTCCCAGCGACTCTCAGATGTGACAATTATATTGGAAGTCCTATTTTAAAATCCTAGAGCCCCATGACATTTTAAAATTGACAAAATCAGGGTAAAACATCCAAGTTGGTTATCAGGTATAACAATGTTGCCTTAAGTAATAAACCACAAACACAATTAAACACTAGTATTAATTGAAATCAACTCTTATTTCTACATTGTTTTCAGAATTACAATGCATCCCCAGGATGCACAGACGTTTAGTTTGGGAGCCCTTTATGTTTTTTCTGCATGCAAGGCACAGGAAACCTGCAGTGTCAGGGAAAACTCTGTTCCTACATGTATACTACATCCACATTATTAATGGTGCGATATGATGATAATGATTATATATTACTACATTAAATTGTCACATAAAACTTCTGTCATTTCTTTTGCTCATTTTTACATGTTTTCGCTATTTTGGTGGGGACTGAGAGATCTAGACTTGCCTGTTTTTAAAAATGTCTGAATAATCTGTTTACTTACCTTCAGAGAGTTGTAAAAGGCTTCAAACAAACCAACACTTTTGGCGCTGAGCTGTAGAGTGACAGCCCCCTCCATCGCAAGGAGGATACCTTGATGTTGCAGATCGCTTCTGCTCTCCACCACCACCACTCCAGACACGAGGTCCTGAAACAATCAAGTGATCAGACATACATAGCATGATACCATCACACCGGACACGAGGTCCCGAAACAACGAGGTCCCGAAACAACGAGGTCCCAAAACAGGAAGTCAAGACATCTATATATATATACATTATTTTTTAATTACGCTCGGCTATGGGGACGAGGTCCTGAAACAGGAAATCAGACATCTAAGAGTCATCAGTTTAGATATAAAATATATATATACAAGGTTTATCTTTACACCAATAGTATACTGACAACGCACACTTGTATGCATTGTTACGTATACTGTTTGTGTAAGCTAAACCTTACTCCGGACATAAAGTCTTGAAACAGGAACTCAGACATCTATGGCCTTGCACCATATATATATGCATGTCGCATCTTTAGGTCTTGTACTGTGTACATCCTTACAACTTGTTCCATGTACATCCTTATAGGACTTGCATCAAATTAAAACATCCTAAGGACTTTTACCACGTTCATCCTTAGGACTTGAACCATGTATCCTTATAATAGGACTGGTACCATAATACTACCATGTACCCTTTATATTGGACTGGTACCATGTATCCTAATAGGACTGGTACCATGTACCCTTATAGGACTGGTACCATATGTATCCTTATAGGACTGGTACCATGTATCCTAATAGGACTGGTACAATATATGTACCCTTATAGGACTGGTACCATGTATCCTAATAGGACTGGTACCATGTACCCTTATAGGACTGGTACCATGTATCCTAATAGGACTGGTACAATATATGTACCCTTATAGGACTGGTACCATGTATCCTAATAGGACTGGTACCATGTACCCTTATAGGACTGGTACCATGTATCCTAATAGGACTGGTACAATATATGTACCCTTATAGGACTGGTACCATGTATCCTAATAGGACTGGTACCATGTACCCTTATAGGACTGGTACCATGTATCCTAATAGGACTGGTACAATATATGTACCCTTATAGGACTGGTACCATGTATCCTAATAGGACTGGTACCATGTACCCTTATAGGACTGGTACCATGTATCCTAATAGGACTGGTACAATATATGTACCCTTATAGGACTGGTACCATGTACCCTTATAGGACTGGCACTATGTATCCTTATAGGACTTATAGGACTGGTATCATGTATCCTTATAGGACTTGTACCATCTATCCTTATAGGACTGAACATTGTTAAATATATGTTTCAAGCATTTATATGTGTTTGTTATCATTGATTTCTAAATACAGCAGTAAAAGTAGAATTTTTCCTGAAGAAAGTTACACTTATTACTTATATACCTCAGGTAAGTTCAATTTATATTAGGTAATAAGATCATGGTATTGTAATTAATGACCACAAATATGTACGGGTAATCAAAATCCTTAGTATATTAATGCTAACAGTGTATACGTAATGTACCTACATAAAACAACATTTTGGTAATGAATCCTCCAAATAGGCACTAATGTGATGTACTGGTAGAATCATCTTATCAGCTAAGTCTGATGACTGTTCCTCGTTGGTCGATATATAAGTCAACAACAACAGGCCAGGTGAGATATACAGGTAAATATTTTCAAATGCCAATTCCAAAAATAGTAAGTTTTTAAAGCATTAATTTAGTCACTTTTCACACAAGTTCAGTTTGAGAATTAATTAGTTTCTGTCGTGATAATCAGTAAAACATCCAACTCTGCACAAGGGCACAGTACAGAACTGGCACATGAAAGATGTCTCCACTGCACGTCCCTTCGGAGTTTTACGTCCTTGTTTCACACATTCCCGACACACCCTCTTTCGACCCTCAATCCTCACTAGCTTGTGATGACTGATATCATGATCACCAAGAACAGGATGATTTTCCTCCTTTGTGGACCTCCTAATTCCAGCTCGATGTTTCCTGGACGTAAATCCTGCCCGCAACTGATCAGCAACATCAACACGGAATTGTAGGTGATCATAATATTTCTTCGGTGTGGGAACTTTTTTCTCCGTTTTTTTATATAGAATCCAAGCATTTACAACAGCTAAGTTCACAATGTACCACATGACATATCGCCACCACTTGTTTCCTGGTCTTCCGACTGGATAGTAAGATTCCATTTGATGGAATCTGTCCACACTGCCCATGTACATGTCGTACGACACATTTACGTGAGGTTTATTCACATTCATGTGTGGCTGTTCTGATGTGGAGAGAAATGTTATCTGTGTTTTTTTATCCTTGAATGCTGTAGCAAGGAGATTTCCTTTCTGCATCTGTACAAGTTCACCCCGTGTTTTCAGTTTCGCCTTTTTTACATCATCTGGAATACCTTCTCTATTTGACATTATAGTTCCACAAACATAGGTATTTACACGCTCCAGATGTTCAGCTAATGTCACTGATGAAAAGAATCTATCAAAGTACAAATGTCTGTTTTGGTTGTGGTAAGGCTCAGATAAGCTCCAAACAACATCATACCCTAGCCCGTGTTTCCCATCAGCTCCATGTTTTTTTCCAGAATAGATCTGAAAGTTACAACAGTATGCAGTATCTACATCACAAATCTGCCATACTTTGATACCACATTTTCTAGATTTTGCTGACATATACTGTTTGAAGTGAACTTGCCCCTTGAAACCTATCATCTCTTCATCTATAGAGAGTTTCTGTCCTGGAATGTAGTTTTCTTTTAACTTTGGGACTATCATGTCAATCATGGTTCTTACTTTGAATAAAGGGTCATATCCTGGGTCGTTCCTATCAGGCATGTTACTGGTATCTCTCAGGTGAATATATTTGTTCAACTGCAAAAATCTCCCTTTTGTTAATATTGAACTAATGTATGGGTCTGAAAACCGTACATCTGTACTCCAGTAATTAGATAACCTTGGAAGTCTGCGTACACCCATCATTATGTTTACTTGAAATGAAGGAACATATCTCTGATGCTGACGTCGGAATCCACTTTGAATCTGGGCATTTTAGGTCTGCATATCTATTGGTTTCTTCTGCTACGGTTTCAAAGAAACTCTGGGGCAAAAATCTTGTAAAATATTGAAGCTGATTTGCGTCTGATGGCAAGCCATGATTCACACCTTTAGGTTCTGTGAAATTAGGCAAAACAATTTCTGATAAAGACCGAGTCCATTCCACATTCAATTTTTCGATTTCCTTTACATCAGCAGCTTTCGGATACATTCACCTCATCATCAGCAGCTATATCTATGTCCAAATATATGTCAGAAATTTCTTTTTTGATTTCTTGTTCATCACCAGATTCGACTCTGTAATCCACCTCATCATCGTCAGAAATTTCTTTTATTTCTTGTTCATCACCAGATTCGACTTCATCATCGTCAGAAATTTCTATGTCAGATTCATTGTAGAACTCGGCCTGTTCAATTTCGTGTTGCTTGAAAAGAAGTACTGATTTGGCCTCGTCGATGTCCTCGTCATCAAGGACAGAATCGTCCGACGACTCCATCGTTGATTGACTAAGTTCGAAAGTGCTGTCAAAAAACGATCAACCTGCTGATGACTCGCGCGTTAACCGGAATATTATACAATCGATCATAGTCACGCAAACGCTTGACAATACCGAACCTATATTCCGCTTCAGTTAAGTCGCTCGAGGCCGGTTTGGCAACGAAAGGCTCCACTTGACAATTAAATATTACAGAATAATTACACAATTTACCACGCCAAATAATAATTCAATCCGGAATGGCCTATAAGCACTTAGATGCAAGATTCTACGTTATTTTTTCTTCTTTAGAAAGTTGCCCAAAATTTCTGTTTGTGATTGAAAGTACATGAAGAATGTCTCAAAATTAAAAATGAATCTGTCAGATGCTTTTCTTTCGGCTATGATCTAGATACCAGACATCATATTTTACACCCTCTGTGATGCGCATGCCGCATCCGTGCAGTCTACTCGAGGCCAAGAGGGGTGTGAGTTATGTATTTATCTAGGTTAAATTTAGATCTATGGCATCAGGGCAATGCCATGTCCTAAATCAATCAGTCAATTTTCTACAGGGAACAATAAACCCATCTTGTCAATTTGACGACCGTGCCGAGCTTACCCCCTCTCTGTAAACTTTGTTGATTTTCTTTAAACGCAAGTCCAACGCCATTTTGACAGGTCATGTGACATATGTACAAAATTATCGCTTACACCATTATAAATTAAATTTACTGAGAAATGTGTGTATACTTTGCCCTAAATTTTGTGCAGGATTGTGTTTAAAAATCAATTTTCTCTCACGATATTAAAAGTACATCCCTCTCTTGACAATGAGCTTTCAATTTTGAATGATGTAATGGGCTACGTAATATTTTTGGCATTTTTATCTCCACCTTTTCGTATATTTTTTATTGTTTTGGCGTAAAAATGGACTATAATATTGTATCTGTTACAAACATATTAATTGAAAATACTTCTATTCTTATCGAAAAGACCTCAAATAAACAGATATCTAGTATTCGATAATATAAAATTAGGGGGTTAAATGTAACAGCCGTTACTAATATACGTCGCTAAGGACTTTTCGCCGGTGGTTACGAGTACATTGCTTCTGTGTGCTTATATCCGTATTATGTACATATGTCGGCCGATTGTTTACCGATAAGACGAGGTCGAGATTTTTAAATTGATATTCATTGAAAGTATGTAGTGTTGTGTGCTACATATTACCGGAATATCATCGTAGACTAGGTTAGATTCGGTAAATAATTGCTAGCACGCGCCAATTAATAGTTTGACCACCATGGATGTGCAGCAGATTTTAGCTGAACATTTTCCTGATGATGTGTCCGTCACTGACCTTTGTGATTGTGGGTAAGTAAAAAAGGGGTTCTACTTTCCTTTATAGTTACCCCCTATATCCTGAATTTATGTCGTTTGAAATGATTTCAAAGTGAAAGACAGAAACTATTTTTAAAAGTTGTAGAGGTGTGATGAAAAATGATGGGAAGTAGTAAGGGGGGGAGGGGGGTTCTTGCAATAAAATGTAGATTAAAGACTATTTTCTGACGAACATACATGGGTGTATACTTAACTTCCATCCAACTGTTGCATGCTCAGTATTAATACAAACGTTCAAATAATTATTATATTGAATCGATGATTACACCCTCTACTACAATGTACAATTTTTCAATATATTATTAGGACATGATTTTTTTTTTAATTATTGAATGGGATTTGTCATTGACATTCTGTTGAACAAGCTAAAGAAAAGTATATTGAAAAACCGTCTGTAACAAAAGCATATTATACTCAGTATCCATAATCAATTGTTGTCAAAACTTATGCAATTGGATTATGATACAATTAATGTTCCTCGATTATGTTAAACATTTTATTGAATATAAGGAAATTATACATTTGTATATACTACATTGAACATGATCCTTGATTTTTGTGGTGGAATATGAAAATATGTGTAGTCCTAATTGTGAGACATATCCATCTCTGGTGTCTTATTATGGCAATTGTCTTGAATGTTTGATTATGTACAGATATGACTGCATTCATAAAATCATAATTGCAAAAGGATATGTCATCATTTACTGCCTCTTATCAATGGTTTGACTGGAATGTATATACTACAAAACCCATTATTTTTCACATCAAACACTCAATTAGCATAATACATTATCTAAGTTTTTACAGAAGAATTTATCCTTATAATTGTATTGGTTTCTGTTGGTTGAGAAACTTGTGTATTTTCATGATAGTTAGGCTTCATAAATATTCCAATATAGAAAGCACTCCAGTACGTCCTACATGTAACTAATTAAATAGGTTATAGACCAAAACATACAGTATGATGTTCATATGTAGATTGAAGTTTTCTTTCTATTGAAAACATTTTAAGCTCTAACAGCTATAACAAACAGGAGTCATTTGAAGTGTTTGTACAAGTAAAAAGAGCGAAGAACACATCACAATTTAAACTCCATCTGGCTTTCTAAAGTATTGGGAGAAAAATCATCCATTGTCCACAATTCAAGTCTATAATATCCCAGCTTGGTACTGAATAAAAAATTCACTGGTCATGGTTTCTAATGGATTTTTAATTTCTTTATGCAAACAAGATAAAATCATTGCAAACATTTGGCTGAATTCTTTTCTGTGATATTTATCCATATATTGATAATATGTTTATGCAAACAAGTCAGACTAGTCATGAGTGGTCACATCAGTATGAATATTAAACTGACTGCCTGCTGACCTTTTAAACTGTAAAAAAAAATAAAAGGATCAAAAAGAATTATGTATCTGATGTCCTGGAATTATCTTTTACACTATACAATATATTTTCGTTCAATATTACCTTCAATGGATTTAACCTATAATTAAATCACAAAAGAAATCCTTTGAACAAAATCTGTGTTTCTATGTAGTATATAATATAAATTGGGAATAACATTTGATAAGTTTCAATGACTTGTGCTTATTTTTTTTTTGTTCTTTTCAAAGTCAATAGATTCATATTTGAACTGAAAAATATGCATAATGTATGGCCAATCAGATGCATCCTAGAGTTTAAAACTACACTGATAATAAATATAAAAACATCAAGGATGCGAAAAAAAATGTACTGAGTCGATGTCTGAAAATAGTTTCATTTTCATGCCCCTGTCAGGAAATGGGTGGCGGTGGGGGCATAAAGTGTTACGGTGTCTGTCCCGTCCCGATGCAATGTAACTAGCTGATCCCAGGAATTCCTAAGGTTTTGCGGTGTCGATTGGCAGTAGGGGCAATTCTATCTTACAGACATTTTCTTTTTTTTTTTGCAGCCATCACAAACGACGACATCCTAGAAATCCAATGCAGGGGAGAGTCAAAAGAGTTCAATTTCCAGAAACAGACTACCAATCAACTTTCAAGGCTGCAAAACAGCCCCGTCCACGATCTTCCAAGAGACCGCCTGACTCCCCAGGCGGTGTAAATGAGGTTCTCAACAAGCCGATCAGAATGGTGTTTGACACAAATCAGCGTGATGACTTCAAGGATCCTCAGGTCAAGGAACGCACCATGGCAATAGTTCCTGTAAGTGTTTTACAAGATCATATTAAATTTCAGGGGATGTCATTATTTTGATCAATCTGCAGTAACCAGACTCAAAATTAGAATTCAATCGCATAATTTACATTTTCTAGGAAAACAACTTGATCAATGTATGCATGGGTATTTTAATGAGCTAATCAGCAAAACAGTATCAAAGGCAAATTCCTACAAATTAACACCTTAACATTTCCTTCCAAGTTCACATTTTTCTTCCCTAAAGAGACAAAAAGACCTGACATCCTAAATGAGTGAAGATTTTACTCATATACCTTAATATGCGGTACATGAACATTTTATCTTAGACATCAAATATATACAGCATAAATTATGGTGTTTCAAAATGTTCAAAATTGTCAGATATATTTATATATTCAATCACTTTTTATTAAGATACGCTTATTTTAACAAGTCTTTTACAAATATCTTTTGCAAACAATGATATGTTGTTGTCTGTGGCAGGTATGTTTTTTTCATTGAAGTTTAAGTCAATTGAAAAACACTATTTTAGGATGCAAATTACGAGGCACTAGATGTACCCATGGAGGGACAGACCTCTTATTCTACCGAGTTCATGAAGAAACCGCTCCCCAAGGAATATCGAGGGATGGAGCCAGCTAGTAATTACATCAGTTCGTCTGCGAAGTTTGATGATAACACAACTAACAAAGACCATTTTAAGAAATGGGTGCGACAGCCGACGATAACATTTGGAGAGCTTCCAAGCTTCACAGGTATTTTATAGAGTCTGACAGCGTATTATCTAGCCCAATAGTTAGTTAACATTTAAATATCTTAAGATTTTGTTATTAAACTGAGCTATTTAGATCAACTGGCCAAAGGGACCAAGTCGTGATTACTTCTAATATGTTTAGTTATGAAGTCATGATCATTCATCATATGTTTGTGTAAAGTCATCATCACTTGCATCTTTAGTTATATAAACTCATGATCACTGAGATGTTTAGTTATATAAACTCATGATCACTGAGATGTTTAGTTATATAAACTCATGATCACTGAGATGTTAAGTTATATATAAAACTCATGATCACTTGAGATGTTTGATTGTGGTGAGTAACCAATTTGATATTCCAGGGTCTATACTGTTCCCCAACACTAAAACCAAACACAGAAATCAGAACAAGAGTGAGACGAAGGAGGAATTTAAAGGCGAGTTCCAGAAGAGGCCGGACGCTGTCCGACTGGACGAGGCGAACATTAAAATGGAAGGTAGTTAGCCAGTAGAGTCTCAATATCCACCCACTTGTGAAAATTTTATCATGAAAGGTTAAAAAAAGAAATGCTTAAATATAAATTCCCATATTAAATGTGAATTTTGTGTGTGAATAATATACAAGAAATGTATTAGTTTTCCGGATAAGAATCAACATTGCATATTGTGTATAGGGCATACTGAGTTATTTCCCCTTTTACCAAATTATTTTACCCGTTACGTCACAATTGTAATTTTGACACTTTTGTAAGTGATTGCTGTCAAAATAACTGTACACAGGTTAGCAATGAATAAAACATAACATAACATTCCATCATGATGTTGATTTTTCTGCAGAAAATTTTAAAGATAAAATAATTACATACATCTATATCTCTTTATAAACTTATTGTGTCTGGCTAGGAATCACTTCATGCCTTTCAGAAATTGATAGGCATAGTCTTATTTCTTTTTTTAAATTTCTATATCCAAGCATTCATGTATAAAACAACAATAGCCCAAAAAGTCAGCTTCATTTCTCTATGAATGATGAGTACTAAGTACTGTCTGATCAGTTTTCAAAGTTTCTAAACAAATTCATACTCTTTTTTTTATGAAACTGCATAACCTTATAGATGTAAATGTTTTTATGAATAATCAATTTTTGAATATACATGTACCTGTAAATCCATCATTAACAATTTTCCTGTGTAATTTTTAATATATTTAAATTTGAGGTGCAGCGAAAAGACAACTTTGATGGCAGTAAGGATTTAAATATTAATTGTCATCAATCCACAAAGTATTGTGTAGTCATGCTTCAATCACATGTATTAAAGGGGCCAGAATATTGTTTAATTTGAGTTTTATATTTTGATCAAGGTGTGTAAAAATTCATTGTCACAACTTTCTTGATTTAGTTATTTCACCAGATTTTTACCTGATATTTTATTGCTTACATTTTGATGAGATTTTTTTTTGTATTAGGAATAATTGAAAGTTTAAAAAAAATGAATAATGAAAAATAAGAAATATGTCATCCAAATACACAAAATGTGATGATTATGTACCGAAAAAATTTAATTTTAAAAAGAAGATAATTGAGTTTTTTTTTATCTGCTGGACATTTAAAACCTAAGCTATTATGTCCCTTTCATCCCTGATTTTGAGGGTTATGTGATCACTGGGGACAGGTGACACTGACATCTCAAATACTTATTGGTTTATAAAAAAAAATACATACTATATACAATGTATATATCGAAATTGAAAAAATGACAATAATTCACTCAAGCCCAAATACAAAATCCACTTGCCCTAGTATAGGAACTTGGCGAAAATCAAGTTGTTCACCAAAGCATGATTCTGCACAATGTCATACATAAATATAACACCTACACATGGTTATGTTTGTAAATTGATTTTATTTTTCTTGTGATACTGGTGTATCCCAGATTTAAAATGTTTATATTTGTTGTATAATTATATTTGGCAATCACAAATAATACACTGCATGATTTCTGTAACTGATATTTGCATGTTACTTTCCAATAGCATTATCTTAAGACTTTCATTCTTGATCTTTATTTGTCTTGATATATAATTCACAAATACTTACCACGCCAGGTCACAAATATTACCATAGCTTACTCAATACACTGCTACAGTGCTTAAAATCAAATCTAATTTCTGAAGATGAAAAATATTGATAATTTTATTTCTCATTGGATTCAAGAACTACTTTCTGATATTTTTTAGTTAAAATCAATTTATTTTTGGTATGTGATAACTAATTTTTTGACATAGGAATTATATTCAGAATTTTAATAAATCTAGATATGGAGAAAAGAGAAATAGCGTGCACATGTACAATAAATATCTTAATACAGGAGAGAATGTACAGATTCAGACATTTTTTGACACCAGATTCTTTTTGTTTAGAAATTTATTGTCATTTTTAATCTCTATTACATTTGTCTCCCTGTAAAATGTCAATTTTCATAATATCTTACAAAGGGATTGTATTTTCATTACAGTTTTAAATATCAGTATTTTTTTTTAAATGAAGCATTGTTCTATATGACAAATTAAGTTTCATATACAAACAATGGATAAAACATCTAGTTAGTAATTGAACACCCTGATAGTAACTGGGCATACAATGAAAGAACAATTTAATTAAACAAACTAAATACAAGCATGTTTAAAATATGAGGCTATATAAAAAGAACTGTAAAAAAACCAACCCAGACAAGTCTCGTTATATGTCATGTGTCTTTAAAGATGAACTCAATTGATGCTAAGAAAGGAAAAATAAACAAAATCCAGACGAATATATTTAATTTAAGGAGGAAACTAACTTTTTACTTTTTAGGTGAATTCTTCATGGACACAACGCATAATGATACCTACAAGAAAATTGAGGGGGTCCACAGGGCAGATGCCTTCTTCCAACAGCCGAAAATTGATTTAGGAAAAAAGTTGGGGCGTTTCCAAAAGCAAACTCAGTCAATGCATGACTTTCCTGGATATGCGAATGGAATGCCCACCCGCATGAGGCCTGCTTGTCCCCCTCCTTCGACTATTGACCTCAGATTTGATAATAAGTGAGTATGGCCGAAATCTATTGTTATCGTAACATGTATCTTCATATATGGCTCTTTTCATGTCTTAGTGTGTAAATAATAGAATTAAAATTTGGGGAGGGGCTTATCTGTAAACCACCTTTAGCTTTCTATTTTAAAAATTGATGACAAAGATTGATGATACACTAGGGAAGGGGGTTAATATTTGAGGATAAATACGGTACTGAACTTTTATGCTGTGGGAGGGGGTTTATATGAGGATAAATACAGTACTAAACTTTTACAGTATGGGAGGGGCCTTATTTGAACACTTAAACACTAGGGGAGGGGATTTATTTGAGGATAAATATGGTTCTTAACTTTTACACAAGGGGAGAGGACTTATTTGAGGTTAAATACGGTACTGAAACTTTAACACAAGGGGAGGGGGTTTATTTTAGGATAAATATGGTACTGAACTTTACACAAGGGAAGGGGACTTATATGAGGTTAAATACGATACTGAACTTTAACACTAGGGGAGGGGGTTTATAAAATATGGTACTGAACTTTAACACTAGGGGAGGGGGTTTATAAAATACGGTACTGAACTTTAACACTAGGGGAGGGGGATTATTCGAGAATAAATATGGCAGTAGAAAAAGTGAGTCACTGTCACTTCCCCACATTGACATATCCGTGAAGTAAAAATGGCCAACCCTTATATGGACTGAAATTATAAGCATGTGCATCCTCTTTACACAACATTAGGGGTACACTTATAGGGACAAGTGTACTAAGTCAAACACAATTAGTCAAACACTTTACACTACTTAGGGCATGATTTAATAGTTTTGATAGGATTTGATTTCATTTTACTTCTAACCATTTTTTGATGAAGATTTTTATATAAAAAGTTGATTTGACAATATTTTTATAGAGACATAAGTTCATGTACACGTAATACACAAATGCATATTTGTATGTGAAATGAATCCATGTTAAATTTCGAAATACAATGGTGTTGATGTAGGTATCAAAAATTTTTAAAAAAAATGTTACTCAAATCATAATTTGTCTGATGATGCTGTGTTCTTTAGGAGAGCATTTGATACAGAACAACGGGCCATCTACAGGGGTCACGACGTAGTCCAAAACCCAATGGTAAAACCCTGCAAGTTCACGTCTGATGAATACATCCCACCGACAGAGAAATTTACTACAGAAACTTCTCATAAGGTACAACCTAATTATCTGTGTTAAAATATTTCATAAATTGAAATTACAAAACACATATACTCTTGGATAGGAAAGATATTGGAGTACACAGGGGTCCAATAAGACAGGTTGTCGGGGTTTCAAAGTACAAAATTAGACAGGAACTTGGAATATACACGTGTGAGATTAGTACAGGATGTTTGAGTATCCAAGTGTCAGATTAGTACAAGATATAGGAGTATACAGGTGTCGGATTACTACAAGTTGTTGGAGTATCCAGGGGTCAGATAAGACAGGATGTTGGACTATCCAGGTGTCAGATTAGTACAAGATGTCGGAGTATCCAGGTGTCAGATTAGTACAAGGTGTCGGAGTATATAGGTGTCAGATTAGTACAAGATGTTGGAGTATCCAGGTGTCAGATAAGACAGGATGTTTGAGTATCCAAGTGTCAGATTAGTACAAGATGTCGGAGTATACAGGTGTCAGATTAGTACAAGATGTCGGAGTATCCAGGTGTCAGATAAGACAGGATGTTTGAGTATCCAAGTGTCAGATTAGTACAAGATATTGGAGTATCCAGGTGTCAGATAAGTACAGGATTTTGGAGTATCTAGGTGTCAGAATAGTACAAGATATCGGAGTATACAGGTGTCGGATTACTACAAGTTGTTTGAGTATTCAGGTGTCAGATTAGTACAAGATATAGGAGTACACAGGTGTCGGATTACTACAAGTTGTTGGAGTATCCAGGGGTCAGATAAGACAGGATGTTGGACTATCCAGGTGTCAGATTGGTACAAGGTGTCAAAGTATACAGGTGTCTTATTAGTAGATTGTTGGAGTATACAGGGTCAGATTAGTACTGGGTGTTGGAGAATCCAGGTGTCAGATTTGGTATGACATTAGAGTATACAGGTGTCAGATAAGATAGGATGTTAGAGTATCCAGGGTCAGATTAGTACAGGATGTTTGAGTATCCAGGTGTTATATAAGGCAGGGTGGTTGGAGTATCCGGGGTCAGATTATTACAAGAAGTTGGAGTATCCAGGTGTCATATTAGTACAGGATGTTGGGTTATCCAGGTGTCATATTAGTACTGGGTGTTGGGTTATCCAGGTGTCATATTAGTACTGGGTGTTGGGTTATCCAGTTGTCATATTAGTACTGGGTGTTGGGTTATCCAGGTGTCATATTAGTACAGGATGTTGGGTTATCCAGGTGTCATATTAGTACAGGATGTTGGGTTATCCAGGTGTCATATTAGTACAGGATGTTGGGTTATCCAGGTGTCATATTAGTACTGGGTGTTGGGTTATCCAGGTGTCATATTAGTACTGGGTGTTGGGTTATCCAGTTGTCATATTAGTACTGGGTGTTTGGTTATCCAGGTGTCATATTAGTACAGGATGTTGGGTTATCCAGGTGTCATATTAGTACAGGGTGTTGGGTTATCCATTTGGCATGACATTAGAGTATCCAGGTGTCAGATTAGTACTGGATGTTGGAGCACTCTTGGGTCAGATAAGACAGGACCTTTTATTCCCAGGAGTTACATTAGACAGGATGTTGGAGTACCATACTCATGGTTAAAATTAGGGAGGATGTCAAAATGCTCAGAGGTCAAATTAGAGAGTCTGTTTGGGTATTCAGGGGTCAGATTAGACAGGACGTTTGATTCCCAGGAGTTACATTAGACAGGTTGTTGAAGTGTACAGGTGTCAGATTAGACAGGATGTTGGAGTACCATACTCATGGATACGATTCGGGAGGATGTCAAAATGCCCAGAGGTCAGATTAGAGAGTCTGTTTGGGTATTCAGGGGTCAGATTAGACAAATGTTTTAGTACCCAGACTTCAGATTGGTGGGGGTGGGGGAATGTTGATAAGGTCAAGTTTATAAAACTTTAGAGAAGAAGGGATTGAAAAGGGGTGGGGGTTAACACAGAATGGAGAATTGAAAGACAGATAGTGCTAGTGATGGATGGATAAATCTTGAGAGTCACATAGAAGATAGTAATTATGCTGTTTGGTTGAGAATGAAAGAAGAAGAAAGGTAAAAACTAACTAAAAGGAGGCAGAGACAAGTTTAACTACTAAAGTATAACTGGAATTAACTAATTGTAAAACTGATATGAAATCAAAACTTTGCAAAACATTTGTCGCTTATGTAATAGAACTGGACTGAGCTGTATGCTGGTGGCATGGTAGATAAAATGGTTAGAGTATCTATCTATTTAAGTTTGGAGGTTCTGGATTTGATTCCCAGTCTGGTCATTGAATGTCGTTCACATGTTGATGATTTTGTTCTAACTTACAGAAAGATTTTGTACCTATCGACATCCAGACAAACTTCATGAGACGAGCTTCTGCCCCTAGTACAAATTATGTCCAAAGTAGCCACAAGTTTGACGGTCAGACCACAAACAAAGAATTCATGAAAAACTGGGGACCACAGAAGCGTGTCCGGTACGGAGACTTCCACGAGAACCTCAACGTCCAGCCAGTCTCTAAATTTGGTGGGATCAGTGTTACCAAAGATTCGTTTGTTCCCAAGGGCGTAGTGGAAACCAAGGATTTCCGTCCACAACACAAGGCGATAAATAAAGAGGGAGAGATTGTGTTTGACACTGTTTACAGGGATACGTTCCAGAAACCAGTTGTTAAACCATGCCGCGCTCAGATCTTCCTGGCCAAACAGGAGATAATGAAGCAACAGCGGGCAAAGGCGATAGCCTCGCACTAAAAGCTTGTCTGATCGAAAGTGGCAGTCCTTCATGACATCTTAAATGACCGCACCGTTCAGTGCCCATCATTTTATTGGCTCAATGCCTAGAGAACACTGACTATAAAGTTGGTGAGATGAGACCAAGCAATAGGCAGAGTCATGTAGGCGGTAAACAAGTGACTTACTGAGGCAAGATCCCAATTATCATTTGGCCTGTTTCTAAAATGTTTTTTATCATAAAACATATAAATGAATTTCGTTCAAAGAACATGTCTTAGTCCCAAACAGTGTTTCTTTACAAGCCATAGTTCTAACAATATCTATTGATATGATATTGTCCTATGAAATATTACATTTATCAAAACGATAATTGAGATTTCATACATTTTGCTGATCAAATAATTTTTTATGATTGATAAGAACACTTCTTATATCTGATCTTGGCTTTATAGGGAGTGGAGTGCACAGTAAATGGCAATAATTTGTTGTTTTTTTGTGTCTGGAAACATATATGGTGTATCATAGTGTAATTATTTTCTCTATTATTTCACCAGTAAGAAATGTCGGCCAAATTACACTATTACTAGCATTCTTGAATCTGAACAGATGTGGAGATGAGTTACCTCCCTTTGATAATGCCTGCTGCATAAAATATGATTAGATTTCAAAAATGAGGATTTTGAAATTTAATATTGACTTCATGTCAATTTAAGTTGTGTAAAATTGTCCTCCACTTTGATACATTTGAGAATTTAAGCTGTATGTATAGCTTACTAAAACACAGGCGGTCTCAATATTCTCATTAAATATTAGATAAATTGATGATTTAATATATGCCCTGTATATTTTTTTCTCCAACAGTCAGATGCTGATATAAATATGAGGCTTCAGCCTCATGAATTTTTTTCATTGGAAAGCAGGAAACTTGCCTTAAAATCTCTAAAACTTCCATATGGGAAGTTTTTAAGTTGTTTCAGTTAGGATTATTTTCTTTTTTTTTTCAATCCTCAAAAAATCCTTCAAAGCACAAAACTCCTTGAAAATTACCACTTGTATTGTATCTTTTGGTGATGAGATAAAATGTGGACTTTAACATATAACATTCTATTCATTTACAGAAGAAAATAAAACCGTTTTTATTTGCGTTTTAGAAACTGCCTCTGAAGCAAAAAAACATGTTATTATTATTGTTTTACAGAAATGTATTATTTATATATTTGCCAGGTGAGTTTATTGAAACCTCTCAGAGTTGCTAGGTTAAGAGTGAAGACAGTATTTAATATATATTGTGCAATGTATATTTCATAGTTTCAAAAATAGCTAGAAAATAGACTTAATCTACTAATAATTGCTCAATGTAATTGATGTGAAACTTGTTTTTGGGGAACAATGGAAATGGCATTTTATTACGTAGCTTATTAGTTTGTGGGAATTTTAATGTCTTGGCTGTTAACTCTAACTTGATTCCATAACAATACTGACACATAATACTATGTCTCACTATTTCTAAATAGATTTTCTGTTGCTGTATTTGCTGTAATATGTACCTAGGTCCTTAATTGATGAAAAGATAGCCGCTAATAATGATGATTTATTTATAAAAAGGCCATCAAGAGGTCAGAGGGGAATTCGGGGCCACGATAACTCATTCAGGTAAGAGTGCCAGACACGTAATCTTAGGTCTGGGGTGCATGGTTTGATCTCAGTTTGCATTTCTTGGGAAGCTGATAAACAGGCCAGTCAGTGCTCCCATTTATTACTGAGTGAGGTAGTCACCGACTACTACAAGGAGGCCCCACCTCAAAATAACCCTAGCTGTTCACAGGGTAATAACTCCAGCAGACAAACTAGAGGGGAAAGTGACTTCCTTGGTTCTGAAGGATAATTACTTCTTTAGTTCATGTCAGGCAAATAGTTTGATCATTGTTATCACATGAAAATCCAGTAAGTCTGCCTGTGTAATATTTTTGCATGTTTTACGAGTGTAATATACCATGAAGCATTTTTCATTGGCAGTGCCAGACAGAAATCGATTGTGATCTCATGAATTGAAGATGGTGCAGCAAAATTGCTGCATGACTATGTTTGAATTTGTCCTCCACATTTTGACATTAAGACCGGTCAAAATGTTAGTTTTCAGAGATATGTGATAAAGATCAGGTTCCATTTTTACTTAATAATGCTGGTAATTGTTATATATCATCATATGCTGATGTAAATTGATTGATGCAGATATATTCATTTACAAAATATTTTGTTCGAAAAAAAGAAGGGGCATTTGAGCAAGAGGGGCTTAAAGGGGAGGGGCACTTAATATTACAACAAATATGGCATATATATATATGTACATGTAATTGTGTTGTTTTTTTTAATAAGAAATTGTTGTTTATTGTTAATGACAAATACATCTTATGAATCATGTCAATCAAATAAAGCTTGTTATTTTTTGTAATTACCAGTATTATGTCCAAGGGATATTTTTAAAAAAAATATGGGTTAAGTGCTTTAATCTCTATGACTATGAGCCGAGCCAATCTAAATCAAAAACCTATTATCAGTAGGTAGATAAAATTATTACAAATTAATTAATTAGCTCTTAATCCAAGAAAAGTTTATTTTTCTTAGTGTGATGAAAGAAATGTGTCAAATAGATTGTGCTTCAAAATGTCAGAGACTGAGATAGACTGACCTCAAACACGTATATATGTAGAAACAATTGATTACTTTTCTGATTCTATTTGTATCAAATTTACATAAAAATCTGAGAATTATGTATCAAATTATTATTTCCAAAGGTCTTGAATATAATATTTTCTCAATTACCTCCCTTGTGGGTAACAAGTCTTAACCACAATGCGGTATGCATCATTCTAAGTATCACTCCCTTTGCGCCAAATGTTGCATAACACTATCGGGAGAGTTGTGGAAAGATAGCATGTGAGATTTGACTTTCTCATGTCCCAGAACTGTAAAATAATATTTTTATATAAGTTTTATTGTAAGTGGTGCATGTTTTAAGAGCTTTGCTTCCATTTTCAATACTGAATTGATTTAGTACTATAAAAATTCATGTCGTGATAATTTTCATTATCTTTCATGAATTTCCATACCGCACTTGTCTGACCTGATTTTTCAGTATTTTGTGTTATAGTATACTCCATGTCTTTCATTATTTCATATACTGAAGTTTTAACTTAATTTGTGTGTCTGTATTTCTGAAATAATAATTAACTCACTGATCTGCCAATAATATCTTCAATCTTTCAACCAAAGAATCTGAATTGTTTTTGCTACATAAAAGTTAAATAAATGAAAAAAAGTTATTTTTGCCATCTGGATTTCACATGTAAACTTTTCCCATGGTATTTTTAAACACGCAGGGCACTTATTAGGTTGAATGCAGTAATTTACATTTTGTGTCGCACCTAATTTAAGTGAAATTACATCATTTGTTTGAGTGTTTATTTGGTATATTGTTGTGCACCATGTAAATCAGACACGTGATTTTTCTTCTTTTTTTTCAATCATGGGGGCAACATCTTGTATTCATATTTAATATGTATCATTTATCATATGTCCAAGCACTATAGAGTCACCCTTATTTCAAAGGGAAATAATCCAAAAGTACATGTAAATTCAGGATATGTTTATACCAAACTGCACGTGAGAATTATACAAATATAAATATATAGCAGTATTTATGTAAATATTTTTATATTTACTGTATTTTACAATATTATCTACGATGTCAAACAATATATTATATGTCACAATGTGTAAATTTTATCATTAAGTCATAAACATGTATTTATTCCACTCTGTATCGGGATTTCCCAGTCAAATAAATTCTGCCAAATCTAAAGCACCTAGTACTATTGGTACATTTCTATTTTTGAATTTCATATCAATTTGATGATGGATGTTGTGTTTTCTTTTAATTGTACATTGTATTCTATTCCTATTCACTCAGACTCAAACTATAAAATCTAAAAATAGAGAGTCAATAGAAGATATGTCGCCCTGCTAGTTAAAATTAGCAACTAGACTGTGAGCTGTGATGCATTTTAATGTCTACGCTTCGTTAAAGATCTGTGATGTTGATTTTTCTGTGATATAAATCTTTAATTTCCTAACTACTGTTAATCCATTAAATAAAATTAAAAATTATATAAACACATGAAATGGTCTTGTTTTCTTTCCTAGAAATTCGTTTGTTGTGGTATATCAATCTCATTACATTTGTTTATGCATGTACGTTACATTTGGGCCTTGATATCACAGCTTAAATACACAGGGACCCGAGAATTTTTCACAGTGTTTTGTACTATTGCAGTGTGTATAGCTTAAAGAGGCTTACCCGCAGACGGACCGGTAAACGGCACATCTCCGATCACTAAATAAACTTCAGTACACGTTTCTATGTGACAAAATTAGAGGCTTTCCGACTTTATTTCTTGAAAACAATTACAGAATATGTATTTAAAAGACGTTTTAAAACTCAACCTGAGAGGGAAATGTATAGAATATAACGGCAAATCTTCTTTGTAAATCGCCGCTGCCTTTGAAGTTATCACTGTGCGGCACTGTGCACGTGCTTGTTTCTTTGATGTGTCAATCAAATTAGACTCCATTTTATAGCGGGGACTTATTGCGGGTTGCGATTAAATAAATAATATTTAAAAAATGAGGTTTTAATATCACTTTTCAGCGTTTTATAAGGAAAATAAAATGAAAAACTCAACAATTCCAACAATCTGTCATGTGTAAAAAATCTTTTTCTATTAGCCAATTTTTCTGATCTCTCTGCGGGCAAGCCTCTTTAATTTCAGGCGTGTTCATACCATTGTACCTAAATACTATGTAGTTTGTATTTTATCACAATTCCATTGATAGATTTTGCTGATAGGAAATCAGAAGATTAAAAACAAGGCGGTGGTTTGAAATTAATGCTAAGACTCCTGTGCATATAATATATTTATATGGAACCCGAGTTTGGAATTCATACTAAGCCCCTCTGCATATAATTCACTTATACGGGTTTTGAATTCATGCCAAGCCCCGGCCCTGTTGTGTTCATGAATGACACTGTGACGTCATGTAAATTTTATCTTAAATCCAGCTAATGTTTCAATCTCATAATTGGAACCATGATAGCAATAATCAGAATCACCAGGCTGGTTTAAGACACTTCCTACTACAAAAACCGATTTTCGGTCTTTCATTCTTTAATTCTAATTAAATATGTCTGTAGCTTCTCTATCAGTAATGTATGAGATAAGGATAGCCCACATATTTACAGTATGCTCACCATCAATTACATTTAAAACAAAAAGGTCCTTTTTATACGTAATGATACCCACCCTTTATGTGAACACCCACACAACTCCAATAAGTTTTGAACTCTCGAAAAATTTACCTTGTTCCTGACCAAAGCACCTGATACCTTGAATACACCAGGTCATCATGTGGGTCCTACACTAAAGACGTCTCGCTTGCTTTGTACTAATCGAGGCGTGATGCCCTGGCTGTTTCCGCAACATATCTTGTCGCCTGCGGCATCATCTCCGGCTTTGATACCTACCTGTCTCTCGTCACCTTGTGGCTAGCACTGTGTATGGTGACCACCCCGTCGTTCCTCCATCTTCCCCCATATCCAGCTGAAGGAACCTCTACCTGCCTACTTGCCGCTTGTATCAGGTTCTTCCGATCTGTTCCTATGATAATAGTCGTAAGGCTCTCCAGACTGACTGACCGGGGAATCTCTTACTTCCGACCTCTATAGGCAGACACAATGTGTTGTTTACACTCCTCTACTAGGTGCTGGTACTTCTGTTGCTTCCTTTCATTGGTCTCCTCCATCCCATCTTCACATGGTACTGCTAATTCAAGTATCACTACCTACTTGGGGCCACGGGGCCACAACACGATGTATGGGCGGAGCGGTGTTGAGACCACCTCTACTGGAAAACTCATCCTCTGGAGAATATCCGTCCTCATTTCCCAGTCTCCCGAATTTGCAACTTTCCCGCCTGCTTCCACGCTGCTTTGCGCTCCTGATCTAGACTTCACGAAGGTGGCAATTTTGGCTCTTTGGATAAAGTCCATTTTCTCCGTCTGGTACAGTCAATGTTTGCTGCTCTCTCCTTCAGAATCTGGTCATGCCTCCATGTGTTCCCCCCATTCGACATTGTTACCTGGCAAGATGTGAGAAAAATGTAATGTAAAATGTAATGTATAATGCAAGATGTGAGAATATGTGCCAGATTAGCTGGTCGCCCACAAAATGCACATGCCGCACTGTCCTTAAGGTCCCAGGAGAGCAGGTTGGTTGGACTTGGCAGTACATCATAATTTGAGTTAAGTTGAAAACTAAGCTAGTAGCCTTCCATAATCCAGATCTCACCCCAGGATATATTTCGTTACCTCACTCCCTCCGAGTGGATTAAGCTTCCCTTCTGCCTCATGTTAACTGCCCTAGCCTGTCAAGCCTCCTCACCCATTGCCCTAAACTCTGCCCGAACTATGTCGCTTTGTTCCCACTGATTAGTGTTGCTCCACCTTGGTCTTGTGAGTTTCCTAGACCAAGGCGCCCTGATGCCACCGTTTCAACTATATCCCCGTTCCGGAGTCTTGACTCTACATCTTTAAGTGCCTGTTTGACATCCCATTTCCTTCCTGTCAGTGTGACAACCGAGCTCCTCTGACCTTGTCGTCTGCCCTGTCCCTCATCTTAATGACCTGTCGTACCTTGGTTACCTTGAACTCTTCCGTCACTGACTTGGGTGGGAGTTGGAGTATGGTGTACGGACCATCGCCGAAGGTAACCGCTGATCGTCCTCTCCATTGCTTCAACAGATGTTATCGGGATTCTGCAGACAAGTAATGGCCACAAGAGTCTTGGAAGCACACCATACTGATATATCCAAGCCTTGGACTTCCCTGGTACTCCACTTTCACCAACTGTCTTCATCCATTCCTCTACCTGCCTTTTTATCTCGACCACGCTAATTCTGTCGTTTAATGAACCATCAAAGCAATTGCTGGTATGTCCTCTCCTCTGATCTTGAGCCTCTCCTCTTTTACTTTGCCTGCCTTCAGCACGAGACTCGGGGACTTGGCTGGTTTGAATTTTATGCGTGCCATTGTGACCATATCATCGAGATCTTTTAGGACCCACCTTCCTTCTACCAGTCTTTGTTGTCACCGTCATATTGTACTGTCAACTCCAACTTTCAGTCAATCCAGTTGAGGTTTGTTTTAAAAATGTATTGGATTATAGAAACTGAATATCAGATTTATTAATACATATTTTCATGGTTGATGTTTCCATATCGATTTTTTAAAGCATTGTTATTGAAACATATATTGATGAATTGTTGTTTAAAATCTTGGCTGGGAAGAGGAAAATTTGAAAGTACATGTAATGTAGGATATTTTCAGATAATGTGACCTAATCAGAATATTCACTTCATGTTTTCTAGTTGTACTCTAAAACAGAGATATTGCAAGATCTTAATCACGATATAAAGCCTCGGTTCCTCACAGTTAAGACTTCTGCGGATTATTTATTATTTCAATTTGTAGAAGAAAAAACACCAATTATCAACTTCAAGTGAGGAAGAACGTTAACTTGTTGTCAAAGTTTAAGAAACTGCCGGCGGAAGGTCAAAAGAGATGAAAGGTCAGGAAAGGTTAGAAAACATTGAAGGCGGATGTGAACCAAAGTAAGAATAATTGAAGTCACATAATTGCGGTTCGAAAATATAGCTTGCAACTTTATTGGTCAGTCATCTACCGTATATTGCGTCCAAAATGCGGATTGGAAATTTTGGCAACATCAACTGTTAAACAATTGACGGGTGTTCGTTATTCCTTACAATTTAACTGGTATTGATAAAATAAGTAACAGGAACATTGACTTTTAGTTAATTTATTATATATAAATCACCATTTACTTTTTTATTCTTTTGAAATTTATTTATTTATGAGCGTTATCTTCCTGCTCATATTCAGGAACATTAGCTTTCCTAACAAAATAATGTCCGACAAAATGGTTGATTGGTTTAGGGATTAGATTTGTAAGGATGTACAGTCGAGGAAATGTTCAAACACATGTTTTGTTTCCAAGGTCTGTTCTATTCTCTCAAACTAAATATGGAAAAAAACTTCCTGAGACGGACACAAATTACATTGTATCGTTCATATACACTTACATAAGAAATGACGGTTTCTGGATATGACAATAGCACCGCGGCGTATTTGGATCACTACAAAATTATTTATCTTGTACGTAAAATGTGGTATCTTGTGATACAATATAGGGCAAATTTGTTTCATCAACATATTTTATTTGAAATCAAATGAATTGAACATCAGGCTAAGCCTGTATTAAAGTTCTCTCCATAACATATTGCATTTATTTCAAATAATTAGTATCCGGTTATTAGTCAAGAATAGAAAGTATATTGTATACAATGGTTTAAGTTTTAGTTTCTAGTTTCTTATCCACGGCACGTAAAGATCATTCTGTCCAACATCTATTTGTATGTCATTATCTTCATTCTCTTATTGCTGTGTCCGACCCAGAGGGTACCGTCCTCGTGTAGACTGATACACCATGGTTCACTTCCATCAGATGTATACACAGTCCTCATACAGCGTCCAGTATTCCCGTCAATCAGTAGCACTGACTTGGTGATCCATTCCGCTACTAGGATATCACCAACTCCATCAAAACAAACATCGTACGGGTAAAACTTTGATGACTGTTTGGAACTTCTGTTTGATTTAGTTGTACCAACGTCTTTACAGCGAAACTTCAGGTTTAGGTGTTTACCCATCACGATGACGTGTGGCTGTTTGTCTGGATTCTTTCCCGCCAAGTAGTCATCAACAACTATACCGTCACTATCAACAACAGTCACATCCCCGGTAAGTGTACAGGACACCATGTGATGAGGCCACACTGCCACCTGTCGACAAGGCCTGCCCGCTCCAGCTGACACTGCCCGGCCGTATGTAGTGTACAGTTGTATTCCTCCTTACATCCCCACCACTACCATGTCATCACTAGTGATACACAGAGAAATTGGTGTGATCTGAACGGTGAAAGCGTGTAACGACGTCACCACCCGTCGTGATTTCCCGGATACTTCGGTCATCACGCACACAGAACCACACTCTGCCTGTGGTCGGGGATACGGAGATCGATTGGACTTTGACCTTTACACTCGATCTTTTTCTTCACATTGCCTTTTAAGTCCATCCGGTACAAGCTTTCACTATGCATGAACGATAACCATGCCTCGTCACCAGTAAGACATGTACGACATACATTGAAAAGAAACGACGTGGTAAACTCGGACAGGACCACAGGTTTTGGAATTTGTTTGTAGGATTGATCTTCCCCGTCGACAAGTATCTTACCAAGCATGCGTTTAAGCAGTTCAATTGAGATGGTCCCGGCTTTGAACTCCACTGTCTGCAGACGTTTATGAGAGGGTGGGTGAACGGAGGTATTCCTGATTTCCCGCGTTAATGTAGTGACGTCAACAGTTGAACCGGATGTCAGTACCTGCTGGCATCTATCCAGTTTAGGTTTTAGGTCCTCTCTCAGATGTTTGGTTAGTGCAGTTTGGTTTTCCTCAGAAATACTTGTATTCAGTTTCTCTAGTTCGGTACACATCTTCACTAACAAGTCAATGGCATTATCGATGTTGTCTTTCAGCTGTTTCCCCTGACGTTTAATATCACTGATAACCTTCTGATATCCTTCACTATTTGTCTCGCATTCACGGATATCCTTCTCGATTTCGGGAATGTCGGTTTTGGAAAGCTTGTCAACAAACTGCTGTATTTCCCGTTTCTGCTCGGCCACGTTATCAGTCAGTTTACCCAGTGTGTGGCCGTTGTGACTCTCCGTAACACAGTCCATACAAAGTAACTGATCCTCACACGACTTGCACACGTAAATGAATCCCATGCCTTCATGGCGCGGACATCCAGGTATTGGTGTCTGGGCCGCCATATCGCTAATATCTGTCAATATGGCGGCAACACTTCTTAGTACATATATCTCAGTCTTCCGGGTATAGGACAGTCATTCGGAACTCATCTGGGAATATACTAATTTTGGTGACAACACCCGATGAGTTCAGGATGATAGGACAGTATGTCCTAGATGAAATACGAATGTTACTAAGTCAAGTTGATTTTAAACCAACAGAGACTGATGTCTGAGTCGCCATGAACACTCACCTGTAGTTTGTCAGTATATACTATTCGTAGTATCTCTGAAGGTGATCTTCCGGGAATATGACGGAATGTTGTATTTTATGTTACATTTTTTTTATCTAAATTTAGAATAAGACAGCAAAACTGACAGTTAAAGGTACCCGCCTCGAATGGGTTCATGTTAAGAGTAAATCCAGTGATATTTACACGCCTGTAAATCACTTCTCTGATGCAATGGAACAGACGTAACATGATCAATTGTTAATATGTATCACGGCTATATACATGGGTCTATATAGGATTACACATCAACGTACGAACAGTAACGAATACTATACAGAGAAGACACTGACAGTAAACTTTGGAGCACGTGCATATGTACTTAGACATACGGATACAAGATAACTAATTAAATAATGATTAATCTAGTATATATATATATAGTAATAATAATAATAAAAAACACAAACCAGAAATTCACAGAGTGTGAATGTGAATGTCTGGTTTGTGTTTTTTATTATTATTACTATGTATATCCATCACAATGACATTATATATTTTTAATTATGTAAATATATATATATACACACACTTTATATCCCTGTGACATACTCCCCCTGCATGGAAATGTCGTCCCGTCATCAGTCTAAATTCCTGTGAGTAAATCTAATATCGATTGGGAAATACCTGGAAGTAGATTGAAATATAAAGATTAAAGAACCTGCAATAGACAAAAATATTGATGTTCATTAATTTATAAAAAAAGAAACTTTAGTTTAGATACAGTACATGTTAAACATCAATGTTTAATCATTAAATGCATAATCACATTTTCACATTACCACCATCACACTCATTATTTATATGAAAATGAGCTAAAACACATTTCCAATAGAACACCTGAAAAGATCTGAAGTGTTCATTATTATATCAGTGCAATGTGCAACATTCCTAAGTATAAAACAATTGGGAACAAACAAAACATCATTCTGAATATTGGAAATCCATGACTACAAGGCTATACCATGTACAAGCAAATAAATCATCACATTGTTTCTCCATCACTGTCAGCCTCTACAGTAACCGAAGAATACTTTAAACATACAAATGTTCTTAATTTCTGACAAAATTCAAATGACAAATTCAGTATAAAACACTATGTTCACAGCTATTTCTTTATTTGCAATTTTACAATAAAATCCAACCATTCTCCACAATTCGTCCACAAAATCATTGAACCTAGCAGATCTGTCGGATCCTTGTGGACCTTCGCACTTGAGAGCTTTCTCTTATCGGTTCTGGATTAATAACACCCACTGGAACAGGGGAGGTAATCTCACTCCTGTTACCAGATTACGATCCAGGGGAGACGATCCTACTGCTACCCGACTGTGTCATACCCCTGGAAAACATCCCTCCAGAAACCGGAACATTCCCCTCTCTCGCAGACATATATATACAGATTCCTGCTCTGATGGTGAATCCTGTAATATCACACTTACAGTGTATCAGTGTTCAACGACACTGTAGATAAGCTTGACATACCAACAACAGAATTCATCTGCTATCTGCAGTATTGACATGATATAAAATACCATTTTCCAAAACAAACCTGTGTCATTCTCTAAGTAGCTCCCAGCCCCCTATCGACTCTCCCACCAACGGCTTACCTACCAACCTGATACCTGAACTTATCAACTGTATCACACGATGGACATCTGCATCTTTGCTCTGTTCCGTATCCAATCCACCTGACCTGAACTACTGTCTCTTAAATATTGATCACCTTCTGCACCTGGAACCTGTACCAAACTTTCAACCAGAGGCAACTTCCCTTTGTCAGTCACTACAGCCTGACATACAACCTAAACTGTTTCTGTGAAAAACATCCTGAATAAACCATCTGCATCCTTGTTTAACTTACCTAGTATCTAACTTGGCAATTGAGGTAACATATGTCAATAGGTTAATTATCTGTATAGACTTCAAATCTCTACCGTACAGATATTCTTTGAATTTCTCTGTTACTGTCCATTTTCGACACATAAACTCTAATTTGTGTGCAGGATACAAACGTTAATTCACTCGGCCTTAAACCCCTACTGGCATAACATATCTTTGCCACCCTGTTTCTGGTATAGTATGGCCCCTAGTCCATCCAAGGATGCATCTGTATTCAGTCTAAAAGGTTTGTCATAATTCGCATAAGCTAGAATAGGTTGGCTGGTAAGCTTACAACTTAGAGTCTCGAATGCTACCCGACATTCCGTACTCCAGACAAATGGAACCTTAACCTTAGATTTGGTTTTAACCTTGACTGTGGGGTGCCCGACCAACAACTCATTCAGGGGTTTGCTTTTTTTGGCATAGCCCTTCACAAATTATCTATAATAACCTGTGAAACCAAGAGATGTTCTAACTTCTTTTATCGACCGTCGATGCCTCTAAGCCTTCAAAGCATTATTATACAGAGTACAATTTGTTCATTTATGATTTGGTCAATTATTTTTGTTTATCAGTGAGTGTATGTGGTCCCTATAACTGTGATATCCCTAGCATAAATCAAGTCAATATTACATATATCATGAACATATGAAGGTCCATTTTTTTTTTATTACCAAGCGGAGTATGTATACTTCAAAATATACAATCTGTAGATATTTCCATTTGCACTGCATTGTAACTTTATAACCATGTCAAACGAAATAGAAAGTTGTCAGATTGTGAATTCTCACATAATTCTTAATAATTGCTTAGATAACATACATAATTTTTAGAAAGACTGATTAACATTGGGTTTATGACATCTGTCATTTGTGACAATTAATACAATGCCGGTCAAAATTATTTATAGATCAAGGTCAAACAACTTTGTATTTATACAATAACTCCATTATCAGGTGTGTAACATATTTACAGCCTCATCACATTGACATCCCTGAGAATTAGCACCATTCCTATAATAAAACTACAATTTTAAGCGCGGGATATGCCAATAGTCAAACTTGAGCGACGGGTTTAGGTAATAAGTATACCATGCAAGGTTTCATCAAAATTCGATCATTCCTTCAAAAGATATCGTGCGAAAAGCAATCAGCCAATCAGATCACAGCATCCTCAGTAAATATGCCGATAAACGAACTTAAGCAAGGGACTCAGGTAATAAGTCTACCAAGAAAGTTTCGTCAAAATCCGATCAATCTTTCAAAAGATATGGTACTGAAAGCGAATCTGGACGGACGGAAGGACGGACGGATGGAACCCATTTCTATATCCCTCTTTCGTTTGGCGAGGGTATTAATATACTATCTATAGGAAAAAGACAAACAACAGACAAGACATTAGCACATTTAAGAAAAATGAGAGTTCGACACAGTGGGGCCAAAATGAATCAAACTTCGTCATACAACTGTTTCATCAAAGGACCGACCACCAACTCGAAATAGAATAGAACGAGAATACGGCATAGAAATTCCGAAGGCACAATCATCGCCATCATGTATATACTATCAAACTCTGTGACCCGTATTGTGCATCAAAGGGATACTAGATTACCATACTGTTATACTGACTGTCTTTAATCTTTGTTGTTGCTCCTTTGTGATCTTCAAAAGAAATGTATTCACTTTAGCGAGTGGTCAGTGTTTTTTCCTGACACAAAGCAATGTCTTCGGTTTTCTCAGGATATACTCCAGTGTTGCAGCGAGCGAGTACGACCACCATCCCTGGAGTATGGAGGTTGTTAACCCATAGATATTTATCTAAAATTGAAAACTAGTAATTATATACACTCAAAGGCTTTTTCAAAATCTTTTTGAAAAAAAAAAGAATTGTTTCTTGCATTTTGTCACCGGTTCTGAAAAAAAATTATGTTGCCTTTCCATGCAAAGGTTTGTTTTCAGGTATTGTCCATATCCTAGCTATAGCTAATTCAGCTAGCATATGAATACTTCATGTGGGAAATCTGAATAAAATGTCAAAAGTGAAGAAAAAAAATAAGTAAACAAAGCAAAACTTTAAAGTATAGCCTAGTTAGCTCTTGACATAGTCAATTAAAGGGAAACAACTCCTACGTCCGTATCGCCATATTATTTATCTAAATCGTGTAGGAGTCCAGTGAATTCTCCAAGAATCTTAAATCGCATAATATCTTTTAAAAGGATTTGCTTCACCAATACACATTACAATGTCTGTCAGAGTACAAAGTGATGGTTATCATATACATAAAGAAGATATATTGAGTATTGAGGTACCTCATTAATACTTACGAAGGAATGTCAAATTTAGTCGCCTCTTACGATCATGAAATGGGGACAGCAGACATTCTCACGGACAGCAAATGGTGTTGTCTCCAGTTATTTGTTGAGTTTGGAGAAACAGCTGTGGCTGGTATATACTAGTATTTAGTTTCATGACAGCGGAATGCATCCGTGATATTGCTGGTCGACTACACTGTTTAGCTGCTTATATGTCCTATCAGTTAGCATGATTGCAATATTTCAGACTGGTTTGTTTTTGTTTAACGTCATATTAACAGCCAAGGTCATTTAAGGACGTGCCAGGTTTTGGAGGTGGAGGAAAGCCGGAGTACCCGGAGAAAAACCACCGGCCTACGGTCAGTACCTGGCAACTACCCCATGTAGGTTTCGAACTCGCAACCCAGAGGTGGAGGGCTAGTGTTAAAGTGTGGGGACACCTTAACCACTCGGCCACCGCGGCCCCCAGACTGGACCATGACAAGCACATACAAACGGAAGAGAGTGAGTTATCGAAAGCTTGTATTTATATGTTGTCAACAATTGTTCAAATTTTATAAACACCTTTATTAAATTTGGTCTCCCGAGAAACTGGAGAGTTTCTTCTATAGATGAGGACATTGAAGAGACCAAAATACAATGAAGATTTTCAGGCCCTATTGCAAAACTTGGGATCTTAATTCTTTACTTTCTTTTCGCATTACGTTGTCTTTCTCTGATAATTTTTTTTTTATTTAAGGTGGGCTATTCAAACCGCCCTTCGTCTGTGATTGACATACAATCCTTATTATCGTTATTTCCGGAAAAGTACTGGAAGGCTTTCCTCAAACTTCATATATCGATTCCCCTTGGTTCAGAAAGAACATTTGGTTGAAAAGGTAAAGGACAAAACGGATCTCTGAATATAACGCAGGTTCCCTGTGGGAGACGTAATTAGGATCAGGATGAAACAAATAAAATCTAACGAAATAGTTTAATACAGGTATTTCATTTCTGTAAGCAAGGTATACATTTTGCTCCTGAACGCAAAATTGCTGACAGTTGAAGTTTAGCATTGCTATTGCCAAAATTCTTCTCTAAGATGTTACGTAGATTCCATATGAGGGAATGTTATCAGATCAAAGCAGAGAAAAGACCGTACATAGAACAAATAAATGCCTTTCAGGTCATGCAGTGGTGGACGTCAAGAAAAAAAATTAAATGCTTTCCGCTTCAATAGTTACTACATATTACATTGACTCGAGAGTTCGATTGTATTTATCGATAAATCATATTTGTGAGGACATAAACAAATATAGCCAAATAAGTTTCCAAATAAGATTGCGAGTTCCGACTCAGACGCTACGGTATTTTTTTCTTTCCGGGGTAGAATATTTATATCCTCCATTCTTTCATGGCATAGAGTATTTTTCTCACATATTTGGATTTTCTTTCGTATTTTTTCCATTATCCTGAATCAGATATTTAGCCATTTTGAAAATTTAAAACATTGTTTTGTTTTAAACTATAAGTGGAAATGTATGCTCTTTACCGAAAATGACAACCTCAGGTTGGGCAAAAATCCCCAAATTTCCCTAATTGCTTGTGTCTAATGATGAAAGCCAGCTGGGTTTCAGAGAATTCTATTCAAGTTTGTACGGGGGTACTACCATTTTATTAACACCGTGACATCACGTCATTGTTTTTCATTGTGACGTTATGATCAAATCACGAGGCTTTACTGTGCAGAACAGCCACAGACAACATGAGTTGATAATTAAGAATTGTACCTCATTATAACTGCGTATACGGTAGTATGCCCGCAGTTGGTACCGACCATTTCCTATGGTTAGCGCTCCATAGTATATGTTCGTTGACAAAATACTCACTTGATGTTAGCTTTTTGGGCAGAGATAATTGGGTAACAGGAGAAAACGCTAAAATTGCGTTAATCAGTCCTTTCAAAATGGCGCCGTTAGGCGTGACGTACGTAGATGGGACTAAAGACACACAACCGACTTTAACGGATCTGAAGAGAATATCGAACTCACGCAGCTAAGAATGAACTAAGGAATAAAGACCTCAACCAACCAAATTTGAACTTTACAAGTATTTTGTTATACTTGTATCGTTTCGGTGCGTCTAGTTGACGCTCCGGTAACGTCACAAATAGACGACGTCATAATTATGTTACCGATTCCTGCGCTTATTAATCCGCTGAGCCTTTTTTCACTGCGTATATGCTAATTTATTTGCAGTCAGAGTTTGCTAAGCTGAAGAAGGGAGAGATGTAAATATTATGTGATGAACCAGAATGTTGCACCCGTAGGTATGACAGAATACATGGTACTGTATGTATTAAGTACATATAAATCACACCTATTAACTTATGACGCACAGATTCACGAGTGAGGATTGACATTTCTCTAAATGTTATGCCTGTTACTATAGACAGACACTCGTGTAATTACACACTATCGTTTACTTTATAGGTGTGTGTATTGTAGGACTGTATAACATACTCACAACTGAATATCACATGTAAATATATATTTAAGGAATTGAATATAAATCATTTTATTGCATTGATATTTCACAAAGGGATCGGGCCCAAAAGGGATCGGGAACAAAAATTACTGAGTAAAAACTACAAAAAGAAAGAAAATAATAAATTCAATATGATGTACAAATAATGTATGTAGGATTGCGTCATACAGCCGTGGAGTCCATCTTATTGGACCTGTCAGTTTCACAGGATAAGTATGGCGAAACTTAAAGGAATTCGGGGAAATCAAGTTGTGTGAAAACAAATGTTACATCAATTCAATAAAATACCGATGAAATTATTTAAGAAAAATATGATAAAAATGACATTACAATTTATAAGGCTTGTTTGTATTTTCTATTATTTTGAGCATGTATGTGATACAGAATTACCTTTATACCTACACCATTGTTATCAGATGTGGTTGTTTTTGGTTTTACCTGTTGGACGGGAGTGGTATACCGTTATCCTTACACAGATTCTAGCACATGTCTACCTGTCAACCGTCTGACATTTTGTCACATGCAAATGACTCTCTAAGTAGGAGAGAGAAACCTTGCATTGTGTGTATATATATACATTACACCACTACACATATAAATGTACGATTAATATCCGAGTCAGATTTTATGTATGCAGACCCATATGTAACATCGTACGGTATGTTACTATATGACAGGTTGATGGCTGGTACGATATGTACACTGTTACCTTCACCAGACAAAAGACGAATAAAAACTGTCTATGAACAGCTAAGCTGTTCTGTAACGGGAGAGGGAAAATACAACAACCAGACCGGGACTCGAACCCGGGACCTCTGAAAACCAGACGGACGCTCGGAACATTTAAGTTGTCTGGCCACCGGAGTTCAACGCAAGTTCTATTATTATTATTTGAGAAAGGTAAAATATCAATTTATTACATTTTTACCAGTGAAATATCAAAAATTATTCATTTTATAAAAGTGATATTTTTCACTAGTGAAGAATATCATATTTTTCATTAGTGAAAAATATCACTTTTGCTGATTTGACCAATCAAATTAATGATTAGAAAATACCACAATAATTGACCAATCAGAAAACCCGACATATATGTCAGCACCTGGACAGGGGGAACTACATTTTTTGCATGCAAACTTTCGCTGTAGGCCTAGTTAGCATACGGGGTAGGTTTTTCGTTGATAAAAAATGTAATAAACAGAATATCTAACAGTATCTTCAGTAATACCAAATATATTTCACTCGTGTGGCTAATATTTTGATATTTTTCACTCGTGCTGCGCACTCGTAAAAAAAAATCAAAATATTAGCCCCACTCGTGAAATATATTTGGTATTACTAAAGACACTGTTAGATATCCTCTATCTATTTATAGAGATATCTATACTGCATTGCTGACAGTGTATACACTGCTTTTCACAAGAAAGAAAGAAAGAAAGAAAGAAAGAAGTATCTTTAAAAAAAACCCAGATAAACGGCACAGTTTTAATGCTGGTGGCTAAAATGTAAAACCGCTGGTGAAATAAATTAACGAACTTATGTGTTTCAGCACAGATAACAAAATTATATCAGTTTGAATCATTTTGGTGATAATAAGACTGCATTTGAATCAGGAATATAATTTTATAAATGTGTCATTTGAAAAGATACATGTACATCCACTTATTCAACTTGTATTCAATCTTAACGTTGTTTCGTTTTTACCGCTACATTGACCAATCACGTACTTCATCTTGACCAGTAACGCCACCTGGCGCGTCATATCCGGGGCCAAAAGAGTATTATACGGCTATGCCAAAAGAGGAAAGAAAGAACATAAAATGACATCCACGGTATATAACTATATCATATTAACACCAACAAATGACCCCTTCTTGGGACTAAAATACATTGTCTGCAATATCCATGGATTGTACGAAGGGGGTAACATGGCCGCCTCTAACCGACTGAGCAGCCCCCTGACGGTTATATCAAATCAGTTCCGGGTCATCTTTACCGTTAGATCCTTCAAAAACAGCATTCCTCATCATGGTTTTTGTAACTAAGTATCGGTGTGAATAACAACTGTAGATTAGATAATTTCTATAATCTACGATCATTCCGCAACAGATTATTGAGTGATCAAGATAACTACTAAAAGTGTTATTCCATCCATTGTCTGATGTGAGCCAGCCGTTTTACCTTAAATAGCGTCTTGGTAATCGTACGAATTTCACACCATACCGATGGCTTTAAAGAGATTTTATTCAAAGTAGGCGTCTGTTCGTCACCTTCATGTATATGGGGTAATGATAATGAGGATTAAGTGTTTAAAGTCCAAAATAGGATTATCAAACGCTCCGTGAGAAAATTGGCTTAAACCCGTTCCACTTCTAAATAATCTTCCATGGAGAAAATCTTGGTCGTCCATTCTAATCAAATGTCATTGTCATAAAGACAATAAAGGAAGGTTTAAAACCAACAAGTGGACAAACAACATATGTAGCCCAAATTCAGTCCTCCACGGGTACTTATTCTCTCTTGTCATCATTTCTTTTCATTCTCTTTAGAATTTTGTAGATTAAGTTTCGCAATGTTTGCACGTCAGGAAAATCGCGAAAATTAAACGTCAGTGAGTAAAGAAAACGTTTACAGTAGATAAGTAGTAAGTGGAACCGAGATCACCACTCCATTCTTTAGATTGAGTGGCAGCGACCGCGCGCATACGAGTTCCACTCATTTACAGCTCATCGGTGCATATAACATAAAACACATTGGCATCACTGCCAAATAGCAGGTTAGAACTAATATCTTTAGAGAATGGACAAATCTGCTAACAAATTTAGACTTCATACCATGTTTACTGCTAAATTGTGTAGCATCATATACAAATTACTTAACATTGGTAAATCTTTCAAGTTTGTTGTATTATTAATTAGATCAAATTGAATACCAATGAGTTTTTCAGTACTGCTTTTTAATACATTTTGATCTGTAAAAAATGGTTATCTTAACAGAAAGTGATGTTCTTCTCCTATATCCCCAAACTTTAATCGTGAAAATCTATCATGGCGAAAATATGATTGTAGTATGATCCCACGTTTTTCATCGTGTATAATATGTTGTGTAAATATTGTGTGAGGTCCTAGTAGGGTAAACAGTTTACATTGCTACATATAACCGTGTTTTTATTTACTTACCTACCATAGCTACATTTTAATACAATGAGTGTGTAACGTCATAGAATACACTAACGGGTAGAGTGACTGTTATTACATCAGTTTTATTTTAAAACGTTTGAAAAATTCAATCGACAGCCCTGATCCCCATACTGAAGTTATCTGAACATGATTCATTATATCACGGTGGCTTTTTATGAATATATATTGATAGGACTTCGCAAGCAAAAAATATACCAAGGTACTGACTATATAGGGTCTAGTGATTCGTTACACTTTCATTATATATACTCATAATCATGTATGTATTTAGCTGATATAAAAATTGTATAAACTAAATTTAATTAAAAATATCAAGTTAATTTTTGTAAGATTACAAATGTAATTGGCAAGGCTGATCATTATCGATATTTCACTATGCATTTCAACCTGATAATATCATGGTTGCGTTTTATGAATAATTTGTATTGGGTATTGACTTCACAGACAATAAAACAAACACTGTCCTTAGGTACTGGCCGGTAGTACAGGTAGACACACTGACTGCTAGTTAACCGTCATTACCGAACTTATCGACCCCCCTCCTCTCTCATCGACATGGTAAATATACTACGCTTTGAATGGCAGATAATATATTTCCCGTCAAAATCGAACGCCATATGCAAATACAACCACTGTTTTAATCAATCAGGTTTATTATGATAATTAATATTTAATATGACTTCAAAGTAGACAAGATACCACGAAATGCTTGCGCTGAGAAGAACATGTCCCTGTCGTACTGAAGGTAAGTAAGACGGAAGTTGATTATATACATGTACACCGACTATAGGTGGTGATCAGCATTTGATCGATAACTGGAGTGGGATGTCACCCTGTGGCGAGGTCTGAATATCGCTGCTGGCTTTGTTCTACATATAATGGAAACTGATAGTGAATTAGTAAACCAGTAGTCTAGTTTATAACTAACAATAACTGGCTACCTGGAGGGGAACGGCCTGTGAACAATAAATATATATAATAGACAAGCCAATTGTTATAATTTCCGTTAGGTTTTAACGGTTCCTTTGACATTTTACTTCATTACTTCAATCTAAATGTTTTTCCTATCTTAAAGGGGCATTCCTTCGTTTGTATTTATTTCCAAATAGTAAAAGTTATAATCTTTACATTAATATAGCGATTTTACTCTCAAGATTATCCAAAGTTGTTTAAATATTAAGTCCAGAAAAATCTTATTTCGACCCGAAGTATCACTAATTACCACAAAGACATACGGTATTTGTATATGACACGCCTATTTCCTGTACATTTCGGCGTTAATTTCATTACATGAAGGCACAAACACTCGTATAGTCATCGTTCTGATATAGATTTCATCAATAGAAATTGTGCATGTTTCAGATGTGCGAACGAAGGAATGCCTCTTTAAAGTCTAATCAATTTAAAACGACATGTACCACCAACAATAAACTAAGCGTAGTTCAGAAAGTCGACAACACATTTCAACCAAAATACACATATCACTCTAACATCAATTAGATATTCAATATAATAATCCCCATTTGTCCCTGGTATTGGGATGGACCTGCTCATGACATTTAAAGCATTTCACTTGAATGCAAATATAATTGTTTTGCTATGATAATAGTTCTACAGAACAAATAATCATTGTCCATAACACGTGATTGTCAGTACTACATAATATTGGTATAGAGTTTAATTAACCTAATATACTTTTTGTCGCTCTTTTTCCTTTCGTTTTGAGGTGTTGCTACATTAATTGTACTCTAAACTATATCTAAAGTTAAATTAAGCTGTTTCAGAGATTATTACAGTGCATCACAACACATTTACACCAATGAAATGTATTTTTCAGAATAGCTCATGCTACCTCAAATCAACATGCAAACCAATGTAACAATGATGTATAGCTTGGAGCGAGTACTGCAAGAGTTTATGTTTTGGGGAATTCTATTTTCGCTATCTCTGATCATAAACGGAAAATCCCTGAAAATAGAACAAATACAAAAAAAAAATGTTGATATAAATATCGCTTGTTTGAATATGGTTTATTTCACAAGAATATATATATATCAAAATTTATACTCATTGTGATATAGCTTTTCCAAAAAAGTATAATATTCCAAAAAGTACTAATTTGAATCACTGAAAAATTATTTAACATGATATGAAAGGACATTCTTAAGATCATCTGGAGTTAAGCTACCTATATCATGACAGCCCACGCTAACCTTTATCATATAATAATCCCCTTTACCTGATCACATGTGTACACATATAGGAGTCAATCGTACGTTTAACCTCCACACTGGTAGTCCCACTACCTGTTGTACAATGTAGCCACTTGAATACACAAAGAAGCCACTCAGGACTTGAGGACAAGAAGTGAAAATCTTAAAGAAAAACATAGGTAAGTCATATGAATCAGTGTTTTCTACTTATCGACTTAAATACCATGATGTAGTAGCTACCCGTCTATAACTCTCTGAGCGCTATACCCTGAACTCAACACCGCGTGACATTATGTCCTCACGTGTGTATATATTAGATATAAATACATGGCTTTGTAATAGTGTAACTTGTGTATATTTCAAGTCCGACATTGATACCACTGGCAGGAGTCTAGTTGTTACATAGATGACGTCAGTGGCATTTATACGGTCATTAACACTGAGGACAGTCCGTTTAAAAAAACAACAAAAGTGATATTAAATATGTGTATAATGGGTTTTATTCACAATGTATATATTCTGTATACTTATTATATTATATCATATTTTATTATATTATATCATATCATATTAAATATTACATTATTAATAATAAAAGAGGTGTATTAAGGTTTTGAAGAGGAAGAATATTTATTTCATAATAAATATTATTTGATAATAGAACTATATTTTCTTTCAAGTAAAAGATGTATATTAACCCTTCAACCCTGAGAAACTGTAGTGGACTCTGCCATTCATTTCATTATTTGAAGTCCAATATGGTCAGTAGAGGTGAAAGGGTTAATGATGTAGCTGTTTGACAAAACTCCCAAATTGTTCTCGTGTTTGTCGTCAAGGATCATTAATTCATAGGTAAACATCATATCTCAGTTTCAACATAGATAACACTATACTCTGTATTTCCTAGATTCAAGAGATATTTTTTTCATTAAATTAATGCTAGAATTTCCATTAAAACCCATTAAGATAAACATCTATTTTCTATATAGAAGTATCATCAGTGGACGTATGTACTGTTATGGTTAACGAAAGTCTGGATACTGCACTTGTCACATTAAAACTTTCATTTTTCGGCATAGCCGTCTAATTTTGTTTTGGCCCCGGATATGACGCGACAGGTGGCGTTGCTGGTCAAGATGAAGTATGTGATTGGTCAATGTAGCGGTCAATGCAAAATGCAGATATGCAGTTAAAAACGAAACAAAGTTAAGATTGAATGCAAGCTAAATAAGTGGACGTATCTTTTCAAATGACACATTAATAAAATCATATTCCTGATTCAAATGCAGTCTTATTATTACCAAAATGATTCAAACTGATCTCATTTTTTATCCGTGCTGAAACGCATTAGTTCGTTGATTTATTTCACCAGCAGTATTACATTATAACCACCAGCATTAAAACTATGCCGTTTATCTTTTTAAAGATATTTTTTTTTTTTCACCTGAAATTCTAATCCATTCATGAATAACAAATAGGGCTGGTGTTGATTGTATGGCTATTGATACAAAAGTTAAAGTGTAAAACAAGCAAGAATAAACAGGAACTTGCATCCTGTAATAAAACAACTTTTATTCACTGGAAAGAACTTGGAATTATTTAAATAGAAAGTTTCCAATTAAGTTTCAGCTGCGTACACAAATCGTTGATTAAGTGTAATTGATTTTACTTGAACAAACAATGTTTATTTCCTTACCTTTAAGACGTTTAAATTGCACTTGAAACATTAAACTGTTAATGCCCTTAGATTCTCTTGAGCAGTGGTGGGTGTTCGGAATAAAAAAAAAATGTACTTTTGACGTTTGGGTTAATTTTTTTTCTTCTAAAAATAGCCTAATAACAATATGCAGACGACTGTGTTAAAACTAAATATAATGAAACATAACCTTTTTTCCTTATTATGACACAAGAACATTCTGTTTGAAAGATGAAAGACTAATTTCTAAAAAGAAGCCACTAACTAGATTCACACGACTGCGGTAAAACTTTATATAATAAAACATAACCTTTTTTTCTTATTATGACACATGAGCATTCTGTTTAAAAGATGAAAGACTAATTAAATACTGTTTATAATAAGGTCATTTAAGAAAGTTCCCATTTTACCAAACCTGAGTATCTGACAGTTACACTATTCCGCTTATCAATGAGTGTGATTACTGTGGATAATTTTACCATGGCTAACGAGTTAATAATCCGGTACTATGTCTGTTATTCCTGGTATATATAGCATGTACACTATCCTCCGACCAGAATGATACTCTCTAACCTTAGGGACCCGGCACTAATCATTTAATGGTGTTAAGACAACCCTACTAATTATGTCCAGATAGCTAGAGCAGCGCCACTAATCAAATCGGTTTAACACAGGGTAGGTAACTCTTAATGTGTGAATAAAAGACAATAGAAATATGTAAACGTCTATAAACGAGTCGGTGCTCGTACTGGGGTTAGACGTAACCAATACACATAGATTTTATGCGTCGATAAAAGTGTGGTGCAGGTACAGTCGTATGCGTGTCGCGTGACATTCTCCTAAGTGATAACAAACTAGTTACTCATTCACCCGAATACCTAGGGTTGGGCCAAGTAATATAGGTATTTAAATCAAATCGATCAAAAGGAATATGTACTTATCACTTCAAAATCAAATCCCGTGTAAAATACATTGGTATATAAATCGTCTAATATATATATACTTATTGTCGGTCTGACAAGCCGAAGAAATAATATGGGGAGCCGAGGGGCCCAGCGTGGGGTATAATCCTCATAGAATGTTTCCAAGGGATATATAGTTGTAATATAATTTATTTTATAAATTTATGAATAATTAATATAACACGACTGGAAGCCAGTGTTCGGGTTAGTGATTTTGTGAAGCTACTAGCAGTTTCATTTTTCGTGTGGTGTCATATTTAAACTGACACTCGCTATTATTTGCACATGTAGATAAAAGTTATATATAGCATTATATACCTGTTCGCACTGCCGAACACAAAAGGTGACTGTTTCTCATGTCGGAGTCTGCCTCGCTGTCACTGGAGCATGTGAGTACTGAACATTTTACCACACTCGTTGATTAGATATGTTTTTGTTTGTTTATTAATAATGTATATATTATTTTGTACAACATTGGTTATGTCAAAAACATGAACAGAATAATCTACATGTCTATCTGTGATATATCATATTTTAAATCCTACACTAGTAAGATTACATCACGATCTCTACAAGATCATCATTACCATTGAATACGTGATACAAAATACATCTTGTAATGAACGAATGTGACGGATTTAAATAGCTTGTTTTTTAACATGACAAGATATCTACTGATAACAGATGGTAAAAGATATTATTTCAAATACAAAAAGCTTTTAATACTCACAGAAACAGTAAAATCGGGGCACACTACGACATGAAGTAAAGGTCCCTTTACAGAAATGTAAATTGTATACGTGTATATTATGGTAGAGTGAGAGTGTTTGTCAGGACCATGTAATTCATCTTATCAGTCATACTGCAAATAGTGACAGCTGTCTGTGTAGCGAGGAGGCCCGTGTTTACAGGAATATTTGCATGTGTAGTTAGAATGGCTGTGTTTACAGTCACTACTGTATGTGTAGGGAGAAGGGTCATGTTTACACGAACATATATATATGTAAGTGTGTGTGTTGAGGTGACAATCGAGTAGAAATCCATTGCTATGTTATGGCTGACCTTTATAATATTGTGTGAACAGTCGATTGATTGATTTTATCATAATATCGATTTGATTTTATTTTCGTTGGCCGGTTTCTTTTTCTACAATCAATAACTCATTTTGTGCTGAATATATCGTAGACTGTCATTAGAGTTATATTTTAAATTATCTTCCACAGCAGCGTCACAACAACATTAATGATATAAACGTTCTCCCTCTGAAATGTTTGTTTGTGACGACGGTTGATAACATGATAATGTTCAGGCATTTTTACTGGTATATCGCGCGATGTGACTATCGGGTGACATTTTTTGTTATGCAAATTAGCTTTCCCTGTGGTTTATTTTGTCACCAGTCTACCCGGATTCTGATTTCTGTAAAAGGTTACATTTGAGCTGACCCTCATACACATGGTGGGTTTCAGTGGTGAGGATGATTATTCTCCTGAAACATTTTCAATGGTCTCATTTTAACTCATTTCTTTTGTTATATTTTGCCGCAGTTTTATCGATTAACAGTCCTCCACGCGTTTGTATTCCCCTGTTGTCGTCCCCATAGTCTACATGCTTTCCACACGTGACAATATTCGGCTACTGCGTATAACTCGCTGTTTGTGCTTCTAGATCAGGCCAGGATGACTGAAGGGCCTCGGGGATGTTTATTTAGTTTATCTAACAGAGGCTTGTATCATATGATACTACTATGTTTATCGTGGTTGTTTACATTTCAACTCGTTTATTGTCGCAGTAAATACAACCAAAACCTACCACCTTTCTCTTAGCCCTTGGTGCTTTCTCAGTCTCAATAGCATGTCTACCAAATATTGTGTAGAGCATACGTGTCTTTCTTCCGAAAATAGAAATGTCAAATTTGGAGACAAATACCTAACGTAGGTAGAACATTGATATTGTTAAATAATATAGAGTTCATCATAAAAAGGAAACATACGAACTCGATGAAATTCAAATTCAACAGAGAATACCTGCATTAAAATGATTAGCAAGACTTAACCTAATAAGATTTACCAAATACGATTATAACGATCGAGTGAGCTGGATATCAACTGTTGAAAATTGAAGATATTTCGTTAATGTTAGATTATATAAGTATATATTCCATTCTGAATCTGATAAAATGTATAAAAATTATACATTTAAAATTTTCACCTTATGAACATTGTAAAACTTTAACGAAAGCAACATAATCAATACCGCCTCACTATAACCAAGGATACCAAACGTGAACCATGCAATTTACACGTCGTTATATCTCTATTGGCCTGATGTATGACAAATATGATAAATGACAAACCTAAATTATTTAGTTTTTTTTTTTTTTTTTTTGAAAACGAACGGAGAATACAGCATAATAATCAAAAGTAAATCGATAACGAGGGCGAAATAACAAAACCGTAATTCTAACTCATACTCGATAAAGCGAGGGTAAAATATCAGCAAATATATAGATTTGTATTAAGACACTTAAAAACGTACAAGGCCAATACGACCAGGTGTTTCGGAGGTTAAGCGTCGTCTGCTTCATCGACGACGCCTCCCAAACAAATCTAGGTCAAATCATCCAAGTTGTATTTTCAAATGAAAATTAACTCTATCAGAAAATAAAGTATGCTGAAGTTATGCAAAATAAGTTACATAAATTCTAAATACAAATAAAAATCAAAATAACAAAAATCATGTTATGGAAGACGACAACAACAAGATATTACTGGCTGAAATATGTAAAAAAAAAATATTTTCCATATTCAATAAGTTTTTAATTAAAATCGTAAACGTGTCTGATCTCCTTCAATATGTTGAAAAACAACAATAACAATGCATACTTCTATTTTTACTAAAAATCGATAAGTCGTGTTGAAATAATGAAAGAAAATTAGATTCAGTATTTAAACGTTAAAGTATATATTCAATAACAAAGGAAAAGTATATATGGCCAGTTTCATCAATATTCCTAAATTTAAGAAGATTTTCAGTAGGAAAGTACATCATGGAATTCAAGGAGAGTTCCTTAGCAGAGAATCATTATACTTTCCTTTTGACAGTTCAGTAATTTCCATAATTTGAGCAATATTGACGGACCTTTGACATGTTTCCTTACGATTTCCGTAGACCTTTTTTTGTTTGAAGAAAGGTGCATTGTTTATCTATATATATATATACATATATAAAACCGGAAGTGAATACTATGGTGAGATTAATATGCTTCTTTTCTCGTTGATTTCTTAATCAAAATAATACAATTCTTTTTTAATCCAAATTATATCAAAAATGATATCCCTGGTTTGTATACTAAGATTTACCGCTCGGTAGTTCAAAAGTCGTTGTCTGAAGTCAATAACCTGTCGGACATGCCTTCTTAATCAGAAGACTGTCTGCAAGCCTTTCTAGACACATTCAGTAAGATTGCTTCCACCGGGAGCTCTCTTTAATATCAACATATCTACAACACTGTCTATACAAAAAAGAAGGATAATGAAATAAATTATCACTATGGTTACGCTAATAAATTCTCTGATTATGTCGAAAGCTGTTTCTTAACATGATAACATAACAGAGTATTGTAGATTGTACATCACAGGTAAATCCTCGGTAGAGTACTTCAGTCATGTACAAAACAAAAAAAATTCTCGTTGCGTTTTGTTGAATAAAAATGACTAACACTTTTTGCTACATGTACGTCCTTACACTAAATAATTAAAAAAGGTCAGTGTCCCGCTGTGATAAAAAAAAAGATGGAGAAAAAAACATGTATATGTGCTTAAAACGGGATAGGCAAAACAATTTACCTATTTCAGTGTCAGCTCAACCCATGATTCATATATATTTATAAATACCGTGGGTGTAGAATCTACAGGGTAAAGGAAATGACGTGATGAATTGGTACGTGTTGCTTGGGGCTCAAAGTTGGCGGTAAGGGCTTGTTGTCAGTATAATGTAACCTGGTCATCACACTAGGAAGTCATACCTGGACTTGGTAGCATCACACTCCACATGGTTATATTATATTGACAACGGTCTAACACGTTTGGTATGGGAGACACGCAAAAGCGGAAGAGTAGTTGTGAGAAAAACACCACGACCCACATACTTTTGGGTGATTTACACGTATCGTAATGTGACAATATGAACGAGCCCACCAGTCCAAATATGATGAAACTATTTGCATTCTGCCTTGGTGTTTATTTAAGGTCCTTAGCACATGTGGGTGTTTCAAGAGTCTCTGGTCATGCTTTTCTCAACCTCTAAGATAATTGCTTTAGTTTGTCACGTGGGTGTTTCAGAATAGTCTATGTTCGTGCATTTCTCAATCTCTAAGAGCATTGCTTTAGATTGTCTTTAGTACACGTAGGTGTTTCAAGATAGTCTATGTTCGTGCATTTTTCCGCTTCTAAGTTCATTGCTTTAGTTTGTCTTTAGCGTAAGTGGGTGTTTCAAGAGATTCTGTAATCATGAATTCCCCCACCTCCAAGATCATTGCTTTAGTTTGTCTTCAGCACACGTGGGTGTTTCAAGACAGTCCGTGGTCGGGCATTAGTTTGCCACGTGGGTGTTTCAGGAGAGTCTGTGGTCGTGCATTTCTCCACCTCCAAGATCATTGCTTTAGTTTGTCTGTTTAGCACACGTGAGTGTTTCAAGAGAGTCTGCTGTCATGTATTTCTCCGCCTCTAAAATCATTGCTTTAGTTTGTCTTTAGCACAAGTGTATGTTTCAAGAGTGTTCTGTGGTCGTGCATTTTTCCACCTCTAAGATCATTTAGTTTATTTTTAGCACAGGCTGTCAGGTTCTATTCAGGCATGTCTACATACGCCTTGTTCCTTTGGCACCATCAAATATGAATTTTGCTTTAGAAGGCCACAGTGAAGTTTTGTCGAAATCCCAGAATATACGCGACCACACATCTTCTAGCCACGCGTGCAGTGCGTGTACATACACCAGTATGTAGCAATTTGGCAAATCATGTGCTCAAATGTATAGATGGCATATTCCTATTGACATCCCAATAGAATTTCACATAATATTTCTATATCCTCTTAACAACAATAAAAGTAGAACAGAGTGTGTCATCAGAATTAGAAAAATCATCGTCAGTTTTATTCATTCTGGCGATGAGCCCTTTATTCTTATAAATAGATTCCTTATCAACGTCACTTTGATTTTCTCTTACGATTTCTCGTCAGCATTAAGGCCCCAATTTGTGATTTTTTAGATCTGTTTATAGACAAATATCGGCATCCTGCAGCACTGGCAACTAAAAACTCGACCTTGTAAAGGGATAAAAAGTGATAACAATGAATCTAACATATTATCTGTAAACTGCCTCAATATTTTCGTTTTATCATACAAGCTACATTACTATGTTTAAAATCATCTACTCAATTATTTATCACGTAACCCAAAACGTTAGCAGAAACTTCGATTGAAAGTTTTATAATCAATTTAGTTAGCTTGTTTATACGTACTTCAGATTGCATTGTAGTTGGGCGTTGAAATAAAATGACAAATGGTTACTTTTTATCAGATCCTATCAATTATTTGTCTTGGTATAACGCGAATTTCTTTTCATAACTAGGTCGGCACAGTTCCGACACTTTATCACTAGCCCTCCACCTCTGGGTTGCGAAACCTACATGGGGCAGTTGCCAGGTACTGACCGTAGGCCGGCGGATTTTCTCCGGGTACTCCGGCTTTCCTCCATCTCCAAAACCTGGCATGACCTTAAATGACCCTGGCTGTTAATAGGACGTTAAGCAAAACAAACCAAACCAAACCAAACCAAACGGCACAGTTGGAAAGCAGTGTCGTTGGTCGTAAACCTAGACACAGGAGAATGGTCATTGTTTAAGTTACAATATCCAATCTCTTACGACATTTTCTTTGCTAGGTCCACTGACATTATTTAGTATATGTATCGGTCACTTTATGCCATGTATCTAAACTGTAGTTACGATCTTGCTCTCATCCTCTATACCTCTGTTGTGGGTCACGTGACAATCATCTGTTGGGGGAGCACGGATTTTAAAATGGCAGCGCTGGCACTGAACACTGCAAGCAAGAAAGGATTAGTCATATATTTTCATGTATATGTCATGGTGTCGTGTTTATCATGATGCTATGGAATCAACGTTAACCGAGCAGCCGGTGACGTCTCTATATTTAACGTATAATAATCACTGCGGCAGAATTTCTTAAACATGTCCCTGTCAGCCTGTTTCTGAGCCTACATGCTATTTTGTGTAAATCACATTATCCCCCATCGCGTTTTATATTAATTCGACCCATCCTGTTACTGAATCACGCCGACGAAGCGATCACCTATAAATTGTTGATGACCTGTTCATCTCCCGTATACCGATAACGTGGAGGATGCCACGACGCTGTAGACTTTGTTTTCTGTAGTTGTGTTCACTAACACGTGTGTATGTGGTGGGATAGATTTAACAGCTTACGAATGCGTGAATTAGTCGCATTTAAACGTTGATACAACGTTATACCACCGGTGGTCTCGAGACATCCACGATGGTGACAAAATTCCGGCGTAGCCATGGAAACAATAGAATAATTATCCTTATACCAGCCTGCATGTACACTAAATCGTCGGAACACTGGAGGTAGGCTTGGCCTAGTTATTTCAACTATAGTTTGTGTTCTAAATAATCAAAGGAATTACAGGAAATATGCCGAAATACCGATTATAAACACTATATTATTAAAATGGCTTAATGCCTTCCATGATTAATAGGCTATAGACATTCGTTCTTTATAGAACAATACATACATGTATGGGAATCAGTAGCCACGCAGACCCTGAAGAAAATCGATTTTAGTGGCAGCATTAAAAGGCTTATTTACGTCTATGTGATGTATACAGGAAACGTAATTGAAATCCACCAACGTGTAATGCCAATATATATAAATCACATGGAGACATGAATAATATTTCCTCTTCAAGTAGAAGCAGACGACACAAAGATATGATTACAGCATACGAACAAAAATATTTTAATTTCCACTGAGAAATCTAAAAACGGAGTAATTTGATTTGTCGTATCGACCCAAATAAGTCATTTAGTACAGAGAAAAGAAGTAGCATAATAAAAAAATCTAGGAACGTAAAAAAGGCATACTGGTACGTACATAGAGGTCTGATGTGGCAGAATATCCTCGATCGATAACGCCACATGTTGAAAGACATATTCTACTCACGATGAATGGCTATGTTCAATTAAAATTAAACCCCTAAGCAACTTACAGATACAACGCTGAAGGGTAAATTAGTATCAATTAATGATGACACCAAATCTACACAATCTGCACGAAATATTGTCTAAAACCACTGAACGTGTTTTCCTCTCTTTGGTTTGTGTGTATTACGGATAATGTACATTTAGTGAGCTATTTAACGTACACCTTACAGTGATGGTTATTACTTTTATTTGTGTTTTCAATTGTCACATTAACTGCAATACATTGTTTCTATGTTATTCTGAGTAAGAAATGCTTCACCGATAAGATTTCCGTGGTTAAATATAGGGTTCATCCCAAGCATGCTGTACCTCACTGTTGGTATCCCACAGGAGTGATTCATTAGGTTTCCCACACGATAGCTACCTAACAACAGGCTAGAAATGACTGTAAGGCATCCAGTAAAAAGCTATACCGTCAACGCCACAGGAAATGTGTGACAAATTTGGTGACGTGTCCTATTGTGAAATAATCACGTTATATCAAAAGATAATGCTATCTACGTGTGACATTTACTGAATGACTGTATGTGTGGATTTCTCGTCCAATAGTTCAGTTAAAAGATACGCTATGTACCCCGTTTTTTTAACTAAAGATACGTTATGTGCCTGTGAAATGTTGGGTTAATTGAGAATGTTTCCATTCCAAAGGATATTTAATTAACCTTTTTCTTCAGTTAGACATGGAATATGTATGTTAAGTGTGGATAACAGTATTCATTGATATACGGTGCTAATTATTTCTCTCATTTTGTATTTTTACCAGAAATCACGTGATGTCTAATGACGCTGTTGTGAGGATATCGTTGAATACAGACGACATTATATTTGCTGCTCAACAAATTATCTCTCAGACGACAAGTGAATTTTTACCGACACTTATTGGTGTTACAACGCTGGTGTTTGTGGTGATTGCTGCTGCATCTTTCTGTGGATCATTCCTAAGTTTGTGTTTATACAAAAGGTATACATGTTGTTGTCCAGCACCGCGGCGACGTTATAGACACCGCGATGAAGAAGAAGACGACGACGATGAGGACAATCCAGATCGTCCCCGACCACCTAGATACAATGCAAATTCATATCCACAAAACGAAACGTTCTTATGAGAATATACAACATCTCTACAAAACCAAACTTCATTGTTTATGATGTTGCTGTGTATGTGGTAGTATGAGTTAGAACAGAAGAGGAGCGTATATCTGATGATTTACATTTGTGTTCTGTGTGTAACAAAGTGGATGTCGATAACTGATGAAAAAACCACCGTCATTTTGGAATTCTGAATTCTGAGGAACATTTTGATAGATGTCGTGACGTTGCTGTGTGGACGAATACATCGCTCCCTCATTGCTTGGATGTCTGAATAAAAACTTTTTGAGAGAGAGAGAGAGAGAGAGAGAGAGAGAGAGAGAGAGAGAGAGAGAGAGCTATATATTTATATAAGTAATTAGTACAGTTTAGAATTATTTTCGAGTCCGATAACTCAAGTTATTGAACGAGTTCGAACGATTCCATATGCCAATGATTCGTGTGTAAGATTTCATTTATCACATAATTCATACATATAATTAGTAAAATCTTCACACTTATTTCCCCACCTGACGAAAAACATTCACTGCCGGGGCAATCGGTGATGTCTTTTATTGATGACGTCACACTAGTGTTATTACACATCACCTCTGAAATCCAAGGGTTGGCTTCTCGATTGGTTATCTCGCCTTACGTGAACACAGCCACTTGAATTTCATAGATGATTAAACATATGTGCCATGCTTTATCTATGGCATGAGCGTATTACACGGCGGAGGGACCGAACTACAGTAAATCACTTAAATTTTACGAATACTTTATTTCGCGAACTTTCCTCTTCCCACGGGAAATTGACTCTCATCGCCTGTTATCGCGAAAATGAATTGCACGCGAAATGTAAGTGATTAACCGTATATTACAAATCATCATACGTTTATGCCAATCTCGAACATACCAAAGTCAGTTTTCCCTTGTTGACCTGTAAATGAATTTAAGGATATAATTGTTATGTTATTTTTGCGAAAAAATCTTTTATGTAGCGATTGTCATGATGGATGTTTTAAATATTCAAAGTTGGATGAATGTGAATGTGAAATTCAGTATCAGCCACCGACAGGGAGGAATTGATCCTCCTCGTCTTAAAGCATTATTGGTAATACTGGATGGGATTTATGTGTTTTCGCACAGAGGTCTGACCATATATCCGAGACTGATGTAATCTTAAATGGGCCTGTACCCTGGAGTGGACCGTGGAGTGGACCGTGGAGTAGTATATCGTCACCCTCGTGTAAGTGTTGGGCTGACCAGAACCAGGCTTTCCTGTCGATACTGGCCAGTCAAACTCTTACGTGAGAGATGAGTTATTCCTGCCCATGGTACAGACCCGTATTTGACTATACTTCTCACATATTTAAAGTAGGTTACTGCTGTGATTTCATTCCTCGCGCAATCACCAATGCCCTATGAAATGTGTGTTGAAATCGATGACGTTATCAAAATGAGACATTGTAAGGGTACATCAAATGATGACGCTATTGTGAGTAGCGAACCAGCTCTCTTTCCCCACCCTTGTGAGATTGGTTATCTTTTCCATAGCAACCGCGGGATTACCCTGACAAGTATGTGAGAATATTATTTCTCACACGGGGGTAAAGACAGCTGGCAGGCGCTATATGACGCTGCTCACAAAAACGTAACGTCATCATTTTACGTTGAGTAGCCATGTCGTAAATGATGACGTCATTAATTTTGACGCACATTCCAGGAAGTATTGCAGATGGCGCGATGAAAAACTTTCATAAAAGGTTTTATTTGCTTGCAAGTATCCGAGAAAAACAGGGGTCTGTTCCGCGAACAAGGATATCTGAACCCTCGTGTGAGAGTTTGGCTGGCCCGCACAAGGTTTGACTGGCCAAACTCTTACACTCGGGTTGATATATCTCTTTTCACGGAACAGACCCATGTTAGATTCTATTATTCCACTCTTTAACCTGCATCTGCCAAATATTCCATCATGCGAACAATGTTGATGTAATTGCTGATATTTGTGTTGTGCAATTTTCCTGATACCACCAACTATTTAGAATGTATGTTATGTAAATATCATATATGTTGTTCACCTGAGGGCTGATAATGGATATGATAGGATCATATGATCGTATTATCATGATATTTTTATCATTGGTAAGTACTCAATGTCATTTATATTTACATATTTATCTAATATGATAAAATATATACATGTATCGATGCCAAGAATAAGTTTATTGCTGTAACATGTTATAAACGAGTCTTTTAACTAGTCAATAACCAGACAATGAAAGATAATTCAACTATTGCTATAAGCGATATGAATAATTATATAATTGATAACAGATTTATGTTTCATTTAGATTTTCCTGGCATTCCTTATGGTTTTTAGCTCACCTGGACCGAAGGTCCGGTGAGCTTATGTCATGGCGCAGCGTCCGTCGTCCGTCGTCCGTCCGTCCGTCAACATTTGCTTCAAATCGCTACTAGTCAAAAAGTTCTTATTGGATTTTGACCAAATTTGGCCAGAAACATTCTTGGCAGAAGGGGAACAGATTTTGCATAAATGGTGACTCTGACCCCCAAGGGGCCAAAGGGGCGGGGCCCAATAGGGGAAATAGAGGTAATTATTTTAAATCGCTACTAGTCATAAAGTTATGAATGGATTTGAACCCAATTTGGTCAGAAACATCCTTGGGGGAAGGGGAACAGATTTTGCACAAATGGTGGCTCTGACCCCAGAGGGGCCTGAGGGGCAGGGCCCAATAGGGGAAATTGAAGCAATTCCTTTAAATCGCTACTAGTCATAAAGTTATGACCGGATTTGAACCCAATTTGGTCAGAAACATCCTTGAGGGAAGGGGAACAGATTTTGCATAAATGGTGGCTCTGACCCCAGAGGGGCCAAAGGGGCGGGGCCCAATAGGGGAAATAGAGTTATTCCTTTAAATCGCTACTAGTCATAAAGTTATGAATGGATTTGAACCCAATTTGGTCAGAAACATCCTTGAGGGAAGGGGAACAGATTTTGCATAAATGGTGGCTCTGACCCCAAAGGGACCAAAAGGGCGGGGCCCAATAGGGGAAATAGAGTTATTCCTTTAAATCGCTACTAGTCATAACGTTATGAATGGATTTGAACCCAATTTGATCAGAAACATCCTTGAGGGAAGGGGAACAGATTTTGCATAAATGGTGGCTCTGATCCCAAAGGGACCAAAAGGGCGGGGCCCAATAGGAGAAATAGAGTTATTCCTTTAAATCGCTACTAGTCATAACGTTATGAATGGATTTGAACCCAATTTGGTCAGAAACATCCTTGAGGGAAGGGGAACAGATTTTGCATAAATGGTGGCTCTGACCCCAAAGGGACCAAAAGGGCGGGGCCCAATAGGGGAAATAGAGTTATTCCTTTAAATCGCTACTAGTCATAAAGTTATGAATGGATTTGAACCCAATTTGGTCAGAAACATCCTTGAGGGAAGGGGAACAGATTTTGCATAAATGGTGGCTCTGACCCCAAAGGGACCAAAAGGGCGGGGCCCAATAGGGGAAATAGAGTTATTCCTTTAAATCGCTACTAGTCATAAAGTTATGAATGGATTTGAACCCTATTTGGTCAGAAACATCCTTGGGGGAAGGGGAACAGATTTTGCATAAATGGTGACTCTGACCCCGGAGGGGCCAAAGGGGCGGGGCCCAATGGGGAAATGGAGGTAAATCCTTTAAATCGCTACTTGTCATAAAGTTATGAATGGATTTGAACCCAATTTGGTCATAAACATCCTTGGGGGAAGGAGGACAGATTTTGCATAAATGGTGGCTCTGACCCCGGAGGGGCCAAAGGGGCGGGGCCCAATGGGGAAATGGAGGTAATTCCTTTAAATCGCTACTAGTCATAAAGTTATGAATGGATTTGAACCCAATTTGGTCATAAACATCCTTGGGGGAAGGGGAACAGATTTTGCATAAATGGTGACTCTGACCCCCATGGGGCCAAAGGGGCAGGGCCCAATAGGGGAAATAGAGGTAATTCCTTTAAATCGCTACTAGTCATAAAGTTATGAATGCATGTTCTAAAAACAATTCTTGAGGTTTATCATACCTTAGAGAGTCTGGACTTCATTAATCTTTAAAGCAGTTCGGATTCCCACACTATAACCATATATAGCATTGTTAGAGATTTACAAATAAAACAAATTGAATATGAACATTATTTTGACATTTGGTCTAATCCAACCAGGTGAGCGATACAGGCCCCATGGGCCTCTTGTTTTTATTATGGTCCCAAGAATCAATGATGAATCATAGAAAGACGAAATTGTTGAATGATGACGTTTTACATAAATCTGAAGGCATTTTGTTTACTACTAAATTGATATTCAAAGGTGCAATATACATATGACTCTTTGAAACTACCCTGTCAAGACATGTTTTAGTTTAAGTTAAATTTACTGAAATAAATGTTTCAATTTAAGCTATATTTACTGAAATGAATATTTTGATACAAGTAATATTTACTCAAAGGAATGTTTTAAGCTAAGTTAGATTTACTGAAATGAATGTTTTGATTTAAGTTGAATTCACTAAAATGAATGAAACAATGTTGAAAACGAGAAGACAGATATATGTTTAATTTCTTTTACTCCATATACTCTCATTTTACGCCCACTCAAAAAGCTATACCACGTGCTCATTTTTATATGTGATAACAGTTTTGTCTTGTTCAGCTATACTCTTGTTGACTTAGCATACTATGTCGCACAGAATTGTGTTGGGATAAAGCGTCTGTTTGAACAAGACCATGAAACCGGGGTTTTTTTTGTTTTTTTTTTGAATTACCTACATGTTTTACATGTTTGTGATAGAACACACATCTACTTTGCCTAATTAGCCAATAACAAGTACCGGATGATATTTGAATTGAAATAAACGAGTCTGGAACGAACAATCCGAAAAAAGAGGGAGCAACTTATCAAGCATATTTTTCTATGATATTCCTTGATTTGTTTTTAAACCCAAGGTTGGGCAGATTTGAAATGTCTAAATGTTTTAAACAGCACATACATAAAAAAATGCTTACATCATTAATAAATACATTATATACCAAGTCGATATCATTTGTTTACTTTGTGTCCTTTTTCCTATCGATAAAAACCTTCATGTTGATTGTAGGAAGTGATTTTCGTCAGTGTATTCTGTTTAATGGACTCCCAGGGGTAACAGCGGTCATTTCAGACGTAAAGTGACCATTGGTCAGTTGATAAAACATGACAAGAATAACGATGTCCACTGTATATCAATGTGTATAGAAAGTATAGGACCTCATGAATCGTATGGCACTAAGTTTATTTGCAATATCACCGACTGTGACGCAGAAATTGTCCGATGAAATCAGGATGTTGGAGATTAGTGTCACACCATGTATACCTTAGTGCCCGCCCTCATGCCCTCAATATATAGTTATATCAAAGGCATCGTCTGTTCTATAGACTTGGATGTCCTTTGACCTTGCTATCTTTGACGTTGTATAAACTACACAGTGCACATCATCTTTTCGTTATTTCTTTAATCTTTTATCCTTATTTTTATATCAATGGTCTAAATATACAATGAGAATGCTTTTGAAAATGATTTGTTATCGGATTTTGTCTTCGCCACCCACATGTTTACCCCGAAAGAGAATTTAGTAATAGAATCACCAAAGCTCTAATTGACAACAGTTGTCAATGGGCCGTTATGTCCAAAAATAATGTCAAGAAGACCCTTCCATACATCGTTATTTTCTATTTTGGCGTATCGTTCTCCTGTCACGATATCCGATATACCAAAGAACACTTAAGATGTGGGTGCAACATCCCAACACACGTGCCCCCACCTTGCATGTACAGTACCATCCAGACACAGATTCATCATATTGGATCCACGAGGTATGGAATGTATCTTCACTCGAAGCCTTGTCGAAACTGAATAGTAATACCATTGTTATATGTACTCGTTTAGAAACTTACGCTTCTTTGAAAAGGTCCAATGTCAAAACCTATTGTCAATTGATAATGATTGTCACCTCATATTATATTTGATCTCTATGTATTTGGGAGATATTTCTTATTATGAATTAAACAGATCTGTAATGCCTTGAATTATCCGTCCTTCTATGTATACTCCCATGAATATGAAAGTTTTTCATCGCGCCATCTTCAATGCTCCTTGGAATGTGCGTCAAATTTGATGACGTCATAATTTACGACATGGTTACTCAACGTAAAATGATGACGTTACGTTATTGTTAGCAGCGTCATATAGCGTGGTATACTACAAATGTTATCTCCCTTAAATCATCCAACGTCAGTTTTGGGAACTGATCCAACGATGAATCTTTCGTGTCAATTGTTGCATATACTGTACTCTTCTTGGCCAGACCATTTTCCTCGACTGTTTTCTGTACATGGTTGTCATGGGAAACTCTGGTCAGCATTTCTTTTCTAATAATGTCCAAGGAAGAATCCATATTGGCTAATGGCGGTCTGAACTTGTTGCAAATAGCATCTGAGGTTTGGATAAATTCTCCAATATTGGGAATTAAAGTGTTTGAAATCACTTTGTCAAAACGTCTGAATGTTTTTAGTCTCCCATTAACACCATTATCATCCCAGCGAACCTTGTAATAAGTCTGGAAGTATTTCCCTTTCTGGAGATAACAATGCATTTTTACATGTTAACCCATTGATTCCAAGAAATCAACTGAATCACGAAATCCAAGTTCTTTATTGAACACATCATCTAGTTACAGCCATGACCTTATGTCTTCGGAGTTGATGTCAATGATATGCTTTGTAATGCTTGCATAATGCTTTGAGAAATCAGCAAGATAAGGCCTAAGACGCTGAGGATGTAGCCAATCGCCCCAACGAACATCATGGGTTTTACAAGTGTCCTGTTCTTGTGTTAGCTATAAGATCTCTTATTGAAAAGATAATCCGTACTTTTCTAAATATAGATATTACTACCATCAACTACCAGGACTGCTTTTTTTTTTTTTTTTTTTTTTTTAAGGGGCCGCGGTGGCCGAGTGGTTAAGGTGTCCCGACACTTTAACACTAGCCCTCCACCTCTGGGTTGCGAGTTCGAAACCTACGTGGGGCAGTTGCAAGGTACTGACTGTAGGCCGGTGGTTTTTCTCCGGGTACTCCGGTTTCCTCCACCTCCAAAACCTGGAACGTCATTAAATGACCCTGGCTGTTAATAGAGCGTTAAACAAAAACAAATCAATTTTTTTTTCAGATGGTTTTGCAATTGGCGTGATGCGTTTTATTGATCGATATGACTGAGTCCAAGTTTGTCAGGTACAACATACTTCATCACGCTAACACTTACTGTAGGAATAATTCGCTGAACCTTAATTAAAGAACAGCATGGAAAATAGTGTACTTCGTGAAAAGATTTACAGTAACTGGGCAAAGATATCTCAAATAGAAACAAAAATAGCGTTAAATAAATTATATCATTTAACATCACCTTGAGATCAGTTTCAAATTTGGAACCGATTTTGCCATAATGCTGATTCATTTATACAAATTAATTATAGCAGTGCAGCTATTCATTAGTCAGAACTTGTGCCTGTGACATATTTAGGCTAAACGTAGTGGCAAGAATAGAGTTTGGTAATCCTGTTTTTATCTTTGGAAGGAAAACCGCCAGACATGTTCTTGTTGACCATCTTAGAGTGTTTCTGAGGTCGTCCAGACAACATGTAACTTAAGCAAATTAACATTTTGTCAATCCTGATATGTTTGAGTATACTTTGTCGAAGAGCCATGATGTCCAGCTTTTCTTTTATATTATCTCTGATGCTATTTAAGAGGGAAATAACATATGTTCTTGAGAAAGATTCACTCTGTTTTGTAGCATTAAGGATGCCAAGGAATTAGAATATAAACATAGTCCTTCTAAACCTTCTTTACAGAATCGACTTTTAGAGTTTATATAAGGCCCTTTGAGTCTCCCATCAACATCCCAGCGAACCTTTGTAATAAGGCTGTTGTTCGTTTTCTTTTTTTCCTTTTACATATTACATATTACATATTGTTTATGATTGTTAAGTTGTTGAATTAATCTTGAGGAAAAATTAGATTATAGCGTGTGTAGTTAGATAATAGAATGTTTCGTATGATTATAGAATGTTTCGTATGATTATAACATGTGTCGTTAGGCTATACCATGTGTCGTTAGATAATCTCTAAAACACATTTTAAAAGTTAATTGCTATTTATGACACCTCGACACTGAACAGGTCATTAGGGCCAATATATGGTCAGCAAAAAATATTAAACAGAACAACTCCAAACAAACGACATATGTGAAAAATTAATTGGTACACACACGTACATACTTTAACAAAGATAAACATATGGCTGGTCTTATTTTGTGGTAACGATCTAATGCTTGTGTATAAGCAAAAGACAAAAACAGCGTGTCTTGTCGGTATATGGCGATTTTATTCATATGTTGTCAGTAACATTACTAAGGTCATTGAGTGGCCATCCTTCAAGGTCATGCATGTTTTGGCTGCTTTTTGACGTGAATAGTCGCTATACCTATGTATACCTTTCACACTAGGTCGAGTAGAGTGTGCGATCACATATACTAAAAACCTAGGTAACCAACATAAAAATAATAGCTTTCTCTGCTGGTGTTGGAACACCACATATGTGTGTAGGAAACAGGCTTGTATTGCTTTTAGTGGCAGTACACAACAATGCCTCGGGCTCATATTTATCTGAGACAGAGCAAGCAACCATGTGTGTCGGTAATCGGAGATTGATGGAACTTTTTGCTGGTGTCATTTTCACCTCGTCTGTATCAACATATATTAAAGAACGACAACTCTGGGGTAGATTCTTAGATAAGTAGGTGCTACGGCATAAAATGACCTCTCTGTAAGCATGACTGAGTAAATAAAATCAAACTGAAATTGTATTGTCGCAGGTAGAATGAAGGTACATGGTTTGTAAGTTTGTCTTAATGGGTTGAATAGGTTCCTTACATAGTGTAACAAGGTGTATTATTAGTCCCATAACGGTGTTAAACCGGGGGCGGGTACTACAGGTTCCCTCTCTAGTCTGTTTTTTCTGTCTGTCTGCCAGTCTGCTTCCCGCCCGTCCAGTTTTCATCACTTTGCATCCCATAACTCAATCTTGTCTGTACGTACGTCCGGCCGCGCGTCCGCCCACTTTTCAGCACTTTCTCAGTCATGCTTCAAGGTATGTTGGTGAAAGTCGGTATGTCACTTCAGTATGAGTAGCTACAGATCAAGCTCGAGTTTCAGAGGTTTTTGGGTCAAGGTCACTGTTATTTACTACTTATAGCGGGGCCGGTAGGGGACCTTTATTGCTTTAACAATACCTAGCATGCTTGCTTTGCAATGACTCTGTTAGTGATAGAACAATGCATTTCATATAGATAAAGAGTGACCCCGTTCTATCCTTACCTTAATGAAACGGATATAACCTACTGATTTCGAAACGTGACCTTATTTCAAAAATGTTATCAAAATCGCGATTGTCGGAGATAATAAATGGATACATTTAATCGAAATTCTCAGGTGAGAAAAAGATTAGACGAAGATAAGACAGTATATTTGGACTTTGAAGAAAGGATCTCGCTGAGAAGAGAGTTTAATTTGTTTCAACAAAGGAATGCACATCAAGATAAAGGCAAGCGTAAAAAAAAAAGAGGAAAAGAAACCAAATAATAGTAACAATGGTCTGTAGCATACATGAATTTTTTATTTTTTAAAGTCATAGGGTCTACGATATTCATGTTCGAACTACAATGCCAGCTTTCTCTGTTTCAACAAAGAAATGCAGATCAAGATAAAGGCAAGCGTAAAGAAAGAGGAAAAGAAACCAAATAATAGTAACAATGGACTGTAGCATACATGTATTTTTTATTTTTTAAAGTCATAGGGTCTACGATATTCATGTTCGAACTACAATGCCAGCTTTCAGGGGGGATCTCATGTAGAATAATTGAACTGAAAGTACCTTACATTTCTTTCACTCCGATAATCACGTTTAAAGAGCTATGGACGGTTGTTTTCTGTAACCCTATCATTATCATAACTTACTTACCATTTTAAACCTACAAAAATCACATTTCTCGCGTGATAATCCAGGCAAAACAAATTCCCATACCCTTTTCTATAACGCATTTCTTAGCTATATCAATTAAAACGGACGATATTCTGCGGGGGATATATCTTAGATCATATGCCTTTAACATTTTCGGGAGACACTATCTACGTAAGCTTGTTGTGTGTTACTAGTGAAAGAGATGTTGTCGAGTTGCTGGGAAGTATTAATGTCAGTTTAGATAGTGTAAGGGTGTTTCTGACAGCGGAGAGTCTGCACAAAATATGAGAGTAAACTACCATGTAACAGTTGTTAATCACGGGAATTGTTTCGTTAGTGCCGACGGAGTAACCTCCCTTGTTTACGGTAATTTAAATGGACATCATTATTCGAGGATCAGCCACAATCTGAAGGTTTAAGTTTATTTTGGTTTTCAATTTCCCAACAATATATCATTTAAATCCATTGTGATATCTTATCTAAAGACAAAAACAAATATAGTACGTTATACTTTTAACCGTTAGAGTAGATATTTAATACAGACTCCACTATCTAAATACTAATGTAACACCATAATACAATATTATAACAAAATTATACATTTTACTTCCTAATTTGACTTTATATCGTCGTCATCATCATCATAATTTATTTCCTCCAGATAACAAATACTGTAGCAATGCAAAGCGCGTACAAATCGAGCAGACTTCGTCAGGAATTGTCTTTGTGTCGCGTTGTCGGTGAAGGGGATTCCTGTGGTCTCTCCTAATTAGCTGAGAGTGAATGAGATGGTATCCCTGCTCTCAATTCACATAAGGACATTGGTGCCAAATTCGGTCAGAATATCGTTCATTAAGTTTAGTCTGAGAATATTGTTGTTTGTACACACAGAAAAGAGATGAACTGCAGCGATTTTAAAATTCTCTGAGCATGGTGGACAAAATGTGTTGGTGGTGCAAACAGGGAACATAGGTAGTAAGTGGTTTGAATGTTTGAATGTTTTTAGTCCCGAAGGAGTTATCTCCCTTGTTTACAGAAATTTAAGACGATCAGCCGCGATATGAAGGTTTTAGTATATTTTGTTTTCAATTTTCCAACAATATATCATTAAAATCCATTGTGATATCTTATTTACACACTCTTGAAATAATTCAATCTAAAGACGAAAAAAACATAGTATGTTATAATAAACCCATTAGAGCAGATATTTTAAACAGATTCCGCTACCAAGATATGTAACACCATAATACGATATTGTAATAAAATATATACATCTTACTTCCTAATTTGACTTCATATCGTGGAAACAATAATACAAATATAACAGGTTTCGGAAACAAATTTAAATACAATACAATACAAAAAACTGCAATCGCCGTTTCGCAGATTATGAGTTATACATTATATATCAGTACAGCAAATCGTGAAAAGAAATACAAACACTACTTTAATGAGTTAGGTACAGTATAAGTGAAATAAATACTGAAGGAAAATAGTTAAAAACGAATTATTGGAGGCGTCTGGAGAGGAGAGGTTTTAGATATGCTTTGATATATATCAATATTGCTTTTACCTTTGTTGAAAGTAGATAACAAGAACGGAATTATGAGGGATAAGATATGCATGAAAATTATGAATATTAATTAAACTTTTACTGAAGGTAGATAGATAGAAAGGAATTGTGAAATGGTTGGAACTGGAGCGGGGGATAGATTAGATATGTATTGGAAATAATAAATATTAATTCAACTTAAATGAAGGCATATAGACAGCAACGAATTATGAAATGGAGTTAACCGGATCGGAGGGGAGAAGATTGGGAAATATGGATGTTGGTTTCAGTTTGCAAAGAAAACACACGTACAGATAAATAGGATTACGGACGGTGTATATAGCTTTATAATGCAATATATATTAATATCTTAAATGGTGAATAATAAAAAAACATTTGTTTGCAAAAAATTGATATGTTCAGTCATATATAAGCTCATCATTCCCATACGGGAGTAAATCTGTTCCGTTACGCAAACGAAATTTTGAAAAAGGACGAGAATGAAAGATTTTTTTTATTTATTTGGTGGATTCTTTGATCTAATTTGGAAATATCCACATCTTGATGCGATATAAAGTCAGATGAGTATGATACGTGTTAATATTCCTAGAGGTTAGCTCAAAGTTCAATGTTTATTCACTTTAAGCCTTACGGCTCATTAGCATACTAAACGATTACATCATATAATTCACAAATTAACGAAAGATGGACAGCATTAATATAATTACTTTACATATACGGCAATATCGAATGGATAAGTGACTGGAGTATACAATAGTGTAGTCGGGGGATAGACGGCTATAATGTTGGTAAACCTAGAAACTGATATGAGGGAAAACAAACTAAGCTAATTAAGATCTAGAACGTGTCGTACACAATTTCAAGTACTTTCCTAAATTACAAAACTTTCCTGTTACGTACAGACAACAGCTAGACACGTTTATATGAAGATGGACTGTTCAAGTAATACATTTTAATGAACTTCTTTCGATTATCTTTGTAGAATGGACAAATTAAAACAAAATGAAACTCGTCCTCTACTTGGCTTTGGTCACAATAACGACAGATTCTATCCGCCCTTGGAATATTGCGATACCTACCTTCTTCGTCACAGAGCGGATGATATGACAGTCGTAATTTCGAAATAAATTAAAGATATATATTAAATAGAATTTGTTAAATAAAATTGTAACGTATGGCTATCAATAAATCATTTATACAAAAAACATTTTGACGACATTTCAACTAATTCATTTTTAGCTTGAATAGAATTATCTATCAGACGCTGCTTAAAACAATGTAAAAACACCCTTTCATTATAGACATGATGAGTAAACCAAACATCACCGAAACCAGAAGACAGTAATACATTTCTTACTTGACAACGCCAATTACAGTTTCTGGGATTACAATCATACATTTCGTCATAAATCGACTTTATAACACTATTATCAGATTTATTTAATTTCAACCAACATTTAATCGTTTGATATTTTCTGGTTATATGTAGAGGCAGGTGTCCTAATTCAAACCATAAAAGATGGCGTACTCTTCTTAATATACAATATTCTTTTTTTTTAAAATCAACATGTACTTTCGCTACTGATTCCGCAGCATTAAATTCCCATGTTTCGCAACCATAATTAAGAACAGAGGATATATAAACATCAAAAACATTCAGTTTAGATTCTACATTGAGGGACAAACTATTACAATTACGTAATGCATTATACATACATTTTCGACCTTGTTCAGCGATTGTTGATAACGTTCTTTTGTAAATTTCCCATTAAAGTTAAACAGTACACCAAGATAGGTCAATCTATCAAAACATTCTATTTCATCGTCATTATAATTAAAAGTCCCACTAACACGTAATTTTTCGCCATTACGGAATACAATATTTTTTGTTTTCTCAGTATTAACGGTAAGCTGCTATTTGTCAGTATTGTTTTAGAGAGTCTAACATTTTCTACAAATCGGAAGCAGATTCTGTAAAGAGGACAGTGTTATATGCATACATTGGAAGGAACAACGTTATATCTCTTAAGAATAAAGCGTCACAGGAGGTGTTAATAAACTCATTTTCCAAATCATTCACATACACGGAGTAAAGGAAGGGAGATAACCCCTCCCCTTGCATCAAGCCTTGTGAGGTTGTAAAAAAAATGCAGACAGTCCATATTTGCACCTTACACAAGACTTTAACCCGTCATATAAAAATCTCAAAGTTTTTAGTAGTTTTCCTCGAATACCTTTATGAAAAAGCTTAAAAATAGTTTATTTCTATTTACACCATCGAAGGCCTTACGATAATCAACAAAATAACAGTAAGGCTTCCGCTTGTTAAACAGCATTTTATGAATAATACCGTGTAAGGCAAAAATAGCATCATTAGTTCCAAAACCAGGCTTAAACCCGAATTGGAAATCTGAGACAATATTTTAATCTTTAGACCATTCTAAAAGTCTATTATTTAAAACACAAGTAAATGATTACGAAAGGCAACTTACCAATGTGATTCCTCTATAGTTATTTGTATAATTTGCGTCACCTTTTTTAAACAAAGGAAAAATAATACCCTTAGACCAGACTGAAGGGAAGACGCCCGAATCAAAAATAACATAAAAAAGTTTTGAAAAATAGCGGAAATGATTCCTTATGTTTGAGAAAAAAGAAATTAAGAATGTTATCAAGATTAGCGCTTTTTAAAACATTCATTACTTCTGTATTCGTAATAGGGGAATCCAACTCGTCATTTACATTTGAATTTTCTGAAATATCTAGTGAAGTATGAAAATCTGCCTCATCATTACTTACTATACTTACAGCTTTAAAATGTTCGTAAAAGTCACCAATATTCCAATAATTTTTTGACAGTCAGACTTTTTCTGAAAAAAAAAGAAGTTTTGGGTTTCTTCCACGTAATCAACTTAAACGGTCACCTTCTGATCTAAAATACTTACGTTTTACACGTCTTTCATAGTGTATTTATTTCTACGCATGGCTTCGACAAGAGACAGTCTGTTCGCAGGGCTTCTATCGCGGAACTAAAAGAAGATAAACTGCGTAGATATGAGCTGTAGATTTGTCTACAATTATCGTCAAACCAAGGTTTATTGGACATGATGTTTTGTTTGATATACAGTAGAAGCTGGAGACATTAATTATACAACATGAGCTAAATATTTCATTTATGACAGTTTACAAACGGTCAACACCATGATCTACTGAGATTACCGAGGACTGTGTGTCATTAACAATAACATAGTTCAATGTTATCATCTAAATTAATTTTCATTCGAATTTTCTCATCGTCATTCCTCTTATATATTTGTTGTTAAGTTGCAACTCACATTATTTACCTGGTTAGCATATTTTGCTTGTATTTCACTTGGTCGAAATAATACATTTAATTTAAAGTTAATTGGTGCTTGGTCAGACCATTCATTAAAATCACACACTTTAAATCCAGTGTTCAACCGAAAGGAATCATGCTTCATCAGAACATAATCAATTACACTTGACCCCAAATGATTGTAAAAGGTAAATACCTGTATCATCACCTGGTGATCTACCATTACATACCCGAAGGCCAGTACCATCAGCAGACTTACGATTAGACATAACAGTATCATTAGCAAAAACATTTAAAAGCGTATGGAGGACTGGCCTAGGCACAGTGTTCATCTCTATATAATCATATCAATTCTACTATTTAAATCCCCAGCAGCAATAACGGTACCATTAGCAAGGATATCGAAAACATCGTTTTCCTATACAGTATAATATATATTGTTTTTATGAGGTATATGTGTAAAACAAATATAAATATCATCAGCACCAAACTGCCCAATTTCTTATCCAGAGCAGCGTATCTTCTACAAATTTGACGACAGAAACATTAACATTAAACATCAAAACAAGGCCTCCGCCTTTCCCTTCTGACGAGGAGATGACAAAACATCATAATCTTCCTGGAGGAGACAACAGTTCCGGCGGCTACTATGAGTGACCCAGCATTCCGACAAGAATATAATATTGGCACACGAAATAATGATAACAAAACTCGGGTCGGTCAATTTATGCTCTTAATGGAGGAGACAACAGTTCCGGCCGCTATCATGACTGAACTAGCATTCCGACAAGAATATAATATTGGCACACGAAATAATGTTAACAAAACTCGGGCCATTCGATGTATGCTCTAAACCACGGTTAACGTTCCATGAAGTAATTTTGGCAAAATGTCTTTCCCCCTAACACTCCTAGAGGTGTGACAATTTCACCCTGTTGGCTGAGCTTGGTGGAGTTGAAGTGAATCGCTTCTCCTCTTAGTTTTTCCCGGGGTACTCCGGCTTGGGTACTCCGGCTTTCCTCCACTTCTTAGATAAGGTACTTTTAAATGACACTGGCTGTTAATAGGACGTTAAACAAAAAACAAACAAATCCCTCCGTGAACATTCCAATACCAGTTGGTAATTGGATAATGATTAGGTATGATCACACCTTAATATTGACCGGAATAGACAACATCTGTCAATATTTATCCACGTTTCAGTGTTTTCATTTACTTAAAAGAACCCGCTAACAAGTCAAAATAATCCATATTAGCTGAAGCAGGTTTCATTTTCCGTATTATCTCATGAGGAGCGCTAAGTCGTGGTTGATAATCAAACCCCGTCATCATTGATGAAGTGTGTCTAGCATGCCTGCGTCTCTGTCATGTTTCGTTATTTTAGTGACAGGTAAGTACCTTTTTCATGTTAGAATTTAAGACTGTTCCTACTTAAAACGTCCTCCATATGCATTGTTAACGTCAATGTTACTATAAGATATGTTCCCACAGATTTAGTTATCTTGTATCACGGGAATTAATCTAATTATTAACTGAATTAATAAATCTGATATTACGCGGGATATGATAAAATGATAAAAATGGTATTAATAAAAGATGTCGAGAAAATTGTGATACGTCTACGCTATTTAATCTGTAGACAATAGTGTTAGTACGTGACTTTAATGTTATGTTATTTTTGTCAATTTCGTGTTAATACAACAGTACTGTTACGTTAAAGATTGAATCCATTGATTTATAAAAATTATATGGGAAGAAAAATGTTTTGCATGAAATAAAAAAAAACTGAATTTGTGCTACGTAATATCTTTTTTATGTTTCGTCTATGAAACTGTCAACAGATATCTTTAATAGCGAGGATTGTTTTAGATATCCAATATATATTTAGTCGAGGGACAGAACGTTTTGATAAACACCTATACAATTACTGTATTTTAATATTTAGTTTGGTAAATTCCAAAAGAAGTTAGGGACATGTATTCGGCGTAGTCTATCCTGCAGTTCCGTTGAATATTTCACTACAAAGATTTCCTGAGATGCTTCACTTAAAACGAGCCAGTTTCTTTTTAAATGTTGAAATGAAAATGAATGAAACCTATTGGTAAGACTACATTTCTATAAATGCAATAAATATGATTTTGATTTGATCTATAAATACAGCCCAAATGCTGCAAGTGTTCAACGCAGTGGTGAACGCCAATCTCTTACTGGAAAGAAATGACGTCATGGATAATTGGTTTCCTCAGACGTCAGTGACGACTGTGGGCGTGGTGAGGACAGTTTCCGAGTGTGGGCTGCACTGTGCTGAAGCTGGTTGGTGTATGGCCATGATATATGACGTCACCAATAAAATCTGTTATCTCAACGACCAATTCTCTACAAACATCTCAGAATCTTACTGGAGACCAAATACAACTAACTACAAAGGTAAACAATAATAAAAAAAAAAAACACCGATTATGTATACATGTATGTATTAGCATTTTAACACTTATATGACACGATTATAAAAGTTGATTCGTTCTGTTTCGAAATTGTTGCAGAACGAATAAAATTAGATTGGTAACGCCAATAGTCTAGCCTTATTTGCGTCACTAACTGCCAATTCTTCCCTGTTATTTACAATGCTGATTATTGGTCAATTTTATTTCTACAGTAACAAACGCTGTGCCTAGTGGTTTTAACTGTGGCGCGTTCACCGGAAGCTGCGCAACAGTTTTGTCCGTAACTTCCACTTGGAGTGATGCCGTTGACGCATGCGCTGAAAAAAGTTCAAGACTACTGCTGATTGAAAGTGCTACAAAGCAGTTGGAGATAGAGCAATATATGGATGATGAAGGTAAACATGTGTTGATTTAGGTGAAATATCTTTTTGGTTAGAGCTCTTATTCTCGTCGGCCTACCAAACTCTGGAATAGTGATACAAACTTTGTCTTTCTTTGTTAGTATATTTTTCGATTCTGAATGGTCCCTGGCCAAGACATACCTGGGTCTATAAAATGGTAGTTGCTCATATTGCATTGTTTCACGTTCAGCATTTTGGGAGTGGGACGACTGGTTCGCCCCTTGTCAACATAATGTAACAGGTTGGGGTGTCCTGCTGGGTGTCTTCGGTAGTATGGTTCAGTGAGGTAGAACTATACTGTCTGAATCAGACGCAATTACAGGGAGACAAACAAAAACATACCGCATCCTCCAAAAACTCTCAAAAATACGTATGTATGTATGTATGTATGTATGTATGTATGTATGTATGTATGTATTGTATGTATGTATGTATGTATGTATGTATGTATGTATGTATGTATGTATGTATGTACATTTCCTCAATGAAATGTGATGTTTTGGTGATCATGTATGTGTCATACTATTTCATAGCTACTTTATTGGATAATTATAACTATCACATGATCGTTTACAGCCAAGGTACACGACCCTCAAATTAATGCTGGGGTTCGTCCCAACTACTACATGCAGTGGTTTACCGCCTACATGACTCCGCCTGTTGCTAAGGTTCATCTCGCCGACTATATAGACAGTGTTATTTCGGCGTTGGAGTAAATCGTTTTGTGCGTAAATGACTCGCTGTTGTCCGGTCTACCAGCCATATTGTGGGGATTGCACATGTGATTGGCTCACTAGCTCAATTTATACTAAAAGATTGGTTACCTGCTGTCTGTGATGTCACTTTTGGTAGAAGTACCTTTGGAAAATTATTTGCAAAAAAAAAAAAAAAAATTGAATGAATGAATGAATGATTGATAAAATTGGATCGACTGGAACATCCATACTTGATTGTTGGTCATCATTATGCTATTGCCTGTACGGTGGCGCTGTTGCTTGGTTATGATCGGAAATCGATAAAATCAGAGAGACATACTTATGAGAGCTAACATTTAACACCAACATATATCTCTCATAAATTAATTCTCAGCATAACTACCAAAGATTCCATCTACCCATCTGTCTAAAACTTTAGTATAACTAATGATAAATGATCCTGTTGGTAGCCATCTTGGCCTTTTGGGAAGCTTATACTTGTGCTACACTTATTCTTAATGAATTCGGTGTTCTGTTGGCGTTATAGAGCGTCTCTGAAGAGTATCAGCAGTCAGTGCCAAACTCTAGGATCATCATTGGGTAGATCCTACAAGTATGCATATGGTACCGCTCGTAAGGGGGCCGCGGTGGCCGAGTGGTTAAGGTGTCCCGACACCTTATCACTAGCCCTCCACCTCTGGGTTGCGGGTTCGAAACCTACGTGGGGCAGTTGCCAGGTACTGACCGTAGGCCGGTGGTTTTTCTGCGGTTACTCCAGCTTTCCTCCACCTCCTAAATCTGGCACGTCCTTAAATGACCATGGCTGTTAATAGGACGTTTAAACAAAACAAACCAAATAAAACCGCTCGTAAGAAGAAGAAGTATAAAGCTTGTTTGTTTCTTTGTACCTTTTGTTCCATAGGTGAAAATGACAACGTACATATAGATATATATTTACAAAAACAGGATTAAAAATAAGAATTTAAAATAACGCTGCGCGAACACGTCACTCGTATCCACGTGACCCCGTTAGGGTTTTTCCGTGTAACCTTCTCTACAAATATCTACCGAGGTTAGCAATAAGTCTTTATCATTTGTGACAATTTTGTACAAAGGCAGACAACTGTTAGCACCTGTAAATATGACACCAGATCAATGAAGACTAATGAAGCCCTTACCACCAGACAAAGTATGTTGTTTGTGTAGACTAGAGTCTATACATAGCATCAGCCTACAATGATTTGTTCCTCGTTTGTGTCTCAATTTGAGGTCAGTTAATTTTAATGACGTCACTTTAACCACTTAAATTGGCCATGTGGATTTAACATCAAAGAACATTATAAGTATAAAGTCGATTATTTAATACCATAAATACACAATAAATAATTATTACATTTATTACACACAACAATACCACTCACTTTCTTGATTTATCAATTACCGACTAAAACTCTGCAAACAATGCCCCATTAACTGTACGCAAAAACCCATTGTTTGATTTCTTTATTTTGACTTAGGATCCAATTTGAACGCGATTCAAAATATTGATTTACGATCTTGTCGAATAGAGATATTGTCCGAAGTTTGTGGTACGACCATTCCTATTTGTAGGAATGTAAAACAGTGCATCGCAATTGTTAATTTATAAAGCATTTAAATAAAGACGACAGATGGCGATGAACTAAATCTTTATCTATCTCTGGTAATCCTGACAGCAATGGAGTCAAATTGAAAAGGTCTTATTCTGGATCACCTAGACGCTTTACAGATAACCGATATTCCGGGTCACTGCAGCGTTTTCACATACTGTGTTTTATATATGGCACAACCGACAACATACCACTAGATAAGAAAGCTCCTCTGCTTATTTAAAACGGAATATTAGTTATACAATAATCCTACATATATTGATATCTAAAACCTCTCCTTGATATCGATATTTACAATGGTATGGTGGCTGATTTTGGTCATGCCATACTGTAACATTGACGTCCCGCCAAGTGAAGAGTGACAGTGCGTTATGCGTAGTGAAAAGTTCTTCGCAAATTCACAGTGCGACAGATGTTGTTTTTCTCGCACTGTCGAGTTATTTTGTCGTATGACACACTGTCGCACTTCGCATGGCGGAGGCGCCAATGGTACAGTACGACATGACCGTAATCAGCCACCATGCCATGCAGATGTAAATATATTTCTTGATTTTTTTGTCATATTGCGATTTAATAAAGTTGGGTGTTCTCAGTAACCTTGGATATCGATGTCCAGCTAGACAACCGTCTATGACCCTAGCTGTTCCAGTCCTTATATAATTCAGGCTGTTGGTGCCTCTCTTAACATACTTCCACATATGGACCTCGGTGTTGGTGTTACACAAGAAACCTGTCCTCATATAACAAGAATGTTGGTGTCATCCTAGACAACCGCCTCATGTGACCCTCGTTGTTGGTGTCATCCTAGACAACCGCCTCATGTGACCCTCGTTGTTGGTGTCACCCTAGATAACCGCCTCATGTGACCCTGGTTGTTGGTGTCACCCTACACACCCGCCCTCCATGTGACCCTGGTTGTTGGTGTCACCCTAGACAACCGCCCTCCATGTGACCCTGGTTGATGGTGTCACCCTACACACCCGCCCTCCATGTGACCCTGGCTGTTGGTGTCACCCTAGACAACCGCCTCATGTGACCCTGGTTGTTGGTGTCACTCTAGATAACCGCCTCATGTGACCCTGGTTGTTGGTGTCACCCTACACACCCGCCCTCCATGTGACCCTGGTTGTTGGTGTCACCCTAGATAACCGCCTCATGTGACCCTGGTTGTTGGTGTCACTCTAGATAACCGCCTCATGTGACCCTGGTTGTTGGTGTCACTCTAGACAACCGCCCTCGATGTGACCCTGGCTGTTGGTGTCACCCTAGACAACCGCCCTCCATGTGACCCTGGTTGTTGGTGTCACCCTAGATAACCGCCCTCCATGTGACCCTGGCTGTTGGTGTCACCCTAGACACCCGCCCTCCATGTGACCCTGGTTGTTGGTGTCACCCTACACACCCGCCCTCAATGTGACCCTGGTTGTTGGTGTCACCCTACACACCCGCCCACCATGTGACCCTGGCTGTTGGTGTCACCCTACACACCCGCCCACCATGTGACCCTGGCTGTTGGTGTCACCCTACACACCCGCCCACCATGTGACCCTGGCTGTTGGTGTTACCCTACACACCCGCCCACCATGTGACCCTGGCTGTTGGTGTCACCCTAGACAACCGCCCTCCATGTGACCCTGGTTGTTGGTGTCACCCTAGACAACCGTCCTCCATGTGACCCTGGCTGTTGGTGTCACCCTAGACAACCGTCCTCCATGTGTATGGGGCGCCGTTTTACTATTTATTCCCATTTGGTGACATCACCTATTCGAATAGGTGATATCACCAATTCATTTTTCAAATAAGTGATATCACCTATTCGGATAGGTGATATCACTTAATGAAACGAATAGGTGATATCATTTATTCGAATGAGTGATATCACCTATTCGTTTCATTAAGTGATATCACCTATTCGAATAGGTGATATCACTTATAAAATTTTGAAAATTGTATGCTCCCCAATTCCATCATGTGTAACATGTCGCAGTGAATATTAGGGATAACTATAGGCATTCAAAATGTAGATATATGCATATTGAAACGTTTTATTTTTATAAAAAAAAATCCAATATCTACTGTACCATTATACTTATTTGGGAGCAGTCGTTTGTATTGATTCTAAAGTGATATCACCTATTCGAATTGGTGATATCACCTATTCGTTTCATTAAGTGATATCGCCTATTCGTTTCATTAAGTGATATTACCTATTCGAATGGGTGATATCACTTATTCGAATAGGTGATATCACTCATTTGAATAGGTGATATCACCAAATGGGAATAAATAGTAAAACGGCGCCCCATACATGTGACCCCGCTCTCGTATGACCCCGGCTGTTCACCCGCTCTCATTGGATTCTGGCTGTTGGTATCGCCCTTTAACCTCAACCAAACATATAAAGTCTGTTTAGTGCGAATGTTTCACATGTTGATAGCATGCAGTTGTTCCATTTATAATCCAACCATTAAGTTATTTTTAATAAAATATCTTTAAAGGTCTGAGTTATGCCTGGATTGGATTGAGTGACGTAACAACGGAAGGACAATGGTTGGATTCGGACGGGGGAGTGGCGGTATACACTAACTTTAAACCCAGTCAACCGGACAATGCTGGATCCGGACAACACTGCGCATTGTTAAGGAAGGACTTCGGATTTAAGTGGGATGATGTACATTGCAACAATAACCATTACGTCATATGTGAGATGATCATGGCTGTGTAGATTCGTGTCATTGTAAATTACTTTTTTAATGGTAAATAATTTTGTGGCTTTCTAAAATATTTGACCAAAAACTAACTTTTCGTGACAGTGTTTCTGATAATGTGTCTTAATACTTTCATATAAAGACGTGGGAAAGGTACCACTAGGAAATAAGAATTGCATCACCCTGGATACAAAGTGAAACTGTAAGTCTTGGTGTATGTAGAATGATGCTATAGAACGGATCAGTTGAGATTGACCCGTTTACATGTGGTGAAGATTTATAATATCATTAATGTTTCCCCCGATCCAGACAATACATTGATTAACCTTTACATTTCTTTTTTTTTTTTTTTTTTTTTTGTGTGTGTGTGTTTTTTTTTATGGGGGGGGGGGTTCAATCCTAATAATACATTGATTAACCGTTACATTTCTGTTTTTTTTTTTTTTTTTTTACATTTACATTTCTGGTTTTTTTTGTTGTTTTTTTTCTTTACATTTACATTTCTGGTTTTTTTTTTTGGTTTTTTTTCTTTACATTTACATTTCTGGTTTTTTTTTTTTTTTTTCTTTACATTTACATTTCTGTTTTCACCAAATCCAGACACTAGGTTGACTCACTCTTACATTTCTGTTTTTTTTCCAAAATCCAGACATGATATTGACTTACAATGTACCTTTACATTTCATTTTGTTTTCAAATCTAGACAATACATTGGTTTTTATAAAATTTAATTAGATATATACATGTATTTCAATACCACGGGTGACGAACGGAAATCCAAGCGGGTTCTTCCGTAAAACAACAGTCGTCGACAGTAGCAATAAAAAAACATCACTGGTACAGCGGTGGAATGGACTTATTATAGAGGAATGGGTTGCCTATCATAAGTGATATTACATGTATTATCACTTATTTACAATAACATTTTATATTCCTTCTGTGCTTTGTTTGTTCCTTTTTTTCGCTTTTTATAATGTATCTTCAACTGATGATTAACAAAACTCATGATCAAAAAGTTGAAATATTTACTCAAAAGTTAATGATGCCTGGTAGAATATTAAAAAGGGATTCTAGTATGTAAGATTGCCATCTTTGAAATTAATTATGATCTAATATTATAAACTATCCATGAAATCAACCCAAACTCCTGCCAGGTAGGACCTGCTGCTCATTATTAGTACATCATCGCAAGAGGCGACAAAATTTGGGATCTTATCTTTTCTCTTCTTCCAAAATGTATTTTTCCACATTTCTATTGATGTTTAACCAATGAGAATGCTTGTTTCAAAACTTACCCTGGCTGGCACAAAATGGCTGCTCCAATGAAAAATCTGCTATCAGTATGCATAAAACTTCCGGGGCTGTCGACAGGGTGCTCGTATACATCAAGTTAGTGTATGTAATAGAAGTATTCGGTGATCTGATGAAGCGTATCACTTGATTAACCTGTGGACTTCGGAGTCGAAGTGTGGTGACCCCAATACGTCAACTTGTCAGAGTAAACAAAATCGGGAGAAATTTGATGTTTCACGCCCGATTTCATGTACTAATATCCAGAAATTGACAATTTCGTGTACTAAATTCGAGAAATCGACAACATGTTAATGTTAATTCTAAAAATTGGACATTTCTATTCAATTTAAGGCCTGATTCGAGTAAATATAACCCAATACAAACACATCAGATTTCAAGCCTGAGAGAGTTCAGAACCTGTCTCAATATACTTTTACATGTTACAGTATTATGTCATAAAACGAGTTAGGTACCTGTGGCTACAGACGTTAATTGGACATTGTCCTCGTTACAATGACATGTACATTAACGTGTACATCAACGTGTACATCAACGTGTACATCAACGTGTACATTAACGTGTACATTAACTTGTACATTAACGTGTACATTAACTTGTACATTAACGTGTACATTAACTTGTACATTAACGTGTACATCAACGTGTACATTAACGTGTACATTAACGTGTACATTAACGTGTACATTAACGTGTACATTAACTTGTACATTAACGTGTACATTAACGTGTACATCAACGTGTACATTAACGTGTACATCAACGTGTACATCAACGTGTACATCAACGTGTATATTAACTTGTACATTAACGTGTACATTAACGTGTACATTAACTTGTACATTAACGTGTACATTAACTTGTACATTAACGTGTTCATTAACTTGTACATTAACGTGTACATTAACTTGTACATTAACTTGTACATTAACTTGTACATTAACGTGTACATCAACGTGTACATTAACGTGTACATTAACGTGTACATTAACTTGTACATTAACGTGTACATCAACGTGTACATTAACGTGTACATCAACGTGTACATCAACGTGTACATCAACGTGTACATTAACTTGTACATTAACGTGTACATCAACGTGTACATTAACGTGTACATCAACGTGTACATTAACGTGTACATCAACGTGTACATCAACGTGTACATCAACGTGTACATTAACTTGTACATTAACGTGTACATTAACGTGTACATTAACTTGTACATTAACGTGTACATTAACGTGTACATTAACTTGTACATTAACGTGTACATCAACGTGTACATTAACGTGTACATTAACGTGTACATTAACGTGTACATTAACTTGTACATTAACGTGTACATTAACTTGTACATTAACTTGTACATTAACTTGTACATTAACGTGTACATTAACGTGTACATTAACGTGTACATTAACGTGTACATTAACTTGTACATCAACGTGTACATTAACGTGTACATTAACGTGTACATTAACTTGTACATTAACGTGTACATTAACGTGTACATTAACGTGTACATTAACTTGTACATTAACGTGTACATCAACTTGTACATCAACGTGTACATTAACGTGTACATCAACGTGTACATTAACGTGTACATTAACTTGTACATTAACGTGTACATTAACGTGTACATTAACGTGTACATCAACTTGTACATTAACGTGTACATTAACGTGTACATTAACGTGTACATTAACGTGTACATCAACTTGTACATTAACGTGTACATTAACTTGTACATTAACTTGTACGTTAACGTGTACATTAACGTGTACATTAACGTGTACATCAACTTGTACATTAACGTGTACATTAACGTGTACATCAACGTGTACATTAACATGTACATTAACGTGTACATTAACGTGTACATTAACGTGTACATCAACGTGTACATTAACGTGTACATCAACGTGTACATTAACGTGTACATCAACGTGTACATTAACGTGTACATTAACTTGTACATTAACGTGTACATTAACGTGTACATCAACGTGTACATTAACTTGTACATTAACGTGTACATTAACGTGTACATTAACGTGTACATCAACTTGTACATTAACGTGTACATTAACTTGTACATTAACTTGTACATTAACGTGTACATTAACTTGTACATTAACTTGTACATCAACGTGTACATCAACGTGTACATCAACGTGTACATTAACGTGTACATTAACTTGTACATTAACGTGTATATTAACTTGTACATCAACGTGTACATTAACGTGTACATGAACTTGTACATTAACGTGTACATTAACGTGTACATCAACGTGTACATTAACTTGTACATCAACGTGTACATCAACGTGTACATTAACGTGTACATTAACTTGTACATTAACGTGTACATTAACTTGTACATTAACGTGTACATGAACTTGTACATTAACGTGTACATTAACTTGTACATTAACTTGTACATTAACGTGTACATTAACGTGTACATCAACGTGTACATTAACGTGTACATCAACGTGTACATTAACGTGTACATTAACGTGTACATTAACGTGTACATTAACGTGTACATCAACGTGTACATTAACTTGTACATCAACGTGTACATTAACGTGTACATCAACGTGTACATTAACTTGTACATCAACGTGTACATCAACGTGTACATTAACTTGTACATTAACGTGTACATCAACGTGTACATCAACGTGTACATTAACGTGTACATTAACGTGTACATTAACGTGTACATTAACGTGTACATTAACTTGTACATTAACTTGTACATTAACGTGTACATTAACGTGTACATTAACGTGTACGACTTGTACATTAACGTGTACATTAACTTGTACATTAACTTGTACATTAACGTGTACATTAACGTGTACATCAACTTGTACATCAACGTGTACATTAACGTGTACGACTTGTACATTAACGTGTACATTAACGTGTACATTAACGTGTACATTAACTTGTACATTAACGTGTACATCAACGTGTACATTAACGTGTACATTACAACCTGATGTACGTTTTCCTATATTATCTTCTGTTTCTTTCCAAATAAATATTAAGCTACATAAACCACATTTTAAACTAGATATATTTTGAAGGAGTTTACATCACGCACTCATTTATTATTGTTATAGATATTATATAAAGTGTCTGGGTGTCATGGCATGATATCATCTGTAGATCTATAAAAGATAGATATCAATGTACAAACATGTTGTGCTGCTTGTTAGAAACAGAAGTAAAATATGGTAAACATACTTAGTTTTATGTTTAGATTTGTTGTGCTTCAGTGAAGAAAGAACGGAAAGATTTCAGAATCCAAGTGTTGCGAATGAGGCAGAAGATATATTTGGCCTCTTCGGTGTCCCTTAATACAGATACAGAAGACGTATTTGTAGACTTGTCACAGCAGAAGAAAATTATTGACTGTATTACCAGCACGTGGCGTTAATATAACCGATCAGGTTTGTTTAATAACATTGATCACAATGTCAAGACCGACATGCTTTGACGCAGGAACGGTTAGGCAAAACTTCCCGGATATCCGGTCTGAATTGCCGAACTGTTAGTTAACCTCCGGTCTATATGGCAAAACACTTTGATATGTAAACAGGGACAGACCGACCATTGTTGTGTATGGTGACATGAAAGGGGGATTCAATACAGGTATATTTAATTCAGATAAGCTATACTTTATACTTATCAACTGAACTGGTGTTTGTGAAAAGTTAATCAATCGACATTACTTCCACTGTTGCGCATTGGCGACGCATAGAAGGAGTTTACCTTAGCATTGATATCGACCAGGATACCGATAAATGATAGTGAAACTAGCAAGACACAACATAATTATGTGAATAGCAGCAATTATTGTTTATATTATAATAGTTACAGTATACTGTATAATTGTTAAATTTTACGGTACTAATATTTCGCGGTTGTCTCGGATCTATTTCACGGTATCAAATTTCGCGCAACACCTTATTGTAAACATTCTGCATTAACTACATCTATAATTTGTGTACACGTATTATATATATTAGAATCCGCTAGGTACCTTCTACATGTAATGGCCGCTAATATATCGAAATCACCGCTAATTTTACCGACTAGAAAGTTTGCAGGAATATTTATAGAATCTTAATTACAAGTGTAGTTTCAAAGGCGTCTTCAAGACTGAAAGGGCTTCAACGGCGTCTTCAAGATTGAAAGGGCTATGTAATATCATGTTTTTTAATATATCTTTCTCAACGAACATCAATAAGTGAATATTACCGACTAGAAAGTGTACAGGAATATTTATTGGTGGTCATCATACCGTTGTGCGAGGACGTGAATTCTAGAAAACTCTCAAGAATCTAAATTAACCTCAACAGCTTGTTAAAGTCTGAAAGGGCTACGCAATAACTTGTTCTTTAATAGATCATTCACAACGAACATCATTTAGTGAGTAATTATATAAACAAGGAAAAATTCTTCTCAGAAATGAAGCTTTAGATTACAGGAAGACAGGGCACATGTTTTTGTACACGTAGTCATAATCGAAATACTCAACAAAATATCAGAGTATCCTAATCTTTTCTACGCTTTACAGGAGCAGTACCAGGCTTACAACCAGCTGGTTCCGTTCCATGATAACGGAATGATGAATTAATTTGGTTTAGTATTGTTTTAACGTCATATCAAAACAATGATTATTTAAAGACGGCCTCCCCTTTGTGCAAGGTGCATGCGTGAAGTGAATTTTCATGTTTGAGCGACTGCAATATATTCGTGTTAATCTCCTTGTGATAGCGCGGTACTGACGTCGATTTATAGTGCTACCCCACTGAATCATACTCCTTGCCGAAGACACTCAACAAGTCAATCTACATCATACTGACAACAGGCGAACAAGCCGACCCATTCCAAGAAATGCCAAACGTTAGGCAAGAGTAGAAATTATATGTACCATCTTTAGAGGTTTTGGTATGTCTCGTCCAGAGGATAGAACCCAAAGCCTTCCTCACAGCGCCGAACACTCAAATCAAGGCAGGAAGAGAAAAGATAAAACCAAAATTACGTCGGTTTTCACGACCATCCAATGAAGCAGTCAGTGTAATTTTGATGCCCTACATGAAGAGCAACAGAAGGAATTATTTTGGTCACGAGCCTTCTTATCCATGGCGTCATCGGAATGACTAAATGCACCCAATAACTGTTGCTTTGTACGAAGTTTCGTTAAGTCTCCGATCGTCCCGAATTGGGTGTCTCTGTATGCTACGAGATAATGGCATTAATCAATAAGAAGTCTTCGTTATGGTGAGTCCATTAATGTTGGTCCAGGAATAGTAACTTCAAAAGGGAAAAAACAGGAATTTGCACAGAAGTCAATGCTCCCTCGTGGGTCAACCTTGAAATACCCTATTTGTATACCAATAAGTCTGTTTCTTGAATCAGATATTTCTAAAGGCTGGTCATCTGAGGACGGCGTCCTTAGTGTGCGAATGATATGCGTGTATGCGCGCACGCTCGCGCGAGTTCTGGGAGGCTATGGTATATTTCTGTTTGTCTCCCTGTGGTAGTGTGGAACTGATACAGACTCTGTAGTGCTACTTTACCGAAGTATACTGCCGACTTCATCAGGCAGGACACCACACCCGGTCACATTATACAAGCAAATGGCGAACGAATCCTCCTTCTCCACAATATGCAGAGCAATACACATTTAATTTAGCAGTAACTACTGTTTTAGACAATCTGGTATGTAGGGGTAAAATAGAATCGTAAGATCCAAAATTTAATTAGATCAACCGTCTCGACATGTCACACAAAATGGACGTCGTGACGTCATCAATTAGGATATAACGTTACGTAATGCGCATGTCAATGACTGCGTTCATATTAAACAGTTATATGTGACAATCAAATTCAAGCAGGTTTCGCTGTAAATAGTTCCAACACAAGAAATATGTTTGGTATTTATAGATCAAGTGCTAGCATTCTCTTATATTTTTAGATTAATTCAATTACATATTGAAATAAAAACAAAAATCAAAAGAACTATGATTTGTATAACTTTAATGCATTGATCATGGACAATGACACACAGTAGATATATTCATTGTTTACACAACGGTTTTTTTCACATGTTTTCATCACAATTTTAATTTTGATATTTCTCTTAGCTGTATACATATAAAGAGCTAATATTGAATGAAGTGTCCTTCCATAATAGAGCTTGAAAATATAGTAAATTTCTTTTAATTTTCTACCAGTAGGTATCACCAAATTACACACTGATGTACAGCAGATAAAGAAGGAAAAATTGGGGAATTTGAAAGTGTTTAGTTTCGTATACAAGGCACTTTATATGTTTAAAAAATAATTATTTTCCAGGAACAGTGAACAATTAGTGTAATCTCTCTTTTTCATTTCTCTTTTTTTTTCGTCGATAGAATGAAATCGTTAAGAAGAGTAATATTCCTGAACTGAACAGATAAAACAGTTTTGCCTTAAAATTTGAGGAATATCATTAAAATTTGAATCTTCGCAAAAAGTATTTAAAGTGATTGCCAATATTGTACAGATCTGTTGCATTATTTTGAAATGATAACAAAGGTGGAAACAACATAGGAATGATCTCGGGTTTTAAATAAAACAGAATAACAACTTTACATTTTATAAACCATTTAATTGGTAACACGTTTAATGTAATCCTGACCTCAAAGCACCAGTTCGTAGGATATATCTTTATCACGTTAGAAAATACAATATGATTTATGTACCGGTAATTCGTACCACCATAAAAGGTAATATAATTTTCATTTGAAAATAACAGCAAATAGAATGAACACAGTATGAGGACGATTGTCACTGATATAACTAATTAGATTTCCTTTTAAGGTACAGCAGTTTTCAAAGCCACCTGTAAATGGATGACTCCCAGGGTGGAGGAGCCTCTGGGTCAGACCCGATAAAAACTCAATGTCCTCTAGAGAACTTTATATTGACTAAAACTAGTGCACGCTTTAACAATTGATAGAGTGAATTATTCTTTGACTAGGGTTTGATGTCTAATCCATTAAGGATATGAGGACGGTTTCTTAAGCTAAAGAGACAGAAAGTATTATCGTATTATGGTACAGTACATTGTAGTATGAACTCTGTGACATGCCACCCTACAGACTGATGCTGGTATATTTAACTTACTACGAAACAATTATCAATAGAATGATGATGGTACGTTCAAGAGCAAAAATTATATCACGAAAGATTGTCCATAGAATTTCACCGAGCTATTGGGAGAGACATAAGTCCTGTTAGACAAGCAAATCTGTTCTATCGCCTCTTGCAGAAAATATATAATTTATTGATTTTACAACACATTGCGAAACAAGTTATATTAACGTATATTAATCACGCTTGTTGGCCCGGATAGAAGCGCGCGAGGGGTCTTACTGTGGGAGGAAACCGGAGTACCCGGGGAAAACCCACGTGGTCGGGCAGGTGACCCCATACCTTTTCACGTCCGATCGGGAAATCGAACCCCGGCCGTATTGGTGAAAAGCAAGTGTGTTACCACCCGACCACCCATAAAAAGAGTTTAGAATACGTTAAAAAGTCATCACAATATTACAAAATTGAACTGTTAATCAAATATTCAGGTTAACTTTATTTTTTTCTTTATGTTTCAACAAAAAAAATTGTCTGGGAACCTATGGAAGGCAGGGCATTAGATAGATGTACTATTTACCTGATAATGCGAAGTAAGAAGATAACAAAACATTTTGAGATGTTTTTTATCAATTTTTATATCGTTATGTGATGCTTAGGGGTAAAATAGATTCGTTAAATGTGAAATTATTTCATTTAACGTGCATATAGTAACTTTCGGTTTACTTACCAAGGATTGGTCCCGTTTTATTGTTATTAAAGATGTACGTTCAAACTAGTTATTATCTTATATAGTTATACGTTCAAACTAATTAACACCACCCAAATGTAAAGGCCAATGAGGATTTCTTATCGATATAAGATATTTATCAACCACGGATATCTAGCGATTATAGGAAAATGTGGACTACTTATCAAATCAAAAATAAGTATCAACCATGAATAAGCAATAGATGTCAAGCAATTATAGGAAAATGTGGATTACTTATGCGAATCAAAAGATATTTTATCAGCCAGTGAATAGGCAATAGATGTCAAGTAATTATAGGAAAATGTAGTGGATTTTATTCGATTAATAATAATTATCAACCATAGATTATTAATGGATGTCAAGCAATTATAGGATAAATTGGATTTTTTATCAGATTAAAAATAAACATCAACCATGGATTAGCGATGCATGTCAACTATAGGAAAATGTGGATCTCTTATCCGATGAAAAATAATTATATAAATGGACTAGCAATAGATGTCAAGCAATCATAAAGAAATTATCTATAAGATCTATTTTGTAATACATACTTAACACTGATAATGAGAACTTTGTAAAACATGACTCGAATATACATAGAATTTTAGACTTTTTTCATGAATCTACTTGTTTTGTAAATTGTACTTTTAGAATGATCATAGACACTCGTACCACATCCAAATATATATTTATATATACTTGTAAAACATAATAGTAAATTTGGACTTCTTATCCACGAATTTACCTATCATTTTGTGAAATGTACTGCGGTATTTGTAATGAAATAAACAATATATAGCATTCAAATATCGGTAATTTTGGACTTCTTGTCCACAAATTCAGCTGATATTTAATTAAATGTACATGAACACAGATTAATAAAAACAAAACATTCTGAGAGTATTGCTAAAGCAATACTTGTCCCCTACCGGTCCCTGCTAAAAATGGCAATAGTGTCCTTGACCAAATAACTCCTGAAACTTGGACATGATCTGTCGATACTCATACTGAAGATGCATACCAATTTTCACCAGCATACCTTGAAGTATGGCTGAGAGAAGTACAGAAAACTCAGTGGGCGGGTGGACAGATAGACAGACGGACGGGGAGGAAACCTAAAGTCCCCCCGGTTTAACCGGTAGAGGACTAATAATACTTGACGCCAAACATGAATATATACACTTACTGTACATCTCGTCAAAGAACTCGATGTTTCGTGAATAGTAAATCAATAACAATAATGGATATATATAAAACATTATTTAACAATATACATAAACAATACGCAAAAATAGGAAATTTGGACTTCTTATCCACGAATTTACCTGATTTTTTGTAAACTGAATATAAAGCATTGATTAAAAACAAAAACAAAAACAAAAACTGTATAATATATACAGGAAAATTTGGACTTCTCGCCCACGAATTTACCCGAGATTCTATGAAATGTGTTAATCATTAATTTACATTTGCAATGATGCATACTCGAAAACTATGAAGTTTATCATACATATATAGGGAATTTGGACATTTTATTCATGAATTTACATGACACTTTTCAAAGTACATTGTCATGTGACGTTGCATTGTTCAGTCAAAGGAAATAGCCATGAAAAATGAATATTGGCGATTTCATATTGCATTCAATTAACATCAACATGTATAGGCCTTTATAGAAAGCTATAGTATAAGCAGTTAGTTGTATACGGATTTTAGAATATGTAATACATATTTATAAAAGTAAAACATAATCTGAAAGCTACATAATAAACACATAAGGAGTATGATTGTTTCGTCACAACACAAAGAAAATACCTCACATCCATGACTACAGTACCTACAGGTACTTTCAGTATTCTTTCAAGGACAGAAATGCCATTTTAAGAAGATTCACATCCAGCCGAGAATATCTATCAGTATATAGAAATTACTTTTGTCGCAACAATTAAAATGACAAAACAACCGATTCATATTCCAGCATTTCATACAACATTCAAGAAAAGTCTTCAACTAAAATATGAATTTTGGAAATGAAAACTCTTTTTTATTATAACACCAGGGTTAGATCCTATAATTTTAACGGTATCAGTAACACAGATCATTGGTATGTAAAACAACATTTAATACATTTACACAAAAACGCTAATTCTAATTCAAATCAATGAAATAGATATGAGTAAAGAGACAAGACATGGTGTATATCCAGGTGTTCCGGAATAAGAAGCTCGTCTACTTTTTTGGCAACACATTGTAAAATTTTCTCTGATTGAGGATTTGGGTGGTGAGTTCAGCACAAAATTAACGGTTTTGATTTAGACTTACTTTTGCATTACTGGCATTTAAGTTTTATTATCAAACTGGTTATCGTTTAGTTAATAACAAGATAGATCTGTTTTGGTTTTTGAGGTAGGTAATGTATAACAACAATAGTAGATATGTGTATAATGAACATATTTGGAACCATACGTTCAAGAGATAATTTATTCAATTAAACTATTAGTACTACAAAGATAGCTAGTATCAATATTGTCATTTTAACCTCTAGTATGCATGATTACACTAACATTTTTTACGAAGTCAAAAACAGTGAATGTTCTCTGTGTTTTGAGTTAGGACATTAGGACATTAGGACATATAAGTCTTGTATTTAGCTGGAAACCTTACAATCTACATTCGGAAATCCTGAAGTATCCAATACCTGCATTCTTTTAACCAGTATGTTTGTTTAGATAATTTTGGTTTTAAGTTTTAATCTAAAAAAAGGCGCATACTGGAAACTTTTAATCAATACATAATAAGTCGTTGATTATATTAACGCTATTAATTGGCCGTATATATCATAATAACTTAATCACCAGACAGACAGCTGAGCTGCCAGGTTCTGAAATGTTGCAGCCGGACTGCCAATGGTGAAGCCCATCATAGCGGATTTGGGGGCGTGTCCCTACAGCCCCTAAACCCAACTATGAGGGGAAAAATGAATTTTAGATGCAGTTTTCTGCGGTCTAGTTCCTTCTCAGCATAAAAATATTAGATCTTAGACCAAGGAGTTTTATAGAAAAAGAAGTTTTCAAAAATAAAGTTATTGAAGTAAATGAGGAAAACTTTTAAATTTAGCTGGACTTTATACTTTGGCTGAAAATTTTAGCAGGCCACAGGGCTGCTGGTCTGGAAATTCTGGCAGCCCCGAACTGATTCCAAGCAGTCAAGGGCAGCTGGGCGATCCCTGATACGTGTGAGTGATTGTGAGTTTTGAGTTATTTAAACAGTAAACTGGCATAAAACCCATTTGTGGCATGAAAATCTATGAGGAATTTAACAAACACAATAGGTCCATAAAAGTCTCCTTAATGAGCATTGTATAGGCAAAAAAATGTAGGATATGTTTCTGTAATAATGTGTTTGACAAATTGATCCCATGGCAATCATAATATTAATGCATTATCATTTGTTCTGTTGGGCAATTATTGTAATTATATCTTGACAAGAAGTAAGATGACGTTTTAATTACATAAGAGAATAAAATGTAGAATTTGACACGGACAAACATGATAAAGACACAACACTCTTAAAGGGGCATTCCTTCGTTCGGTCATCAGAAACATGCACAATATATATTATAAAATATATGTAATAACGATGATTATGAGTGTCTGTGCCTATATATAATGAAATTAACGCCAAAATGTACAAGAAAAAGGCTTATCGTATACAAATATCATATGTCTTTGCGGTCATAAGTGATACTTCGGGTCGAATCATGAATTTTCAAGACAATGCCCGAAGAACTTTGGTTTATCTTGAGAGTAAAACTGCCTATAAAAATTAATAAATATAAAAATAATAATTTTTACTATTTGAAAAGATACCTATTTTTCCAGTAACTTTAATTTTGACGACGTTAACTTTATTCAAACGATTGAATGCCCCTTTAAAGAAAAAAATAACAAATATATGTAAAGCATCTTATCACTGGGACTGACATAACAAAAAACGTTTTAGCATTAAAGCTTCAGAAGCTATACGATTAATTTCCTACTACATTTATATATCTTATGTATACATTTTGCATATCTACATTTTTACATTACAATCTTAAAATCATTTTAAAAAACAACACATTCAATTACGTTTACACTTCAAAAACTTTAAAACCTTAGGATGATACATATAAGTAATTAAACAAAAATTCAAATGAAATTGCACTGAAAAAGAAATAAACAAAAGTAAAATTATTTGAAACTTTGAACACAAAATTTGAATATTCATTACATTGAAAATGTGAATATTCAGTCCATCAAAATGTTAAAACATTTTTGTATTTTAAAAAGTATTAATAATAATTAAAACTTTTCTTCATTGCTTGAGTGTGAATTGTCGAAGCAGAACACGCCTATTATATCTCACCAAGTGTATACCCAAAGTTCAGTATTTGAACAAAACAAAATAGTGAACAAAAATACAACGTAAGAAAAATATCATGATACAACTACAGTTGCAGTTAATAAATCTGAAAAAGCTTTTGGATTGATAATATCACAAATAAAACCCTTAGTCAGGGGAAAATACGAAAAATAACACTGATCACATCTGGATGTCACTCATGTTGTGGAGTGTGTACGTTGTTTATGTCCTAAACGATAGATTATAGATAAAAAAATATATAAAAATTGATGTGACTTCTACACCTGATGTAAGTTCCAGTTATGACAAGACATTTTTTCTGATATAGCCAGTTAAGATAAGTCAGTTTCAACAGTAGCTCGAAAAAGACATTTCTGAATAAAACGAATCAGAGAAAAGAAAATACCATGTATAGGAATAGAAATAAATATATCAGAAAACAATTATGAAACACATGAAGTATCAAAAGCAAGCAAACTCTGGCATTCGTGACATTTGGTTTCTTGTTGTATGACGGAATGTAGCACTTTAAAATCGATGAATTGACGCTTTGACTGCTAAAATAATCTGCTTCTAAAGCAAATATTTTTTTCAATAAAAGCATTTTACGTACTGCAAGGCAAGGGTTATAGTATTGTTAGTTATCGACAACATGTAAGTCCAAAATTGTACATAGTATGCCTTTATACATCTGTGATATGAACATAATCAAAAATGATATGAACTTCACATGTAAGCGAAAAATAACTTCTCCCACGTACCTGGTAAATGAATTGATTCGGGATTTACAAAGTCAATAACATTATTGTACGTACATATCTTATGCTTTATAAAATACCCTCATGCTTCTTAACAAAATTAATCTTCGTATACACAGTGAACATACAATGTCTAAAAAACATGTTATCTACAATATAATTCAAAGGTTGGGACTGCTGATGACTACATCTCTTTTGTAATTTTACGATACAATTAAAGCTGACAGTAAAAATTAAAAAGCTTTCAATTGAGATTCAATATACATTGTATATATATATATATACACGTGTACAGGTTTAAATATTAAGAAGTCGTTCCTGTCAGCTTAAGTATAACGCCTAGAAAAATGCACACATCGTTGTTGGGACTACATTAATAACAATACGTATTTACCAATAAAACAATATCAATTAGAACTGAACAAGGAAATAGATATATTTAAAATATCATCCATAATAAAACGAGTTTATGGTTTTTCGTTTTCGTCTTCATATGAAGACGCAAAAACAACCATTTTCGTAAAATACATATAAAGCCATTTATAACAGTTTCAACATAATACAAGTGCCGTCGAATTTTCTAATATTTCTAAAGGATAAAATAGTTAAACTGTCACGTAATTCTGTATTTTTGTTTTCTTTACTTTCGATTATAATTATATGGTTCCAGCTTGATCAGCCTTACTATCAACATTGCTGTTCAAATCCATCGTTAATGTAAACCAAAGTATTGTTAACTAAATTCTTGTCACACGATTTGCGTTTTTTCTCACTTCACAGGATGATCCATGGTTGCTAGGGAATAATGTCATCAATTTCAATGCACATTATCATGATGGTGCGATGAAAAAGATTCACAACACGTTATACTGTGTTACGTTTTTTGAATAGAGCATGTTAGAAAAATAATCAAACAAGTCTTTTCGTGTACAGGGATATCTCAACCTGAGTGTAAAACAGCTCAGCCAAACTCTTACACGTTGATGTCAAACTGTATCACGTTAATGCCAAATTCTTTCTTGGTAATGCCAAGCTCTTTCGCAGTAATGCCAACCTCTTTCACGGTAATGCTAAGCTCTTTCACGGTAATGCCAAGCTCTTTCGCGTTAATGCCAACCTCTTTCATGGTAATGCCAACCTCTTTCACGGTAATGCCAACCTCTTTCACGGTAATGCCAAATTCTTTCACGGTAATGCCATCCTCTTTCGCGTGAATTCCAAACTCCTTCACGGTAATGCCATCCTCTTTCGCGTGAATTCCAAGCTCTTTCACGGTAATGCCAAGCTCTTTCGCGTTAATGCCAACCTCTTTCGCGTGAATTCCAACCTCTTTCACGGTAATGCCAAGCTCTTTCGCGTAAATTCCAACCTCTTTCACGGTAATGCCAAGTTTTTTCACGGTAATGCACATGTACAATTATATTGACAGTCAAGCGTTATGCAAATTTAGTTACAAACGTGAAAAGTAAATGTGTAAACTTGCATTCTGTTCACCATATAAAAGCAGTTTTAAAGCATAAAGCGAGACTAATAACACATATATACAAGATAACACATGACTCGTGCTCCATACACAGCAGCGAATTTGGAATCTGGGAATATGTAACCAAAAGTATTCATTTGATACAACGTATTCGTTTGTGGCCCGTGATTTATGCTAGAATAATATTTGACTAATCTTTAAAACAACAGCCAGCAATACGGAAAGTGTACTGCATTGTATACATGGATCAGCATTTAGCAGATTGATTACGTATGTATATATACTAAAGTAATTATAGGTAAATAGTGTCCTTGTAATGGATATACATAATAATAAAGATAAAAGCACAAACCATAAAATCACAAGCGCTTTCACTTGCTGTGAGATTAAGCTCTTCAAGTGAAATGAAAGGTTTTATTTATGACGTCATCAAGTCGTCAATGTGCACTATGGTTTCATCGAAACAACAGATATTGATGACGTTATAAACGACAATGACCAAACGTACACATAAATACAGAATTATATACTAAAGTATATATAAACCAAAGTACACGTACACTAAGGAACAACACAAAAGGTTATTGATTTACAGGATAAAACCGTTAATGATTAACATAATGAAGCAGTGTTTAAATGAAACATATAAAGCAATAACGATATTGATTAATTAGATTATACCTTCATGGAATCACCTTCACTCGTCAATGGGCTTTGACTTGAGCTTATCGGTTTCAGTGTAACATGCCAAACTTCACGTTGTCTCTGATATCTGCAATGTTTTTAATTCACGGTGCGTAGTTATCCATTGAATTACCTACGCTTTCCAATAGGTTTCGATTCGAGCTACCCGACATCAACGCAACATGCCAAATTCCACGTTGTTTCTGATTTCTGCCATGTCTTCAATTTGCTGTGCGCGGTTGACGTGACCAAGTCGTCGAAGAATCCTAGCAAATGCCGAGTACATTCTGGGGTCGCCAAGTTGTTCACAGGTATACTGGAGTTCGTCAAGGTGCGTTTCAAATGTCGCGATAGAGTGGAGCCTTTCACAACTCCTGTACAAATTTATAAGACACCTAAACTGGCTTTCCCTGAGAGACCGGACAATGTCATGAATCTGACCATCCAGAAAGCAACCTGTTTTTGTGGGGCTGGTCGAGGTAACTGTTTCAGCAGGTATTTCTCGAGATTGTGTAACGGTGCCCAATTCAGCATCTCGATACTGGGTCGTGACACTGGAGGCTTCTTTGAGTGTCGTCTCCTCCGATAAGGCAGCATACGGGGAGCCCGCGTTGATAGCGTTAATAGCAAAATACTGGTTGCATCCAGGTACACTTGTTGCAAGGACAATCATATTCCCCGTTTTAAAATTTTCAATTGCGTCTGCAGCAATACAGTAGATACACTTCAAAAGTTCAAAACCTGTCTGATGGCGCTGATGGCAATTACTAACTTGAAAAGCAAGTTGTTCTAGCAAATGCACTTTTTCATTTACTTGATTGTCTGTAAATATTGGAAATTGGAGCTCTTTGATCTCCATGGGAAGCTGATAAGGCTGCACCAATAGCGTCCTCGAGTTTTGTAAATCCGTCAAGCAAAGAGATGTCAATGAAATGCGACAGTTTCAGGTACGCCGAAAGACGACAAAGGTAGCCGACATCCTTTTCGAACTCACATATCTTTGCAAAGAACCCGCTCACATCCGTAGTGTATGGATTATTCCCGTCAGATTTGGAAGTCGCCATCTCATTCAGAATAGTTTCAATACACTCAAAAGCCTCTTTTTGACATTCCAACCGAATGAATTTCTTCGACAACTGAACAGCCATCTCAAGAAAAACTCGCTCTGTGTTATTATTTGTCGCATGCCCTCCAATCAATCGATTACGCAGGCTCAAATCGTCCAAAATCCAAGCGTTTGTGAACTTGTGGTTTAGAGAAAGCTTTAGAAACACTTGAAACGGATTTCTGAGAATTTCTCGGATTTCTGCTTCTAACCTTCTGAAATCATCATTGGACAGCTGGTGAAGTAAGTTCCTGTTTCTCACAATATAATGAGGCAAATGTCTGTCCTGCACAAATTGGCCCAGTATCCTAATCAGAAACAGGAAACAATATCCCGGAGACGCCTTCCACATATGATCTTCAACTCTGTCGCAAACATGAAAGAGGACATGGTCTAGGTTAACCAGTACTTGTAATATCACATCCATGTTTATTTCCTCATTTGGAATGAATAATAATTGATGTTGTAGGACAAGCTGGAAGATGAAGAAGCACCGCTGCTGTTCGTTAGTCAACATCTCGGAGAGCTGCCGTTCGGATTTAGGAAATATCAGCTGCCAGTCAATATTATGCCCGGATGTAGTTTTGCAAGGCACGACAAGACATTCCTGCCGGGAGATATCATTGAGTGCGTTCTGATTCAACCAGTAACTTTCTCTTGTCCTTTCTTTGAATTCCTTTACGATCTCTTGGGGCCATTGCAAACATGCGATGCATGTGCGAATCTCTGACGGATCTTGTGCAGGAATTGATCTTTGGTGAAAGGGTTTTATAAAACAATGATCCCGATCGTCGGTGTCCGTTGGGAAATAAACCCACTGTTCCCACATAGCAGGACAGGTAGGCCTCAGCTGAACGAGACCAGATTCGGCCGAAACTAGTGTGAGAATTGCATCTTGAACCGATGTATCTGCCTTCTTCTTGATTGTATACAAAACAACTCGGATTCCGGATGAAAATGTCCAGAGGCTTCAGACTGTCTTGCCAGCGCGTACAGGCCCGACACTTGTTCGATTTTTCAAGGATATTTATGGAACATGTAAGACCATTTGCGCTTTGTCCACAGAATTCACCTACGTATTTGACCAAAGTCGGCAATCGTTTTTCATAATACTTGATGTTGAATACTTTGACCTCGTGTGGTAATATCAAATGCTTTACGACGTACGATAAAAGAAGTGTCGAGTTCCCAGATGTAATATCATAGTGAAAAATTGGTCTTGGGAAGTTTTCCTGCAACTGTGAAACACGGGGAGCTGTTGGCCTGTAACGATGACCTTCTGTAGTATGTTCTTGAGGATTTCCATACATCATGGATGCTGTATTTTTGAAAACTTTGGAACTATCCTGGCCAAACATTTCAGGACATGGTGACCGAGTATTATGATGAAGGTCCTTGTTTTGATTTGATCCTGAAACCAACTCTAAGAGCGGTTTAGCATTCGACATTGATCCTGTTGATGATTCCGACTTCGAAGACGAAGTGGCAGGATAACCACTAGGTGCAGAAACTGGACAGAAAGGTTTTAGCTTACACAGAGGCCGATTGGACATTGAGTGGTCTGATGGACTGTCACATTTAGCTGACTCTGAGCTCCCTTTGCGCTGTTTTGATGTCAAACTGCTCTCTCCGGGACCGCGCGAACTGCCAATACTTGTGGATAAATATCGTTGTTGCTGCTGCTGTTGCTGCTGTTGTTGCTGTTGTTTTGCTGCGGTATATGTTCCATCAATCTCCTCCGAAAAAGCGAATGAGTGCTCTGTTGAGTTTCCCAAATATTCAAAAGGACCTTGTACATAATCTTCTGTAACAGGAAGTTTAGCAAAGAGATCTGACGAATTTGGCTGAGAAAGGGACATTTCGGCAAGGTCATCTGCCAATAAATGCTCACTGACACTAGTACATTCCGTATCAACCTGACATACCTTGGACGTGCTCTCTCTGGTCCGCCAGGTTAAACCGTGTATCCATGGTGGTACGTCCGCGGCTGAACTATGTGACCGCGAACCCAGGTTTCTGTCTTTGACAACAGGTGTGCAGCCCAGGTGAGCCTCAGCTGTCAACATATTATCACAAGAATTCTGTATTGAGCAACTCTCTATCAAAATAGTTTTACGTAATATAGAGAAAATAAATTACTACCTCAGCATAGCATTTCTTCTTTCAATTACAAAAACTTGATAATATATATTTCAACTGTATTTATTACATTCTACCAAAGAAATGCATGAGATCATCAAATGCATGAGATCATCAGCATGTGACTTTAAGTTAAAAAGACACATTTACACATTCTGTCCGTAGATGAGATAAAAATAAATGTGTATTTCTGAATGTGATTTAGCAAAATAGAAAATTATCAATACTAGCTCATTCAGAGTTGCTATTAGCATTTCCAGATAAATGATAATGTACGTGTTTATCATTTTGTTTTCTGTTCATCAGCATGTGACTATTTTGCAATAACAAACACACATGAAAGTTTGTTTTATTGTAATTCATAATCGAAAAAGTTGATATTTGATATATCAAAACCTCAGCAATTAAAGCACTATTAAGTTGGTTTCTGAATGTAATTCATCAGAGATTCCAAAATCAATTCTACAATTCAAAAGATAAAAAAAGAAAAAAAAAATCCCTGATTATCATAAATCAAACAGATCAGTTTGAAATAGTCTGGGTGTCAATGGACATTGTATGAAAAGATGACAAGCGTTTTAGATATGGTTAATGAATAAATCACTTTATTTTCTTAGTGTTTCGATTTCCGTTATTACAAGTAATGTACGTGTTTTTCGCGTTATTACGTGTTTTTTCGTGTAATTACGTGATTTTTCGCGTTATTACGTGATTTTCGCGTTATTACGTGTTTTGTCGCGTTATTACGTGTTTTGTCGCGTTATTACGTGTTTTTCGCGTTATTACGTGATTTTTCGCGTTATTACTGCTTTTTCTGCATTATATCGGATAGAAGTATACTCACCTGTAGAACCGCCATTATCATCATCTTCATCTTAGGTCATCTTTGGGTCTCTGTGAAAAATATATACGATGACACAGATCGAGTATTCAAATTAAGGTTGTATTAAAATACATTATCTAAAATATTCTAGAGCAGAAATATAAAATTTTATCTTTTGTTTCTGTTTTGATCTTTACGATTTTCTGGCCGAGATAATAGCGCAGGAACTTGGAACAAACTCTATAACTTTATTAATTAAGTATTGTAATGATTTTGTATTATTTGCTACCTACAAATGTACGTGACCTTTCTTTCTGTAGTTATTTAACTATTTCATAATGCATTACTTTACCCCGTCATCTCTGTAATTAATTGATGTGTTGATACTTGATTTGTATTTTGACAACAATGTATATTTTTTGTTCAATTTGGAGGAAATAAAAAAATAATAATACCCACACCATGTGTAGGTATTGTGTGTAATATTTGTATACGCGGAATGGTAACAGGCCCTGTTATTACTGACTCAATGTACATTGACTCCGTGCTTTCTAAAGCCGAATTATACTGTACATATGTGACGTTACCCTGCACTATTGTCAGGCATGAAAATGTACATATACTAAATATATATGTGTGTGTGTATAGATACTATATATAACACAATATACAAAATTGCGTTTCGTATGCTATTTTTAGATACGCATGGCAATGCAGCCTCCCCAACACATAGTTTGTTTTTGTTTTTTGTTTTTTATGTATTTTTTTTTATTGTAATCTCTGGTATAAATCTAAGTCTTATTTTCTCTTCATGAATTCAGTGATATACAAGTCTCTGATGAATTCAAGATTCTCGAGACAGGGCAAATTCAGGCAACGAGTCTGCCTACGTAAACATGCTATTTATATATTTTAATTTATGCAAAAGATTTCGTCATTCAAAACAAACGCTTGGCAGACACATACTGAATCGTAATATTGACATTATCAAATCGCACAGAGTTCATTTTGTCTCAGAAGACGTATCTAACACATGTATGTTTCATACGTTATAAAAGAAAGCCATACTACCCGACATATTGTTTAGATTGTAAAGGCAGGTGGTCGGGGGTACTAAAAATAGTAACAACTCTGTCGAATCATAATGCGTATTAATATTTAACAAGCAAAATATGCTAACAATACAGAATTTTCGTCCTGATCAGCAATGACAGCTTGAACTAAGAAATCAAATCCATACCTTGGTATACGTCACAGTTCTATTAAGTAAATCCTGTTCGATATTTTCACCTCATCAGAGCTGTAAATCCCTCTATCGCTTAGCGACCTTTGGACGCGAAGTGTTTTCTATAGTGGAAATCCCCTTTCTAAAAATATAACCAAAATACAAACATGCTTCGAGTCACGTAGACCACACAGGACATTGTGCTGTCCAGTACGTCACATACAGGGGCATGCGAATCCAGTACGCTGTAAGGAAAATTGGAGATAGGGGATACATGAAATCCAAATGTATAATTATAAATATTTTAGAAGTTTAAGAGAAAAAATTTTGATCACCGAAACTAACTCTTTTTCGTGTATGGAATAGGCCTATTTAGGATCAGTACAGTAGGATAATGAGCATTTATATATACATGTACTATAGATGGTGTGCGGGTGTTTTTGGTTAGTTATTTTTCTTTTTCTTTTTTGTTGGGGGGTTGAACGGTTTGTTTTTATTTTATCTGTTATTTTTATTGATTTTCTTTTTCTTTCTTTTTTCGGCATAGCCGTATAATTTTCTTTTGTTCCCGGATATGACGCGACAGGTGGCGCTACTGGTCAAGATGAAGTATGTGATTGGTCAATGTAGCGGTAAATGCAAAATGCAGACGTGAAGTTAAAGACGAAACAAAAGTGGATGTATCTATTCAAATGACACATTGATAAAATTATATTCCTGATTCATATGCAGTCTTATTATCACCAAAAATTATTCAAACTGATATAATTGTGTTATCCGTGCTGAAACCGCGTATTTATTAATTATTTCGTTAATTTATTTCACCAGAAGTTTTACAGTATAACCACCAGCATTAAAACTATGCCGTTTATCTTTTTTAAAGATATTTCTTGTTTATTAAATTATCATTAGTAAGAAATTAAACTGTTCTTCATTGTTAACTGATAGATTTATTTTTCAAACCTGTCAAAATATTAATGGAAGGGAATGGAGATTCCAATATACCCGTTAATCCGTTCTTCAATAAACCGGTTTACCTGCTATCCGGCCAATAACACACGGGAACGGATCCCGGATCGATATAACCGTAATCCGTTTGTCACGGATTCCTTCTCCGACCGGCCGTTTATTTCCCTCACTAAAATGATATAATATTTTTATTGTTGGCCGGTCGTAAAGGAAAACCCCGACCTGATGGTATTTTCAAGACTTTTTTTTTAACAAGTACAAGACGATCAGTCGATAGAGTTTATGATATGCTCGATATTCAATGAATATATAAAACTTGGTCGCGTGTTGGAGATTTTTGTAAATTGATAATGTACCTATGAATACAGTGCATACTAACATTTAATAAATCATATTTTTACGAGTACACACATAAAGAGATTGGAATAGTCTTTTAGAATCAAGCGGTTATTACATCGGTAATCGTCGACTATGAGCAAGTACAATGTATACAGATTTACTTGTTCTCGTCAGACAACGTTGTTACTTATCCTGGGAATCGGACATATTTATATAAAAGTTGGAATTCTGTTATTTCATCAAAGAATTTTTTTTTTTTTCATAATTTACCGACTTGTTTTCTCTCCTCATTTATAAATTGTCTCCCATTCCACTTGTTCAAGATTTCTGTGTCAGCCCCTTGGATGTGATTCCTCTGTCACACTACAGGGTGTGACAGATACCACGTGCTGACAACACTTCAATGACGTCAGCGACATTACGATGACGTCACTTCAAAATGGTATTGTATTGCAATAGTAAAAACAACTAAATAAATTCCCTTACCCTTAGGACGTCACAGAGAATTCCCCCATCATTCAAAGATTTGTCTCCCTTCTTACATGTTCAAGATTTCTCTGTCACCCCATATAATGTGATATCTTTGTCAACAACCGATAGGGTAGACCAGGTCGCACATTCTTGTAACAAGTTCTAACAACCCAATGACGTCACGGCAACATTTCAATGACATCATGTATGTCAAAATTGTGTTGAATTGCATTATTTTTTCGAAGTCTCGAGTTAGTCAACCGAGAATATATTACCTCTCGGGTTGTAGATTTCTCTAACACACCATCAAGGCCGGTAGGAGAATATCCTATCATTTACAGATTTGTCTTCCATTTACTTGTTAAAGATTTCTCAGTCAACCCCTAGGGTGTCGATTTCTCTGTAAAACAGATCACTGCCAACAATACAACGTCACGCCAACAATCCAATCACGTCATGTCAACGTTATGTTGCATTTCAATATTTTTTAATATTTGAACAACTGAACCCCACGTAGTTAAAATAGTCTGATGGGTGACAATAATCACCAACATCAAAGGTCGCATGAGTATGGGTGTCTGGGGTTGGGGGTGGGGGGCACCAACAGCTAGTGGCGTATGAGGACAGGTGTCTGGGCACAAACAACATATTTACTTAAAATATTTTTGCAATTTGACTTTAACAGTTCAATATGTAGTTTCGGAGAATGTGTGATTTGGTAAAACTCGTTTTGATAATGATTTTAATATAGCCCCCAAACGTCTACAAATGTGCTATACACACGAGGCCCACGTTCACTATAACAAATGTTCAGGTCCATGTGGAATATACCTATTACGCCGACAGGGTTACGTTTCATTCTTATATACGTTTAAACAAGAGAAAAATAATTTAATTGATTAGGCTATCGCGGTTTAAAAGTCAAATGATTATTTTGTCGGTTTCAAACTAAATGTACTGCAAAATGCATCAAAATATGTCTGATCATTTGAATTTCAAGAAATTTTGTTTTCCAATTAAAGTAATTGTAAAACTATCAGTAAAATTGTTGAATATTTTTACCGTCAATTCCACCCCCACTAAACTATACCCCAAGTCCACCATACTTTAAATCCTGACAATCGATCTTATAACTGACCATTGTTGAGAAGGCCGTCACCTTGACACAACCATCAAAACATGGACAACAGATAGAAAAAGGGTTGCCAGCTTTAATTTATTTCCAATATTTTTGCCTGACGCAATTTTACAAGAAAATATTTTTTTATTAATTAAAAGCAAATTACATATGTGAAAACTAATTATATCGAACACAGACAAGAAGATAGAAAGAAATGATTTCATTTTCCAAGATGAATACCGGGTTTCATTTGTGGAATGAAAGCTAACAATGCGTTCGTACTTTCTGCAATCAAAACATTTTTGAACCGGACTGGCCGGTTGTTCAGGGGAAGTTATTCAGTAAAAGTATTCATCGTGCTTTTGGAAATGTCTGTGTATTGACTCAGTAAATAACAGATGACAGCGGTAGGGTCTAACAGCGCTGTACAGCTAATACAAATTTGTTCAGCTATCGGAGTAATCTACACCCACCTATTGTCAAACAAACGAAACCACTACAAGTATATTTTCAACAAATGTTGATAGATACTTGTCTTTTATTGAATTAAAATATCACCCGATTTATCTTGGAGAAATAGAACGAGGACTGATACCAATCGAGTCAGTAACGTGTCATAAATTCAACTTGTAATGCCCCCCTACTATTTTCATTCACATTAATAAAAAAATATTATCTTTTTTTTTTTTTAAATTCGTTTCTATTAAACTGGTCAAATAAGGATTCATAGAAAACTGCAATACTGTCATCAATGCTTGTAATTTTTTCTCTATTTCCTGTATAATTACATGTACCCCGAAATAATGTCATTTCGATATCCGCCCACTATCTCAGAAGCCCGATAGACCGAAGGTCCGAATGTATTTACAATTTCAATATGTTCGATGATATGTTGGATGGTAAGTTTGATTATACAATTTTAATATGTTTGATGATGATCTATAATGTGTATGATAATTTACAGGATATAACTGACAATGATATGTTTAATGATGATACGATGATACCTGGATGATGATATATTAGATGGTGATGGGTTAGATGGTGGTTCATTGGATGATGATTAGTAAGATGATGGTATGTTGGATGGTGACGAGTTAGATGATATGTTGGATGATGATGAAATAGACGATATGTTGGGTGGTGATGAGTTAGATGATGATATGTTAGATGATGATGAGAGAGATGATGGTATGTTAGATTATGAGGAGTTAGATATGTTAGATGGTGATGATATAGATGAGGAGATATGTTAGATGATGATGATGAGTAAGGTGATGATATGTTAGATGATGATGATGATGATGATGATGATGATGACGATATAGATGATGATGAGTTAGATGATGATGAGTTAGATGATGATGATGATGATAATATAGATGATGATATGTTAGATGGTGATGATATAGATGAGGATAATTATGTTAGATGATGATGATGATGATGAGTTAGGTGATGATATGTTAGATGATGATGATGAGGATAATTATGTTAGATGATGATGAGTTAGATGATGATGATGAGTTAGGTGATGACGATGATGAGGATAATTATGTTAGATGATGATGATGATATAGATGATGATATGTTAGATGATGATGAGTTAGGTGATGATATGTTAGATGATGATGATCTCGCTGCTGCTGTGAGTTTCGTGATGATCTGTTAGTGATGCTGTACTAGCTGCTGCGCTGCCTTGGTCTGCTCTGTTGGTGCTGATTAGTTCGATGATGCTGTTAGGTGCGCTATGTTCGACTGCTGATGATATAGATGATGATGAGTTAGGTGATGATATGCAAAGATGATGATTAGTTAATTAGATGATGGTATGTTGGATTAAAATGAGTTAGATGATGATATGTTTGAAGATTGTTGCATGGTGTTAAATAAAAGTTGATAACGTTTTCAGATTGTCGTATTCTGTGTTAATAATTCCAGGTCTCTATAATCATAGATACCAGCAAAAAGCGTAATATGAATCATAAATAGTTAAAAATGTGTAACATTCAACCAACAAACGGCTAGACAAAGGCAAAAAATTGATGGTACATATATATACCTTCATTAAACCTAAAGGGTAAATAATTATTGGTCCACGTACCTCTTTTATCATGAGATTTGCATTCTTAATCTATGAAATATTGATTTATACATCGGACCTTCGGACATATGAGTCTTCGGACTATTTGACTTTCGGAATACTGGGTAGGCGTAATAACAATACTAATTTTCAATTGATTAAACTGACTGTTTGCTTTGAAACAAACATCTGTTGACTCTGTGTTACTGAAATGAATTACCTATCAATTAAAATCACGTGATGTCAAAGCCTTTTGGGCATGCGTGAAGGTAGACAATTTCATTTCTAAACAGTGCCGTGTGCAAAAAAAGGGCAGCCATATTTGAAAGTTTTGGAACTACCGAAGTTTGAACAAGAAAGCAGACGAAAATAGTCTACTAAAAATACCAAATAGCGTTCTGACAATTGGAAACCGGTGGTATACGATATTTTTGAATTGTTTAAAATTGATGTATCGTACAGTATTTTGAACACCATGAGTTAAAATGCAAGCACGTTATCTAAAAGATCAGAAGCGGCTATTCATTTAAGTTGATTATAGCAAACTGTCGAATTCCAAACGAGTTTGTTTTACAAGACTTTTATCCAGCTAATATCCAACATGTCGACACTTTGGAGTTCGTATCCAATAACAAAGTCTTTTTACAATAGGGATGTCGTCTTGTGAGTCAAACTTCACTTTGGTAACGTCATTCCCATGATTGGAGCTGACAGGTTGGAATATATTTCATATTTAAACATTGCATTCCATCTATCTGTTTCCTTTATTTCAATAAAAATCGTTATTCCATACAAAAGAATAAGTATTTCGTGGACATAAAAGTCAAAAGAGTTCGATTTGGTTTATAAGGTGTCGCTCAAACCAATATTGGCCGGGTGTCAATATATTTTAATCTGATCATCATATGATGCAAATGTGACATTTTCATAAGATGCTGAACTTGTAACTATGGAGCAATGTCTGTCACAAGTACACATTATCGGAAAGTAAGAACGTATCAAATTGTGGAAAATCGAGTTAAAAAAAGTATGAATTATGTCTGAACTTCATGCCGAACCAAGGTTTAACAAGACTTTTATCCGCCAATATCCAAGTATCCACACTTTTATCCGCCAATATCCAAATATCCACACTTTTGAGCCTGTCTCCAATGACGATGTCGTTTTACAATAGGTAAGCTTGTCTTGTGACTCAAACTTCACTGTATCTTTCTATAGAACTAGAATCTGGTCTGAGGTTCGCTTGTTGTCAGTTGCGAGTTACAAAATGCGAGTTGCGAGTTGAAAAATTCATTTAGCATTTTGTAACTCTCAACTCGCATTTTGTAACTCGCAACTCGAAGAAAAGAAACCCTCCTTGAGCGGTCTTTGTGCCAGCGTATCTGTATGGTACAATGCTGAAGATAAATGTCCACAGTGATTGCCATCAAACCATTTATAAATTTGTAGAACAGAATAAGGCGATATTCTTCCATTCTTTCTTCTAGTGGTGTTAGGCCTAAATCACTGATCATCTTTGACACGCTTGATGTTGTCTGAAACATATAACATGTTTTCTGATGTTCTCCTGTAGTCATTTTGAATCAATCGTGCCGCTCACCGTGGTGTGCCAGCGTGCACACTGAATTGAAGAAGAAAGATTATTGTGGAAAAGTTGATATATTTTCTCATGTTGATTTTCACTGTTGAAAATTGTGAATGAAATTCGTATCGTCAACACGGCGTCGCACATGCTGTAAAACCCCCGAATCAGGATCTGGTGTATTCCATGCGTCAAAATGAGGAGGGCACTGTCAAACATAATTATGTAATGCACAGATAAAGTTTTATGATATATTAGAGAAGAGACGTACATATCAAATATGTACACGTCTCTGATTAGAGTCAAATAATTAAAGATTTACCTGCAAAATGATTAAAACTGAAAAAAAAACTCGGTTACATCCGGGACGTATACCTTTTCAATATATAACGTGTCACATCAGCACACACTAACACTGGCTTGTCGTCTACGCATCATTTACTCCGAATATTTTCACTAAGAAATATTTTTACATTTGAAGGGATACATTCAGCGCCGAGCTAGCCTACCTGAGCATATGTGTTGTTGGCTCGTTTGTACAATGCATTTAAAACGTTTATGTACATCTACAAACATACTTTCTGGTCAAGCATTTAAATGTCCGTGTCAGCTGGACACTAGTGTCCAGACCGAGGCTTAATTTTTATGTTTGTTTAACCCCAGATAGGTGTTATATAACTCCCCCGTTACCGACAAACGTTTGTGCCAACCCGAGCACCGCGCGCTTAGTAACGGATGGGATCAATCGTGAGAAGCTCTGGTGTGTGCCACAGTGGTCAGAGGTGACAATGGCGCCGAGTCTTGTGTAGAGTTGTCAACGGAGGTTACCAACAACGAGAGTGGACAGTGGTCATCGAAAACCTGGAAGGATATTTTTTATTGTGGGGGTGAATTGATATTTCTCTACAGTGAAATTTCGAGGGGAAATTGTTGAAAGATTTTGTACAGGTAAGTCGAGAATATATATAATGATATTCTGAGCAGTGTCGGATTTCTCTAAACGGCGTTTACTGACAGAAATATGAATGGCAGGTTAATGTACCATCGTGACTTGAAAATCAATTCCGAGTTTTAATCACACTATGATAAAAGATATAGGTAATTTGATGAGAAATTAATTCTAATAATTGTATTTATACCATGTCATCAGTCATAGATTCAAAACATACCTTTACTACTAGACAGTTCTAACAGTATTGATATTGTACGCATACACAATCTATTAATTTAATTAGAGGAAAATGAATACACAAATTAATATTTTTTTCTCTGATAATTTTTAAAAAATTAAATGATAAAAGTTAAAATACGTGGTACAGAGCTTCAATTAACCAATGTAAAACCATACTGCACATGTATAGCAAAAATTACAGAAAATCATAGTCATAATCATATACATATATGTAGATCTTAAAACCAAGGGAGCTAACTTTTGATGTTGGGCCTCCTTAAGTACATGTAACAATATACTGTGTATATGATAGTTTGATTTCAGTGTTTCTGTAGTATTTTCTGTTTTCTGGAATTTTTTTGGGGCTGTTAATGGGCCCCATTCCCAATTGAAATTATTTCATATTCAAGCCAAATTCCCAAATTTTTGGAGTTTACTCCTGAAAAAGTCTTTCCCAATTCACCAAATTTCTTCCCATAATGAGACAAAAAGGCCCCTTCCCAAACCAGTGAGAAAAAGCCCTGGTAATCTTAAAGACCAGTAAAGCGTCCCTAAACTTTAAATTACTTACTTTTAAACAAGGGGAATGTTTTTTTAGGATAAATACTGTAATATTTTACAATAATAATACATGCTAATAAGGGTTTTACAGATCTGACTGTATTTCCATGCTGTGCATTTAAATGAGATCTATAAGCTGAATCTACTTTCTGTTGAAGTTATCTTCTAAATCTCATTTTGTGCAGCTTAGCACGGCATTCCATACAAGAGAGGTTTATTTTCTGTGCATGGCCATGAATACTACAATTACAAGTGTAGACTCTACATGTATATACAACTTATTGGAATGCTGCATGTTGACATCCCAATAGAAATGTATATAATGAAATGATTATGTATAGGAATAAAAATAATCTTAAATCTCTTAATACTTGGAAGTAATCTAGAAATAAAAATAATTCTTAATCCGTTCTTTGTTGGATAAGATTTGATTTCTCTAAAGTCCCGCTAATCTATTTACTACTGTAGTTCTTCTGTCTGTGTGACATTCTGTTATGTTGATGAATGATCTGTTTTTGCAAAAATATTCATAAATTCTAGTCTACCTTACACCATAAACAGCAAAGATTTCCACTTATACTTCTTGGTATGGGAGTGTGTTGCATTTTACCGTTTTATTCCCAAGTTAATCTCCTGTTCTTGTGTAAAAGTTGAGTATTAAAGCTTGTGGATGCCTGATCATCTCTAACATTGATAATTCTGCAACTGCACCATTTGAAGAAGTGGGCTTATTTGTGGACAGACACTTACTTGCAGATAACCGTTTCTGGTGCAATAAATTAAATAAAGAGTTACTACCCTTTATTTACAATCAAGTTTACTGTTCAGTGTGAAATCCAGGGCATATTGAACTGGCACACCATATACCTGTTAGTTGAGTCTTTGAGTGGTACATAGGTGTTACCTTCTAAGATAACATCTTTTGTCTCACTTTATACAGAGTTATAGCCCTTTGTTAACTGTTTGTCAATTTTGGATGAGTCCTTGACTTGTGCTGATTCTGCAAGACTCTCTCAATTTTGAATACCCATGCACTAACTATATATTTCTTAGTATTTGGAGTAAATTATTAAATACTATTCAAAAGATATTCAGGACTAACTGGCCTGAAAAACCTGCAATAATTATAGATCAAAATCTGTAGGTAAAAAGTTGGACAAAATGCTGCCCGGTGTTTACATAAATATTCAATACTCTTCTCAGACTTTTACCAAACATTTTCAGAAGTCTTTATATATTCCTTCAACATTCACATCTAATAAAAGATTCCAATAGATTCTCAATTTCAAATACAAATAAAATCTGTAGGTAACATCTTTGTGTTGATGTTCTTTCATTTGTAAATCAATTTTGAATACTACAGCATTTAATTTCCTCTACAAGTGATATCAATTCCATGTTTAGTTGAACGCACAATACACCTGCTCAGGGAATCGGTTCTGAATTATATTATAGACCTTTATAACGAGTCTGAAATATATACAATTGTCATATTTCCTATGAGAGTCTTGAAAGGCCTGTAACATTGTTATTAAGCAAAGGTAAGCTTTGTCCTTCACTTCAATACAAAAGTACAATCAGTCAGCTTCTATTGAACATTCAAACTTTTAAGTGTATAGGTGAATCTTGTGGATGGAATTGTAGTATCAGCATAATAAAGGTACATGTATACCGTATTTGACCTAATAAGGGCGCCTACCCTAATAAAGGCGCCCCTACCTTTTTTCAAGGAAATAAATCTTTGACTAAGTGTCAAAATGGTGTCAAAATGGTGTTGAAAAGTAATAATTCATGTGAAATATTTTGCTACTTTTTGTGTTCAATTTTCTTCAGCAAATTAAGTAACTGGAACACATGTTTTCGCCACATTTTGTGTATTCCTACAGGCTACAGATGATCACATGTCAGTGCAAAGAGCACCCAAAACTAAACACACATACAAATAATAACTTACCATCTTTATTTGAAGATAAAGTAAAGACTTCATTCTTGTAATGTTGATAAATAACTTTTGTTCAGAACAGAAAGCTAGTAAAAGACATTGTAAATCAATTATTAGGTAAAAGAAAAAGAAGTCTGATATGATGTGGGAAATCACCTGTTTCTATAAATAGAACACAAATGGTAGAACACAGGTTCTCTGGTCTAAAGATCAGCTGGCATAGTTTACAAGTTTACAGGAGTATTCAAGTGATGTTAAAGCTTAATATATGATAATGAACAGATATCTTCATCTGGAATATGTTTATGACTGAATATTTTACCTTTTCCACAACCTTGGGTATTCTGCTATAAGGTATAGTCTGTTTCATAAAACTTCGGAATAATTAATCTGAATAAGGGCGCCCCACTGTCAATTACCCGCGCCCTGCGCCCTTATTAGGTCAAATATGGTATATACCATATTTATCCTCAAATAAGCCCCCTTCCCTGGTGTAAAAGGTCGGTACATATTTATCCTAAAAAAGCCAACTCCCTGGCCATGGTTTAAAAGTTTGGTACTGTATTTATCCTCAATCTAATACCCCGGGGTAAGCCCATTCCCCTAGTGTGAAAGTTTAGTACTGCATTTATCCTCAAATAAGCCCATTCCCCTAGTGTAAAAGTTTAGTACTGCATTTATCCTCAAATAAGCCCATTCCCCTAGTGTAAAAGTTTAGTACTGCATTTATCCTCAAATAAGCCCATTCCCCTATTGTAAAAGTTTAGTACTGCATTTATCCTCAAATAAGCCCATTCCCCTAGTGTGAAAGTTTTGTACCATATTTATCCTCAAATAAGCTCCGTCCCCTAGTATGAAAAGTAAGTATCATATCTATCCTCAAATAAGCCCCCTCCTGTAGTGTTAAAGATTAGTATCATATTTATCTTCAAATAATTGAGCCCCTTATCCTAGTGTAAAAGTTCAGTAAAGGGCCTAGCTTATTTATGAATCATTTCTGTAGAAATGAAAAAGGGGCTGGCCTGATGAGGGCAGGTCTTAGTTGATTTGCAGATAAATGTGATATGTTTACAGAAGTTGTTGTTGTCTAATGGAAACAAAAACAAATGTAGAATTCATTATTGATTTTGTTTGAGTTATCCAATTAATGTTGGTTGCATTGGTTGATAAAAAGAAATAAAAACAAAATTAGATATCAAAGTATATGTATTCCATTATTGTGAATTTCTGTCATGTGTTACATTGATGAGGCAAGGGAAGAGTTAGATTTTTAGAAATTTAGTGGTTAAAATTTAACAGGCTTGTTTAATTTTGTTCATATTATTAAACTTTGGAGCTAGTGATGAAAGTGCAACCAAACAGGGCTCAAAGTGGCACCTATTTTAGTGGCCTTGGCGCCTTAAATTCACAATTGGTGACCAGTAATTGACCTATATGGCACCTGCATGGCAACAAAAAAAATGTGTAAATTTGCAATTTGGTTAATCTTTCCAAAGTTGTAGTCAATGCTAAAATGATGTTCACAATTGGAAAAGTTAGAAAGAGAGATGTTATCAAACAGAATTAAAGGGGCCGCGGTTGCCTTAAGTGGTTAAGGTGTCCCGACACTTTAACGCTAGCCTTCCACCTCTGGGTTACGAGTTCGAAACCTATGTGGGGCAGTTGCAAGGTACTGACCGTAGGCCGGTGGTTTTTCTCCGGTACTCCGGCTTTCCCCCACTTCCAAAACCTGGCACGTCCTTAAATGACCTTAAATGGCTGTTAATAGGACGTTAAACAAAAACAAACCAAATATGTACAGAATTAAAAGATTTTTATAAAAATTAAAAAAAACATGGCCATGCAGGCAACTAACTTCGAATTGGCCCCTAGATATTTTGACTTGATAGCCAAACAGCTAGGCCACCTAGCTGGTAAAAGTATCCTCTTTGAGCCCTGTAAAAAGGTCAATAGAAATGATACTGAAAACCATGTAACTTTTAATATGTGACACTGACCTAGTTATTGGTATTTCTCCCTCTTACATTCAATTACTACAGATTATAGTACTAGAGTAACCTAACAAGCTCATTACAACCAAAACCATTTTGTTGAGAAATGTATTTACTATACTCAGGGGGTATATGCATATAAAAGTACAATAGCATGCATGATTTAAACTTGTACAGTTTCATGAACCAGGAAATCAGGGTGTGATAATGTACAAATGTACATGTGTACCTGTAACTACAGTGAAACCTCACTTAACAACCACCTCAAAATTACGAAGGTTGATGTGGTCCACCTCGGTATTAAGACCACAATCACTCATGCCACCTGGCGGTCTTAATGGAGAGGTTACACTTTATTGAAAAATAGAACTATATATTTGTGTTTCGATTTAAATGCTACAAAATTGAGGTTTAAAATCGAGTTATATGTTGGTGTTTGGATTTAAATGCTACAAAATTGAGGTTTTGTGTCTACTTGTTGACACTGTAGAAATATGAGATTCTTTGCTCCATAAACCAATGTGTGTGGACTAAGGGGTTGTATTGATCAGGGTGGAAAATGGCTGGATGTATTTACTTGTTAATTAGCACAGATGAGTAACGATAGAAACCGGCATTATGGCAGAGCATCATAGTACACAATATACAATAGAATTGATATCAACTGGTCGGAGCAGCACAATCAACAATATACTTATAGAATTAATATCTACTGGTCGGAGCATCACGTACAGTATACAATATACTGTAGATTGATTCTACTGGTAGATCACATTTTACAGTAAACATATACAAAATTAATATCTACTGGTCAGGTGAACAATATCAAAATATTAGCCCCACTCGTAGAATAATATTATGGGAATACGTACAGACATTGTTACATTAGATTATATCTACTGGTCGGAGCATCACGTACAGTACACAATATACAATAGATTAATATCTACTGGTGTACGTAATATTATACTGTAGATTATACATGATAATGAAGATGTTTATACTGGTATTTCTGTAGATGTCAATCTCAGGTGGGAAAATTTAAATATGTTGATGTTGACTGTTGTTTAAACATGAAATTGTGGCATGTTCATGTTGAAGTTGTCTCCTAATTTAAGTGCAGAAATGCAGATGCCAACCTTCTAGTGCTACCTCACTGAAGCATTACTGCCAGCAACACCCAGCAGGACACCTCCACTCGGTCATATTATACTAACAATGGGTAAAACGGTTGTCCCCAGGTACCAAAGTGCTAAGCACTATGAGCAGGAGCAGCAACTACCATTTATAATGTTTGCTGGGTTATATTGTCGCCCCGTGAACAGCCAGGGTGATCATTTTGAGGCAGAATCTCTTTGAAGTAGTTGGTGACTACCTCACTGGACATCATACGGGAGGCCTGTCACATGCCATTGAGAGCAATAAGGGTAAAGTGTCTTGCCCAAGGATACAACCATGATAGCACAGGCCGGTCAGTTTCTCAGTTTCCCAAGAAACACACTGTAGGGAGCGTCAAACCATGCACATCAGATCATCACCTGAGTTTACGTGGCCAGCTCTCTAACCATCTGAGCTATTGCAGCCCAATATTGATATAGACTCTGGTATCCCTAGACCAGGGGACAGAACCCAAAGACTTCTTTGCATGGGCTCAACTATGGATGGGTAAAAGTGAGGCAGAGTCAAGGGAGACGTTATTAAGTTGCTACAATTGTATAAAAAAAGTCCAAATTTAGTTGACTCTTGTGATCATGCAACGGGGGCAGCAGGTAGAATTCCCTCGGGGTGAAGTCCTGGGGTAAGTTTCTCTGGTGATATATAAAGTAAATTGTACTGATGTTTACTTTTTAGGTAATATGCAAATTGCTATTCATATCAAATTGAGTCCTGATGACGGCCGCCTAGCGGTCGAAACATGTAGACAATTCCTGAACCATAATAAAAGAACACAACTGCTATGGATGTTGAGGATCCTTTATTTCTACATATTATATCAAATTGTTAAATAAACCAGCTATTTGTGTGTTAGCTTGTACCCAAGAAGTTTTCAGTAGGATAAAAATTAATATATATCTGGTTACATTAAGTCGGTCACATCATATCTAATGGGTATACAACCTTAGAGCACTGTCATTTCTATAGGGATTAAGTTACAGTCTGACTCACAAGCTGATTCAATATATTTGAATATTGTAATATTTTTCAGATGATCCGAGTTATTTTTAAAGTAATAAACCATTTGTGTATTTGTATTTAGGTACACGCTCAAGGATGATAATCCCAGAAATTGTCCAAACTTCCCGGATATTTTATAAATTACTTCCTGTTGAACTTCATTTGTATCAGTTTATTAGAATTTAGAAATCTAATTGATCTCCATTAATTTTCTTCATGATTGAGTTTATGAAATACACGTAGACGTTTCCTTATTGATTACATTTTTCAGTATCAAAGATCAAAGAATTTGCTTTACCTTAATACTTACCACAAGTGAAAGATAATATTAAATCAACAGACTGAGTGGGAATAATGAAAAAAAGTTATGGACACATTCGGCTTGGATCATGATCAGAATATTTAAGATATCATGAAAATCTTCCACTCAGCCGAACATTTATGTACTCCTGTCACGATGTCGATTTGTGTCTTTGATGACCTAAAGTAAATCACGACAGCGTTTGTGTGTATTTGAACAGTGTATCTAACTTTAACTAGATCTCTATAGGTAAAACCTGCCCACCCCAGATATATATTGTCAGAGAGATAGAATGTTGTTGCATGACGCTGTGGAGAATCAATACGCAACGTCAATTGTCGTATTGTGACGTCACATTTTTCGCGCCATTCTCGGAATTTCTTTCATAGAAGAATGAAAAGAATTTTTCGCCAATCACATTTGAGTATTTACCATGAAAACAAAGAAAAATTAATTATTAGAAGAATGAAAGTGTATCAGCTAATGCACAAACACATTACATAGTATTCAAGTTGTCAGGGGATATAGTATATAGATCATTGTATGAAGTTGTCAGGGGATATAGATCCTGTTTTCCTGTATCCATGACATCAATAAGCTTGCTGTCATTTGATTATACCACAGCTAATGTCTTTTTTTCCTACAAATACTTTTCTGATTCAGACACCTGTGATTATACGGAATAAAAAAAAATGAGGAAATGCATATTTACATGTTCACAACTGAAGTATCATTCTTTAATTTAAAACTTCTTTAGTTTGAAGATAAAATTTTATTTAAATCCCAACATGGAAACTGAGATAAAACTTCAATGTGCAGCTATGGGATTAAAGATATATTAGAAATAAATTATGCAAATTATCTCAGCTGGAGAGGTTTAAAGGAAACAAATATTTACATTTAAAAGTGACTATGGTAAAAATTGTGATCTGTTTACATTGATATTTAAAATCAACCATAGCTACAAGATTAGTTTTGAAAGATTTTAAACACAGGATATGTTGATAGTATACATGTTTAGAATCCTTACATTATGGAAGTCTTATTTAGTATGCACTTTTGATTCTACATTTTACGCAATTTGACACTAAAAGGATACCAGAGAATTGGAAACTGACAATTGGAAAAGTCGGGTGGAATTACCTTGGTCAGGAAAAGTCCATTTTAAAACTTCATAGCTGAAGAATCCTGAGAGGGCAGAGAGGCCTAGCGACAAAGTCTTGTTTTTTTGTTATTTTTTATACATTCACCTTCACAAGGACATATTTCTTTTTCTTATTTTATATATACTAAGAGAACAAGACAGAGATATTTTCGAAGTGAAATTAGTTTTTTAATTACACAGGTTTGATAACATAAATTGTTGAACGTTACTTACAGTATAATCGACTTAATGATGTCTGGTTAATTTTTTTTTATGGGGTAGATTAGTGTCACTTTCATTATTTGACCTTATCAATTAATACGCTGTGCACTTAAACAGATTGCAAACTCTTTTTTGGATCTGGAGACTTTTCGAGACACTCTTAAAATGTGAGATAGTTCCTCACCACAGAGACTTGCAGTAAATTGTCCTGAAAGGAAAGATTTTCTGAAACAGATGTACATAAACTGTTCTTAAAATTTCTATAAATAGTCAAATGTACTATTAGAATATTGTTCATTCATGTGTTTTAGAAAAACATAATAAGCAGAGTTTGTTTGGTACACCACGGAATATTGAAAACTTACAATAATCTTTGTTAATACCTTGGAGTTTTTCTTTGCTCAGTTATAGAGGACTTTTGAAACATGTGTTACAGTAAACAAGATTAAATATTTCTTCACATTTGCAGAAAAATTGGGTGCCTTTTTGAATTTCTTTTTTCACATTAATGTTGCTTGTATGTTGGAAGTTAAGCCTGTCAATAAAACAATGCGACTGTTTATAGATATTTTTTAAGAAAGGCCCATACTTATTTGACCTTAACCTTTCTGATCTGGTTTATGTGGTTTTCTGTATTATTAAGGAATTTCATTTTCATTTATTGCACTATCACTATTGACATATTAAATTTTGTATTTACTATCAATGTTCTGCATTTATAATCATTACTCAAAATTCTAATGCACAAATGTTTTTCCTTTCCCTAAATTGAGATAAATGTTTTGAAGCTAAAATAATAAGATACAATTACCTCAATAAGGTTTTAATTTTCTACAAGTCTATAAATAAATTTAAATACCAATGTGTATTGGGCAAATGTTGTGGCTAAGAAACTGGAATTGATTTCAAAAGAACATTTGAAAGCCTAAGGGTCAATGTTAAGTGCTATTGTGAATAAGATTGATCGGGAACGGACTCTATAGTGTGTATTTACAGTAATGCTTTAATTTACTGTCCACCAAACTTTGCCATAGATTAAGGTTTTTTGTTTGTTGTAACACAAGACCAGCTCTAGATCTGACCGCTGGCTCCGAGTCTGTTTGCTGTGTATGGGGCAGTGGATTTTTCTTTGGAACAAATTATGTATATATATGTACGTGTATATATATGGTAGAGGTATTTTGGAAACGTAAATAAAAACTTAAAAACCTTATTCATCGACCAATGACATATTTCCCTATATGTCCTTATAAATGATATACATGTATAAACATATATAACATGACACTAAAAAACTATGAGTTGCAAGTAAGCTATGTAAGCAATAACGGTAAATTAACTTTTTTGTGTTTTTATGATTTTTTGGAATTTTTTTTTTTTTTTTTTTATCATCTTTTATTCCTTTTTTTTTTTAAATTGGATTTTTTTTCTTTTTTTTTGTTGAATTTCTTGCTGTTCTTTAACTCTGCAATTAATTCATGAGAAAATATACAGGTAATTCCGATTGGGGTTTTAGAAAAGTAAGTTTAATAACAGGTAGACAGTTAATGTGTTACATCAGTCATTTTATTGAGGACTATTGATGAGTCGGATAATAAGCAGGTATCAGATACACATTCTATACTACATGTACATACCAGGTATATGTTACCAAGAGTCCTCATTCCAGGACTCAATTCCCCTTAATTGTTTGGTTGCTATGGTAACATGCTACTGATTGCTGCAGCTAAGGCAGTTAATTGCTTGGATGTGGTTACCTTGGTCACGAATGAAAATATAGAGAATTGTGGGTTTGTTATAGTATTTCATGGTGAGCTGAATAATATACCTATATATATAGATCTGGTATGAAAAAAAAGATTACAGGTAATGTTTCTGCCAGTTCTTTTATTTGTACATTTCCTATCGCTTCTTTCCAATAATTCTAATTTGTTTAAAGTAAAATTTAGGTTTGTACTATGATACATACATGTATTTTAAAAACAAAATATTTTGATAGATTTTTTTGCTACAATTATTAACGATTTTGTATTATTTTTTTTTTCAATTAAGAAGCCATGGTGGATTATAAAATATAAAACAATTAAAAGGACATTTATGGTATACATTGTAGGCCTAATTCCGTTTTCTTACATTTTTGTTAACCGGCGAAACTTTTAACAATAAAACCAGGTAAGCCTTATTCAAATTTAGAAAGTGAACTTGGTTGACACCAACATACATAATTAAGTAATTATGGTGAAGGTTTTGAGTTAATTATTTTGTCAAAAGACTTCCGAAGTTAATCATATTTTTGAAAAGCTTTTTGAAACAAGTAAAAGCTTATATTGTTAAAGAAATACACTTTAAATGTTTGGACTTTTTTTAATGAATAATCGCTACATAATAAAATAATTCAGTTAAAAAGTGTCATAAATGAGTACTTATATGATGGTTTGTAATTTTCCACATAACATGATGTTTTTCACCACTCGATCATCAGGCCCTGTAATGGAGTGGAAGAGCGTTTAACTTTAAACCACATTTGTACTAAAAGGTCATTATAGGATAGGACTTAATTGAAGCAGATAACCAGCCGAGAGGTTAGGGTTAGGCCACAGTTAGAAAACATTTATAAGGAATATTTAGATGGACATCAAAAATATGATGCAAGTTCCCCCTCCAGCACTGACAGAATACTGGCTATAGTTGATGAGATGAAACTTTGATAACTCACTCACTAGTTGAGTGAGAGGAACTTTGATTGCTATTGTGAGTGAGACAAAACCTTGACTACCAGTACTGTCTGTAAGATAAAACCTTTTTGTCTGTGACAAAAAACCTTGATTGCTATCGTCAATGAGATGAAACCTTGATTGTTATCGTCAATAAGATGAAACCTTGATTGCTATCATCGATTAGATGAAACCTTGATTGTTATTGTCATGGAAACAAAACCTTGACTACTGAAGTCGATGAGACGAAACCTTGACAACTATATTGTTTGTAAGATGAAGCCTCGACTACCGAGGGTTAATGATATGAAACCTAGCAAATATTAGGAGAAGTTGTGTAGGTGGTAAGCCAGTAACTACTAATTACTGGTAGTACCTGGCTGACTTATCAGGTTGGGTAGGTAGGTTATGTATCATAATTACAAAAGAAGTTTTATCAAACAAGCTGTACATATGGTGATCATATAGATGAAATCTGAGATGAGCTTGTTTTCTTGACAGGCTGTTCAACATGACTGAGTGAAATCTGATCTGAATGTATTAAAAAGGCTTCTTTTAACAGTTGTAATCAAACAAGTAAAAAGAAATCGAGCCCAAGCACAGTGAGTATCGAATATGATACGTTTGGTTTGGTTTATTTTGTTTAACGTCCTATTAACAGCCAGGGTCATTTAAGGACGTGCCAGGTTTTGGAGGTGGGGAAAAGCTGGAGTACCCAGAGAAAATCCACGGTCAGTACCTGGCAACTGCCCCACGTAGGTTTCGAACTCGCAACCCAGAGGTGGAGGGCTAGGGATTAAGTGTTGGGACAACCTTACCACTCGCTCACCGCGGCCCCCAAGAGTATGGTACCCTCTTGGTAAACACCTTATACAACTAGGCTAAAGGGAAACGATCTCCATATGCTGGAACTGGTTCAGAATTCGAAACTCAGCAGAGTCACCAGAGTCTGGCTAAATAGGGGATCGATACTCAATGTCATTTTCATTGCACCTTGTTACTAGCAGATGTAGAGACAGTATTGAATCCATCAAACATAACCCAGGCTTCTTAATAGCTCCATATGCATTGAAATACTCTTAGTCTCTATTAAACCACAACCACTTTTCCTTAATATCAAAGCTCCACGGAAACGCTCTTAAAGTCTCTAACCACAACCCGTTACTTATCTTAAAGCTCTGTGGAAACACTCCAAGTCCCTTACCATAACCCAGCTAGGTCTTATAAAATCCTGACAGAAACACTCCAAGTCCCTTACCATAACCCAGCTAGGTCTTATAAAATCCTGACAGAAACACTCCAAGTCCCTTACCATAACCCAGCTAGGTCTTATAAAATCCTGACAGAAACACTCCAAGTCCCTTACCATAACCCTTGAGCTAGGTCTTATAAAATCCTGACAGAAACACTCTAAGTCCCTTACCATAACCCAGCTAGGTCTTATAAAATCCTGACAGAAACACTCCAAGTCCCTTACCATAACCCAGCTAGGTCTTATAAAATCCTGACAGAAACACTCCAAGTCCCTTACCATAACCCAGCTAGGTCTTATAAAGTCCTGACAGAAACACTCAAAGTCCCTTACCATAACCCTGGAGCTAGGTCTTATAAAATCCTGACAGAAACACTCAAGTCCCTTACCATAACCCAGCTAGGTCTTATAAAATCCTGACAGAAACACTCCAAGTCCCTAACCACAGCCTCAGATGTTATCTTAAAGCTCCATGGAAACCCTCTTTGTCTCTAAACAACCCAGGTTCCTCCTAGTTCCTAGCCATATAACCATTGTCTTATAAAAATCTCACAGAAACACTCTAAGTCTCTGACCATGTTATGTCTCTAAGCAACCCAATTCCTTAATTTTTTTATTGATCATTGCAGTTTATTAGAATACTGACCTTACATAACTGTTTCATTTTCTTAAATGTTTGTATGTGCATGATGGTTTGTAATTTACTTGTGTCTTGATAAAGGGTTGGATTGCTTCGAAAATTTACTAGACTATACTAACATTATGACTACATGACCAATTACCAGTAATTTCGAGTTATATGCATCGAGCAGACGTCTGTTTGTTAGGATCCAGTTTATATATTGGAATTTGGACCCATATGTCATTATTAGTTACCAGACCCTAAAAGTTGTTTAGGTATTACATGAGTAAGTTTCTTTGGATATTGTAACATATTGTAACATATTGCCCCAGGCAATACAAAATCCTTCTGTCACAACTTGATGCCAAAAGGGGTGTATTTGATAAAACCATTCTCAGAAACAGTTGTCATGTTCCCATTTGGATATATTTTGTATTTTTCTTGAAAAAGGAGTCTTTATCACATCTCTGGGACAATTTTTGTAATAGAATTATCAGATTATTATGACACAACTGTGAAGTAGGTAACCTTGTTAATCTGTGGTGTTGAATGAATATGATAGCACCAAAAAATGTGGTTGTTTGCCTACACTATATGGGGACAGTTTGGCGAAGTAATAGAACGAATATGGTAATCAATGTTTGCTTGGGTTTTTTAAGTACAAAAAGGTAAGATATTTTGAGAACCACTACTTATTTATCCCTATAGCTGATGTTTAGTATATACCTGTAGTATTGTCTCCTTAAGGTATAGTTTGTAGGTGCTCCCATAGAGCTAATCAAAGTCTGTGGTGTTGACCACCAAGCTAGATAATCAATAATCTATTAGCCGAGTTGCTCTTAAGTAAGGCTTACAATTACATCTACAGAGTACAATATGTTAATTTAGGATTTTTTCTATTATTTTTTTGTCAGTGAATGGATGTGGTCCCTATTACTGTGATATCCCTAGCATAAATCAAGTCAATATTGCATGTCGTGAAACATATGAAGGTCCATTTTTTTTATTACCAAGTGGAGTATGTATACAATCTGCAGATATTTCCATTTGCACTGCATTGTCACTTTGTAACCTTGTCAAACGAAATAGAAAGTTGTCAGATTGTGAATTCACACATAATTCTTAATAATTTCTTGAATAACATACATAATTTAAATTAATTTTTAGAAAGACTGATTCAACATCGGGTTTAATATGACATCTGTTAATTGTGACAATTCATACAATACCTGTCACAATTATTTATAGATCAAGGTCAAACTACTTTGTATTCATACAATAACTCCATTATCAGGTGTGTAACATATTTACAGCCTCATCATATTGACATCCCTGAGAATTAGCACCATTCCTATAATAAACCACCAGCCTGCTGGAGTTCCGCATCAGACTGTCCCTATAGACATCAGATTTATAGAAAATCAAATTCGGAATCTGCTGTATCAAGCTGAGTCAGCTTGGTGATATTGTTATATTGGGAATTGTTTAGAATGAATCATATGTACAGACTTTCGATTACAATTTATTTTTGCCAATAATTGTTTGCTTTATTGTAAAATTGAGGTTTACAGCATTCTCCTTAAGTACTAGCGAGCTCTGAAAAGCAGGGTGTAAAAAATGTAGACAGCTGTATTGGGATGAAAAATCTTTCCTACAACTATTCAGAAATTCTCATTCTAACAGTTAAACAATTGGTTTAAAAATTGATCTATATAACTGCAAATATGGCCTCATGGCTATCAATATATATAATGGTATATTTATGATCAACAACCATTGAAATTGAATCATTCATTCTGAAACGATCAGGCAAGCAACTTTTTCACATTGTCACATCTCTTTTCATATATTTATTTAATGGGGCATCGAATATTGAGATATATTTCCTGGTCCTAGTTTCATCACTTGTTGACATTGTACCACCACAATATAGGTAGATATTAGAGTGATGTAAAATTTAAACCTGCTACTTATAAATGTACTGTAAGAGTAAATATTATTTTAGGTATAAAAATGTGACAATTAAGACTGGGTATTATGTAATATTCTTCATATAAAGATATGATATTTTATATATACAGATATATATAGATATAATATTTTCTACTTTACAGATATATATACCGTAGATATATTTTATACTTTACAGATCTATATATAGATATAATATTTTATACTTTACAGATATATATAGATATAATATTTTATACTTTACAGATCTATATATAGATATAATATTTTATACTTTACAGATATATATAGATATAATATTTTATACTTTACAGATCTATATAGATATAATATTTTATACTTTACAGATCTATATATAGATATAATATTTTATAATTTACAGATATATATAGATATAATATTTTATACTTTACAGATCTATATATAGATATAATATTTTATACTTTACAGATATATATAGATATAATATTTTATACTTTACAGATCTATATAGATATAATATTTTATACTTTACAGATCTATTTATAGATATAATATTTTATACTATACAGATATATAAAGATATACTATTTTATACTTTACAGATCTATATATATAGATATAATATTTTATACTTTACAGATATATATATATAGATATAATATTTTATATACAGATATATATAGATATACTATTTTATACTTTACAGATCTATATATAGGTATATTTCATACTATACAGATCTAAGTATATTTCATACTATACAGATATACATGTATAAAGATAGAAGAATTTTTTGTATTTTACAAATATTACACATAAAGATATTTTATCAACATGACATGGTTATGATTTTTTATGTTTTGTGTTAAGAAGAAATTAATATCACTTTGTGCATATTTAAAAAGAATTTAAAATTTAACATGTACACAAGCTTAAATTCTTGGTCAGTCCAGAGCAAGCCTTGATCCTATAAGACAACAATAGCCCATTTATAGGTTATAACCAGCGCCATTCACCATTGTACTGAAGGGTGAAAGCTTTAAGACTTGGATGTGCTGAAACTTGTTACAGAGCAAACCACAGGTAGAATGTGTATCGGAAACAACTGTTAGATGTTTCCAGGTGATTCAGGTAGCTACACAGGTACGCTGTTTTAAATTATAATAGTTTTGTTAATGATAATTATAAATGCACTACTTACGATTCGGAGTAAAAAACATGGATTAATTTTATCCGGAAACAAATAGCTGTATTTGTGAATATCAGGCGTGTGCGTTTATCAGACTGGAAGGACGTATATACATACATTGGATTTAGCTATACATAGTAGGTACATCATTATTAGTATAAAAAGTTAGCTGTTGTGACAAATATGGGAATGTAGAATTACATATACAGGTACGTAAAGGTGGCAAATGTCTGGTTAGTATTTCAAAGCTCTGTGTTTTGGACCATTGTGTAATATTTTATTAATTTTGTGGAAAACATCACTTAGATGTGAAAAAACACTACATTTTGTACTAGTATGTATTACAGTAGTGGTGGGCTGATGATCGAATGTAATCGAAAATAATTAAAAATTAGAAGAAAAAGATAAAACTGATCATCAATGGCTGAATTTTGAGAAGGCAATTAATTGGAAATATTTAGAAGTGTTCATAAATCTTCGCATATTTTTGTAATGTTAATGAACAAAGAAGTTGATCTTATATTATATCGATATATTAATTGGTGGTTTACATGTGATTAACGAGGTTTTGATATATATATTATAATAACTGTTAAAGGGTTTGTATGTATTCAGTATTACAGATATTGATAACAAAGGCTAAGATGTGTAATAAATGTACTATAGAAGTACACTTTAGTGTGATGAAATTTGAGTTTAGAGGATTCATGATTAATTCAAGATTTATGTAAATTAAATGAACCACTACTTAGGAAATAATAAGGTTTTCTCCTACATTTAACTGTAGTTTTGCTATGTATATAGAAAAGATCTTGATAGCTCTAGAATTTGACCTGTTTCATTACAGTTTGAAGAACCTGATGACCTTTATACTCCTACCAGTTTAGTTACCCCCCTTGTTGCTAATTGAAAACAAAAAACAGGTTTAAATTAACAAACTTTTAAATCTATATATAACTGAAGATTCCACAGATTTGCACAAACCTTATTCATTCTATGTGTAATTACATGTTTGTTAAAAAGGCCAGAAAAGTCAATGTTAGACATTTTTCAAAGATACTAGTACATAAATACTTACATAAGTATTTCACACAGGCTTTAAAATTGAAGTTAAATATTGTGTAGTGTTTTCTTAACAACATTTTATGCATCTGAAAATAAAATTGTGTTGTGACAGAGCTAAATATAAGGACTGAAAAGAGAAAAAGCGTTCTTTACATTCCGGTGTCGTAACCTTTTGGAAAATGATTAGTATGCATTTATGCGTAAGGGAAGAAAGTGGTATGTACATGTATGACAAGTGAAAAATAATCAGTTAAAAAAAATGGGGTGTAAATAACATTTTTATGGACTGATTATTTTTAATGCACACATTATTTCCCTCTCAGAATAGAAAATTTTGACAAAATAGAATTTCTAAAGGTATTAACATGATTATTCTGTGTAAAGGTGATCACCTGTGTTATGTTGAAGATCATTAATCTACTAATTCAGGGACAGATAGATTACTGTAATTCCTCTATATTGTAGTAAGGATAATGTCCATGACAGGCTATATGCTTAATGACACCCATTCATGAGTAAAAAGCATGTAAACAAATCGTTGTAGATTTAATAAAACATGAAATAGGTACGGCATGTATTTTATAGTGTATTTACATTATGGGGTTTTTGATTCCTACAATTAAGTCATTTCAATCATGGGAAAATTTTTTACAGACTTAGAAATTAAAAATCAGTAGACGGCTCAGTAGACGGCGTACCTCCCTCTTTCTCCTCGTCTCTCCCCCTTTATCCTGTCTGCCCCCTCTCTCAGTTTCACCTTGGCTCTCCCTCATCTCTTTCTCTCTCCTCCCCTCTCCTCTCTCTTCCATCTCTCCCCCTCTCTTCTTTCTGTCTTCTCTCTCCCTATATCCTCTTTCCTCCTCCCTATCCACTCCCTCCCTCTCTTTCTATTATATCTTCTCTGCTCCTGTCTTACTATCTCATCTTGACCTCCTCCTCTCCTCTCCCACTTTCTCTCCCCCCTCCCCCTCCCAATTTTTCCTCTCTCTTGCCTCACACTTTTCCCCTTTCTCTCCCATCTCTTAACTCTCTTTCCTCTCTGACCTATCTCCCTGTCCCTCTCCCAATATCCTCTCTACATCTCCCATATCCTATCCCTCCACTACCCTATCCCTGTCCTTGCTCTCTGCTATATCTTCTCTGCTCCTCTCTCATCTCTCCATCCTCCCTCATCTCTCCACTCTCCCTCATCTCTTCACCCTTCCTCATCTCTCCACCCTCTCTCATCTCTACACCCTCCCTCATCTCTCCACCCTCTCTCATCTCTCCATCCTCCCTCATCTCTCCACTCTCCCTCATCTCTTCACCCTTCCTCATCTCTCCACCCTCTCTCATCTCTACACCCTCCCTCATCTCTTCACCCTTCCTCATCTCTCCACCCTCTCTCATCTCTCCACCCTCCCTCATCTCTCCACCCTCTCTCATCTCTCCACCCTCTCTCATCTCTCCACTCTCCCTCATCTCTCCACCCTCTCTCATCTCTACACCCTCCCTCATCTCTCCACCCTCTCTCATCTCTCCATCCTCTCTCATCTCAGTCTTGTCCTCTCTGCCCCCTGTCTCAGTTGGGGCACACATTTCTAAAAGCCTACCTGTATGACACACAAACCTTTTATCTTCATTCAATATAAACTTGACTCGGAGAACTTGAAATGGTGAATGTTACACCATTAATAAGTCTGATTTTAGGGTCATGTTACCTAAGTGTCTGCAGAGTACATTAATATTGTTATCAAGCTCCCAAAATCTAAGTTAGTGATCTTCTGACAGTTGATTTGGTGGAGAAGAAACAATTGTGGTATCAATGAAGAAAAGTCTCATGTGTATGTCTCAGATACATTGTTCAGTCAAACCACGATATCTTAAATTCAGCAAGAAATAATTCGAGATTTCAGTATTTTCTCAGGTAACCTGGTATATTTTATGTAGCATTTTTGCTGTCGGAACTGAATTTTTACCTCGTGTTAACCAGGATCTTTGAGTTATCACAAAGTTTGACTGAATATGTAAAAATTGTTTTGGTAAATATTTGAGGCATTAAAGCTGCATGAATCATTTACCCTAGCTCGTACATATAGCCATATATACCACACACAATATTTGTATCAACGTATAGTCTTCATCGAGCACTCATTTGCATGTACACTATTCCTTCTATCGTTAATAGGGCATATTTAATGTATACGACGATCAAAACGGATATTGATCACACTATTTCAAATTTGTGATAACCGAATTCCTGATGTGAAATGATTGGAAATGTATTTAAGCTGTCGTGAATATCAATTTTATCAAGAGAATTTGAAATCACCAGGCATCACTAACCCTTTATCCGTTGTAATTGTATTACCATAAAAAATGACCACCCTTTCCATATGTTACATGTTGACATTTTGATCAAATACATTACGTTGACATTTATTGAACATTTATACAGATCTTTTAAAGATTTTAAAATTGCGACATTTCCCCCTTTAATCTAATGGTAGGATTTTGCTTACATGTATTTTGAAAGCGAGTGATTGCATTAGTTTGATAAATGGCTATGTAATTAAAGAGATTTCAGACTTGTCTATCTACATTTTAAAAGCAGACCGTCTCAGTACTAATACCATACTTCCAAAGAGTAAATATTTTTGACTATGTTGTTTAATATTTACCGTACACTTGTTAAAATATGGGTTTTAAGAATTAAGGTGGTTTTCCTTCTAGACCTTGGTCCAATATCTGTCTGCACGATGTGTTCATGAAATAGGACACTGTTGTATTTATCGAGTACCCCACATATTAACAGGTTCTATAACCCCTCAACGTACACAAACATATTCTATTTCATTCCGATCACCAGGTAACACAGTCTCACCGCACCCACCGTTTTTAAACCAGAGTGCCTCCGAGGATTGTTGAGTCAGTTCCACTGTTAATAAAACCCTTTCACTGTATGTATGTGTGTACATACCTACAAACATAACTACCACGCAAAGGTAGGGATTAACTGAGGTGTACCATACAGTGTTAGGTATGAATTTAAACTTTAATTTCATCAAAAATGATTGAGAATATGAGGTATGCAATTAAACTTTAATTTCATCAAAAATGATTGAGAATATGAGGTATGAATTTAAACTTTAATTTCGTCAAAAATGATTGAGAATGTGAGGTATGAAATTAAACTTTAATTTCATCAAAAATTATTGAGGTTTAGTCAGTAGTCTTTATTTGAAATTTGATTTAAGTATGGTGACTATTAGATTTATTTCAAATATTTCAGGATTTATTTCAAATATTTCAAGATTTATTTCAAATATTCCAAGATTATTTTCAAATATTTCAATTTGTAAATACTATGTACATGTGTATATCAACATGAACATTATCTATCTATGAAATATAATTCTCATTTCAGTACTAATTTAATTTCATAGCAATATTGATGTGAAAATTATATGTCCAGTTTTTAGCAAAAAAACACTCTCAAGTTGAATAAATCCATTAAAAATACCTGAAATTGTCACTCATAATTGTAATTAAGGAGCTATTTATGATTGTTTAATACCAGCCAACATATCATAATGTACTGATAACAATTACCTACAGATTTTCAACAAAGAACAATTTATTTTTTCGCATGATATTTAGGGTAAAAGAAAGTTTTATATGTATTTCATTACACATTATGTAGTTATATAAATTAAAACAGCGATAGTTTTGTGAGAAAAAATCATGGATCCTCCGATGCATTTAATACCATAACTTAAGTAGTCAAGTACAATACCTAAATCAGCAAAAAACATTGGAAAATATACATGGAATACAAGGTTGATGGACAAAATTTAACTTAGAGGCTATCAGTTTAATATTGGTGGAAATATTTGTGTGTTTGCTGGGTTTGCTGCCCCATGAACAGTCAGGGTCATTTTGAGGTGGAGTCTCCTTGTAGTAGCTGGTGACTACCTCACTGAATAACATACAGGAGGCTTGTCACATCAAGAGTAATTAGGATAAAGTGTCTTGCCTGAGGACACAACCATGACATTAAACAGGCTGACCCGTTTCTGAGCTTCCTGAGAAATACAAACTATCATGTCCTGGGTAGGGAGCGCCGAATCACGCACCTCAGATCTTCACTTGAGATTATTTCGCCAGCACTCTTACTGACTGAACCATTTGTTTTTTTTTTTGTTTTTTTTTTAATTGTATTTCTTATATTTCTAGTATAAATTCAGAGCTAAAAACAAGTTGCCTTTGAAAATAGGTAGTGGTCTAATATGCAAACCTTGGTATTGAAATGTATATTTGAATGTGAAACTTTGTAGAAATATTCACATTTTAATCTGGTAATCAAGAAATAAAAAGAATTGAAAAATTAATAAAAATTATTTTGTATTTTCCAGGTTGTAAACATTTCGAACAAGGATCCTTCCATCAAGCCAATGAAAGAAGCTATGAATTCTTTCTAGCAGAGAATTATATTTTTCGTTTGGATTAATTTACTGAGTGCAGTGTATTAATATTTTCGTAAGATGGATCGGACTACAACAGTTACTAGTGTAATGAGGATTCCTATAACAATTTTATTGATTCTGGTACCTGGGATTTTATCACAAAGTAAGTATAAAAACATTCTTCTGAACTAGAATTTTTTTCTGATTGCCTTATATCTTAGAGATACACTTCACAGTTCAAAACATCTGTTCTACTCATATTGCTAATTTACTTTAATCATTAAAATAATAGACTGGTAGATTTTCTGATTTTTTTTTTTTTTTTACTAGCATTCCTTTTCTAATGTTTGTATAAATAATTCTTGTAATGAAAATATGTGCTTAAACTGACATTTAGGCCTGATTTTTATTGTGGTTCTGGTGAACTATTTAACAAATGTAATTTATTTTCTAAATTTCGTTTCAATATCTTAAATATTGTAATGTACATGTTGAATTTTAATATATAAGATATTATCTGTGCATTTCATTTGTTGTATTTACCAGAGTCATAATATTACAGGAGACACTTACGAATTATCTCCCTTTATTTCCAAAGACAAAAAGCAAGGGAGATAATTCGATAGTCTCCCTTTGTTGTCAGGCCTTAGATATTTCATTGTAGCATGCACTTTCATTTCATCTGAGATTCTTAGTGATTGGATACTCCAGTGTTTGGGGACATGTGTTTATACACATCCTAAATTATTTTCCTCAAAATTCATAGTGAGAAAAAAAATCAGTTCAATTACAGAAATTTGAACAGTAATGAGATGAAATAAAGAAAATGTCTTAAGATTTTTTTTAGTTAAAATATTTGAATTTTCAGAATTACAGAATTTTCCAAATCATAATGCCACAAAAAATTCAAATTTTGTTTTTATTAAAAAAATAAAAGCTAATTTCGTCCTGGCTATATAAGTACATTATGTATGATACTTACTACTTAATTTTGTAATGTATCTTTAATTTGAAATGAAAGATATATTGACTTGTTTTAAGGAGTATGATTGGCATGCATGTAGATACTATTTGGGTTTCCATTTCACTTCACAATATTTAAACAAGACATATCTGCCATGTTCTTTGTGTGTTTATTGTAATTTGTAGATGACTTACAAACTTTGACATTGTTTTTACCATCTTCCATTAAAATCTTTCCCATTTACAAAATATGCATTCTTTTCTTTCATCAGCCATTAATCCATCCATTCATATCAAGATTTTTTTCAGGGTTTCATCCAGTTCATGATTTTTGTATTATTGATATCAAAGAATGGATCAGGGACAATCTTGAGGAATATTTTTTTTTATTTCCTTTTTTTTTGTGATTTAGAAAACCAATGAATTTTCTTCAAAAGCTAAAATATCTGAAAGTAATAAGAAAAAATTAAAAGAAATATGAAATAAAATTCAAAAAATGTTACGAATTCATCAGAATGTCCTGATTATTCTTTCTTATCAAAGAGAATAATTTAAATGTTGTCTGTCAATGTTGATAACGTTTTAGCTGCGCCCAGTACTCCTACAATTTCTAGTCCGACTGTCAATACGATTAAAGAGGGCCCCGTGAACTTCACCTGTGAAACTGTTGGTGGAAGCCCTACCCCAACAGTCGAGTGGTACAAGAACAATGTACTTGTGGACCAAACTTCCTTTACGGATTCCTCGTCCGGTGTCTCTGTCCATAAAAATGTTTACAGCACAAATATTCAATTCAGTGACAAAAATACTGCGTTCAGATGTGAAGTGGAGAATTCAGCCACTACGACACCATTGACTGTATCGAAGACGTTCACCGACATCTATGGTAAGTCACATGACCTGAGATTTTCAGGTTAATCGAAATTAATGAAACCAACACTCTGAACTCTTTAGAATGGAAAGGTGACATGCATCACTTGACCTCAGATGAGATGAGGAAGCAATTAAGGAAACTATTTTAAGAACAAGTTTACTTTTCTGTAGGCAGTGGTATAATATGGTTACTAAGGTAGCATATTTCCCCTCAAATATATAATAAAATTATGATGTTTAAAATTCTTATAAATTCAAATCAATAATAATGATATATATAATTCAATAACGGTGTATTTTTTCTTTATAGCTATTTGGGGGTAAATGTACATTTTCAGGCAGATAAAATGTTACAATTTTAATTCTTACATATAAATTCATACATCTATCATGTCTGAGGTTTTATGAGAAGCACAATGAGCAGTTCTTATTGTGAGAACAAATTACAAATGAAAGCTTGACATGGAGACTTTTCCAAAAATCATAAGAACATTGACTCTGATTTTGTTTGAAGATTAACATGAAATGCTGTCATTCATTACAAATGATGTCGCCATCAGTGAAAACAGTAATAGTTTGAACATAAAGCTATGCAGTCATAACGGTAACTTTAAGATAATTTTTCCAGTGCCAATTATGCTTCTTATCAATTTTTTTATTGCCTGAATATATAATGCTGGTGTGTATGCATTCTGTCTTTAACTCAGGATGAGATGGACTGTGTTGTTTCTTAATTACTTGGATGAATGTAACTTTAAATTCTTTTTCTTGTTATTTTTCTTGAGCATCAACCAAATTATTACCGTACATACTGTTTTCCTTTTTTCAGTCCCTCCTTCCGATACCGTGCTTCAGGGAAGCTCCTCTGGAACAGCGAATGTCAGTCAGTCATGGACTTGTTTTACAAATCGGTCGTATCCAGTTCCCTCCTTCTCGTGGAAGTTAGATTCCAACTCTATTTTATCTGGTATATCCACGGCCATATCTCAGAACACTGATACAACTTATTTTACAATGAGTATACTGACATACACACCAGTATCGGCAGACAACGGCAAAGTCCTCATGTGTGAGATTGAACATTCGCAAACACTTTCCTCTTCTATTCAGGAAACATTAACGCTTCAAATCGCGGGTAAGAAAAATCACTTCTTTAAATCAATCAAGCCAATTATCAAATTCATTGAGAATATATAGATTTTAAATAAATTTGACACCCAGGTTTTTTTTCAATTTAAAACTAAAGAAAATTCCTTAAAGTCATAGAATTTACAATATTCACATGAAAAATATATAGACGAGAAATATATACGACCTCAAAAAAAACCTTTCATTGTTATCCCTCTGATAATTCTAATGGAAAAGATCATGATAATTGCTTTCCATCTACTCAATATCATAGTTACCAACCAATTCTTAAAATACAAAATAGAGGAGAAAAAATCTTATAATACAAAACTGAACTTGTATTAAAGATGAAAGAAAATTTCATATTTTTTTTTCCCTTTTTTCATTATATACTTGCATAAATTAAGACAATGTTTTTGGGTAAGGAATGACGGTGAAACTTTGGCCTGATAAAAGGGGAAAACCACACATGTTGGGAATGTACGTAAAATAGATTGCATGCACAGAGATTATAAATGATATAGATTTATTCTACCGTATTTGACATGATAAGTCACCTGCCCCTATATGCCACCACCTTCTGGAAAAGATGCATTCAGATTGGCTGTGCTAATATGATTCTGTATTGTAATGAGAGATTCTAAGAAAAAAAAACATTTATTTCCACTCTGATTTCACAAGAAAACGTGGTTTTATTAAGTGCATCCCATTTTTGTAAATGGCAGTGTGCTTATTTTGTCTAATACCGTAAGAATGGAAAATAATAGAAGAGAACAACCATTTTGGGTCCAATTTATAATTGTATGTGGTGTTATCAATCAAATTTAATCTGTTGATGTCAAATTTTAGTAATATCAAACTTTGATTGCAAAAGTGAAAAATAAATAAGCTGTGTGGAGTCAACATTTATTTTATCGGGTTAATTAAAAATAGAATTTTATTTCATGTTTTCAAGATACAAACTATACATGATTTTTCCCAAGGAACAGATAGGCCTGTTAATTTCATAGTTTGATAATTTTTCATATTATGATATTCACATTTGCGGGATTTCAGAATTTAGATGTTAAGATTGTGTTCACACTTTGAATAAATTTGGATGGGTTGGTGGTGGAGTTTGTTTTCTCTTTGTAATATCAACTTACTTACTGTGACTGTTCTTTATATCAATATATATTAATTTGACTGGTTTTTATATAATTACTTATATGGTTTGCTACTGACCTACTGCAGAACCATAGAGAAGTCGGTAAAATTCATAGGGGATGAGGGCCACTACAGAACCATAGAGACCAGTAAAATTCATAGGGGACGAGGGCCACTACAGAGCCATAGAGGGTCAGTAAAATTCATGGGGGACGAGGGCCACTACAGAACCATAGAGACCAGTAAAATTTATAGGGGACGAGGGCCACTACAGATCCGTAGAGGGACGGTAAAATTTATAGGGGACGAGGGCCACTACAGAGCAATAGAGGCCAGTAAAATTTATAGGGGACGAGGGCCACTGCAGAGCCATAGAGGGCTGGTAAAATTCAAAGGGGATGAGGGCCACTACAGAACCATAGAGACCAGTAAAGTTCATAGGGGATGAGGGCCACCACAGAACCATAGAGGGCCGGTAAAATTCATAGGGAATGAGGGCCACTACAGAGCCATAGAGGGACGGTAAAATTCATAGGGGACGAGGGCCACTACAGGACCATAGAGGGACGGTAAAATTCATAGGGGACGAGGGCCACCACAGAGCCATAGAGGCCAGTAAAATTCATAGGGAATGAGGGCCACTACAGAGCCATAGAGGGCCGGTAAAATTTGTAGGGGACGAGGGCCACTACAGATCCGTAGAGGCCAGTAAAATTCATAGGGGACGAGGGCCACTACAGATCCGTAGAGGCCAGTAAAGTTCATAGGGGATGAGGGCCACTACAGAACCATAGAGACCAGTAAAATTCATAGGGGATGAGGGCCACTACAGAACCATAGAGGGCCGGTAAAATTCATAGGGAATGAGGGCCACTACAGAGCCATAGAGGCCAGTAAAATTCATAGGGGACGAGGGCCACTACAGAACCATAGAGGGACGGTAAAATTCATAGGGGATGAGGGCCACTACAGAGCCATAGAGGGCCGGTAAAATTCATAGGGAATGAGGGCCACTACAGAGCCATAGAGGCCAGTAAAATTCATAGGGAATGAGGGCCACTACAGAGCCATAGAGGGCCGGTAAAGTTCATAGGGAACGAGGGCCACTACAGAACCATAGAGGCCAGTAAAATTCATAGGGAATGAGGGCCACTACAGAGCCATAGAGGCCAGTAAAATTCATAGGGAATGAGGGCCACTACAGAGCCATAGAGGGCCGGTAAAATTCATAGGGGACGAGGGCCACTACAGGACCATAGAGGGCCGGTAAAATTCATAGGGGTGCATGAAGCCATATAAGTCAGTATATGTAGCAAACCATCTAACAACTTTATTTGACCAAGGACCTTTTTATATACCTGGGGCATATTTTTGCCCTTTCCATCTGTCTTCCTACCGTTCAGTTAGAATACCGAAAGGGCTTCATCTCAATCTCTTTATCTTGGTTCGTTTTTGACTAAAAAGATTTGCAGATTAATTGTTACAGTTTATCGTCTTCCCTACATGAATCTCCTTCTTTTTTACATCAATGTCTAACCGGTTAAAATGCCAAAATCGTGTTATATTTGCAAATTGAGTCGCTGAGACGCTTTCAAATAGTATCTGACACCCATGTCAAGTAGGAGGTCAAATATTTTCAACAACATAGGGGAGGCAACTCTTATAAATGTTTCTAAATGTTTGCATGAAAAAATAGATAGGAAAGTGTTCGTTCATGATACTTGGGAATGCATATTTTAGACTTGATTTGTTCGAAATGACATATGTACAAATGTACAAGGGCTGCCATATTGCTCCCTAAGTAATTCTACTGCCCCTTCATAGTTTATAGGTGTGGGCGGGGGGGGGGGGGGGGGGGGGGGGGGTAATCAGGTGACCTGATTTAACCAGTTCTGTTCGAGGTGCAATACATTTTTTATTGATTTGACCTGGTCTTTATATAAATATTTATTACTTTGAAATATATTTTCAATTTCTTCACTCCTTTGTCAACTGAAAATTTGAATGAGTCAGTCTAGAAAATTTTTGTGCAATGCTGTCAATAATTTACGTTAATGATTTTTCCTACAGGTAGTGGTATGTATTGGCACCAGTATATTAGTATAGAATGCTTAGAATAGAGTTAAACAAGCCTTGACACCATAATTATCATACAAAATAAAGCATGTGCTTTACACGTTTGGCATTTACAGGTGTGTTGTTGGATGCATGTTAAAATTGAAAAATATTAGAAGTTTTTGCTTTGTACACATGTATATTGTAAATCCCCAATATGAATGGGAACACCAACAGTCAGGGTCATATTAGGATGGGTGTCTATGGGAGAACAACAGCCAGGGTCATATGAGGATGGGTGTCTATGGGGATACCAACAGTTAGGGTCATATGAGGATGGGAGTCTATGGGGAGAACAACAGTTAGGATCATATGAGGATGGGTGTCTATGGGGAGAACAACAGTCAGGGTCATATGAGGATGGGTGTCTATGGGAGAACAACAGCCAGGGTCATATGAGGATGGGTGTCTATGGGGAGAACAACAGTCAGGGTCATATGAGGATGGGTGTCTATGGGAGAACAACAGTCAGGGTCATATGAGGATGGGTGTCTATGGGAGAACAACAGTCAGGGTCATATGAGGATGGGGGTCTATGGGGACACCAACAGTTGGGTCATATGAGGATGGGTGTCTATGGGGAGAACAACAGCCAGGGTCATATGAGGATGGGGGTCTATGGGGAGAACAACAGCCAGGGTCATATGAGGATGGGGGTCTATGGGGAGAACAACAGTTAGGGTCATATGAGGATGGGGGTCTATGGGGATACCAACAGTTAGGGTCATATGAGGATGGGGTCTATGGGGAGAACAACAGTTAGGGTCATATGAGGATGGGTGTCTATGGGGAGAACAACAGTCAGGGTCATATGAGGATGGGTGTCTATGGGAGAACAACAGCCAGGGTCATATGAGGATGGGTGTCTATGGGGAGAACAACAGTCAGGGTCATATGAGGATGGGTGTCTATGGGAGAACAACAGTCAGGGTCATATGAGGATGGGTGTCTATGGGAGAACAACAGTCAGGGTCATATGAGGATGGGGGTCTATGGGGACACCAACAGTTGGGTCATATGAGGATGGGTGTCTATGGGGAGAACAACAGCCAGGGTCATATGAGGATGGGGGTCTATGGGGAGAACAACAGCCAGGGTCATATGAGGATGGGGGTCTATGGGGAGAACAACAGTTAGGGTCATATGAGGATGGGGGTCTATGGGGATACCAACAGTTAGGGTCATATGAGGATGGGGTCTATGGGGATACCAACAGTTAGGGTCATATGAGGATGGGTGTCTATGGGGAGAACAACAGTTAGGGTCATATGAGGATGGGGGTCTATGGGGAGAACAACAGTCATGGTCATATGAGGATGGGGGTCTATGGGGAGAACAACAGTCATGATCATATGAGGATGGGTGTCTATGGGAGAACAACAGTTAGGGTCATATGAGGATGGGTGTCTATGGGGAGAACAACAGTCATGGTCATATGAGGATGGGGGTCTATGGGGAGAACAACAGTCATGGTCATATGAGGATGGGTGTCTATGGGGATTAAAAATGTATATCAACAGATTAAATAAGTAAATGATTCATTAAAACTAAAAACAAATGCAAGTGTTTTCTTAACTTCATATAAAAGTTATCAATGATGTTAAATTAGATAGCTAGGATTTACTTAATCAAAAAGGGAGATAACTATACATTGAATAGTTGAGTGTTCAATTTAAGAATAACTTTTAATACCCGTTATAGTGAGGGTACTGGCCAGGGTAGAGCTAGGATTTATAGGTGTTTGTGGGAGAGTTTTACTGCCTTAGAATCATTTACATTTATATATTTATCCCATATTTACTGTGCTTTTAGTCATTCCACAAAAAATATCTAATTATTATACAGTTATCAGCTGATGGAAAATGTTACTAATGGAAATTTTCTATTTCAGATTTGTGCACAGTAGAATACAACGAAAATCTGTTAAAATTGTTTTAATCATTTGCATATTTCATACCATTACATTACATTTTATCATGTGAAAATAAGCCAAAAATTCCAAAAAGATACAAGTATATTGTAAAATAAAATTTCTTTTTTGTAAAAAGGAAGTTTGAATAAAAATATCTTCAGCACTGTTATTTGTGCACCTACTAATTGATGTTTAATTCCTGCATGAATATAGAAAAGATGCTTTTATAATAGTTTGTTGTCTGGATTTTATAATATTGGGGAAAAAACTTTTTTAAGTTAAATTTTTGGCTTGTTTAAAATTTAACTTAGACAAACTATCGTTGTATCTTTGTCAAATGTATTACCACATATTTAGTAACCTATAGTAACTATATATTTGACCTTGTCATTCATGCGCCTGACATTTGACCTTTGTCATTTGTTTGTTCCATCAGATGCTAACTCTTCAGGTACATTTTCTGTCATTCACTTTTGTCTGTCCGTCTGCTGTCCATCCCCCTTCTACCTGGAATACCTTTTGTGTGCTTTATTTTATTAATTATTTATTTACACATTTCTTTTTCGCTGTTTTTTATTCATTCTGGTTTTATGATCAAATTTGTGGGCATGTTTGAACTCTGACCTGAACAAATAATCGTTTGTTGTGTTGCAATAATAACTGGCATAACACAAAATTATGGTGATTTGTTGATTTTAATTGTTAATTAATTCCTACTGCCTTTATCATATTTCTTATATTTTCATTTTGTTTACCTTTGATGATGATTTTGATGATGAATTAATGATTGTTTATATCATGATTTATTGTCTGCTTAATATCATGATTGCTTTATATCATATTTGCTTTATATCAATGTTTGTGATAGCTTAACTTGTTTACAGAAAGCTTCAATTTGATATATATATGTTTTCAACATCTTTTAATCTTATAAGTAAACCTAATAATTATGTAAACAGTATATATATGTAAATGTTTTTGTCATAATTATATCAATAATATTTCTTTAAAAATCATCACTGATTTCTAACCATATCACTGTTAATTCTGATACATCATGAACACATTTACTGAAAACTTTTAGGAAGATTTAATTCACACTATATTGATATAACATTTAAGTGATTTGATAATTGACATACGATATGTGATTGATTTTACAATTCAAATATATTTTATTTTACATTCCGACACCTTTTTTATCAATTACTGATTTCATTTTCATGATATCAAAGAATTAGTTGATAGCTGATTTTCATTACTAAAGTTTAATTTGATATTTCATTAATTTTGTGTATTTGCATGATTTTATTAGGTTTATTTTCTAGTAATACAATGATAAAGTCCCTATAACAAGTCCTAATCAATTTATGATACACATATTACGTTGCCTTGGTTACAGTTTCTGTACCCACAATGACAATTCAACAGTCATCCTACAGTGCCACTTCCGGCTCTCAGGTCACCCTTCAATGCACCGCAAGTGGTGCCACTTCCTTCACGTGGCTATTTAATGGGATGACCGTAGCAAACGATGCTTCATTGGTCAGTTTTGGGAGCCTTCCCAACCCCTCTCTGACAATTCTGAGCATGAGCAGTGGCGATGTGGGCAGTTACATCTGTCGCGGTACAAACAGTGGGGGTACCACGGACAGTCCAGCGATTTCTTTGTCTCTAGATAGTATGTATGGTATAGTAGTAGGGTAGATAAGCGATGTATACCTGCCTGTATAGATTATAGACCAGACGGCTGATATATTAACGTAAGTAGTTAGATATAGATATACCCTAATGTAACAATACACCACCACTGACCACAACATATTACGTACATATACTGATGCTGCTAAAAATTTAAGTGCCTCAATCTAATTAAAATTTGAAAATTAAATTTAACCCTGAATTAAGCCTAGCAGATGAACATCAACATATGAATATTGGTTCTTTGAGAATCCCTCCATCTAATGATTTTTAATTCTGTTCTAGCCTGCATGACTCTCACGCTGTTCATGTTAATCAAATCAAATCTTAATTAGATTGCAAGTGTCCAAGCCAGAATGATAGTTGAATATAATAGATAATTGATCACAGCAACACAGCCATCTCGAATCGGTTAACAAATTGCTGCTTTATAATATTATACAGTTAACACACTGATCAAGACAAACCGTTATTGAGATGTTGATTACCTCACCATAGCATTAAATTTAATCTTTAACTTGGAGTCTTTTCCCGTGATGCTTTATAAAAGTTTCACAGTTTTGCTATTATCAGCTTGTCTAATTCTGAAAATGGTCAGTGTGTTAATTATTTCAAAAAATTTCAAGAGGCAAATATTTTGGAGAAAAAAAATATTAAAAATAACAACATTGTTATTCATTTGGAAAATAACAATAAAAAGAAGAAGACCAAACCAAATGGAAAAATAGACTTTTTTTTTACTAGAGAGGTTTAATTAAGAGGGTTATAGACCATACACTGTAAGTGGGCTAAGTGCCATTTTATTTTACCCAATTTGGCATGTGTCAAACTGACTGCTTTGCATATACAGTTAAAACCTCTGTATAAATAATGCCATGATGCAGCCTTAATATGCAGTATACAGTTATAAACCCTGATTTGGGCACCTGATAATGAGCCTGACTGCTTTACATATACAGTTAATACCTTTATATAATGCCCGCTGTATAACCCCCAATTTGGCACCTGAGCCTCCGACCTTACTGCTTTCACAGCTATCATATTTCTATATAATGTCCAGCCCCAGCCTTTACATGCAGTAAAACCTTGCTATAACACCCCACCTTTATATACAGTATACTACTGACCTGTATTACACAGTAGTACCAGTGACCTTAATATACATTAAAACCCTTGATTACCTGCGATTCACCTTGACACTGCTGAATGCCAGCGAATTAGGAATTATATACATTGTATAACGTACCAATGTATTATGACTGTATATTATAACTTGCATGGAGATAAGTACAATTTTTCAACAGCAAAAATTGTGATTTCGTCATTAAATTAAATTTTCAAACTATACCTCTCTTTGATGATACTGAATATGCAGGTTTATGAGTATTTAAAACTTTGAAAATTCCAGTTGATTATCAATGCTAAGAAATATCTTATATAGCCATATTATATTCTTATAAAAGCATAATAAATACAGTTATGATGCGATAGTAATATGCCCCTCGCCTCACATAAGTGAGCTGTATTTGAAAACAACACCAGGTTAGCTGTGTTGGCCCATTATTTACTGTGATATCTTTTTATACCCCGTATGTCACTTAGTTGGGGGTACCTGGGGTATATTGTTCTTCCCTGATTCCATGTGTCTGTTCGTCCATCTGTCTAAATCGCCACATCAGGTTTACTTTTGACAGAAAAACTGCTTCATTGCTAATTCCTAGCATTTATGTAACTATGAGGGTTCATATGAGGTTCAAGGAGATGTAAGTGTGCAGAATATTATTAAATACTTCATTTCCTATTGAAATACGTACAATATTGAAAATTTATTGAAATATTGATTGAGCTATAACATCTAGTAGGGTTGCCACCTCTCTTATCCTCGATGGAGGACTTATGATATTCAATGCTTTCTCCCAGAAAGATCTCTATTTCGTTATCAAAAATAGGTCCAATACGGTATCCAGAGTTTCCTCTGGTGCCTCGTAGGAGTGATTACCTTCAGCATCAATGACACGTCCTGTTGAATGATGCAATTTAATTTAGTTTTTGGACTCTGCTCAATCTTAACTCTTAACACTTAAAGGGTGGTCGGGTGGCACATTGGTAACACACTTGCCTTGCACCTAGGTGCCCGAGGTTAGATTCCCAGATCATATATGAAAGGTATGGGTTGACACCTGCCCGACCAAGTGAGTTTAAATCCCCAGGTACTGTACTCTGGTAAGACCCCTTCAATCCAGGCCAACAAGCATGATTAATATGAGTTGATATATATTGTTTTGCAAATTGTTGTTAAATAAATAAAGTCTACATAACTCCTACTTTGTACTTAAAGGTGCTAGATATCTGACATTTCTTTTGTTCTCTTCCATAGCAGGTGCCCCAATCATTTCAACCACACAGACGTCGTACAGTGTATCGACGGGTAACACGGTGACATTGTCGTGTTCCTACAGCAGTACCTCCACCGTATCGTCTGTCTACTGGGAGGTCACCAAGAGTGGTGTCACCACCACCGTCAGTACCTCATCCACACGATTCTCTGGCTCAACTGTGTCTTCACCGTCCCTTCAAATCAGCAATGCCCAGATTTCTGACTCTGGATCATACAGATGCTTTGCTGTCAATAGCGTAGCCCCTGGGGGAGGCACTTTTATCACGCTCTCTGTGTCGGGAGGAAGTAAGTCCGTTTTACCTATTCATAGTTTTTTTTTAAGCAACCACACACAAGTAAGTACATTGTATAAACCAGTAGTCTGGCTTTCGACCTGGCATAATTTTTGTAGACTGCAATAATTGTATTCCCTGGCTTCATAATAATGGTCCTACTTTGCAAAACTTATATATTTAGATACATTTAGATACGTAATTTTATTTATGCTCTTGAAAAATTTTCTGCAGCATAACTTTGCCCACATGCAAGGATTATGAAACATCAGCTTCACTATAAGGCAGTGTGTATAATCTTGCTTCGAACACGTGTGTGCTTTATATACTGGACTCTGTTGGGGTTCTGCAAAAGTTAATCTTAAGCTTTGCTCAATATGATTTGCTTGCATGCTTTTACAGTATATGTGTGTGTAACTGATTTTAAAGGAGCTTGTATGTGTTTTGCATTTTTATCCAGCACAATAGTTGTTTAAGGTTGTTATTCAGTATACTGTATAATGCTTTATATATGAACTTACTTATATACTGTACTTATTAGATTTGGAAGCACAAATATATACCTGCTTTATAAGTGAATATAGTTCATCCGTGGCTCACATATGAATATATGCCACTATTACTGAACATTTATTCAAAAGAATATTGTCAAATTACTGTTAATACCATATTCTTTAATTAGCTCAGAGAGCTAGTCTGCTGTTATGATGTCAAGTAAAGAGGACGATCAATGATTGAAATTACATTTCCATTCCTGGAATTTGGTTCCTGTCAAAAATATTTTGTATTTGAGAATATTCTTCTGAAATTCTGAATTTTTGTGATTCAAGCTTTTGATGATTTTATTAACACTGTATTGGATTAATTTACGTCATTGTTGGAAGGAAGACGCATAGTTTTGCTTATCTGCTTGCTTTCTTTTTTTCCCTTTTCTACATCACACTAACAAATACACAATGGACAGTATTTGACCCAAACCTAACCATTACTGAATGATCAGTGCACTCCAAGTGATATGTATAATCAGTTTATTTTCATTATGTGTCATACACTGTTTTAAATAAACATATGTGTTAAATGATATTATAAAATAGATATCTGAAATTTCTAAAGGATTGAACTAGATTTAAAGACTTTAAATTCATTGGAAACATTTTAAATGTACTCTTCACTGGTCAGGTATCTCAAACAAGGGAGGTAATTCCATTGTCAGTTTTACCATAAGGGAGGTAATGCTTATGCAAAATGTGATACTTTATAAAGGAGGTAAGTCATGTGCAAGCATTAAGTTAGGTAACTGTTGTGTCAATTGAACCTTAAGGGGGATAACTCTTGAACCAGAATTGATACATTATGTGTGATAATTCTTGTGCCAGTGGCACCTTAATGAAGATCTACCCTTGATCAAATTATAGCCTAAGGGAGGTAACTCTTACAGAAGTATAATAGATTATTTGAGGTCAGATACTGTTCATCTGATAATTGATATTGAGCACCAAACCTGTTCACCTTCTTCTGTCTTCTTCCTCTCCCTGTGTGTGTCACTACCTGTAGCACCTACTGTGTCTATCAGCCAATCAGCTTACAACGTTAGTTCAGGAACTTCGGTCACTCTAGTAGTCAATGTGACTGCTAGCCCGGCCATAACATCAATTACCTGGCAACGGATGTTTACAAACAGCACCCGACAAAACATCACTGTGGATGGCATTAACTACGGAGGAAGTCTGGTCAGTTCTCCGTCTCTCGTCATCTACAACGTCGACAGTAACGATGCGGGCAGTTACATCTGTCGAAGTACGAACAGTCTGGGGACCAGTGAAAGCAGCATCATCGACCTCACAGTCAGGGGAAGTAAGTATTGTTTATTACATATGTTGGTATAAACATGGATATTCCTTAAACCTTTATTGGAAAAAATTCTACTTGACAAAAGGAAACATGAGTAATTGCCTGCCCTTTTATCAAATCACATTAGGGATTATTCCTTTAATCATTCAATTGTAATACCAGGTATATGTATTTTTTGCAAAAAATATGAAATAATACCTTTTTCATTAATTTCATTTAAACACAACCAAGTTTGAAATCCCTTTGCTTGTGTCTATCATTACGCTGTAACTTATTTGGTGACTTTTTATTTTTCAATTGCAAATTATCAAAAATTAATGAAAATTTTATTTGAATGTTTTCAATAAATTAAACAATTAAGTTTTGTTTCAAGATCTTTGTTTTACGTTTAAGTATAATGTAAAATCCCAGCACCATTTAAACTTCACATTCTATAATGTGGACTCTCTTTCATTAGAATCTAAAAATTGTGTGACACTTGTTTAAGTAGAATCTAAATGAATTGTATCACTTGTATTACATCTGTTTTCTGGTTGTCCTCTTATCAATACTACCTGGTATTTGTTTTTAATGTCGTCAAATATCCCTTTAAGGTAAAAATATTGGCCACTTCTTTTGTTCCAGGTATCCCATCTGTGGCGATTAACAGTTCGGCCTACGACATCATCCAGGGTGGTAGAGCAATACTCCAGGCCTCGGTGTCCGCCAGCGCTGGTTGGGAGATCACGACCGTCTATTGGAAACGTACAATGGCAAACGGTGCTGTAATCACTCTGGACGTCGATGGTGACAAATACGAGGGGGGCAGTATAAGCTCGCCATCATTGGTTGTCAACAATGTCGACAGCGGAGATGAGGGAAACTATGTCTGTTATGCTGTCAACAGCATCGGAATCAGCGAAAGTGGCACCATCACTCTGTCTGTTATTGGTAGCAAGTATCCCTCTTATGTATCAGACAATAAATATGTATATACCAGCAGTTGCCTCTTGCTCAGCTGACACACTGCTTCCACACTCATGATGGCCATATTGTTTTGGTATCCCCTCCATGGTATACACTACTTTCACACTCATGACGGCCTTGTTGTTTTGCTATCCTCTCCATGGTATTCAGTCGTACCCTTTGCCTTTTAATGAGTTTCTTGTTAAAATATGAGGAAGATTTCAACATGGACATTTTTTGAGGGGTTCCCCTCACAAAAGCTTTGTTCATAAGCTGACCACCTGTTGTATAAACATCAATTAATTAAAGCTTTTGCATTTTCCTGCTCTATCCATACTTAAATACGATCAAAGTTCACTTGTTGGCCCCATCTTTTATTACAGTACAAATTTGGTTCAATTTCATTGTCTTACAATTTTCTCATGCAATCCCTACTTTAATTAGGTCAACTCCTTCATTAATTGGGTCAACCCCTACATTATTTGGGTCAACCCCTATTTTAATTGGGTCAACCCTACTTTAATTGGGTCAATCCCATACTTTAATTGGGTCAACCCTAATTTAATTGGGTCAACCCCTACTTTAATTGGGTCAACCCTACTTTGAAGTAAAGTTCATGAGTTGCACCCTGGGGTTATTACAGGATAATTATGACAGGATAGTCTACAGTTATGTCTCTTGTTTAAAGGGGGATTTTGGTTCTCGTAGTCGTTGTCATTCTACCACAGGGCATGCTACTTTTGAACCTTCATAGATACCCTGATAAAACTTGAAACATTTTGTTTTTCTCTCTTTCCCTTTCACATACTTTGTTGACTTTTTTCATTCTAGTGGAAAAGGTGTGGCAGCTGTGCACAAAGGCATGGGGGGGGGGGAAGAGTTGTGATAGGGAGTTAGTTGGGGGTGGGGGATGTTGTGGTAGGGGATTAGTTGGGGTGGGGGATGTTGTGGTAGGGGATTAGTTGGGGTGGGGATGTTGTAGTAGGGGATTAGTTGGGGTGGGGGTTGTTGTGGTAGGGAATTAGTTGGGGGTGGGGATGTTGTGGTAGGGGATTTAGTTGGTGGTGGGGGATGTTGTGGTAGGGGATTTAGTTGGGGTGGGGGATGTTGTGGTAGGGGATTAGTTGGGGGTGGGGATTTGTGGTAGGGAATTAGTTGGGGGTAGGAGATGTTGTGGTAGGGGATTAGTTGGGGTGGGGGATGTTGTGGTAGGGGATTAGTTGGGGATGGGGATTTGTGGTAGGGAATTAGTTGAGGGTAGGAGATGTTGTGGTAGGGGATTAGTTGGGGTGGGGGATGTTGTGGTAGGGGATTTAGTTGGTGGTGGGGGATGTTGTGGTAGGGGATTTAGTTGGGGTGGGGGATGTTGTGGTAGGGAATTAGTTGGGGTGGGGGATTTGTGGTAGTTGTAAGTTGTTGGTGGTATTATATTTTTTTTGTTTGTTCGGCCCTTCCTTTGGGGTTTTTTTGTTTTGTTTTTCGGTTTTTTTTTTTCGGTGCTTTTTTTTTTTTGTTTGCTTTTTTTCTCTTGCTTCGGTTTTTTTTGTGTCCTTGTTTTTTCTTCGTTCTTTTTTTTGGTTTGGTTTTTTTTTGGTCCTTTTTTTTTTGGGGGGTGTTTTTTCCCTTCGGGGGGGGGTTTGTTTGTGGTCCTTTTTCTTGGGGGGCTTTGTTTTGGGTTGTTTTTTGTTTTTTTCTTTTTGGGTCGGTTTTTTTTGGTTTTTTGGGTTTTTTGTTTTGGGGCTTCGTTGGGTTGGGGCTTTGTGTCGGGCCTTCGTTGGGGTGGGGTTTTGTGTTGGGGTTCTTGGGGGGGGTGTTTTGGGCTTTTTTGGGGTGGGCTTGTTGTGGTTGTTTTGTGGGTGGGGGGATGTTGTGGTAGGGAACTAGTTGGGGGTAGGAGATGTTGTGGTAGGGGATTAGGTGGGGGTGGGGGATGTTGTGGTAGGGGATTAGTTGGGGTTGGGGATTTGTGGTAGGGAATTAGTTGGGGGTAGGAGATGTTGTGGTAGGGGATTAGTTGGGGGTGGGGGATGTTGTGGTAGGGGATTAGTTGGGGTGGGGGATGTTGTGGTAGGGGATTTAGTTGGTGGTGCGGGATGTTGTGGTAGGGAATTAGTTGGGTGTGGGGATGTTGTGATAGGGAGTTAGTTGGGGTGGGGGATGTTGTGGTAGGGAATTAGTTGGGGGTGCGGGATGTTGTGGTAGGGGATTTAGTTGGGGGTGGGGGTTGATGGATGTGGTAGGGATATTAAGAGAAAGGGTCAGGGTTTTAGTGGACAGGGAGGGGAACCTTGGGGATTGGTAGAATGTTGGGATACTTGTTCTCCTTGAAAGTGATTTTACAGAAATTTGTTAATTTTACACTAGGATAAAAATAATAGGCTATTGCAGATATATGATGAATTTTGGAATAATGGTAAGTATGCAAATTACTAGGTAGGATTTTTTTTAATCTGAATTTATATGACTTAATTTCAGAAATTTTTCTGCATTTTTATCCAAAACCATTCTTTGAGTAGAATGATCCTAAAAAGGTTGCTATACATTATTCTTTTTATTCATTTTAAGACATGGTAGGCATTATCATACAACTTCTAAAAAAGTTTTTTTTATTCTTTTGTTATGGCTCTCTTTTATTCAAGTTAATGATTTTTTTTGAAATTCAAAGTTTTTAACACAGGCTATTTATATCGTTATCAGATTATTGGTTAAAACAATTTATAAAAAAAATAGATGTAGAAAATTTTACATCAATATTGAAATATATGATAACTTGGCTAATTATTGTCTGTCTGTGATATCCTGACCTTCACCTTCCCTTTGACCTCTATTGAACTTTGTTAACTTTGTTGACCTCTGAATGTCCTTGACCCTATGTTTGTATTTGACTCTAACCCTCCCAAAGCACAACTCTTTTTCTTTTTCTCTTTTTCTTTTCCCAAATACATATAATTCATATATATTTCAGTGGCTGCCCTGATCAGGTTCAGAGGATCAATTAAATGACTAACTTAAGATTTTTAATTATTTCAGATATAGACACTAGAATTGTTTCAGTAGAGATACCTGCACTGATGTCAGGTTAATTATTTTTTTCAGTGATAAGAAAATTGGTAAACTTTATAAAACTTTAAAATTTCAGGCGTTCCAACTGTGACAGCGACAACTACGTCATATTCCTCATTTGTGGGGTCCACTATCGAGTTGTCGTGTTCTGTATCTGGAAGTCCAACTGTGACTTCTGTATTTTGGCAAAAACTAAACAGCAACAATGTTTACTCAACTTTATCAATTGACGGAACAAATTATGGTGGATCGACGATAAGTTCTCCAAACCTGTTAATCTACAATGCTGATTCTGGTGACTCTGGGGCATACCTGTGTAAGGCCGCCAACAGCCTGGGCACCAGTCAGAGTTCTGTAATATCAGTATCAGTGTCTGGAAGTAAGTAGAGAGGAATCCACTTCATTTGTAATTACATATTGGTTATTTTGTATAAAATTCTCACGTCCTGATTTTCTACCATCTTTCTTTATTAACTCTTGGCATAGACTTTTACACTGAACTCCATTATTTGTACGTAAAAATATGAACCACAAATATATTATGCTAATACAACATTTTCCTGATTTATGGAGGCACAATGGTCTAATGGTAGGACGCAGGGCTACATGACCCAAGGGTCACTAGTTTGAGTCCCGGGACACTGTGGTCTAGTGGTAGGACACAGGGCTACAGGACTGAAGGGTCACTAGTTCGAGTCCCGGGACACTGTGGTCTGGTGGTAGGACACAGGGCTACATGACCCAAGGGTCACTAGTTCGAGTTCCGGGACACTGTGGTCTAGTGGTAGGACACAGGGCTACAGGACTCAAGGGTCACTAGTTTGAGTCCCTGGACACTGTGGTCTAGTGGTAGGACACAGGGCTACAGGACTAAAGGGTCACTAGTTTGAGTCCCGGACACTGTGGTCTAGTGGTAGGACACAGGGCTACATGACTGAAGGGTCACTAGTTCGAGTCCAGGACACTGTGGTCTAGTGGTAGGACACAGGGCTACATGACTGAAGGGTCACTAGTTCGAGTCCAGGACACTGTGGTCTAGTGGTAGGACACAGGGCTACAGGACTCAAGGGTCACTAGTTCGAGTCTGGGACACTGTGGTCTAGTGGTATGACACAGGGCTACAGGACTCCAGGGTCACTAGTTCGAGTCCCGGGACACTGTGGTCTAGTGGTAGGACACAGGGTTACAGGACTCAAGGGTCACTAGTTTGAGTCCAGGGACACTGTGGTCTAATGGTAGGACACAGGGCTACATGACCCAAGGGTCACTAGTTCGAGTCCCGGGACACTGTGGTCTAGTGGTAGGACACAGGGCTACAGGACTGAAGGGTTGCTAGTGCAGGATTGTGTTGTATCCTTGAACAAGATACTTTGTTCTGTTGTGTTCCGCTCGGCTCAGCTGTAAATGAGTACGTGGTTGGCCGGTGTGTGTTAACACCGAAATGTCAGCTACGGCTGTATGTTCCCATGGAGTTGTAAAAGGCATTTACTAGTTGTTAAAGTCCCAACAATGTTAATCATTATTTTTCAAACATGCTAACAAAAGAGTAATTATGAACCATTTAAAATATAGAGTAGATTGCATGTTAAATATCATTATAGAATACCTTATATACAGTACTGAAGCCAAATACCCATTTTAAGGGTCAACAAATTAGATTAACATTATCTCATAAGTCTCCAATTTTATGTTGCTGAAAACATAAATTAATTGCATCCCCAATTTTATTTTTTTCAGATGTGCCATCTGTAAGCATAAGCCAGTCAAGTTATACTGCCTCTGTTGGCGACACCATCACTCTCATCTGCTCAGTGTCCTGCATCTCCCGTGGCAACAAGCGTTTTTTGGCAACGTACTATAAATGGAGTCACAAATACCATCACTATTGACAACTCAAAGTATGGAGGATCATCGACTTCATCACCATCTCTTGTGGTGTATAGTGCTTCGACTTCAGACAATGGCTTCTACAAGTGTTTCGCCACCAACAGTGTGGGAACAGGTCAAAGTTCACAGACCACTCTCACAGTGTCAGGAAGTAAGTATAAAACAAACAAAAGAATTGTTTGATGTATGCTTTTTTTTTTCCGTTTACATAGAAAGACAGAAATACAAAAAGACTTGACAGTGATTTATCTTGAAATCAATATGACCCTAAGATATCTTTAACTTGATTGTCATTGACATTATAGATATTTTAACAGTGTGACCTTAAAAGGTCATTATTATATAATTTGCACATTTCTGAATAATGAAAGTATACTGAAATGATAATTTGACCTTTACTGCTAATTAGCCCATTTTTGTCCATGGCAATTCTGTGAAAATGCTATCATTTCCCATATAACCTTGAATTGTTATTTTGTTAGAAATATTTTTTCAAGAGTCAACATGTATTTTTTTTCATGTTTCCCCCTCTTTTATTGAGATAAAACGATGATATTGCCTATATGTTTGTATTCTTTACCTGTTGGTGTTTTTGACAGTTGATGTCTACAGAAAATGGCTCAGCATCTGCTTAACATGCTGCATGATAAAACTATATATATTATATATATAATGTTAAAAACTTTATTTTCAGATGTACCCTCTGTTTCGGTATCGCAGTCGTCATACAGTGTCAGCTCGGGGACCACTGTTACACTGGGTTGTTCCATATCGGCAAACCCATCACACACCTCTGTGTACTGGCAGAGAAATATTGGTTCAGGCACACAGTCAGTCACCATTGACAATGTTAACTTCTCCGGGGCGACAGTTAGCTCCCCTTCTTTGACCGTAATCTCTGCAAGCAGCACAGATTCTGGTTCATACAGATGTTTTGCCATAAACTCCATCGGGACTGGGCAGAGTGGCATCACAACTCTAAGTGTCAGTGGAAGTAAGTACAGCTGAAATTGATACCGTACTTATCCTTAAATGAGCCCCATTCCCTCGTGTAAAAAGTGGGTATCAAAGACTAGGATCAGGGCTTATTGTGAACCACTTCTAGCTTACTATTACAGAATTGATGATTCTACAAAGATAAAGGAGCCTTATTTGTGGGCAGGGACATATTTGTAGATAGGGGCTTATTTGTTGACAGAAGCTTATTTGTTGACAGAAGCTTATTTGTGAGCAGGGACATATTTGTAGATAGGGGCTTATTTGTTGACAGAAGCTTATTTGTGGGCAGGGACATATTTGTAGATAGGGGCTTATTTGTTGACAGAAGCTTATTTGTTGACAGAAGCTTATTTGTTGACAGAAGCGTATTTGTTGACAGAAGCGTATTTGTTGACAGAAGCTTATTTGTTGACAGAAGCGTATTTGTGGGCAAGGTTATTTGTGGACAGGGGCTTATTTATGGGCAGGCCTTTTTTGCAGCTAAATATGGTATGCGAGTTTCATAATGGTAAAAATGTGTATATTTTCATTCATAGGGTTCATGCTGGCTTGAAAATACCTTGAATATTTTTTCGCTTGTATATACAATGTATAGTGTTAAATAAGGCCTACATCACTCAGAATATGGAACATGCTTCTATGAAGAAGTTCTTACAATATATGTATACTATAAAATTACAGATACATGTATTAATTGGAATGTATTAAAAACAATTAACTTTCATGTGAATGTTTTATTTTTTCAGCAATTCCTTCTGTAAGTATATCACAGTCTTCGTACAGCATTTCAACGGGCACATCTGTCACCCTGTCGTGTTCCGTATCTGCCAATCCGTCCTACACTTCCGTATTCTGGCAGAGAAATGTTGGTTCAGGGACACAGACAGTCTCCATTGACAATGTTAACTTTTCCGGCGCAACAGTTAGCATCCCTTCCCTGACCGTTATCTCGGCTGATACTAACGATGCTGGCACCTACACTTGTTATGCCACAAATTCTGTCGGAACGGGACAGAGCGGTACAATCTCTCTCGCCGTCACAGGAAGTAAGTATATACTTATGATTGAAATACAGTGTAAATATCCATTAAAAACCCCATAACTGGAAAAAAAACCTCAAATGACTATCCACTGAAATTTCATTATCCTGCAATAAGCCCACCCTAACTTAACTTTGAGTCCGTTAAGTTTATTTTGTTGGCCCTGGACTTATTACAGAGTGAATATGGTTTTGTACAGGTAACTTGTATCACCTGTCAGTAGGCTAATTTCTTCCTTCATGTTGGTAACTTTTATTAAAAAGCTGTGATTTGTTATGATTTTTTTCCTGACTCAACAGAAATATTTTATCATAACCACTTTGGACTAGAGCCTCCAGTTTACCTTTTCTTTTTTTTCTCGTTTTTTTTTTTTTATTTTTCAACATTTTATGTGTTTCAGCCTTAGATATTAAGTTAATACATGAGTTTATAATAAAATATTTAAAAAAGAAAAAGAAAAAAATAATTTTTAGTTTCAAATAAGAAAAAAAAAATTGAAAGACTTCCTTAGCCTTTTGATCTCCGGTTTCAGTTCTGACCAAATAATGCAATATCTTTTACAATGCATCTTGCATTTGAAGAGCTAGTTTGGAAGAGAGCATTTATATATAATAATAATAATAAATGAATATTGACCCTCTGATTTTGTTTACAGATGTACCGTCAGTGAGTATTTCACAGTCCTTCTACAGTGTAAACACAGGAACATCCATCACACTGTCTTGTTCTGTATCCTCGAACCCGTCCTACTCCTCTGTGTACTGGCAGAGAAATGTTGGTTCAGGAACACAGACAGTCTCCATCGACAATGTAAACTTCTCGGGAGCAACAGTTGGCTCTCCTTCCCTGACGGTGATCTCGGCTGACTCCAGCGATTCTGGGACATACAGATGTTTTGCTGCAAATGCCATTGGGACTGGTCAGAGCAGCGTCACCACTCTGTCAGTCTCGGGAAGTAAGTCCATACACCTTATGTCTGGTAGACATTTGCATGCAAAAGAATGATTGAAATAATTTTTTTTTTAACCTAAATTAAGAATTGTATAAATATCATTTAAATTATTCAGCTATTTGTAGGCTTATATATTGACCTACTGTCTTTTAAATGATAAAAATCCTGTATCAGTTGTAAGGTGTGTAGCCTGTAACTGGTTCTCTGCTTGTTACAGGTGTGCCAAGCGTGTCTGTGACACAATCTGCGTACAGTATAACCACTGGGTCGTCCATCACCCTGGGCTGTTCCGTGTCTGGAAACCCTTCAGTAACCTCGGTCTACTGGCAGAGAAACACTGGGTCAGGAGCACAGTCCATTACAATCGACAATGTAAAATTCTCTGGTTCCTCAGTTAACTCCCCTTCCCTAACGATGAACTCTGCCAACAGTGCCGATGCTGGCTCCTACACATGTTTCGCCTCTAACTCAGTCGGGACAGGACAAAGCACCACCTCGCTCAGTGTCTCAGGAAGTAAGTATACACAGGATCTTGAAGGAGTTTTCAGTAAATGTGAGATTTTATGAAGCAATATTACGAAGTTTTTAATTTTGTGAGCCTAACTGGCAAGTCCTGACATAAAGTTGACAAGCAAACTTGAAAGGCTAAAACTGGAGAGTTTATTTACCCTAAAGGTTGAGATCCCTTGTCTCACTCCCAGCTTATCTATACTGACAACCTGTGTATAAAAGACAGCTTCTACAATAACACCATTAGACATCTACAATAGAAAGTCAATATTTCAAAAAAACAAATCTTAATTGTTGTTTCAGTAAAAATGTTCATATATCTTTCACAGATGTCCCAACCGTGTCCATCTCCCAATCCTCCTACAGCGTTACCACGGGAACGACGGTCACCCTGTCGTGTTCCGTATCTGCCAACCCGTCCCACACGACTGTGTACTGGCAGAGAAATATTGGTTCAGGAACACAGTCTGTCACTATAGACAATGTAAACTTTCTCCGGGGCGACAGTTAACTCCCCTTCCCTGACGGTGATCTCCGCTGACGGTGGTGATTCTGGAACATACAGATGCTTTGCCACGAACTCTGTTGGGACTGGACAGAGTGGTTCTACAACACTCACAGTCTCAGGAAGTAAGTATATTATTCTCTATTTCAACCCAATGCAATGGCTCATCCTCAGAAACATCATTAAGGATGTCATAGATTTTTGATGACTCTAAAACTGATTGACATCTAGTTCTATATTACAACCCAGTTGAATCCATTGGTCCATCCTTGATTGGTAATATCATTAAGGATTTCATAGGTTTTGATGAAAGTTTATGCACAAGAACGTGGATGTGGCGTAGTGGTATAAACTGCTGGTATTTCTGGCTAGGGGATTAAGTGCTGTATAGATCATGATATTTAAGCATTGATCATATGTATAGATTAAAAGTTGACTGTGTCAATAATCCAAGATATTCTCTTGAAATAAAATTTAGGATCTTTCATAAAAATTGGACAATATTTCTTAATGTTAACTTTTCTAGGTCTTCCGACTGTGACAGTCACTCAAAACAGCTACTCTGTGACCACCGGTCAGTCGGTCACTCTTGTTTGTCAGGTTTCTGGGACACCGTCAGCCACCTCTGTTGCTTGGCAACGTACTCAGAACGGAGTGACCACAACACTGACCGTTACTGGTACAAAATACTCGGGGTCTACAACTTCTGTTCCATCGCTGACCATCAACAATGCTGGTAGTAGTGACAGCGGGAATTACGTTTGTACAGCGACTAACTCCGTCGGTACAGGGACCAGTAACACCATTGTAATGTCTGTTTCTGGCAGTAAGTAATCAAAACTACAAGAGATAAACTGATTTTGTGGAAGGAAATGTAATTCTAACTGATTTGTGGAAGAAAATTGTAATTCTAACTAATTTGTAGAAGAAATCTAAATTTCCTTTCCTAAATGAATATTGCCAAAAATTATTTTCTCTTAATATTAAAGATATATTGCACTCTATATTACAGATGTTCCAAGTGTGGCTGTATCTCAGTCCTCCTACAGCGTTACCACAGGAACGTCTCTCACATTGGCTTGTTCTGTATCTGCCAACCCATCACACACTTCTGTATTCTGGCAGAGAAATATTGGTTCAGGAACACAGTCAGTCACCATTGACAATGTAAACTTCTCCGGGGCGACAGTTAGCTCCCCTTCTTTGACCGTGATCTCTGCTAGCACCGGTGACTCTGGCACGTACACATGTTACGCCACGAACTCCATCGGAACTGGACAGAGCAGTTCCACAACACTCACAGTCTCAGGAAGTAAGTTTGGAGTGACAAAGAATATGGTTAGGTTATGTTTAACTATTGAAAAAAAAAATATTATACCATTTTACCAGGGAAGTCCACTGTCTTGTTTCCATCATTTTTTTCTGGTCCATATGTAAGTCCATCACATAAACAGTTCTTATAACCAGTTTTTCTCTTAAATTTAAATACATGCCTGATATTCTTAAAATGATCTTGTTTGAATAAAACTTTTTTTTTTGAAAATGTCACCAAGAAGAGAGAGTAAAGGTTATCTTACTATAGCTCAATGTGACAGGAATCCCTCCTTACCTATTGGTTAGATATCTGCTAAGAGAGCAAGAGGCTGGGCCCAATGCAAACAGATTTAGTTTTTAGTTACTCCTCCCTGTTACAGATATACACAGCATTGCATGAGTGATGTCCCAACAAAATGTGAAACCTTAAAGGTTGTGTTTGAGGACTTTTTCTAAGGAGTTTATAGGGCTAATGATGGACCCCATTCCCAATTGAAACTACTTCACATTAAACAAAATTCACAAAAAATACACTTTACCATTGGAGATTTCCTGTTAATACAGATATAACCTATATCTGAGTAATTATCTGTATCATTGTTATTCCAGGTATACCGACGGTGACAGTATATATAACCTATATCTGAGTAATTATCTGTATAATCGTATTCCAGGTATACCGACGGTGACAGTATAACTTATATCTGAGTAATTACCGGTATCATTGTTATTCCAGGTATACCGACAGTGACAGGTAACTTATATCTGAGTAATTACCTGTATCATCGTATTCCAGGTATACCGACGGTGACAGTATAACTTATATCTGAGTAATTATCTGTATCATCGTATTCCAGGTATACCGACAGTGACAGTGTAACTTATATCTGAGTAATTACCTGTATCATTGTTATTCCAGGTATACCGACAGTGACAGGTAACTTATATCTGAGTAATTACCTGTATCATCGTATTCCAGGTATACCGACGGTGACAGTATAACTTATATCTGAGTAATTACCTGTATCATTGTTATTCCAGGTATACCGACAGTGACAGGTAACTTATATCTGAGTAATTACCTGTATCATCGTATTCCAGGTATACCGACAGTGACAGTGTAACTTATATCTGAGTAATTACCTGTATCATTGTTATTCCAGGTATACCGACGGTGACAGTATAACTTATATCTGAGTAATTACCTGTATCATTGTATTCCAGGTATACCGACGGTGACAGTATAACTTATATCTGAGTAATTACCTGTATCATCGTATTCCAGGTATACCGACAGTGACAGTATAACTTATATCTGAGTAATTACCTGTGTCATTGTTATTCCAGGTATACCGACAGTGACAGTGTCTCCAACATCCTACACGGTAACTACAGGAAACAATGCTGTACTGCAGTGTTCCGTATCAGCAAATCCAGCCGTTACTAACGTTTTCTGGCAGAAGCTCATCAATAATGTCTATACAACCTTGACCATGGGTACCGGTGCGTACAGTGGCTCCACCACATCTTCTCCAACTCTGACTGTCCTTAACGCTAACAGTGATGATTCTGGATCTTACATCTGTAAGGCGTCCAACAGTGTCGGGACTGGACAGAGCAATGTGGTCACTCTTACAGTATCAGGCAGTAAGTATAGGCTAATCATGGGAAGGGGTGGTAACTCTGTCAGGACTGGACAGAGCAATGTGGTCACTCTTACAGTATCAGGCAGTAAGTATAGGCTAATCATGGGAAGGGGAGGTAACTTTAGTAACATTGAGGAAGGGGAGGTAACTGTGTCAGGACTGGACAGAGCAATGTGGTCACTCTTACAGTATCAGGCAGTAAGTATAGACTAATCATGGGAAGGGGAGGTAACTTTAGTAACATTGAGGAAGGGGAGGTAACTGTGTCAGGACTGGACAGAGCAATGTTAAGTATAGGCTATACATGGGAAGGGGAGGTAACTCTGTAGGAAGAGGTAACTTTGGTAACATTGTGGAAGGGGAGGTAACTCTGTCACGACTGGACAGAGCAATGTGGTCACTCTTACAGTATCAGGAAGTACAAAGTAAGGTAACGTGAGGGAGTATAAATAATTGGATAACCTCTTGTGTAAGTTGTTTGCTAATTACCATAAGTGTGGTTATGGGAACCTTAAAATGGGGATGGTCTCTTACATAGGTTGCTAATTACCATAAAGATGGTAGTTTAGCTGGATTATCTTTTTTAGTTGATTTGTATATCAAAAAATCTTCAACTCTCAACACTCACCATGGTTACAGGTAATAGGGAGGTAATCCTAGTTAAAGGGAGGTTATCCAAGTTAAAGGGAGGTTATCCAAGTTAAAGTGAGGTTATCCAAGTTAAAGGGAGATAATCTTGATTTTCTATAATAATTTTTTTACATCACTCTGTGTACAAAACAAGACATGTTTTTTTTGTTTCTATAGGTGTGCCTTCCCTGACTGTTACCCAAAGTTCCTACTCCATCACCACCGGGAACTCGGTCACTCTCCAGTGCTCCGTGTCGGCAAATCCTTCCATCACCTCTGTCTACTGGCAGCGTATACAAAATGGTGTCACGGCTGGGATCACTGTTGATAGCATTAATTTTAGTGGGGCTACTACAGCGAACCCCTCTCTAACAGTGATCAATGCTAATTCGGCAGATTCCGGAACATATACCTGCTTTGCAGTCAATAGTGTTGGCACAGGTCAAAGTTCACAAATCTCACTGACTGTCACAGGAAGTAAGTAGAGTTATCACCCCTTATGCAGATCCAAATCAGACCGTCATCAATTGATAATGAAATGATATCTCTTTATTAATGAATATATAGCTATCAATAGCAAGAACAGCAAATAAATAATTTCTATGATGTAATTTTTAACATGTAATAAAGAGGATGATAAAATTGAGTCTATTTCAGATTAAAAAAAGAAATGTTGAAAAAGACTTTGTTGAAATGAAAAATTTATACAGTCTGTAAGATAAGATATGAAATATATCTCCAGTTAGTTACTTTGTGGGAAATATTGTGATATAAAATATGACTAATATTTCCAGATCTGCCTGTGGTCACTATTGGTCAAACATCTTACTCCGTCAACACCAACTCTCAGGTAACACTGCAGTGTTCTGTGTCTGCCAATCCTGCGATAACATCGATCTCATGGCAGAAAACCTCGGGCGGAAGTACCAGTACGATCGCCATTGACGGAACAAAATACTCTGGGGGCTCTACTACAAGTCCAACTCTTGTCATCAACAACGCTGGTAGCACAGACACAGGAACATATGTCTGTCAGGCTACAAATAGCATTGGCACTGGGACCGGCACCAGCATCAATTTATCTGTAACAGGAAGTAAGTTATCTCCCCTTTATCATGTGTGGAATACTCTATCATAGGTGTTTTAAGCCTCATTGCTGTATTTTCATTTGAGAGTTATTGGTACACTTTATACAGGTTATCAGATTATCACAAACAATTAAGTATTATTTTAATAAGATTGTGTGTGAATTTTTTGTGTTTAAATACCTTTTGATTGTGATGTTAAAATCCCATCATAATAACCTAATTACATGGACCATGTCTGATCTATGAAGTGCCCTGAAACACTTTCTGTCATATTTTTCATCATCTTCATGATACAATAATAAAACATGTTACATATCTGATAAAAAGATATAAGCATCCTTATAAACCTCTGTCATTTTTACAACAGTCTTTCAACACATTTTTTCTGAAGTTGCAAGAAATTATATTTATGGGTACTTTTGATGTCAAATTTGAAATTCTGCAATAATTTGATTTTCCGCAAATTGTTAAGTACGTCGACAGGGCACTGAGTAGATCCAATACAGTGTTTAACACCTTAATACACAAACTCTGATCAGTGTTATCTGTTGAGTGATAACAGTTTTATATTACTTATCTCAAACAACTTCAATATCTTGAACTCTGATAACTCGAATACTCGGGATATAAGTTTTTCATGACCCCCACTAATTTCGAGATAACGAGGTTTGACTCTGTATAACATGTACAGCTGGTTTGAAATTACTTCACTAACATTTTGACATTGATACCAAAAATAAAATAATTATAAGATAAGCAAATCAAACAGCCAAAAATATAGCTAGTGGGATGGGTATATATGTTGCCTCAAAGTTGAACAGAATAAATTGGGATATATTTGCAGTTAGTTTTTGAAAACATTTGTGAATAAGTATTCATCTTCATTCATTTTTGGAGTTCTTCATCCTATATTGAGTTATACTTCTCTTTAAAAAGGTTTTAAAAAGACAGTGGAAAATATTGACCATAAAAAATATCGATTCTTTTAAATAAAAATTTAATTTCCTTTAAATATTTTCTAAAGAGAGGGTCACTGTCATTTGGGTATAGAATAAACATTGAGACCAACTATTAAATTACAAATTCAGAGTGTTGATACTTACATGTTTATCATAATTGATATTCGTCTTGTCAACACAGGATTTCCGTAACTCATCCTTGAAGTGTTCGTTCAGCTGAACACATTTCAGCTTTTTACCCTACATTAGGATTGAATACTTTGTTTCCGGAATTATCGGGAGTGTCTTTGACATTCCAACTGACGTGAGATCTATCAGTAAGATATAAGCGGCCATTTTCCTGTCCAAGCTCCTGAGTTATGCGTCCCAATTTCGGTTTTTGGTGCCTAATGATTTTCCTTGTGAGTATTCATGGTTTTTGGGATCTTATTTTTTATATATACTTTTCAAAATTTCTCTAAAATTAATCGTTGTGGCCAAAAACTCTCTTGGTTCTCTGTTACTTCCCTTTAATTGATAACATTATGCTTACTGTATCTCCACCTTTTCTTCAATCATGTTTTCACTCTTAATTGAGTGTCACTATCAACTGATTATACTTACAATAGAGCTTTAAAATCGGAAATAATTTTGAAAACAAATTCAAGAGCAAAAATATATAAAAGTGGAAATCAATTTAACGGAAATCTGAAACAATTTTTTTTTTTTTTTTTCAAATTTTTCAAATTTTTTAGATTAACTTGATAAAAAGTATTAAAAGTGAAATTAATTATAACCAATAGCCATCTTAAAGTATTTAGAGAATTTTTTTGATGATTGAACTTGAGAAACTCTGATGTCTCTAAAACTAAGTTTCTACCATCTTATGTTACTGGGAATTAGGATGTAGTGTTTCATATTCTCTTTGTGTTTGTAGTCAGCATACTGGCCAACAATCTCTTATTGGGAGAGTCGACACACAAGTGTTTTTACCCAAACATAAATTATCTATAAAGTCTCTTAATTGTTCATAAATTTAAAATCTACTTATATCTTACGAATGAATAGATTAAACTATGCAGTTCTTAGATAATTCAATGAAAGGACACATTTGCATCCCTGAAAATTTTTAAAGTTGGCTAGTATGGTATGACCAATTGCTTCCTGTACATTCACCCAATGAATTTCTGTTTCTTTCCTTCCTTATTTACTTTTTCCTTTTTATTAAAATTGGTCTTCATTTAACTAAAACATTTGCAGCATACACACCTTAATACATTGATCATAATTGTTCATCAGGGTTGCATAGTACAATATGATTCTTTTATGTAAAGTAAACATTTGTAATAACATATTGATTGGATTTACTACACTGTTTTAGCAGTTTGTTAAATAACACCTATACATCCATAGGAAATATGTGCCTTCAAACAAAATTTCCTTTGTGGGATCTCTGACTAAAAGTAGCAATATAATTGGTGATTTATTACTGAGTTCATTAGTTTTGAAATACCCAACCCCAATTTCACTTTCATCTATGCCAAATTTCCCTGTGGAAAATTTGCTAACAATATACCCCTTTTCTGACCTGCATTTTTTCTCTGAAAGCTCCTCGTATTGAATAATCTTTATTAAGCAATAACTTCTTTTTTGATAGTTTTAGTTCTCTTAATAACAATATTCCTCTTATAAGCAATTCCTTCTCTTTATGATAATAAACCCTCTTAGTAGGAATTTTTCCTCTTAATAGCAATAATCCTCTTATTAGCAATTCTTCCTCTTTATAACAACAATCCTCTTAAAAGTAATTCCTTCTCTTCATAATAATAAACCCTCTTAATAGAAGGAATTCTTTCTCTTATTAGCAATTCTTCCTCTTTATAACAATAATTTCTCTTTGTCCCAGAAACAAATTTTAGAATACTACCAAGGAAATCATTCTTCACTTGTAAACTTTGTCCTGCATCTTCAATGGCTTTTTGCTTAGTCTGAAAAAAAAAGCTGCAAACTTTTCATCAACTGTTTGTTTTGGTCATATTGAGTAGATTTCAGTTACATTGTCATGTTTTTTTTTAATCCGAGGAGCAATAATTTCATTCTACGTGGGGATTAGAACTGTTGCTAATAATAAATAATCTTTATTTAACAGTATATTATCATATTTTTAATGAACACTCATTGTGTGATTTAATAAATTTACATGATGATTCTACGATATAACAGATGAAAGAAATCTTTATGGAAGTTCAATATTTGTTACATTTTGGTTGATTGAAGCATTCAAGATGATCAAGATCATTACAGTCTCTGTATTTATTTTAGTAAATGATAAAATTTTGCTGATTTTGCGAGACTATAGCAAGTTTGATACTTAATTCAAACCATTGGAAATTAAATATTCTTTTACTTTGAATTTTCAATCAGAAGTTTAATTATTAAGTGAAAAGAAATAAAAACAGAAATACTTAATAGATATAATTTTTCAATAATACCAATATTGTTTTTTCTAACTTAAAAAAATATACATAATCATGCACATAATTTATTTGAATGATTACTAAAATTTAATTTGATTGAAAACTTGATTTTAAATAGAATTTGAATACTTATTTGTTTCATTAACATTGATAAATCTGAGATGCAGCTTTGTTTTCGCCTCTCTAGATATCCCCGCGGCAACCATTAGTGAGACTGACTACACCGTGATTACTGGCTTGACCAAGACAATCCCATGCTCCGTCTCCGGAACTCCTGCAGTGACCTCTGTCAGCTGGAAGTTCACACACAATGGAGTGACCACGACCTTGAGTATCGACGGAGTTAATTATGGTGGTTCTATAGTCAGTAATCCCTCCCTCGTCGTTTATAACGCTGATAACAATGACCAGGGTTACTATACCTGTACTGCAACCAACTCTGTAGGTACAGGGACTAGTGCTGCCACCTATCTCTACGTCACAGGAAGTAAGTACTCATGGGTAAATTTGGGCTTAAGGATTAAATCCTTCTGAGTTTTGACATTTATTTTAAAATTTATTTTCAAATATTAAAGAAAGATCAAAATATAATTTTGCTTTTAAAAATACACAAATAGTGATCAGTCTTCAAATAAGAGGTTTTGACTGATGTGGTCATTCTTAATGGTCAACTGTAGCATATCTAGACAGGTTTTTGGGTATAAGTTTATGTAAGAATCCCTTGACAATGTCAGTCTGGGAACTTTCTTCAAGTCCAATGAATTTACCCCGCCATGTAAGGGGGGGATACTGTGTTACCCATGTTCATCCTTTCCCGTTGTGTCTCCATGCAATGTAACTAGCTAATCTCAGAAACTGCATGCTGATGCAATCCTCACCAAACTGTTCTTCGGGGTGTCAAGTGCCATTTATGTCTTACAGATATTTTCATGTCTTTATGTTCTTTATTGAAACAACATCCCCTGGTATCTGATACTGTAATAAAAATGAAATAGTGTATGAAAAAAGAAAACGCTTTAAATATATTTGCATGTTGAATTTCTTTAATCGTTTGTAGTTTTGAACTTTTATACTCCACAGCCTAGAACAATAGGTTGCATATAAAGGGAAGATTTGCATGCTTTTATGCAATTTCATTTTTAATACATCAAATAAAATTTAGATTTCTCAGGTAAAATCCAAGATCGAGGATGAAATATTCAAACATGTTCAGTGAGAGTCCCCATTATGCATGATCTAGTCTTGCTAATACTCCGTCATTCAAAGAACAAATCTAATTTTTAAAAAATGCATTTGAAAAAAATAAAAAAACTGGAGATTGTTCATTAAGTAGAAATGTAGATGACAATATTATTGTTATTTAAAAATTTCATAAAAAAATATTTGGACATTTAAAAACTTTTTTGAAGTTGCCTTGAATTTGGTTTGATCAAATCTGTTTACACATACACTCATCAAAAAATGGTTGAAATTAAATTCAATTGAATAATTCATCCACATTGTTCAAAAAAAAAAAAAAAGAAGAAGACAATTATTGATTTTTGCATGTTCTACTGTATATCACAGCTAGTATGGAAATGATTAAAGCATCGCTTCTTAAAAATTATGATAGCAATGTAGTATAGATATACAAATTTTGCATGTGCTTGTACATTTTCTTTCCAACAGCCATTCCTGTAGTGACCATTAGTCAGTCCAGTTACAGTGTCCTGACCGCTAACACAGTCACCATTGACTGTACGGTCAGTGCCACTCCAGTCGCCTCCTCTGTCGCTTGGCAACGCATCATCAATGGGGTCACGACCTCTGTGTTTATTGACTCCACCAAGTTTGGGGGCGCTACTGTCAGTAGCCCGTCTCTGACCATATATAACTCTCAGAGTAGTGACGAAGGAGATTATATATGTCTGGCCACAAACGCAGCAGGAACTGGTCAGAGCTCCTCAGCTGCCCTCCAAGTCACAGGAAGTGAGTTTTGTGAATTTGTGGATTTTTGTCATCTGAATTGTATTATCTTTGTTCTCTTGTCATTCTCTTTCACCTATTAATTTTGCCGTCTCATTACTTTTCTCTGTCTTTCTTATTTGTACCTGTTTGTCCATTTCTTCATTTTTCCTCTTTCATTTGTTAATTCTTACTCTTTTTGTGTCTTTCTGTCTTTATCTTTCGTCCTCTTCCACAAACACTTTACTGTCTTTGCCATCTTATTGTGTGCTGTGTTTATCACTTCCTTCAAGGTCAAAGGTCACAACCGTCTGTGGGAAGGTTATGGTGTTTGTGTGTATTTTACAAACGATATCTGATAGGTCTGCTGATATGCATGAAGTTTATATTAAATCAGAAGCCTTCATATCACTTTAGAAAACAGTCAGAAGATGAACCTATATCTGTATTCAGAAGTAAAATATGACCATACAGCTTCTAGCTGGGTTTCTCTACGTTGAATAGAAATGTTGACTAGTTTTGATACTCTAGTCAACCTTTGGATTAAAGCCGAGGAAACCAGCTAGACATTGTAATGGTCATCTTTTACTTCTGATTACTCAACTTTACAGCCGTACTCTTGTATTCCTTGTGGAATCCATCTACTGGGCAACAAACCAAAACTGACTTTACCAACCTTGGATCTCCCACTCCATCTATATCTACATGTATATTGATTTCTATACAGGTGTTGCATGAATTGCATGTATGGGCTGTAATGATGAGCCCTTTATTTGAATGTAGACTTTTGATATCATCTTGAATGCCTTTAAATTTCCTCCAATATTACCTTATGCCAAGCTGTCTTAGTATAGCATAGCTGCATTAAGTTTTACTAAAATTTTATAAGATTGAGAAAAAAAATCCTTATCTCCGTACAATTTATTGAAGGAAAACCGTGAAACTCCGACTCTTTGATGTTAAATACTAATCGTCAGTGAAATGTTAAATGTTTGGGAGATGATAATGATTATAATATTTAAGGTCTCCAAACCATTAAGATTATTCAGTTTTCCTGCAATCATTATCAATGGTCCAAATTTCAGATCTCCCAACTGTTACGATTGGTCAGTCTACATACACCGTCACTACTGGTCAGTCAATAACCTTGACCTGTACGGTGTCCGCCTCACCAGCAGTCAACAGCCTTTCATGGAAGAAGATTCGAGGGGGCGTCACCACGACGATAACCACGTCAGGAAGCAACAAGTATTCTGGAGCTACAGTGAACAACCCCTCCCTAACGATCGCTAACACAGACGACACTGACGAGGGGTATTATTATTGTGGGGCTACCAACGCTGTCGGGACAAGCGAGAGCTCACAGAGTTACTTGTCAGTCACAGGAAGTAAGTTATAGAATTATTACTGCCTGACTAGTATTATTGACCCCTCAAAGACCTTGTAGGGGAGTAGTTGCTATATTTGTATTTGCGTCTATATAAATTTATAGATAAACTTTTCGCCTACATATACTTCATGAGCCCCTCACTATGTATATATCTGCTTTACATTCACATCATAAGGTTTTGAGCTTCCCATTATCAGATCGTAAGGACTGTTCGAAACACTCCTTGTCTGTGGTCTGTCCATCCATGAACAATCCTTGTCATCACTTTCTTGAAAAGTACTGGAGGGATGTTTCTCAACTATCATATGTAGGGTTCCCTTCATCCCTGTTTATGGTATTTCAATTTTGAGTTTCTTTGGAAAAACAAAATGGCCAACAGGTGCATTTTTTGACAGTTGAAGATTTTTCTCACAATGTCTTGAGAGGTATGGAATTATAAAAGTAGAGAAAAGATCTGTCATAAATCAAGATTATTCAATGGTAGACACCCAAGATCTTGTTACATTAGATTATAAATTGAGATGGTCATTAGTTAAAGTTAAAGAGTTGAATTTCACATTGACCACTTTTGAAGTGAATATGTGAATGCATGTGTGCAAGATAATTTCGTGAGCCCAGGACCTCGACAGATTTAGTTTAAATTTCTCTTAAAGAAGCATCATCAAATACAGTTTACATTTTAAACCTGATTAGAAATTGATGGCCATTGTTTTAGGATGAAGGGTGAAAGGTCACACTTGACATGGTCACACTTGACACAGTCACACTTGACAACTTTTATATTTTTCATTATTTTCAACCGTTATGTAAAGATTTAGAAAAAATGCAAACAAGAATGAAAATTTAACATCTCACTGTATTGTAGGTGTACCAAGTGTTGTGATTGGTCAAACAACATACTCCTTCACCACTGGTCAGTCGGCCATACTTGTCTGCACGGTGACCGCTGTGCCTGCAGCCACCTCAATCACCTGGCAAAAATCTGACACCAACGGCAACACCAACACCATCAATGTCAATGGAGTCAAGTACACCGGAGGGACAACAGGAACACCTTCTCTGACAATCGTCTCCGCGGTAACCACTGACTCGGGAACCTACCGCTGTAGTGCCACGAATAGTGTGGGGACAGGACAGAGTGAACAGACCTATCTCTACATCACAGGAGGTAAGCTATTCCCGACTTTCTATGGTAAAATAAAAGGTCTATTAATGGTCCATGGAAATCCATGGAAATTCAATTTTTCCAAAGTGGTATTCCATGGACTTTAAAATGGCTTAATAACATAGAGTTTTCTCCTTTGGCCTGCCATAGAGTAAAATATCATTATAAAAGTTATTTCAGAAACTGTTTTTAAACATTTAGTTGATCAACATTAAGCCCCTGACAATGTACATGGCAGTTTAGTAAAAAGATAACAATTTCTAGCTGTCCTCCATTAAGCCTATATGGGTAAGTTTCCTCTCAAAACCTGAAATTAAAGTGATTTTTTATAAGTGCCATTGATGATACAAGGATAAACCATTTGAGGAACATTGTAACCCTGAAGTTTCCCATTGAAATCACTGGATGAAAAGTGGTTCCCTGGGTTTTCTCTTACAAACTTACTATGAAATGTTTAAATGTAAATTATGCAATGCCTAATAAAGATTTGGTATTTTTCCTCAGATCTACCAACTGTGACGGTCAGCCAGAGTACTTACTCCTCCATCACTGGTCAGTCGGTCACCCTAAACTGCCAGGTGTCCGGAACACCAGCGGTTACCACGGTAGCATGGAAACGGACTATAAACGGAGTTACTTCCACCTTGACCATCGATGGATCAAACTACAATGGTGGTACAACAGGAAGCCCATCCCTGATCATCAGCAGTGTTGACAGTGGTGATACAGCCTCATATTTCTGTACCGCAACAAACGCAGTGGGGACCACGACTAGCAATGCGATCTTCTTAACTGTTACTGGCAGTAAGTCTGTTATTTCTCTTATGTCGGGGGGTGTATAAGTTTCCTCTGGGGATTCCTCTCAGGACTGTCAATGATAGTGACTTCATTCCTTCCAACTTAACACAATGATCAAGCACTATAATATTTAAGGCAATTTTGAGTTTCAGGGAGTTAAGGGCAAGGTCACTTAATGACTCTTTTTAAGCTGGAGCTGGTATAGGACATGTATTGCTTTAACAGTACTCAGTATGTTTGTTCTAAATGAATCTTTGTGCGAATTCAAAGACATTTTTAGGGATTTCAAAACTTTTTTTTAGCTTTAACAGATAAAATGACCAAAACCTTAACTGTTTCTTTTCCATAGATACCCCAGTCGTATCAGCCAATCAGGATTCATACTCGGCCATCACTGGCAACGCAGTCACACTTCACTGCACCGTGAATGCAGTACCAGCAGCCTCCACGGTTCGGTGGGAGCGAACCATCAATGGTGTTACATCCACTATCAACATTAATGGAGTTAGTTACGGGGGGTCCAGTGTGAGCTCACCATCTCTGGAGATCTACAGCGCAGCGACATCAGACACCGGCGTGTATATCTGTAAAGCGACAAACGCCGTAGGAACGGGTCAGAGTGTTTCTATCACGCTCAGTGTTACAGGAGGTAAGACCATCAACATCACAGTATTTTGGGAATGTTACATACTATTTGTATACTGTTATTAGCCTGATATTTTCAAGATGGTTAATATTCTGTTATCTTTACTTTCTGATAATGTTTCTGTTTAGAGAAGTTCTAGTTTTCCTTATTTCCAGAGGTAAATATATTCATGAAAAAAAAGAAGTAAATATATTCATGTAAAAAAAGAAGTAAATATATTCATGAAAAAAAAGAAGTAAATATATATATATTCATGAAAAAAAAGAAGTAAATATATTCATGAAAAAAAGAAGTAAATTTAATCATGAAAAAAAAGAAGTAAATATATTCATGAAAAAAAAGAAGTAAATATATTCATGAAAAAAAAGAAGTAAATATAATCATGAACAAAAAGAAGTAAATGTAATCATGAAAAATCTGCAAATCAATATCATTTATAAAATATTCTGACTGATAGTTAATTTTGAAACCAATAACAGGCACTGAAGAAATCTAAAAAATCTGTTTTGATCTTCAGAATTGTTAGGAATTACAGTATGTATCTAAAAATAATTTTTTTCTGAAATTTTTGTTTGACAGATATTCCAAGTGTGACAATAGCCCAGAGTTCGTACAGTGTAACCACTGGTACCACAGCTACATTGGCCTGTACTATAACCGGAATACCTGCTTCAACTTCTGTTACCTGGCAGAAGACACGAAACAGTGTGACGAGTACGGTTACTATAGATGGGGCTAAATACAATGGAGGCAGCATCACGACGCCGTCTCTTATTATCAGCAATGCTGACAGTAATGATGAGGGCAGCTATGTCTGTCAAGCTACCAACAGTGTTGGAACAGGATCAAGCTCCTCCACAACCCTGACTGTTACAGGCTGTAAGTACTAAGGTCAAGGTCACAGCCTGTAGATATTCATATCAAAAGTTGGACTGATTTTGTTTTCATAAATTAACGTTTATTTTTCAGTATTTTGCTTTGCTTTGATACTTGTATGCATTTTTAAAAAATAACGTTTTTAAAAAGTTTAAAAATTAAATGAAATTAAGATTATTTTCTTAAATTGAATCAACATAAAATTTTTAGGAATATGAATACTAGAACTGTTGCAAATTTTGAAAAGAATATCAAAGCAAGTTTGCTTTTAAAATTGAAAACAATTCAAGTTTTTCTCAATGAATTGAAATAATTTTGTCCACAGCTGTTCCGACTGTGTCTGTTGGACAAAGTCAGTACACTGTGACCAGGGGAAGTACTGTCACGCTCCAGTGCACAGTGTCCGCAACTCCAACAGCCACATCTGTTACCTGGAAACGTATCTCTAATGCTGCAACAACTGTGATCAGTGTTGATGGTACCAAGTACAGTGGATCTTCTGTGAGCACTCCATCCTTGACTATAAATAGCGCTGGAACTGTGGACGCTGCTGCCTATATCTGTACCGCTACCAATATTGTTGGTGTAGGGGAGAGCACTCAGACAGTACTTACTGTCTCTGGGGGTAAGTACATTATTCTTATGGCAAAAATAAATTTAAAAAAAAAAAGGAAAATTGTGAAATTTAAAATTTATGAAACATCATCAAATCAGTGGCTATTCTTTGTCACAAAAATTACAAAAAAATTAATTTGACAATTTAGGTTTATAAAACAACACCTGACAACAATTTTACCTTGGGCTATCAGGATAGATACAGCATATATCTACCAATAAATCAATAAATATATTCATTACTGCATTTACTCAATTATTAGTCTGTAGAATTTACGTATAAATGTCAGCAGATGCTGTACATGTTATTGTCAGCCCTTCCCTAAACTAATAGCGAAACCTACATGGGGCAGTTAACTGCCAGGTACTGGCTGTAGGCTGGTGGTTTTTCTCCGGGTACCCCGGCTTTCCTCCACCTCCAAACCTGGCACATCCTTAAATGACCCTGGCTGTTAATAGGACGTTAAACAAAATAAACCAAACCAACCTTAACTAATACAGTTGTGTTTGTTTGACAGATGTTCCGACTGTGACGGTTGGAGCCACCAGTTACTCTGTGGTAACAGGATCATCGATAACTCTGGACTGTACCGTCACAGCCACCCCCGCAGCTAGTGCCCTCTACTGGCAGAGAATCATCGGCGGCACCACGACAACAATGAACATTGACGAGGTTAATTACTTCGGTGGTTCAATCACGACACCAGCACTAACCATCCAGGTGTCGTCGTCCAGTGACCAAGGCTACTACATTTGTTCGGCCAGTAACAGCGTGGGCACTGGTCAGAGCGGCCAGACCTATCTGACCGTTACAGGAGGTATGTACTGGACTACCTTTAACGTAAAGTGTTTTTCTGACCCAGGTTCTACTTATCCTCTCCGTCATAGACTTAAATGTAAAAACTCCATGGCAACATGTGTATGGTTATCTAATGTCTTAAGCATGCTAAATATCTAGATTTATTTGTAGATACTTTTATTTGAAATATGTTTATGTATTATTATCTTATACCTTGGGAAATATGGTAATATATTTATATTTATTACATTTTTAGCAGTGAAATATCGAAAAGATTAGGTATTCATTCTATAAAAATGATATTTTTTCACTAGTGAAAAATATCACTTTTTCTGATTTGACCAATCAGAACACTGCTTACAAACGACAATGTTGAAAATCAAGATTTGTATATAGCTCCCCGTCATGTTATATGACGTCATAATGCAAGATAGAATACATAACGTCACGATTTGGCGTAAATTTGTGAGCCGTTGACAGGGACCGCAATGACTCTAGGAGATTTTGAGCTGCCTCGGTATATTTTGCTATAAAATGTAATAAACAGCATATCTAACAGTATTTTCTATTCATTTTACTTAAATCTTGTTATCTTCTGCTATTATTTTGATATTTTTCACTTGTGCGTATCAGAATATAAGCCGTTTTCGTGAAATATATTTAGTATTACTTAAGACATTGTTACATATCCGCTTAATAGTTTTCAATTTTTGTAGACTATATATGTTAAACGTTGTCAGTAGATCTGAATTTCTACAGAATATTGACTTATATATTGTGATATGTTTACTAACACACTAGACTATAATGTTTTCTCTAACCAAAATAAGCCCCTGCTCACAAATAAGCCCCTTTCTTCACTTTTGCCGAATCATCTTTTTTTTTAAATAGTAAGCCACAAATTGGCTCACAAATAAGCCCTTTCCAAACATCAGTACCAAACTTTTGCACTTGGGAAGAATAAATATGGTACTCTATATATATATGATATGGTAACTGTTATACTAGGGATCAAGGGGACTTTTTGGAGGATAATTACAGTAATTTTTTACAATAGGGAAGGAGGCTTATTTAATACTGTTAGATTTTATACTGGGTAAGAGGGCTTATTTGAGGATAAATACAGTTAACTTTTACATTAGGGGAGGTGGCTTATTTGAGGATAAATACAGTTAACTTTTACATTAGGGGAGGTGGCTTATTTAATACTGTTAGATTTTATGCTGGGTAAGAGGGCTTACTTGAGGATAAATACAGTTAACTTTTACATTAGGGGAGGTGGCTTATTTGAGGATAAATACAGTAAACTTTTACATAAGGGGAGGTGACTTATTTGAGGATAAATACAGTTAACTTTTACATTAGGGGAGAGGGCTTATTGAGGATAAATACAGTTAACTTTTACATTAGGGGAGGTGGCTTATTTGAGGATAAAAACAGTTAACTTTTACATTAGGGGAGGTGGCTTATTTAATACTGTTAGCTTTTATACTGGGTTAGAGGGCTTATTTGAGGATAAATACAGTTAACTTTTACATTAGGGGAGGTGGCTTATTTGAGGATAAATACAGTTAACTTTTACACTACTGCAACAAGACTTTATTTTCCTATTTCATTAATATTGCATGCATATCTAATATTATGTATTCATTCCACTGCTTTATTCCTTATGATGATCTCTTTAATTATTCAATTATTGATTAATTCAGTATCAACTTTCCTTTTTACTTCAATGTTTATTTGTTAGGTCACCTGAGAGGAAACCTCAAGGGATCTATTGTAATTGTCTTTTGTCCTCCGTCGTGCATCATAAATTATTTTTTGCTTCTTCTCAATAACCAAGAGGCCTTGAGACAAGATATTGAGCCAGTAGCATGCTGGAGTGAAGGCCTACCAAAATTAATATGTTCATAGGAATTACCTTGACTTATTTCTCAAGGTCATTCTGGGGTTAAATGTCTTAAGATCTATAAACAACTTCTTCTCAATAACCAAAAGGCCCAGGGTCTTGATATTGGGCCAGTAGCATGCTGGGATAAAAGGCTACAAAATTGTTCTAATCAATGATCTTGACCTACTTTCAAGGTCACATGGGTCAAACATTAACAAAGAGGCCCATTGTCATGATATTGGGCTAGCTAGTAGCATACTTGGATGACAGCCTACCAAGTTTGTTCAAATAAATGGCTTGACCTACTTTCAAGATCACAGGGGTCAAATATCTTAAAATCTTTAAATGATTTCATCTCAGTAGCAAGAGGCCCAAGGTCATGATATTGGGCCAGTAGCATGCAAGGATGTTTGTTCAAATGATTGACCTTGACCTGCTTTCAAGGTCACAATGTTGAGTCATATTTTAAGTTTGTTTAAAAGCAAAGCATCTTTTATCAATGTATCAGAACTTGATCAGGTGACTGTTAAGGCCCCTGGGCCTCTTGTTTATTTATTACTACTCCTTTGTACTAATATATCAAAAATCATACTAACTTAACTGTAGAAAAGGCTTTTCATTGTCATCAGGTATTCCAAGTGTCAACATAACAATGGCTTCCTACAAAGTCATTGTAACAAACTCTATCACAATTCCCTGTACCATCTCGGCAAATCCGAGTCTGACGTCAGTAAAATGGCAGCGAATATATAACAGAGTTACCACGACGATAATACCTGATGGTGTCCATTATACTGGTGGCAGCTTGTCTAACCCTTCATTAACCATTATTAACACTCAATCTACTGACCAAGCGGCATACAAATGTCGTGCCACTAATGCCGCCGGCACTGGGGAGGACCAGACCTATGTCACGGTCACAGGAAGTAAGTGTTGTACCACAGGAAGTTCAATTTGGCATTCTGGGTAATTTTTGTGGTAGTGTTATTTTCATCTTTTTTACGGTAGACTCAATAACAAATTTTACAGTTAAGACTCAATAACAAATTTTACAGTTAGTCAAAGTTTGGGAGGAAAAAGAAGTTTCTGAAAATTTCATGAATCTGACATTATCATAAAACTGAAATGTATTGACATATTTTGGCATAACTTAAGAATTTTCAAGTTAATGATCATATGATAACTCAAACCTGTTTACGTGTACAACTTGATGGGAGATATCTATACCTTTCACTATTTCTATTTAGTATTTTCTCTACTAACTATACTAATTCATTAACTCATAAAAATGTCATAATATTTCAATGTAATTATTAGTTGAAAAATGGTATCATTGTTGTATGTAGTACAAATATACTTATCAACAACTAGCAATAGTTTATATGCATGATAATAAATATATATTTGTTACTATAGAAATGCATATTCATTGAAATATATTTATATATGTTTTTTGTAGCTTTTAAACTTATATTTATAGCATGCATTTTACATTTTTTTGTCTTTTTCAGTTCCATTTCAGGAAATTATTTTATCAAAATTTGCTGAAAAAATAAAGAAATACAACATCTGTCTTATATTTTTTTCTTTTTGTATGAGGAATATTAGTCATATTTTCATAATGAAGATATTATGTGGGGGAAAACAAAGTCATGATATTCTTGTTTGTGAATAAAACTGATTTAACACAAGGTTATTTGCCAGGATTTAAATGAATGCATTTTTTGTTGGTGATTATATATATACTCTACCCATACAGTTACATTGGAATTTCATACATTTACATGGATTTTGTTTTGATGAACACACATTTGTTTACAAAACAATTTTTAAAGGCCTTTTAAAGTGGCACAGTTTATAAGATCTCCTCCGGTGCAATATTTGATTGACTAGTCTAGCAGAGGTATCAACTGTCTTTGTAGATATTTGATTGACTAGCCTGGGAGTGGTATCGACTGTGTTTCTATATTTATAGTTTCCTTTTTCCCATTGACTAGGTATTCCTGCAGTGTCTATACCTCAGACTTCATACAGTGTTGTCACTGGTAGCAGTATTACCATCCCCTGTACAGTGTCATCATCACCGTCGGCAACAAGCATCATATGGCAACGCATTGTTAACGGTGCAACGACCACATTGACCATTGATGGGACTAAACTGTCCGGAGGGTCACTCAGTGTGCCATCCTTGACCATTAGTAACTCAGCAAACAGTGACCAGGCTTATTATGTCTGTAAAGCAACAAACTCTGTTGGGACTGGACAGAGCTTACAGAGCTACCTCACCGTGACAGGCAGTAAGTATAAGGTTATATAGGGAGAGGGGAGACAACTCTGTAGGAAAGGGAGAGGGGAGACAACTCTGTAGGAAAGGGAGAGGGGAGACAACTCTGGTGGAATGGGATAGGGGAGACAACTCTGTAGGGAAGGGAGAGGGGAGGTTACTCTGTAGGGATGGGAGGGGGAGGTAACTCTGTAGGAAAGGGATTGGAGAGGTTATACTATAGAGACCGGAGAGGGGAGACAACTCTGTAGGAATGGGATTGGGGAGATTATACTATAGAGACCGGAGAGGGGAGACAACTCTGTAGGAATGGGATTGGGGAGGTTATATTATAGAGACCAGAGAGGGGAGACAACTCTGTAGGAATGGGATTGGGGAGGTTATACTATAGAGACCGGAGAGGGGAGACAACTCTGTAGGAATGAGATTGAGGAGGTTATACTATAGAGACCAGAGAGGGCAGGAAATGCTATAGGAATGGGAGAGGGGTGGTTATTCTATAAGGGATAAGGTGACGTTATGCTATAGAGACCGTAGAGGGCAGGTAACTGTAGGAATGGATGAAGGCAGGTTACTCTGCTGGGGTAGTAGAGGGAAGATTAATCCGTAGCGACTAGATGTATACCACATAAGTATAAAAATGTATACAAATGTACTCTAGTTTGATTGGCAGATAACTTAACTTCATCATTACTGTTCACCAGGTGTACCAGTAGTGACCATTAGTCAGTCACAATACAGTGTAGTCCAGGGTGCCACAAAGATCATCGACTGCTCCATATCCTCTTCTCCGACGGCCACCTCCATCTCCTGGGAACGAATCAATGGAGGAGTGACCACCACACTGACCATTGATGGTACCAAGTTTTCTGGTGGTCAGTTGGGTACGCCAGCCTTGACCATCATCAGTGCGGCCAACAGTGACCAAGGGTACTATGTGTGTACAGCCATGAACAGTGTCGGTATTGGTAGGAGCTCCCAGGCCTACCTCACTGTCTCCGGCAGTAAGTCTTATCTTTACTTGTCAGTAATAAAAACCTGTCTAATAATACAGATGTATCACATGATGACGTCTCTAAAGACCACATTCCTAATTGGTTAATCATGAGGTATTGTAGATCTATGAAGATGAGATGGAACTGTGGGTCATTATTGAACTAGACAGTTCACTGCATATATTTATATTTCCATCATATGTGGCTGTTTTATATAGAAAGGGAAAGCTCAGTTGGAGCACCGGCCACATATCCTCAGGTGAAGATCTGAGGTGTGAGGTTCGACGCTCCCTACCCTGAGGTCGGTTTGTGTTTCATTGGAAGCTGAAAATCTGGCCAGTCTTGGTTGTGTCCTTGTGCAAGACAGTTTACCCTAATTGTTCTGGGTGGCATGTGACAGGCATCCTGTATGTTGTTCAATTAGGTAGTCATCAACTACTACAAGGTGACCCTGCCTCAAAATGACCCTGACTGTTCACTGGGCTAGAAACCAATCAAACAAACAAACATTAAGTATATATGGAATCTAATAGGATTATAACAGGTAAATAAGGTATTCACTTCTGTTGTACGTTGAAACAGCCATTTTTACAATTAACTGTCATCCTATTTCATTGGCTTCAGATTAACGGGCAATGGTAAATGGCATTTATAGGTCTTTAAAACACAATGCCTTACGTAAGTTGGTAATGTGCTTCTTAATATCCCATTTCTTTCCTGTTCGTTTATATTATGGCGTATTTTGTATTAAACGTCAATATTACAGTAGAAGGAACACAATAATCTGACATCCTTTAATACTATCCACTTAATTGTTACAGGTGCACCTACTGTGAATGTAGGATCTTCAACGTACACTGTCATCATTGGAAACACAATCACGCTTACGTGCTCCTATACATCTAGTCCGACAGCAACTGCTCTGAGATGGCAGAAAATTGTTAACGGTGTCGCCTCAACAATCACGATTGATGGAACTAAATATGGAGGTGGTACTCTCAGCTCCTCAAACCTGACCATTGCTACTGCGGCCTCGAGTGACCAGGCGTATTACAAGTGTGTTGTGACGAACAGCGTCGGCGAGGGTAGCAGCAGTCAGACCTATCTCTACGTCACAGGAAGTTAGTATTGTGTACTCCCTCCACAGGAAGTTAGTATTGTGTACTCCCTCCACAGGAAGTTAGTATTGTGTACTCTCTCCATAGGAAGTTAGTATTGTGTACTCCCTCCACAGGAAGTTAGTATTGTGTACTCAGTCTCCACAGGAAGTTAGTATTGTGTACTCCCTCCACAGGAAGTTAGTATTGTGTACTCCCTCCACAGGAAGTTAGTATTGTGTACTCCCTCCACAGGAAGTTAGTATTGTGTACTCCCTCCACAGGAAGTTAGTATTGTGTACTCCCTCCACAGGAAGTTAGTATTGTGTACTCCCTCCACAGGAAGTTAGTATTGTGTACTCCCTCCACAGGAAGTTAGTATTGTGTACTCCCTCCACAGGAAGTTAGTATTGTGTACTCCCTCCACAGGAAGTTAGTATTGTGTACTCCCTCCACAGGAAGTTAGTATTGTGTACTCCCTCCACAGGAAGTTAGTATTGTGTACTCTCTCCATCTGTGTGGACCCCAGACCGATACTGTATTACCAGCCCACTCATGTCTATAAAGAGTTTCAATGTAATTTATCAAACCAATTTATTATTTTGATATGTCAGGAGCCCTTAGGTAAATGACAAATTGAAACGTTTGATAGTTCCATATTGCACTGCCAAGATCAAGTGTGAGGTTAACACACACATATTATACAAAGAAAACAAGATCCAACGTCCAGTATAGGTAGTTCTGTACGTATAGTCATCTCCATAGGATGAATTCCAAATAGAGTACACGAGGCCAGTACATAAAACTTATAAACAATAATCACAGAATCCATCGTTCGGTAGATCTTCTACAGGTTGAGGACGACATACCAAGTATGCCGAAACATACAAACAATTAAACCTGTTGAAGATGTCCCTATGGATGTTGTCTGGTCTTCTGTGCTTATTGTTCATACATGTGAGAAATACAAAATGTAAATAACTCTCAAGGTCATTTCACTTTAAGACAGACTTTGATTTCAACTGAAACAATAAGAGCGTTAAGTTTTCCCCTAACAAAACAATTGTTTGATACCATCAGGACATGATTCATTGAAGTCATGATAACATTACAATTTTGTCTTAGTATATGATATTTATGACATGGCTGTATAACATTATAAAACATGCAATATTTGTATAAATTCTATTTCCTCCTCCTGCAGTATGTCCACCCTCAGATCTTGGATCAAAGTAAAATTGTTACCATATCCAACCTAATATACACATCTGTTCCTATAATTAAACACAACCCCACCTTTTTTCAGGAAAAGATGATAGGTGTGCTAATTGAAAGATATAAAAAAGTTCCCTACGTGACTGATTTGCAAATATAATCTTCAGTCTTTTAACCGAAGACTTTATTTTATTTTTGCTACATAGAGGTACATGTATATAAATAGAAATTTATCTTTTCATGATTTTATGAAGCACACCCTTTTTTGTGGCTTTGTAAGCATATTATTAGGTTGAATATAGGTAGTACCTGTATATACATTTGTAAATTGTTTGAATATTAAGTAATGATTTGATTTTCATTCCTAGTGTTAATTTTTTTTTCCAGATATTCCATCAGTGACAGTAAGTCAGACCTCCTACAGTATCGGCTTTGGAAGTTCTGTAACTCTGAACTGTGCTGTCGGATCTACCCCGGCAGCTAACACCGTCTACTGGGAGCACACGGACTCCAATGGTGTCACTTCAACCATGACAATCGGCTCGGGTTATCAAGGAAGCACAGTAAGCTCTCCATCGTTGGTTATTTCCTCGGCAGTGCTCGCCGACCAGGGCTCGTACTACTGTAAGGCAACCAATAATGTCGGGACGGGAACCAGCAGTCAGGTTTATCTCTACGTGACTGGAGGTAAGTACGGTCAACACAATAACATCAAATACATAGTTTGTAAAGTGTAGTCATTATCAGATGTTTTGTAAGAGATTTTGTGTGGAAAGGTTGATTTTCATATACTATGTAAAAGGAAAAAAATAGGAATCAGGGAAGATTTGGGTAGAATATATATCTTTTTTATTACTACTTGTACGAATGAAGAAAAATCTGTACCACATGCTTTCAGTACCTTTCTTTGATTTTTTTTGTTTTATGTTTTGTATTGCGTGTTGTTTATTTTTGAGAAATTGCATTGACATTTTTCCATGCATCCAACTGTCCCTTTCTGTTTTGCTTCTATAATTCCCAAAATGACTTGAGTTCCAATAGGCCAATGACTTGAGCTCCAGTAGGCCAATTAAAATGACTTGAGCTCCAGTAGGCCAATGACTTGAGCTCCAGTAGGCCAATGACTTGAGCTCCAGGGGGCCTATGACCTGAGTTCCAGTAGGCCAATGACCTGAGCTCCAGTAGGCCAATGACCTGAGCTCCAGTAGGCCAATGACCTGAGCTCCAGTAGGCCAATGACCTGAGCTCCAGTATGGTTATTTAGTATTACCTGAGCTCCAGTAGGCCTATGACTTGAGCTCCAGTAGGCCAATGACCTGAGCTCCAGTAGGCCAATCACTCTCAATCTTCATACACCCTTTTCCCCGCCAAATCAGCTTGCATGAGGTCGCTTTTGAGGTCAAAAGATTAAAAGTCAAATTATTATCTTAAATATGCTTGAGCTCCACAGACTGCTAACTGTTTGTCTCCATACACATTACTTTCTTACTGAAAATGTAATTCTTGCTTACAGGATTGCTTTTAGTTCAAAAGGTCAAAGGTCGAAATCATTCACTATACATAGAAATTTAGTTCTATGCAATAATGGGTACCAAATCGTCATTACCTGCTTCCTTATATAGTATTGAAATTGATTTACTTGGATATACGTTTTCTGACCTTCAGGTCAAAAGACAAGGTCACAAATTATTACTGTAAATTGTAATCATCGTTGGCTGACAACAGTCCTTTAAATTTGTATTGAAATATATATACTGTGGACAAAACTGGTAGACATTCTACGAAATAAGTTATGAGAACCTGCCTTCTGCCTGTTCAGTATTGTGATTGGTTCTCCAGCTCTGAGATTATCCTAATGCATCAATCACCTACATACCTTTGGGTATCCAAGGGAAAGACAAAGGACTTTAGTTTATCTTCCACACTATAGCTACAATTGAATTGGCTTAATCTACCTGCTCTGGCGATGTTCTGATGCAATGTGCAGATACCACAAAAATTATCTGAACCATCCATCCGATTCAACATTCATCAGAATAAAATTATTTCAAGTGTTTTGACTTTTCGTTTATGTTTGTTTGTGAAGTCGGTTTCGTATCATTTGATGTTTTTATTTTCTCACAGGCCCTACAAGTAAATTATGGTTTCATTTATTTTTTTTTTACAATAAAGATAGTTTTGTAGTGAAATTAAAATTGAACTATGTATATTTCTATTCATACAAATTCAGTAGAGTGAGGATTGTGGCATGTTTATTTTTATGAAATAAAATCAAGTTCCATTTATATATATATATTTATGCATTCATTTAAAGTAATATTCATGCATGAAAACTTTATTTTTTTATATTTTTGTAATTTTGTTTTACTTTATCTTTATTATTACAAACATATTGTCATGATTTGTTTAATGACCCATCTTTATACAGTCAGATAAAATTCAAAACCTGTCTTTTAGTCCTATCCCAAAGTAAATACCCTCAATATTCTGACACAGAAATAGGTCAGATTAGGCAGGATATTTGAATTATTAGACTTCAGATTAGGCAGAATATTTAATTTTCAGATTAGGCAGAATATTTTAATTTTCAGACTTCAGATTAAGCAGAATATTATAATTATTCAGACTTCAGATTAGGCAGAATATTGAATTTATAAAAATGTGAAATTAAAAGTGAAGTAATTGATGCCAGAATTCATATTAGACAGGATGTCAGATATCCTAGGTGTCCATTTAGACAAGATGTCGGAATTTCTGGGGTGGTTCTGAATGATTCTTACTTCATTCACAAGAAGTAGGAATACTTATCAGTTTCATAAGAAATGATATAGCACCCGAATGTTAAATTATGTAGATGTCAGATTAGAAAGAATGTCAGAATATTTGGGGTTTCAGAATTAGCAGGTTGTGGGATATATTCAGGTCTCATTGCAATTCAAGGTTTTCATTCATTTGAATTAAGGCTACATTATTTTGAATGAATTGGAATGTCAGAGTATTTAGGGATCAGATTATACAGATCTTCAATAGAGTCACATTATATTGATTGTATATGTTTTTTTAAATAACTTTTAGTAAAAATAAGTTAATTATACATTTATTTATTCATTTTTATTTCAATACAGCATGCCTGCATGACTACTGGTAAATTTCTGGATGAATATGAATTACTATGTGTTTCATTATGTTTAAAAAAAAAATTATCTGTTCTTATTTGTCACATTTTAATGATGCTTAATAGAATTTTATTTTTTTTTTTCTGGATATCCTTTTTTTTCATAATGCATATGAGCTGAATGTATCAACATCCAAGCATCAAAATTCAAATATATATTCTTGAATGTAATTAAAAACTTGAAAATGTAAAAAATATATAATATCATTTTTTAATAAAAAGTTTTATCTCTGAAATTATTATAATGTATTTAAAAAATTAATTTTTATTTTACAGCTTATTTTGCCTTTTATATTTTGCTCTTAAACACTATCCTTGGGCTCATATTTTGAGTGATTTGAATGATAGGTATTGTTAACACTGTTTACAGTGTAAATTTTTTTCTGGTTACTGGGCCTTATTTTTTCAATGTTCCTAATTAAGATTTCTTCCCCTTAAATTCTGTAATGCTTTCCCCTGAAAAAACTCAAGTAAAGTAATTTTTTCAAGTTAAGGAAGCATGAAACCAGGGCCTGGTATCCCTGGGTTGTATGAAATATGACAAAATTCTCTCGCTCAGACATATTATTTCTTTTATAACGGCAGCCCAAGGATAGCTGAGGTGTTACGGGTTAATTAACCTAGATTTGCTTATAGCTTATTGTTTGACTGCTATACCAATTACTCTGAGCCGCTTTATTTATTTACAGCATAAGCACAAGCACTGATTCTTCAACAAAAATCATTTAGAGATTCATATTTCTCAGAAACAATATTTTGTCAATTTTTCAACCAACAACCTTTTATCTAAGAAATGTTTTCAATTAATTTTTTTTTTCAAACACAATCTATTAAAAAATACAATTTTTACATTTTTTAAACAAAAAGTGGATACATATAAATCGTAATTGTTATATCTGTGTAAAATATATATTTCAAAAGGAAGCAATTATGATATTGTTCTGAGAAAAATGATATTCTAAGAATTTTTTTTGAGGAATTCAGTTCCTGCATGGCTGCTTTGCATAGGAGGCCAAAGGTCACTTATGGCTTTAATGCTTAAGCTTGAACATTAATTTAATGTTTCTAGATAATTTTGTTTTTTGCCTATACATTTATTAACTTAAGATAATCACTGTGTTTGATGTCAGACACCACAACGTTACAATTTACACCACTAGCTTATATTATGTTACTTATATATTATTATTCATTATTGATGATATATTGATGTAATTTTGTCAGTAATAACGTTCACAGAAACCGTATAATCTACCAGAACATTGTAATGCAAACATTTAATTTGCTGCAAATAATTATTTTTACATTCATTCTGTAATTTTTTTTTTTCTCTCTCTTTTTCGTGAATGTGGATTTCTTTTCACATTCTGAAAATTTCAATTTTTTGTAACTTTTATTGATAATTATATTCATGTCAATTCGGTAGATTTAAAAACTTTGATAACTCATTAATATATCTTTATGATACATTTATCAGGCATAAATTAGTTCTTCTAGACTTTATAAGTTTAAGAACACAGCAAGATCAATGGAAATTTTATCTTATACAGTGTATTTATATTAATATTACACAATCAATGTTAAGAAAAATATAATTATATTGGTAATGTCTATTTATGAGATTAATAAAAAAACAATTTTTGATAATTCAGATCTCAATTAATAGTAGGAAACATACATTTTACATGTTTGAGTTTAATATCATAACAGATAAATGATTTCACAGCTTATCTTTTGTGAAGTATGATTAAGTTTAATAATAATTTATAATAGAATCGCTGCCTTATTTAATATATTCTTCATTTTCTTTCCCCCAGATGTACCCAGTGTGACTATAGGGTCAGCTTCATACAGTGTGGCTCGTGGTGGTTCGACCACCCTGGGTTGTACCATTAGTGCATCTCCATCTGTGACCTCTGTCTATTGGTCCAAGGTCACCAATGGGGCCAGTAGCACCATCTCCACAACTGGTAACACACGGTTTAGTGGAGGGACAGTTTCCAGTCCATCTTTAGTCATCAGTAGCTTGGCAACAGATGACACGGGAACCTACCGTTGTAACGCCGTCAACAGTATCGGAACTGGTCAGAGTAGTCTCACCAGCCTCACTGTCACATGTAAGATTCTCGCCAAAACTAGGTCAAACAAAATAACTAGGTCAAACCAAATAACTAGGTCAAACTAAATAACTAGGTCAAACGAATTAACTAGGTCAAACTGAATATATATCACATGTAAGATTTTCACCAAACGAATTAACTAGGTCAAATTAAATATATATCACATGTAAGATTTTCACCAAACTAAATAACTAGGTCAAACGAATTAACTAGGTCAAACTAAATAACTAGGTCAAACTAAATATATATCACAACTAAACAAATATTACAGACTAAACTGAATCTATCACGCCTATCCAAATCTAACAAGCCAAACCAAGTCTTACTAGCCAAACCAAGTCTTACTAGCCAAACCAAACATTATACTGGATTACCAAATATATTACACCAAATATATTACAAGCCAAACCAAATATTACAGGCCAAACCAAATACACTAACTATTATATCTGGCCAAACAAAATATATCATCCACAAACCCAATAAGTTGCAATTTATCGCCTACAAACCCAATATATATCTGAAGATATTGCCTTCAAATCAAATATATCAGAAATAAATCAAATTTATCTGGCCAAACAATCCTGTTATGACAGCTCTACCAAATAGTTTAATGATAAATGCAGGCCCATATATGACCTTTAGTAGCTATAGTCCCTTCAGAGTTCAGAGAAGTTTAGGAAATATTCTTAAATAATGTTTATCACTGGAACACTGTATTATTAATTTGACAATACCTACAGATGCTCCCGAGAACACAGTTGTCTCCCCTGCCTCAATGACGAGGAATGAAGGGCAATCCATCTCGGCTACATGCACATCAGATGGAACACCAAACCCCACATTCAGCTGGGTCAAGGTCAGCACAAACCAAGCCTTTGGCAGTACTGCAACCCTGTCTATCTCCAACATCGACAGAGGCCATGATGGTGTCTACAGATGTACAGCTTCTAATAGCCGGGGCTCGCAAACAGGAACATTGACCGTCACTGTCCTATGTAAGTATCTAATGGACAAACACAATGTAACTTAATGCTAAGGTATTTTGACAATTTTAATTCAGGAGTAAACCTAGCCCTGGTATAAGCCCATCCATATATATATCAGCCAACTATCACTGCGCCATTGAAACGTTCTTTTTTAAGAACGCTGATGTGGCGCAGTGGTATAAGCTGCGGGTATTTCTGGTTAGGTGATTGGGTGCCGTAGATCGTGAGTTTGAGGCCCGGTCAGGGCACGAGTCACAAAGTTGTCTTCCTTCGTCAGTTGTGTTACTATGTTATTTATCAAATATTTAACACAATGTATCATATGCACTTTGTGTTGGTGATCCGAAGATATAGATTTGAATTTTCTGTCGTAGTTGTACTCGATGAATATCAGTTCTGTAAACTTCTATAAACCTGCCTCTCTTAGCAGGTATATTTATATAATATTTTGAAATACATGTACTTCATGTCGTAAAATATCAATATTCTTCAATGAGGGTTAAAACTAATCACAATTAATAAATGTTTTGGACTGTGTTGGACTGGACACTGGACAAGTTTGTAGAATGGGTCAGTTTATCAATGTTGAAGCCTGAAGTAAAAAATGTTCAAGGGAAGTAACTCCAATTGGCCAATGTCTCTTTATCTCTTGTTTTGCTGAACAGATCTTCCTGTGAGTACAGTTACCAGTGCTCAGTCATCGGTTGTGCTGAGTTCCGGTCAGTCTCAGACCCTGCAGTGTAATACTGTGTCCAATCCGTCTGTGACGGCGTATTCCTGGACAAAGGATGGTGTGTCCCTCACCAGTGCTACCAGTCAGAGCTACACCGTGACGATCAGCGCCTCCGACGACTATGGAACATACGCGTGTTATGCTACCAACTCTATCGGACAGTCTGCCGCCATTCCATTCACAGTCTCATCTGGAAGTTCAGCAACTGGAAGTGAGAATCAAATTTGGTTTAACATCAGAATATATACTGGAAACATTGCTATTTTCAAGAAAGATTTTTTTTTTTTTTCGTTTTTATAGGATAGAGTAAAATAAAGGGATTTCTTGTCGGTAAAATTGTTGAGAAAAACCAAGTATGTTTTGTTTCAAACTTTGGAGAAAAAAAAAATGAACCCTGTTGAAAATGAAATCTATTTGACATTATCAATTGTTTATGCAAGTACATGTATGTTTTTGTTTTAAACTTTGAAGATAATCTAAAAGAAATTGAATCCTTATTCAGGTGAAAAAAGCAAACTATTTAACATTATGAATTGTGTAAGTGCAAGCGTGTTTTTTTAAACTTTGGAGAAAATCTAAAAAAAAACAAAAAAAAAACAACTTGAACCCCTATTTAAAACGGAAACTATATGAAATTATGAGTTGTATAAGCAGTAAATGGATCTAATATAGGTTTCTGATATTTGGACTTGAATGATATGAATATGTTTAGCTTAATTTCATAAAATCATATTGGAAAGTGATGAAGAGTTTAAGATTCTGTTTGTCATACACTCAACCTGTTTGTGTGGATAAGTTGACTACTAGATGACACTCATCATTAATCTCTAATAAAGTGCTGTGATATATTACAAATAATTACTCAACACAAATAATAGATCTATGTCCACCTGTTTCCTGATGTACAATGTAACTTCCCATACCAGTAGTAAACACTTTTTTTTTATTTAACTTTCCTCAGATTCAATCTGGTATAAATTAATATACCTACCCAAAATCCATAGCTGAGCTACATATTTCATGAGAATGATTTAAAAACAAATACAAAAAAAAGAAAGAAAATTACCTGTAGATAAATAAGGTCAAACATTCCTGACACAGGAAAGTGTGGTATCATTCTGAGGTTGATCCATTAGGTAGAAATCAGAACTTAAAAGTTGTTGAGGTTCCTAAACCTTTTGTGTTTAAAAAAGATACATGAGTTATTTCAATAATTAAAAAAAAAAAAATCAAACATTTTAAAAATTAAATAGAATCATTGAAGTAATATCCAATATGTAACTGTTCCAGTTTTTATCATAATTAATCGCCATGACAACACTAATTGACTATAACATTAACCTTTACAGCTACACCTGCCACGGGGGCGTCTACTGCGGACACTGGACTAACGTCTGGAACAATCGCCGCCATTATCCTCGCTATTCTCTTTATCATCCTTGTCATTCTTCTCGTCGTCTGCTGTTGCTGTATGAAAGGTTGGAAAAGTCTCCAATTATTGTCCATAAAGTCGAAATGTTATTTCTCTTTAGGATGTAGATATAACACATACACTAAAGGAGTTTATCCCCATTACATACAACGTACCTGGTAAAATAATTTCTGTACCTTAAATTACATGAGTTATTCCCCTTGTTACATGCCTAAAGGAGTGGGAACAATGGAGAAATTATCCTTCTATGATATATAACAGATTGTCGTTAGATGCCCAATAAAGTAGATTAAACATGTTTGTATTTCATTTTCATGAAAAATGAACAGAATTTTGTACAAAATAAAAACAAAGCCAATTCAAACTTTAATGTGTCCGGTATTAAGATATTGATATTATAATCTAAATGAGACAATTCTAATTGTCTGAAAGAAAGTAGCTGTATCATATATGTTTTTTCTTTTTTTTTAAAGTTCAATTATTTGATACTATATGAAAGGCTTACTTGGCATATAGAATTAATTATATTTAATGATTACTGGTAAATAGCCACGATTGTATGATTCTCTTCATCACACCACTTGTATTTCTGAGAATATAAGTGAATACTTTCAAACTTCTATATAAGACTCTGACAGTTGTTTCATTCTGCACAGACGATTCTGTGATGTCATATATTTATTTTGATGTTGTGGGCTATATATGATGACACATTAGTGTGTAATGTTACATGTCTTATGATATTATGACATTAGAAGCCATATTACGGAAGCTTACTAAGAACAAACTAGTTATGTGATATATATGATAATAATTTTTACACATTTCCTCAAAACTTCAGGTGTGTGTGGTCAGAAGCAGCAAAAGAAGAAGATTCAGCCGACCGAGATCAAGGAGGAACCAAAGGAGATTATCCGAACCATTGAGATTCCACGTTATGTAGAGAAACCAGTCGTCTATAGGGAACCAGTGTACAGGGAAAGCTATCGGGAATCCTATAGGGAGCCCTCAGCTGTGTCTCGTCAAGACGTGGTCATGTAAGTCATCTGTAGGCAATGATATTTCTAATAGAAATATACGTAGGGAAAGCTATCGGGAATCCTATAGGGAGTCCTCAGCTGTGTCTCGACAGGACGTGGTCATGTAAGTCATCTGTAGGCAATGATATTTCTAATAGAAATATATGTAGGGAAAGCTATAGAGAATCCTAGAGGGAGTAATTAGCTGTGTCTCGTCAGGATGTGGTCATGTAAGTCATCTGTAGGCAATGATATTCTAATAGAAATATATGTAGGGAAAGCTATAGAGAATCCTAGAGGGAGTAATTAGCTGTGTCTCGTCAGGATGTGGTCATGTAAGTCATCTGTAGGCAATGATATTCTAATAGAAATATACGTAGGGAAAGCTATAGAGAGTCCTAGAGGGAGTAATTAGCTGTGTCTCATCAGGACGTGGTCATGTAAGTCACCTGTAGGCAATGATATTCTAATAGAAATATATGTAGGGAAAGCTATAGAGAATCCTAGAGGGAGTAATTAGCTGTGTCTCCCCAGGACGTCGTCATGTAAGTCATCTGTAGGCAATGATATTCTAATAGAAATATATGTAGGGAAAGCTATAGAGAGTCCTAGAGGGAGTAATTAGCTGTGTCTCATCAGGATGTGGTCATGTAAGTCACCTGTAGGCAATGATATTCTAATAGAAATATATGTAGGGAAAGCTATAGAGAATCCTAGAGGGAGTAATTAGCTGTGTCTCGTCAGGATGTGGTCATGTAAGTCATCTCTAAGGCAATGATATTATAATAGAAATATATGCGTAGGGAAAGCTATAGAGAATCCTAGAGGGAGTAATTAGCTGTGTCTCGTCAGGATGTGGTCATGTAAGTCATCTCTAAGGCAATGATATTCTAATAGAAATATATGTAGGGAAAGCTATAGAGAGTCCTAGAGGGAGTAATTAGCTGTGTCTCGTCAGGATGTGGTCATGTAAGTCATCTCTAAGGCAATGATATTCTAATAGAAATATATGTAGGGAAAGCTATAGAGAATCCTAGAGGGAGTAATTAGCTGTGTCTCGTCAGGATGTGGTCATGTAAGTCATCTCTAAGGCAATGATATTCTAATAGAAATATATGTAGGGAAAGCTATAGAGAATCCTAGAGGGAGTAACTAGCTGTGTCTCGTCAGGATGTGGTCATGTAAGTCATCTGTAGGCAATGATATTCTAATAGAAATATACGTAGGTAAAGCTATAGAGAATCCTAGAGGGAGTAATTAGCTGTGTCTCGTCAGGACGTGGTCATGTAAGTCATCTGTAGGCTGTAATAGATGTACATATACATGGGGGAATGGGCTTATTCAAGGATGAATATGGTACTAAACTCTTACATTATTGGAGGGGGCTTATTTGAGGATAAATATGATACTAAACTGTCACACTAGGGAATGGGTTATCTGATGATAAATACGGTACTAAACTTTTTTACACTAAGGGAAAGGGTTTAGTTGAGGATAATATTGGTACTTAACATTTTCACTAGGGGAAGGGACTTGTTTGAGGATAAATATGGAATTAAACTTTAATATTAGGGGAGGGGGTTATTTGAGGACAGATATGGTATTAAACTTTTACACTAGGGAAGGGAATTGTTTAAGGATAAATACGACACAAAACTTAAACATTATGGGAGGGGGTTGTTTGATGATAAAAACAGTACTGAAATTTTACACTATGGGAAGGGGCTTATTCGAGGATAAACATGGTATACTGCATATCAGAATATCTCTCCTTTAAGGTATTTATCATTCAACATTTTCATAAATATTCATGGAAAAAATCATTGAATTTTAAATTTTAAATTTGTGTTTCTTTCTTTACAGTGCTGAGGAGAATTTCGACATTCTGAAGTATCAGACCATTCCCCCGTCTGGAACCTCACTAGATGGAGAGTATGTGTTATACATAATGTGATATAATAACAAAAAAGAAAATTGGTTGTGATTTTTCTAAGGTGTAAATTAAAATTGAAAAACAAAATCATCTGTAATTTTCTTAATTCAAAATTCAAATACAGCAATATTGAAATGTATAATATGTAATCTTTGATGCATTGAAAAAAAAATTAAATTAAATTAAAAAACAGCAATATTGAAATGTATGATAAATATGTAATTTTACATGCATTTAAAAAAAAAAAATTAAATTAGGATGATTCTTAAAAATGTAATAGAAGAAGACATTTATTGTCCACAGGGACATTGTTGTGTAGAGTGCAGTTAGTTATTACATGTTTTGATTTTTGGGATAAAATTTGAATGTTAATGATATTTTCTGTAACATGACCAGGTAAATAAAACTAATTACTCCTCACTAACATTATTCACCAATTTATTTGTACAGTTCGGTGGAGCACTACCACCGCCGTAGTCATCGCACGCCCCAAACTCATCTCCCAGCACTTGAGTATACTGTCGAAGCCACAACAACTGCCGACGACGAGGAACGTCGCCGCCGCAGGAGGACAAAGAAAAGGAGGAGGAGGCAACGTGAAGAGGGTGAGGGAGAAGAAAGGGAACATCGGAGTACATCTCGCCGACGACACAGGAGGAAACGCCGCGAGGAGGCCGAGGGAGAACCCATCATTACTAACGGGGATATGTACTACCGAAATTACTCCAACAACGCTGATAACAGCGAACAATATTACTACAACTAAAGACATCGGGACAATTATTGGGGAAGAAACAACTACGAGCTCTGTCACCTGAGTTACTACAACTAAAGATATCAGGACAACTATTTGGGAAGGATACAACTATGAGCTCTCACCAGAGTTACAACTAAAGTTGTCCGGACAACTAAGGGAAAAATACATCTACAAGCTCTACAATAAGAGAAAACAAATTAACTAAATATACAACAATGAAATGTGACACTAGAAAAAACATGGAGTTGTTTAATCAAAATCACTATAAGTACCATATTTTTCCTGTTATAAGCCCAGGGGGCCAACACAGAAACTAAGTAGAATTATTGCGAGACAATGGAACATGCATTCGATAGCATTTTTACTAACCTACAATAGACATTTCATAGAATAGACAACCCCAACCAAGATGGCAAGGGGACCGGTACCATCAGCCACCATCAAAGGAAGACTCCATATTGGTTGTCGTTGGTCCTATGAGTGACATCACTACGCCACCTGGTGTCTACCACTCAGTAACTCAGACTGACGCCACCTGGTGTCTACCACTCAGTAACTCAGACTGATGATACACATTGAAAGCTGTTGATAAGTTAGAAAAGTTACGAGTAGTAGAGTCACTGTATTCCTTATGATGGGTGGGCTTATTAACCAGGCATGGGCTTATTACCAGGCATGGGCTTATTACCAGACATGTGCTTATTACCAGGCATGGGCTTATTACCAGGCATGGGCTTATTGACGGATAAATATGGTTCAACTAGGATCATGTCGGTACACCAACTACAGCTACACTATTGACACCTGTGAGTATTGTATCATTGTTTCACTAGGGGTATCAAAGCTTTAGCTATAGTGCCAACACTAACAAACAGTATCACATGTGGTGATAAGGTTATAACATACTACAACATGTATACAATTACATATTTTCATATAAAATCATTTTTGTTGGGATTTTTTGATTTTTTTTTTTTTTGTAGGTACTCTTTTTCGAAGAAATTCAAATTTATACAAATTACACAAATGTTAAGGTAAACATTCACTTCTGGGCAGGGACATATGAAGTATTTTATTTTATGTTCCTGCTTCTAGGTCATAGAATTAAGAATATCAACAACAAATTATCAAATGTTGGAAGATGGATACCAAAGCCAAATTGGAAAATATTTATTTATCATTTATATGGTTGTATAAGATAATAATTTGAGATTGTTTTTTAAGATCTACATATTTTTCTGTTTTAAACATTTACATGATATTTTTTATTACATTGTATTTTGTAAAAGACTTTCGTGACTGATGCAACAGGAAATAATTATACAACTAAGAGCATAATATTCATGAATATATTTCTTGATAGATATCTTGCTGTTTTGAATATTTATATACAATTTATTTTGTATTTTTAAACAAAATTGACTGATGCAATTAAAAATACTCTTTCAACTAAAGGCATAATATTCGGTATGTAAACTGCCAGTGTGAATCTATTATGTTTTGATTGGTCGATTTCAGTCATGTGTTCCTCAGACTGAACCTGTTACAATGTACATGGGGGTTTTATTAACAACTTATTGTGAAAGAAAAAAAAATGTTTTATGACATATGTACATATATTTATTTGTCTTTGTGTAGATGATGTGTTAGGAAATTTCTAGTCTTATATACATACTCCCTCATTAGTTGCTTTCTGCAATCGAGATTAGTTTACTTTGCTCAGTATATATCAAACTTTTTTTATACAAATCATTTACTTTTAAATCCTTTTCAGTTTTATGTGAACCTAATTGTCTTCAAATGTTGACTGAATTCCTTAAAATTATTTTATCCGTAGGGTTTTATCAAGTGACAGATGAACCGTTTTTTGCTAGTCTGTCAGACTGATATTGGCTGATAGCACGAAAGTTAAGGAACGAGACAGGGCATTTTAATGATTTTTGAAAGGTTTGATTTCTTTTTTTTAATGTTTTTGAAGTCAAAACCCCATTTACACTTTTAAACCTGAGAGTTCAGATAAGTTTACTCATCACTGGTACACAACGAACCTGTTAAAGTAACTGAGATATCTTAATTATTGATATTCAATTACAGGAATCTTTTTAAGATCTGATATGTCAGAGTTACTTCCCTTTGTTTCACTCTGTGCGATAAGTACAGGTAATACAATAATATGGAGTAGGAATTTTCAAAATCAACTAGTTGTGGATGTTTTATATGGATGTGTGATTATATTTCATATTTATGTTGTGTATATATGGTCATGTGATAAATATTTTGACCAATCAACTTGTTCCGTCCATCCTTATTATAATTTTCATTTAGTTAAAAAAAATCTTACATTTATATGTAGTTCTTGGTGATAGTATGTAAAAAGAATCAAATGAATTTTAACATTTAGCAATTTGTCTTACTGGGCTGAACTACTCCCGAACCCTGGCAGTCTGGGGAATAAATCATTACATATTGTTAAAGAAAAAAACACATTCCTGAAAAATTTATTGAAATGTACCTCTAAAACCAAGAAATATTTTTAAAGATTTTTTTTAAGATTTCAAAAATGTGCCTCGACTGTAATTTGCATGTTTGTAAATGGATATGTTTTAATGCATGATTATTTTCCGTCCCAACATAATTATTTTTATCAAAACCTTTTTGAATTAATTTTATTGTTTAACTCTGATTTAGACTGTTGTAGTTGTAACATACATCATTGTGTTGTAGAAAACATTTATTTTTGTTCTTGATGTCAATTTATAATTATACGTTGTAGTCCCAAGCAAAATGTGATAATTTAATATATATAAAAGTACTTATATAATTCATATACCACATACAATTTAATAAATTCATGATCTTATTACCGGGCACAGGCTTATCACTGGACAGATACATCATGTGATCTACTCTAAAATACTTGAGGAAATTAACAGAAAATAGTTGATTTGGTTTAATATCTTCAAAAGTAGTGTTTGAAAATTTTAATTCTTGAATATAGCATGGAATCATTGTGTTATTTCATTGTCTTTTAAAACAAATTAACGCTATTAGAATATGTAGATGATTTATAGAATGGTAAACACAAAGGTCACTTTGATTTGTCATAAGTTGGACTTATTTTGCATTAATTTAAAAAAAAGTTCATAAAAACCTGTTCTGTGATTGATGACAATATTTCAGTAAATTATAAGTGCTAGATATACTGGTATTTATAAACTGCATTTAGCTTTAAACACTTTCATATTTGAATGTAAACTTTTATCTACTTAGAACTAGAATACGCTTGTTAGCCCAGATTGAAGTGCATCTATTTATCCTACAATTAGCACAGGGGCCCATACATAGAATCTAACCAAAAGAAGGAGAAAGTGCATATAGCAGAATAATTAAAGCTGTATTGATTGTATCTGAAGTGAAATTCATAATGAGAGGGATTATTTCCAGACATGGGCTTATTGCAGGGTAATGTGATATTGTAAATGACAGAAATATGATAGTTACCAAAGTAATGTTACTGTTAAACTAATTTTATTATAGACCTGTTTAAGTTATTAAGTGTTGTGCTGAATTATAGATTCTGTCTGTTGTGTAGGGATCAACAATATTATTTCATCTGATGCATGAAAAGAATAATTAAATGTGTATATATATAACTATAGTGTCAGATAGATGTGTAGTTATGAATCATGAATGCTCAAATATAACAAAACCTGTCTTGTCTGACACCTGAGTATTATGGCATGCTGTATTATCTGACAACCAGATTTGGTATAGTATTGTGCTTTAAAAGAAGCCATAGGAAATAAAATCTGTTTTCTGTGTAGATAAATAATGGTTTCTGTGGAGAATTTTGTGTTATAGCCTGCTCAGGTAGGGTTTTTTATGATGTCATGTTCATATATAGCGATAAAAACTTCATTTTGCATTGAATGTATTTTATAACCAGTCATTACAGTATTAGATAATACATTTGTTATTAAAATTAGCAACTTAATCAATTCAAAGTGAGACTTGTGTTTTCTTATTTTTTAATGTCCATGTACCTCTTTAAGGGGACGCAGTTTCCAAGCATTTTACGCAAAATATTTGTTCAGGCTAAACCCTATGAAAATTTTAGTTGCTAATTCACCACAATCTCATAGATATGCTAATTCACTAAAATCAGGGATATATATGCTAATTCACCACAATCTTTATATGTGATCTCATTATTCATCACATTATGAAAAAATAAGCTAATTCACCACAATCTGAGAGATATGCTAATTCACCACAATCTCTGAGAGATATGCTAATTCACCACAATCTCTGAGAGATATGCTAATTCACCACAATCTCTGAGAGATATGCTAATTCACCACAATCTCTGAGAGATATGCTAATTCACCACAATCTGAGAGATATGCTAATTCACCACAATCTCTGAGAGATATGCTAATTCACCACAATCTCTGAGAGATATGCTAATTCACCACAATCTGAGAGATATGCTAATTCACCACAATCTCTGAGAGATATGCTAATTCACCACAATCTGAGAGATATGCTAATTCACCACAATTTCTGAGAGATATGCTAATTCACCACAATCTCTGAGAGATATGCTAATTCACCACAATCTGAGAGATATGCTAATTCACCACAATCTCTGAGAGATATGCTAATTCACCACAATCTCTGAGAGATATGCTAATTCACCACAATTTCTGAGAGATATGCTAATTCACCACAAATCTGAGAGATATGCTAATTCACCACAATCTGAGAGATATGCTAATTCACCACAAATCGGAGAGATATGCTAATTCAACTGCACACTCGGCTTAGAAGCTGTTTCAGAAATTAGGACTGACGGACGCAAAAAAGAAAGATAGCTATCAAGACCATAGCAGGGAAGGCAGAGAGGGCATCAAGTTAGTTATGGTGTAGACGAGCCGAACTGGTGACGAAATAACAGGGAGCAGTAATTGATCACCACTGCTGACCACCAATGGGAGGACGTCGTGGAAATAGGGATGAAACAGCCGATGATAGTTGGTATCCACCTGATGACGCTGTCAACAGTAGACTCCAGAGCTCCCTGTCGTTATTGCCTAACCGAAGTACCGCTTAGGTTCATCCAGAGATATAGGTCTCTGGGTTCATCAACAGCAGAGAAATACACCACAATCTCAGAGCTCTGCTTATTCACCACATTTTAATTCTGAGAGATATCCTGTTTCATTACATTATGAAAAATAAGCGAATTCACCACAATCTGAGAGATATCCTGATTCATCACATTATGAGAAATAAGCTAATTGAGAGTAATTCACCACAATCTGAGAAACATATGCCAATTCACCACACATCTGAGAGATATGCTAATTTACCATAAATCTGGGAGATATGCTTATTTACCATAAATCCGAGAGATATGCTAATTTACCATAAATCTGGGAGATATGCTAATTTACCATAAATCTGGGAGAACAGCCTACAATACGTACGTACCGGTACGTATATTCTAGTCACCCATATCACCAGTAAGGGACTTACAGAACGATCGAGGGAGTATGACCAAGTGCTGTCATGAGAGTTCTCTTTAGGGGGCCGAGTGATGTTCAGGCACGTGGGGTAGTTGCCAGGTACTGACCGTAGGTCGGTGGTTTTTCTCTGGGTACTCCGACTTTCCTCCACCTCCAACACCAGGCACGTCCTTCGCTGGCTGTTAATAGGACGTTAAACAGAATAAACCAAAGTCTCCTTTTTCACTCAAACCAGGTTTTGACGTTTAATGGTTTTCAAAGAATTATTGTTACACGGAACAGTTTACCACTATCTGTTGAGGCAGGGACGTATAATATATATGTCCCTGGTTGAGGAGGCGGACAGCATTTGGAAAATCGTGCTAAGCCCCTGTGGGACAGCCCACTACATTTTGGGATAGCTCTGGAAGAACGTTGCAAAATAATTGTTTAAACTACCAATGATAATAATTATAGTACTAATACTGTCAATTCCTTAAGCTGTAAACCGCACCGAAGTATTATGTGTATATTAAATCTATTCGTTATTTATTATATGAATGTAAAGGCTTTCAGTCTACATCCATTACTTTGCTATCACGTCTGTTTTATTACCAGTACCAGACATGTGTCCGTCAAGGTATGTATAACGTCTGGTGTTGGGGTCAGAGGAAACTTGGACTACAGTTAACTTGAGGTTGTCACAAATATGACTTTTCATATGTTTAAATATCAACGTAATACCGCTGTTAATTAGTCAGTTATTTACTCTATCCTTGAGCTGAGGCTAGGTCCTGGGCCGTCTAGATCTGTTTTTACTCTCTCCTTGAGCTGAGGTAAGGTTCTGGGCCGTCTAGATAAGTTTTTACTCTATCCTTGTCTGAGGCTAGGTCGTGGGCCGTCTAGATCTGTTTTTACTCTACCCTTGAGCCGAGGCTAGGTCGTGGGCCGTCTAGATAAGTTTTTACTCTACCCTTGAGCCGAGGCTAGGTCCTGGGCCGTCTAGATAAGTTTTTACTCTACCCTTGAGCCGAGGCTAGGTCCTGGGCCGTCTAGATCTGTTTTTACTCTATCCTTGTCTGAGGCTAGGTCCTGGGCCGTCTAGATATGTTTTTACTCTATCCTTGAGCTAGGTCGTGGGCCGTCTAGATCTGTTTTTACTCTATCCTTGAGCCGAGGCTAGGTCCTGGGCCGTCTAGATCTGTTTTTACTCTATCCTTGAGCCGAGGCTAGGTCGTGGGCCGTCTAGATCTGTTTTTACTCTATCCTTGAGCTGTGGCTAGGTCCTGGGCCGTCTAGATCTGTTTCTACTCTATCCTTGAGCCGAGGCTAGGTCCTGGGCCGTCTAGATCTGTTTTTACTCTATCCTTGAGCCGAGGCTAGGTCGTGGGCCGTCTAGATCTGTTTTTACTCTATCCTTGAGCTGTGGCTAGGTCGTGGGCCGTCTAGATCTGTTTTTACTCTATCCTTGTCTGAGGCTAGGTCGTGGGCCGTCTAGATCTGTTTTTACTCTATCCTTGAGCCGAGGCTAGGTCGTGGGCCGTCTAGATCTGTTTTTACTCTATCCTTGAGCTGTGGCTAGGTCCTGGGCCGTCTAGATCTGTTTCTACTCTATCCTTGAGCCGAGGCTAGGTCCTGGGCCGTCTAGATCTGTTTTTACTCTATCCTTGAGCCGAGGCTAGGTCGTGGGCCGTCTAGATCTGTTTTTACTCTATCCTTGAGCTGTGGCTAGGTCCTGGGCCGTCTAGATCTGTTTCTACTCTATCCTTGAGCCGAGGCTAGGTCGTGGGCCGTCTAGATCTGTTTTTACTCTATCCTTGAGCCGAGGCTAGGTCGTGGGCCGTCTAGATAAGTTTTTACTCTATCCTTGTCTGAGGCTAGGTCGTGGGCCGTCTAGATATGTTTTTACTCTATCCTTGAGCTGAGGCTAGGTCGTGGGCCGTCTAGATCTGTTTTTACTCTATCCTTGTCTGAGGTTAGGTTCTGGGCCGTCTAGATGAGTTTTTACTCTATCCTTGTCTGAGGCTAGGTCGTGGGCCGTCTAGATCTGTTTTTACTCTATCCTTGAGCTGTGGCTAGGTCCTGGGCCGTCTAGATCTGTTTCTACTCTATCCTTGAGCCGAGGCTAGGTCCTGGGCCGTCTAGATCTGTTTTTACTCTATCCTTGAGTCGAGGCTAGGTCGTGGGCCGTCTAGATCTGTTTTTACTCTATCCTTGAGCTGTGGCTAGGTCCTGGGCCGTCTAGATCTGTTTCTACTCTATCCTTGAGCCGAGGCTAGGTCGTGGGCCGTCTAGATCTGTTTTTACTCTATCCTTGAGCCGAGGCTAGGTCGTGGGCCGTCTAGATAAGTTTTTACTCTATCCTTGTCTGAGGCTAGGTCGTGGGCCGTCTAGATATGTTTTTACTCTATCCTTGAGCTGAGGCTAGGTCGTGGGCCGTCTAGATCTGTTTTTACTCTATCCTTGTCTGAGGTTAGGTTCTGGGCCGTCTAGATGAGTTTTTACTCTATCCTTGTCAGAGGCTAGGTCGTGGGCCGTCTAGATCTGTTTTTACTCTATCCTTGAGCTGTGGCTAGGTCCTGGGCCGTCTAGATCTGTTTCTACTCTATCCTTGAGCCGAGGCTAGGTCGTGGGCCGTCTAGATCTGTTTTTACTCTATCCTTGAGCCGAGGCTAGGTCGTGGGCCGTCTAGATCTGTTTCTACTCTATCCTTGAGCCGAGGCTAGGTCGTGGGCCGTCTAGATAAGTTTTTACTCTGTCCTTGAGCCGAGGCTAGGTCGTGGGCCGTCTAGATCTGTTTCTACTCTATCCTTGAGCTGAGGCTAGGCCCTAGGCCGTCTAGATCTGTTTCTACTCTATCCTTGAGCTGTGGCTAGGCCGTGGGCCGTCTAGATCTGTTTTTACTCTATCCTTGAGCTGAGGCTAGGTCGTGGGCCGTCTAGATAAGTTTTTACTCTACCCTTGAGCCGAGGCTAGGTTCTGGGCCGTCTAGATAAGTTTTTACTCTATCCTTGTCTGAGGCTAGGTCGTGGGCCGTCTAGATCTGTTTTTACTCTACCCTTGAGCCGAGGCTAGGTCCTGGGCCGTCTAGATCTGTTTTTACTCTATCCTTGAGCCGAGGCTAGGTCGTGGGCCGTCTAGATCTGTTTTTACTCTATCCTTGTCTGAGGCTAGGTCGTGGGCCGTCTAGATCTGTTTTTACTCTATCCTTGAGCTGAGGCTAGGTCGTGGGCCGTCTAGATCTGTTTTTACTCTATCCTTGTCTGAGGCTAGGTCGTGGGCCGTCTAGATCTGTTTTTACTCTATCCTTGAGCTGAGGCTATACTCTATCCTTGAGCTGAGGCTATACTCTATCCTTGAGCTGAGGCTAGGTCGTGGGCCGTCTAGATCTGTTTTTACTCTATCCTTGAGCTGAGGCTAGGTCGTGGGCCGTCTAGATCTGTTTTTACTCTATCCTCGAGCTGTGAACCATAATGTGCGATTCGTTCAACTTGACAGACTATTTCGTGTAGAGAGTATGAATATTCTGTCAGAATACTATGAATTATTAAATGTCCCAAGTTTTACGCGGTGTAAAATGTAGGAGAGTCCATGCATGGCTGTCTACTGTAATGAGACATGGTTCAGATGGAACCGGGGTAACACGACAACAATCCCACATAGACTATACTGTATTTTACAATTACATATCCATATTTTCTCACGTACATACTTTAAGCCATACCATTTTACAAGGATTATGCTGAGTTTTGTACATTTAAAATGCTATCTTTTAGTGATATCACTCATAGTCGTTAAAGTAATATCACTTTGATGTCAAGCAATGTCACCTATTCAAATGTTGACTAAAGGATCAACATGAGTATATTTTTGTTATACAAAAAAAACGGATCATACTATTAATAAACTGCGAAGCAGAGTTCACTCGGGTTTGTTTGTGTTTTAACTCTATAACATAAATCATAAAACATAATATGTTATAAACGGCGACGTTTCTCTTACAAATCATTACACTGTCCCATCTGCCAATCAAAAGCGACGTTATAAACGGCGACGTCATTTTTTACGTTATGGACTGATAACATAAATTTCTAAGCCAATAAAAATGCTTGTTACAAATAAGATTGAACTTTTAAATGATATCACTTTGCCATTAAGAATAGATAAATATCAAGATTCTCTCTTTTGTGACACAGTGTTTGCCATTTTTTTTAGAAACTAAACACATCTTTCAAAGATAACATTAATTCATTTACATAATCTGAAATCAAACCAATCAGTACTTTTCGTAGAAAAGGGAGTTTCACATGTTTAAAGTGTTGTACTTGAGTTTCTTTCAGTTTCTTCGTCAATTGTAAGATAAACATTAATCAAATCTTAGTTCTATGAATTAAACGGCTGTGTTAGTCATCACCTGAGGTCCGTGTATGATAAATGTATAGGTTTTGTTAAAATTTATATGACGGCATTCAAACACATTCCTTCAACATATATGTAGAAAAGCCGGTTCTGGGATATTGTCGATAATATCATACAGATACTATAGATATATCTAGGTCAATTACTGTGTCGAGGTCAACTTCACGACCGCGTGAATTATTCAGAAATGGAAATAGATTTTAAGAACTTAAGCATAAATGCGAGGTCAACGTCATGGAAAACGTCAAGGTTAATAACATGGATTTGTCAAGGTCAAGTCAAGGTCGACGTCATGGAAAACGTCAAGGTTAATAACATGGATTTGTCAAGGTCAAGTCAAGGTCGACGTCATGGAAAATAGGTTAATAACATCTTTTACACATAGTACATACTTAATTACAAATGTCTCAATACTCACACATTCACTCAAATTAACACTCACTCTAATATTCACATATACAGCATAAGTGCTGACACGGCATTCGAACCTAATACCAGAGACATATATATGTCTCTGCTAATACATATGTAATAACTAAAAAGACTTTCTTTCTAGTTTAATTTTGTATCGCAAACAAAACAAATACACGTGATAATGTAATTGTTTTAATGCTTAAATCATTTTCTTTGGCGCACGTTGACACTACGTCAAAATCACACCTTCCAACATTTGAGAACAGTCACATCTTTCTGAGCCAAGAACCCAGACGTTCAGTATTATCCTTCATCCAAGAAGAGGGGAACTTTATTGAATCACATTTCAACTTCAACATTAATTTAGGATTAGTAAGATTGTCTTAGCTCCACCTGGCTTCATTGGCGAATCGGTCTGAACACGGACATATGTCCGTAGTCCGAATGTGTCTGACTATGCGTCCGTCTTACACTAATGTTCGGTTGGTAGCGGATAATATATAAGCTTTAATTAACATACAAATTCGGATTAACGAGTCGTATGTATGATATAGTTTTAAAAGTATTTACCTTGTTTTTAACTACCGTTACGGTATACATCTACAATAGAACATGCACAACTGTGAACACTTCCATCAGGACAGCGACATCGACAGTAAGTAAATATTCGCCCTTCCTTTGAGTATAACAGTAGTCTAGTCTTCGAACCACCACATTCTCCATAAATAGACCTTTCTTAACATCGTCATGCCTCAATGGTCACACATTTACATGCAAAGACAAGTTCAACGCAAGGTAGATTTTACAATTATTTGTGTATTTCATAATGTTAGTTACGCTATTACGAATATTCGCTAATGGATTAATAGGTATTTAATGTCTGGCGGAAATTAATTAATAGATTATTAATACGGTACAGGAAGAAATCGACCAGGTGCTTAATTAGTTTCCCCGTTAGTGCCTCATAATTGCTTTTTCACTCATCTCGATTTCTCTGTCACCGCGTGTGAGTGTTGTCGTCTGCGATTGTCGTAGTAACAAAATGGCGGACTGTAAACGTTCAGTGGCTGAGACGGGTAACCAGGTGAGAAAAACACAGGTAAGTCGTTTTTAATGGAATCTTTTTGTCTGGGAGATCACCAGAATATATAATTCAGTAAAGATATGGCTAAATTTATGGACCAAACTGTCTAGAGAGGAATAAATTGACAGTTACTCGAGCCGAAGTGTCTCTTTCATTATCTGACTATATACACACGTAGTAGTAGTAGATAACGTTTGTGATTTACCTGTACAAGATAACTAACAAGTTACCATAGATACTGTCAGTGATAATGACAACTGATGACAGGCGTGATTGATGAGGTGATAATTTATCCAGGTGTGAAAAAACAGGTAAATTTTCTTTGAATATATTTTTGATGGATTATATAAAATTCCTGTTACGGATATAAATAGGCTCTGTAAGAATTTGTAACCGTTATAATTGGGAAGGATCGGCACATATCTCATAATCACTACATTTAATACAACCATGTTCCTAATTAAGATGGCTGATATTTATAGAGGTTTTCCATTTGTTGCTATGATAACAAACAAGATTGATTGAATTCGAGCCTTGTTCAACCAGAAAGCGTGCTATGACTACAATTAATCATGTATAGAGAACTATATTAATATAGGTTTCATTTTTAATTCTCTTTTTTAAGAATTTCTTGTGAGGATGAGGGTGTACATGTGTGTGTGTGTGCTCATTAACTGTTTGATAACTTCTCTAGAACACATTCTACTTTTAAAAAAAAATAAAAAGTTAAAAAAAAAGTTTTCTGATTTTTTTTCTGTGTCAGTTATTGGTTTTATAAGACAGAGGAAGCATTTAACTAACATTTTATGTAAAGTCTTTTGATTTAAATAATAGATTGACCTTAGGTGAGGTCATAAAGAATCTTAAAAATGTTGATTTGTCTATGTGAGACATGTGATTAAATTACCTACTGGCGTGTGTACTATAACAACACACGGGACGTTTAAATGTAAAGGTAATCTGTATTTTATAACAGAAAAAAATAATATTGGTGAAGATTAAAACACGTTCTGTTGTGGAGTTCTCGAGTTAGGCAATTTGTTTATTATATTGTATAGTACTGGAAGGAGTCAGTGATGTGTTGACTTGTCCTATTAATACGAATATTAAAATGGATTAATAATATAAACAGCACATTATTGAATTATGTTGTGGTTATAACTTGGTAGGTTTTGACATGCTTCAAAATAACCCTTATGGTTAAATCTTTGCATGGATTTCAATTAAAAGGGTTTCTATGATTTTTTTTATGACATAGTCTATAAATATACAACAACATTGTGAATAACCATTCTAATTAAAAAGTTTGTAGTTGGTGTAACCACTGGGATCTGAGAATTTCTTTTTCCAGTCAGAGACATATAAATATACAGTGGAACTTCGTTAACTCGAAGTCGACGGGACCACGAAAAAACTTCGAGTTATCCGAGTGTTCGAATTAAGCGAGTTATCGTTTATGGTGAAAAGTTTGGTCAATATTTGTCAACATTTGTCAACATTATATAATCATTATAACTTCGCTCTGTCGCTCATCAGTTTAGTGTGAAGACTGGTCAATACATGTAAATATATATGTAATGTTTCGTTATGTCACTTGTAATTTGGTGTAGTTTTGCCGATATACAGTCACGATAAAGTTTCTTTCACTTAGTCACTTCAATAACGATCTGATGTGCAAGTCATGTTTGCAAAAGGTAAACGATAAAACGGAATTCGACAAAATAACAAGTTGTTAATGTCAAAACAAATAACCGTTTAAGTTTAACACAGATTGCATACAAAACGTAACAGAACCATTACCTTTTATTGGACATATATAAAATACTGTTTGATCGGCCTACTTACTTTTTATTGATAACCACGCCATTTCCATGTGTATTAGCACCGGAAGTTGGGCTGCGCATGTGCGTATAAAATGTTACTGTAACTGAGTTGGCGTTTTATCCGATTTAATAGACAGCACTGACCGTTACAGTTGTACTCTGAACACCTCGGCAGTAATTACGCTATTGTTTCAGCAGTTTAAAGATTTAATAGGCGCCGGTGACTGTGTCATTTCTACATTTGTAAAAACATCAACCGGGTAGATCTACCGGTGTGTCAGAGATTAGTTCCGCTTGAGCGAACGGGTAGATGAGTTGTTGACTATCGTGTGTACTGATATCGGCGACCGCCTTGGGAAATTACCTGATGCAAGTAAAGCAGTACTTTTTATCACCAAGACTTGTTGTTATAAGATTCAACCGACAATTTCTTTAATGAATTTATGAAACACTTATAATAGCATGTAGGTTAGTAGTGCCGATATGTTGAGTATTACAAACGGAATTTAGCTCTTAAAAAATGTCGGCGTTTGCCACCGATCGACGAAAATTATACTTCGAGTTATTCGAACATTTCAAGTAGGATTTTTATTGTTGGGACCAAATTTTTACTTCGTATTATCCGAGTTTTTCGAGTTATCCGAATTCGAATTTTCCGATTTTTTTTTACTAAGATAAAGAGAGAATTCGGCCGGGACCGGCGAGGTACTTCGAGTTAAGCGGGGTATTCGAGTTATCCGAGTTCGAGTTAACGAAGTTCCACTGTAGTTATTTAGGTCACTGTTCTAGTCACAGGGACAAGGCACGTTACTATATGACCCAGAATGAAAAATTTACCCAAGGGTCTGGACCCTAGACCATTTATCATTAACTAAGGGTCGGACCCCAGCATAGTAAATTTTTCATTCTTATGGACAAACTTTCCTGGTACATTTATGAACATTCCTGGAACTGGAACTATATATATAGAAGCACATTTTGAGCAAGTTTGGTTATTTGAACTAGAGCCATCCAGGTATATACATGTAAGTTAGTATTATTCAATATGATGTGTTTTCAGAACCATTTCTAAGGGAACAATAAGGGTTCTAATTGGCAAAAATTGAAATATTGTCTGATTATGCTGAAAATTTGTATGTAGAGTTTTGAGGAAAAACATCTATTTTCCAAAACAAGAAATGTTATTTGGTTGCCATGGTTGCAAATGATGGGTACCATTAAGGGGTAAGTTAGCCATTGGCTATAAAGAATTACAATTTTACTTAAGTATTATAGAATATTCGTATAGACTCAAAGTTGAAATGAAATTCAGAGTTAAAGTGGATCGAGAAATTGAATGAGTGGATTGTGTAAAAATAGAATATAGTTATAGTGAAAGACAATTTTAAGTTTGGCTAAATTTACTCAAAAGTTGTAGCCGCACCGATTCTCAGTGCTAATTTGGCTCATGAGTGTTGAATTTCTTTTGAAGTCTCAGGTTCAAAAGTTAAAAATAATTTTTGTATATATAGAAAGCTGAAACTTTTAAATCATTTATGGACCGTGTGATTCGTAGATGTTTCAAATTCCTAATACTGACTGATCAATCATTTATGTTTGTCCAAAGGTTTTTAGGTCAGGTGTGAAATCTCACTTAAAAAACACAAACAATAATGTGTAGAAGAGTGTGAAAGCTAATGAATGGAATATTTATAAATCTGGTGGATCGAATGAATTTAAAGATTTTAGTCGTAGTAAAGATCCCAAACACTACCTGGTACTGTGTGTTGTGGAGGTAGAGAATGAATTGTAAAACTCTAGCCTATAGCTACATCATGTCCATTATGTTAGTTTTTACCTGATAGATGTTACAACATTGGTACAATACGATCGAGTACCTGGTACTACGACGATACAGCAAGTGTTTTCTATATAAAAAATAAATAATTCATTTTATCTGTGTTTCAAATCAATCGTGTTAGTGACATTGACGGCTCTCAGATTTGTACTGAGGTTTTCAAAATCAATATTACAGAATTGTACCATGATTTGGTTTTTTTTAGTTTATTTTTCAATCTATATATTGAAACAACAGATTCATTATTTCAAATACAATCTAGAAGGTTTTACACAGGTTAATGAATATCAATGATATCCTTACATCATGCTGGTCTTTTGAACTTAGGACTTTCATGCCAATATATTGTGGGTCTTTTGTATAATCCTTGAGATAGCAGGTTGTAGAGACAGATTGCAGGTGTATTTTTATCATAAACCTATATTTAATTCATCTGAATAGTGAAGCGGTTCATAATGTACACATGTACTTAATTACATCCTTTTGAAATCCAATATTGAAAATTACAAAATTTTGAAAAATTCATTGAAATTATGGGTCTTTTGCAAAACTGTATGCATTGTATATTTAGGAAACTTCAAAATGGAAGAAAAATGTTTTCCCTTTTAGACAGGTATATATTCAGGTATTGAATCTCAATCAAAAGTTCATGACCTTTCGCTCCTTGTAGAATTCCTGTGAATATGTCCACTAAGCTATTTTTATTACTAAAGGGAAATAACTTGTGATTTTAAAGCCCATTACCAGAATTAGATGGGAAAATACCATAGTCATAAAGAGTAAAGCCTTAGTAATGAATACCGAATGTACACATGTGTGTCGACTGTTATATGACTGTAGAATAGACTGACTCAGTTGGGGACTGAATTAATCGAAAACAGTGACATGAAATGTTCGCTTTGATTTTTTTCCCTGTGGAGATGGTTTATTTACAGTTTATAGTGATGTTGTGGATACCATGACACAGGTGAAACACATTTAGCATGTACATGTAATATTTACCTGGGTTCGAGTTTTTGTAAAACCTGAAACATTTGAGCCCGTCAGTTTAGACTATCTCCACATTTCAAGAAAGTATACGATAGGCTTGTTTATTAGTCCCCTACCGGTGAAACCGGAGGTACTATAAGCTTCCTTCCGTCCATTCGTCAGTCCCACCAGCTGGCCGACTGTTCGTCCACTCAGTTTTCCGCACTTTTCTCAGCCATGCTTCAAGGTATGTTGGTGAAAGTTGGCATGTAACTTCAGTATGAGTAGCTCTAGCAGATCCAGCTTGAGTTTCAGGGTTGTTCGGTCAAGGTCAAGGTCTCTGTTGCTATTTGTAGTGGGAGCCGGTAGGGCACATGTACTGCTTTAGCAATAAACAGCAATACCCAGCAGGCTTATTAGTCCCCTGCCGTTTCAAAAACGGGGGGACTTTAGGTTTGCCCTCCGTCCATCCGTCTGTCTGTCTGTCATGCAACAGTTGTCCGGACAACTCCTTCTAAAGTACTACTCCGATCTTAACGAAACTTGGTATACATGATCAGTATAACATGTAGTTGTGCATCCCACATTTGTTTTTTTCGAAAAACCATTTAAAAAAAAATTGGAAATGAATAGGTGCACTTCTAGCTCAGGCAGGGGACCTTGTATTGCTGTTGCAATACTATCCATCCTTGTTGGTTGGAGGTTTTACAGTTGTCGCCTATAACAAAGATATTGCTCAGGGGATGTGAGGGGTCCAGTAGTCACGACCGATGGGACTTGAATCCTGGGCCCCTCTGGTGAGATATGCCCTATCCATCAGGTACATCCAGAGGGCTGACCCTGGTATCGACATGGGTTGGACAAGTTGGTCCTTGTTGGCCCTGTGTTGACCACGTGATGGGCTTGGTCAGTTCATTCTTTAAAAGTATATGTCGGATACCCAACTGTTACAGCCAAGGGTTTCTGTTGAGACATTCAAGGGACCAAGCAAAACGTGTCTTAATACAGAGGTTTTAACATTCTGATATATCAGAGGAAGTTCCCTTCATTTCACTCTCGAGAGAGAATTGAGGAAACTTAATACAGAGGTTGAGGTTGTCATATGGGCCAGGGGGGGGGGGGGGGGGGGGGAGGTTACAAAATAGAGTAAAATTATTTCATTGTTTGAATTGTATCAAAAAATAAAATGCATGTGATATAACTTATAAAAAGTAATGGCACTGCATGTGTATGTTTACACAATCATAAATCATTTCATATAACTTCAAACATAATCTAATAAAAAATGTTTGACAGCTTTTAGAATAAATTCTTTCTTATACAAGTATCCATTGTCTGTCTCACTCTGAACTCGGCCATTGATCTAACCAGGCTTTCAACAAATGGATACATTACTCTGGAACATAAATCGATAAAAGAATAAAAATATAGAATAACACTCCATATCTGATTTCCAAGAGAGGACAGAATTGGCAACCTGGAGAGCAGTTCAGAAAATGGCTAGTGAACAATGAAGTTCATACAAGTTTTAGTGCCTTTTCTAGTGAATGGTTTCAGATGACTGGTTTTGTCGATAAACAGAAATAAAAAGGGCAAATGGTGATACCTTTACAAGCATGATACAGATGTAATTGAATTTTTAATAACCAGGATATTTAGATTTAGCATTTTGATAAATCAACTATTCTGTCTCCTGATCGAGACATACCAGTCACTGTGAGGAAGGTTTTGGGTTCTGTCACCTGACGAGACATACCAGTCACTGTGTGGAAGGTTTGGGTTCTGTCCCTGGCCGAGACATACCAGTCACTGTGAGGAAGGTTTTGGTTCTGTCCCTGGCCGAGACATACCAGAGTCACTGTGAGGAAGGTTTGGGTTCTGTCACCAGGCCGAGACATACCAGTCACTGTGAAGAAGGTTTAGGTTCTGTCCCTGGCCGAGACATACTAGTCACTGTGAAGAAGGTTTAGGTTCTGTCCCTGGCCGGGACATACTAGTCACTGTGAGGAAGGTTTTGGTTCTGTCCCTGGCCGAGACATACTAGTCACTGTGAAGAAGGTTTGGGTTCTGTCACCAGGCCGAGACATACCAGTCACTGTGAAGAAGGTTTAGGTTCTGTCCCTGGCCGAGACATACCAGTCACTGTGAGGAAGGTTTTGGTTCTGTCCCTGGCCGAGACATACTAGTCACTGTGAGGAAGGTTTTGGTTCTGTCCCTGGCCGAGACATACTAGTCACTGTGAGGAAGGTTTGGGTTCTGTCCCTGGCCGAGACATACTAGTCACTGTGAGGAAAGGTTTGGGTAGCAGCATGAGACTGTCCCCTGGCCGAAACATACTACTGAGTCGTCAATAATTGTAGTTTCTAATCCTTGTCAGCCCCCAGAATTTTCAGACTGGTTCACCCGTTGTCAGTATAATGTGATTATGTTGGGTGGGATCTGATGAGTGTCTTCAGCAGTATACTTCAGTGAGGTAGCACTATAAATCGGCAAAAGTTCTGGCCTATCACAAGCACAAACATACTGCAGCCTCTCAAAACACACACATACACCTCATGCATGTCACACACAGGGGAGGCTTTTACTTATATGACCATAGCTGTCGATAGGACTTTAAACATTCCAAACCTATATTTTGTGAGTGAAAGACTGATCTTTGTGAGTATGTGAGTGTTTTTCAACAATACTAAACCAAATCAAACATTATATCTGTGACTACCTGATCAAACAAGGTAACTGATATTGGGCTATTTATTTTATTTATTCAACAGTTTTTACGTCCGCTGTTACGACCTTGCGGCCTTTCAGCTAACGATGATATTGGGTCAGTTGTATCCAACCTTATGATAATGAAATGCGACTCCAGTTTCCTGTGTTAGCTAAAGGAGAGATCCCAATAGGTCTTCCACACTGAGGATTGCTGAATTCTCACGTCTTGTCTTATCGTTGTAGTTTTGTTTGCGTCTCTTAGATTTTCCACCCCCTATACTGGTTTATCTATTTTCTATTGTGTTGCTGATTTTACAGCTGTTAGATAGATTGTATTTTATCCGATATTCATTTGCTATTTGTCACATCCACACTTTGAATAATTAATAACTAGTAGTTAAGTCAACCAATAATCATCCCTGCATTTAAGTGTCGGTGTTCAATCATCCAGAAAGTGTTTGGATAGATTCAAAGTGTTTTGGATAGATTCCATTTTGTTTTTCCAAAGTTATCGAGGTAAACCTTAACTGTGAACTACCGCAACATGGAAACAATAGGCTATATAGTACAGATTGGTAAATCTATGTATATTGTTATTTTTTCTGGGTGGACAGAATCAAAATAATGTGATGGTTCATGGATATGGGCATTTCAGCTGCATAGTCCAAAAGCTTAGCTATTGTGGCTGTGCGGTTGAGTGTCATGTCTATGTAAGTTAATGCAATGTCAAGCGTGGTTAGCTCTTATGGATGGGTGACCGCTCCGTTGTTTCACCGATGTACGTTACATTTGGTGGCAGCGAACGGGCCTGGTATCCTTAAGGATCGCCTTGGACAGCATGGGAAGTACAATGTTCCTGGAGACTTGTTGGTGACCAGGGGTTCTGGTCATGAGGCGGCACCGCTATAACAACAAGAGGGACATTTGTGTTTGATGAGGATGCCAGGTTGAACCCATGGAAGCTTTGGGAGAAACCTTATCAGCGAAGGGGGAAGTGTGATGGTTCATGGATATGGACATTTCAGCTGCATATTTAGTCCAATAGCTAGCTTTTGTTGCTGTGCGGTTGAGTGTCCTGTCTGTGTACTGAAGATAAGAAATGTCCAGCGTGGTCAGCAGTCTTGGATGGCTGACTGCACTGTTGTACATGTACATCAATCCACTTTTCAATAACATTTTGCATTTGGATTTCTGCCTTAGCATGCATGGATATAGAAGTAGCCAAAAAAGTGCAAAATTAGAACATTTTTATCATTGAAATAACGTAGCCAAATGTTTTCGAAGTAAACAGGTTTGGAACATCCTCTAATTTCCATGAGGATGCAGTTGAACTCCAACGCAATCCTCTGGGATATTACAAGGGATAAATGTTCCTGTTGTGAAGAGCTGATAGAATTTTCAGTACAGGGTGACCTGCTACATTGTACTCATTACAGAAAATTGAATAAGTATTCACAATGAAGGACTGAAAAGCATTAGTGTGATGTTAAATTAGTCCTCTATACCTTAATTAAATTCATGGGATAATCAGACTTGGTACCTTAACGAGATGTTATAATAAGGGAGGTTTCACAAAGGTTGTAATAGGATTATGTCATTATATTGACCGTCTGTGATAAAAAGACATTCTAAGGAGCTTTAATGATGTGAGCTACGATCCTTACAATCCATACAATCGATATGATCAGAGGATTTATCGAGCTACACACTACATACCTGTATGTTGAGTAGAATTGTGGTTTCAGCTTCAACCACTCGGCCAGATTTACATCTATAAAATTCCTATAGATAAGACACAACTACATTCTGTAAACTTCGTTATTTCTGCGGGAGCTTAATTTCACGATTATGATAGGTAAACTACACACATGAAAGAAATGTTTGTATTCGATTTGCCTGAACATCAATTCTCCCCTCACATATGTCCACGGGCTAGTGGTCTAGTGGTATGACGCTGCATGGTGTATGTGTCCAAATAAGCATCGGTTAGTTTGAGTCCTGGCACGGGTGCTCATGTGTTGTATCCTTGAACATTGAGATAGGTACTCTGTTGTGTTCCAGTCAACTCCAGTGTATGCATAAGTAAGTATGAAAATTCCATAGACAATTTGTCTACAGAAAATTGAAATCTCATGGCCCAAGTGATTTTTCCATAGACCCTGCATTTTGTATGACAGAGATGAACGATGCCTTTCTTTTAAAATTTATGATATTATTTGGCTTAGCACCCTCTAGTATATGAGCCACGTTATTCCAGTTCATACTTGCTCATATATATGAAGCTATTATAAGTTATTAACACTTTGTTCTCAGTAAAAAAAACGCACCTCAATTGTAAGTTTTGATGTCATATGATCATTTGTCAGAAAATACAGGAATATTGTTTACATGAATCGTAATGTATGTCAGGACTCAAAATTTGCATAGCCAATCGGGCCAACACTTAGATATTTTACATAGGTCAACCATGTTTTCTAGTCTCGGGCCATCGGACCACTTTACTTTCGAACACTCCAACTCAGCTGTACAGCTACAGCTGAGAACATGATACAGCAGTGTAAGAAACATTGTTACATCGACCAGACAGAAATTAAGAAGGATTATACTGTAAAGAATTTTGGTTAAAACATATCTAGAAACAATTTTATAGTTTTATAATCTCGGCCTACAATTTTACGTCTCAGCCTACAATTTTATAGTTTTGTATTCTTGGCCTACAATTTTATAGTTTTATAGTCTCGGACTACAATTTTGTAGTTTTATAGTCTCAGCCTACAATTTTATAGTTTTGTAGTCTCGGCCTACAATTTTATAGTTTTATGCTCTGGGCCTACAATTTTATAGTTTTATACTCTCGGCCTACAATTTTATAGTTTTATACTCTCGGCCTACAATTTTATAGTTTTATACTCTCGGCCTAGAATTCCATAGTTTTATACTCTCGGCCTACAATTTTATAGTTTTATGCTCTGGGCCTACAATTTAATAGTTCATTGTTTTCCCCTACAATTTCATAGTTCATTGTTTTCCCCTACAATTTGATAGTTTTACAATCTCCGCCTACAATTTTATAGTTTTATACTCTCGGCCTACAATTTTATAGTTTATTGTTTTGGCCTACAATTTCACCAGTCTAAAACATGTAATGGGAAAAACTGTAAGGATTATGGAAATACAATGCTTAAAGCATCATGTCATTGTGCGGGGGAAATAAGATTATCTTAGCATTTTTTGGCTATTTTTCATATTACGGCATATAAATGCTCGCCTCATTACACCTGGCATAAGGACGTGTGGTGTGTCGGACAATTAACTGGTCAGCCTGTAGGATACAAATCGTATGACACGACCTAGCCATTGTCTGGGTAATGAGGCTGGTTTTATGGCTTTTTGCATCCGCTCCTTCAGGGAACATTGCGGTTTATCACATCATTTGTTGATGGCGGATTAGTTTGTCGATACTGAGGGCTGTTCTGTTCTGTTGATGTTTGGCTTGGGGCAATTCCTTTATTTCCTGTGGAACTTTTAGTGGTTAGAACTTCTAGTGGCTCTGATTTTAGCTGCATGTATCCATTTTGGTCTCGTCGATGAACTTATCCATGCAATCTAGTGCAAATTTGTTTGATGACAGGTGCTTAATTTATTAATGCAGATTCAGACAGAATTAGAGTCTTGCTGCAAATCAGACCATGCATGCTCCAAAATAATTATACCTATAATAAAACTCCTAGGTATGTACTGGTCGTTGTATACAATTGTCGTTTCCGTGTTACCTGTCGTTTGTCGAGGTGCCTTGCACTGTAGGGGCCCCAGTGGCCGAGTGGTTAAGGTGTACCGACACTTTATCACTAGCCCTCCATCACTGGGTTGCGAGTTCGAAACCTACGTGGGGCAGTTGCCAGGTACTGACCATAGGCCGGTGGTTTTTCTCCGGGTACTCCGGCTTTCCTCCACCTCCAAAACCTGGCACGTCCTTAAATGACCCTGGCTGTTAATAGGACGTTAAACAAAAACAAACCAGACCAAAGCCTTTCACTGACACTATCAGTCTATATACCAGTAGAATGATTCACTGAGGTGACATTGTAGATGGTTCATAGGTTTACACATAATACCTTTTGTAGAAATTAGTATGTAATCATGTGCACATGCACACACTTGTGTTAGAACCTAGTACAATATAACTTACATAATTACACAATCTTCACCTGGTAAAGGGACAGACTTTATATAATTCTTGCAATACACCATAAATTTGCATATATTTAAGTGTACGCTTGCATATAGTGCCCAGATATGTTTTTGAGGTTCATTTTCAGGAAACAAAAATGGAAAATCTTTTGAGTTTTTTTTTTTCAATTTTGACTTGAACTGCATGTATCATAGCTGAGGGGCTGCGGTGGCCGAGTGGTTAAGGCATCCCGACACTTTATCTCTGGCCCTCCACCTCTGGGTTGCAAGTTCGAAACCCAGGTAAGGCAGTTGCTTGGTACTGATCGTATACGGCTTGTGGTTTTTCTCCAGGTACTCTGGCTTTCTTCCACCTCCAAAACCTGGCATGTCCTTAAATGACCCTGGCTGTTTATAGGACTTTAAACAAAACAAACCAAGCCTGGCAGCTGACTACTTCAGTATAGGACAATAGAAATCTGTAACCTACCACAGCTTCCTAACAACCTTTAATTGAAATGATCTGTACCCAATGTTTAGTAAAATGTCGGTGTGGAATGTCGGTGTGGCCCTACCAATACATGTCCACAAAAATATCACACAAGTGAATTCATTTGATAACAGGCTGAATATGTGATTAAAGTCTACCAATGTCAATTGCATTTCAGTAGAAATTCAATTATACCATCCCTTTGTTGTCTTACAGCTGACAATCAGTTAAAGGGCTGTCAATAGCTAGTACACTATAATTACATACATACATGTACATATACTGTATTTGATTTAATAAGCGAACCTGCATTCCCATATCTAAGTGCACATGGCCACATGTATTAACCTTCAGTTTTCTCACAAAAACATGATGAGTGTAGTAATTCAAACAAAAAATGTTCCTTGGGAATTAAATCTCATTGATCTGCTCCTATTTATAAATCTGTAGTCTTGTTATGAAAGACTCTAGATTGTTTTCATCACGTAAAGGTATGTAAATGGAAAATGGTCATTTTTTCCTGCCAGAATTCACCTGAAAACTTTTATATATACCTGTTCATAGTTTATTGAGGGTACTTATTTCATGTTTTTGTAAACTCATTATTCGGTTTGGTTTCATATAGTTGTATGTCCTATTAACAGTATCCAACCATTGGATATATTCTATAAATTACATTGCATATATAGAAATGAGTTTAAAAAAGTGTGTCTTCATCTGGAATTGAACCTGCACTACCCAGGGTCATTATCACACTTACCTTCAGGTGGTTTTTCATCAGTTTCAATGGGTACCAGTTGCATTGATTCATTTTTAGTTGAAATAGCAGTCCCAACGGAAAAGCTAAGCATACATATGGGAATGACATCACATGTTTTCAGCAGTAGAGGAAATAAATGTGCAAGATAATCTGTTATCAATAACGAGCCATTGGATATATTCAATAAATTACATCGCATATAGAAATCAGTACTGAAATAGTGCGGGTCTGCACCAGGAATAGTGCGTGTCTGCACCAGGAATAGTGCGTGTCTGTCTGCACCAGGAATAGTGCGTGTCTGCACCAGGAATCGAACCTGCAATCCAGGGCTTAGTGGCCAGTCACACTACCATCTGAGCTACATTTACACTTTTTAGCTCACCTGGTCCAAAGGACCAAGGTGAGCTTATGCCATACCGTCACGCATCCGTCGTCTGTACGTCCGTCAAAAATTGACTTCTTCATAACCGCAGATCGGAATTTGACCAAATTTGGTCAGAAGTATCTATATGGGGTGGGGACTCAAAATTGTACAAATGATGGGGCTGACCTCACCACTGCATGGGTTAGTATAGCAACGCATGCCTCCACTTTGTTTGATATCCATTACGTGATGCCAACTTTATAGTGCTACCTCAATGAAGCATACTGCAGAAGACACCCAGCAAGACACCCCCACCCAGTCACATTATACTGACAACGGGCGAATCAGTCGTCCCTATCCCCAAAATGCTGAGCACTATCAGCAGGAGTAACAATTACCACTTTTAAAGACTCTTGTAATATTGGACACAACCCAAAGCCTTTCACAAAGTTGGAAACGCTCAACTAAAGGCCGAAAAGTGCACTTGTTAGGTCGCATTCATTAGTTTAGAGATTTCTTATTATAGCCAGTCACTGAGGTATTACGAAATTGCCTTTGGGGCACAAGGTTGATAATCATATTTCAAGGTCATAAGTTCACAATATTCAGTAAGGTTAATTAAGCCATTATGAAATGCAGTTATAGTAGAAACCCTTATACTGCCTAATGCACGGTGCACATTAATCTATGTATTTCCTAAAGGCCATGAAAGTTGCATAAATATTCAGTTTAATTAAATGTAAAATATTAATATAGGTACAATGCGGTATGGATATACAAAAATCCCAGAATTTGAACTCTGCACATGAAAAAAATTACTAATGTAACATAATTTGTAGAAACTTGATACTAAATGGGCTGTCTATAGATCTGTTCTCTAGTGAGCTCGGCCTCTAGAACTAAAAATGTCTCTCAAGGTCGTTGTCAGCCAATCTCCTACTGTTTTCTTGGTGATGTGGCCAACACTTAACGCCAGACTTTATATACTCATTCTGATGAGTGCTTCTTGATTCTAAATCAAACATTGGTAAATATACATTGTGGTTTTAGTGACTGTTAAAGTCACATTGTGTAATAACTAGGTGGTAGTTTTTCGTTCGCCTGGATCATAAGGCTTTCATATCACTTTGGTATAGAAATACATGTATGTATGAATATTGTGGTTATTTACCATTTCCTAATTTGATGTGAAATATTTAAACAAAAACCAAAAAAATGCCTTGACCGAACTTTAAAAAATCATTGGAAAGACACGTTTGCATTTGTATTAAGGTTTTACTTGTGTATTTTAAAATTTGCATCTGGAATTGAAATTGCGATGATTTACAAAAATTTAATAAAACTTTTGCTAGCCACGGGAAGTTTTAAAGGGGGCTTACTGATCAGTTGTTGACCACAGATCTGTCACCAATACTGAGAATTATAATACTAGTCGGTTATAAAATCATATGTGAGACGGCAAAATCAGCTTTTAGTGACCACAACATCTGTGATTGCCAGCATTATAGTCCTTGTGAAGACGTAAATTTAAAGCCGTTATATATTTGTATGATTGAATCAATAATGTACTGTATAGTTGTTTAATTTCGCGGGGAGACAATTTCGCGTTTTTGCCTTTGCGACTTAAATTTGCATGGAGAATATTTCGCGCATTTTCAATTTCTTACAAAAGTAAATCAGTATAAGCTATCTTTCTTGACAAATAAGTATCTAGTGTAGGCTATATATACAGCAAAGAAATGAAAACGAAAGTACCAAGGACCTAGGACCTAGCTAGTACAACTGCAAAGATATACTCAGTAGAGATGTAAGAATTTGATAATTAAAGGCAGACATAATTATTCCTGACAAAAAAGTTTGTTTGCAGAAGATAGATATTAAATTGGGCTCCATCCTTTTGTCACATTGTCCGTACGTCTGTTCGATGGGGTTTCCTTCCACAGCATATACCCCCCACGCACTTCCGTGAGCCGTGGGCCGGTGAGAGCTAGTGATTATATGAGTCAGTATAAAAATAAAATAAAACTCTTAAGCATCTAATGCCTACATTTTAGAATTACGGTTTAAAGATAGCACAATTTCAAAATGTCAAGACTTTAAAAAGAACCTTTTTAGTTGTCCTTTTGACAATTTCAATTGGCTCTTTGGACAAATTAGATCTTTAGCATTATGAACAATAGAAAAGTTATACTTTGCATTGCAGTTCGGTATTAATTTTCAGAAATGTATTAAAAAACATTTACAGCATAGTTAAATCCCTTAAAACATATCCAAAATATTTTCCACTTTTTGGTGACAGTTTTAATTAATTCCCTTTCTGTTCATAATCAATTAATCTAATTGATCATTGACAGCTTTACCAATTGTGACGATTGATCATGAATTTTAAAACGATTCTCAGGACTAGTTTTACTTATAAATTCATATCTTGATTGAGCGCCAAAATTCAGAAGTCAGCAATACTTATGATTTATAAGCATATGAAGTATTGTATACTAAGATGTGTTATGCTAATTGGTTTAGCAGTACTCTGATGGTATTTGTATAACATCAATATTTGTACAATATAACAGAGAAAATCAAACATTCAACTACCGTAGCAAGTATATTTTTTCTGTAAAGACTGGTTAGGCGGGTTGTCTTTATGCCTGATATACATGCTAGAGCAAGGATCGTCCTAATGTGAATCAATATAAAACTATAGACAGCGGAGGGAATGTAAATATTTGCTATACATTCAAACACATTGAGGAACCAGTTTAAAACCATTCCTGTTTTCAATATAAAGGTAAAACTTGAATAATTTTGCCCCAATGTGCATGGATCCTGCTCACATAGAGCTTGTCAAATTTATTTTATTTTATTATTGAAAAAAATATGTATTTAAAGAGAACTTATAGATTTTTCCTTGCTGAAGAATCCCACGCAATATTGTTAGCCTAAAAATACACTATCAATTTGCCTACCTAACACCGACTACCCCAAGTCAGAGGACTGCATGTACTGTAATACAATATATTTTGTCTATACTACTTCTCCTGAAGTACTTAACCATTTGTAATCGAACTTTCCGCACATACATGTGCACAGATGTTTAGGGTTTTATGAGCTGTGTAATAGTGGAGAGTTGATATGTTTAAAGTATGATCCCAGTAGTGAATGTTACAGACAATATCAACACATCAGCAATCATGTAGCTATCAGTCCACCTACATGAGATGATGTGTCATGTATCAAAGTTAAGTCACTCTGACATACATTTTGACCTTTGACCTACATCCAAGAAATTGTTCATCCAGACGCGTAAATATTGTCAATACATGTACAGTAAAACCCTGTTATATCGCCACCCATTATACCGCCAAACTCGCTTATCATCCTGGATTTTTTCAGAACAAATTTCCTCCCACGCTAATGCACGCGTTTTACCGCCAAACTTGCATACCGACAAAATGGTAAAAATAACATCATCTTGACCTCGTTAATATCACCAAATTGAGTCCAGAAGGACGTGTGTTTATATGTTATTGTTACGTGACAGACTGGTGACTGACAGATCATTCAGAAATATTTATCTCTTCAACAGTTTCTTCTGTCAGTCTGTCAGTCGAAGGCAAAACAAACGACAATTCATATATTTTTCGGCGCCTGGTAGATGCACGTTATAAGTTAAACGAGGTAACATTGAAAATCATGTTGAGATTACTGTAGACCATGTGATGAAAAAATTACGATGACATTCTCGGGAAAATAATGAGATTTTATATTTATTTGTTATCAAAGTGTATAAACTATGTACAATTTGATGCAATATTTATACATCCGCAACGAAGTTAGGGGGGGGGGGGGGGGGGTATACTGGAATCAGGTTGTCTGTCCGTCCGTCCATCCGTCTGTCTGTAGACACATTTTGTCCGGACAACTCCTCCTAAACGGATGGGCCGATTCCAATGAAACTTCACACAAATATTAATTATCATGTGTAGATGTGCATGCCACTTTGTTTTTCTCAAAATTATGGTTGCTATGGCAACTGGTCACTATAAACAGGTTTTCCGATAAGAACCATAACTTTAAGTTTGTCCGGACAACTCCTCCTAAACTAAATGGCCGATTTCAATGAAATTTCACACAAATATAGAGGACCATGTGTAGATGTGCATGCCACTTTCTTTTTTTTCAAAATTATGGTTGCTATGGCAACTGGTCACTATATTACTGGGTTATCTTAGTTAGCCTCTATTTAACAGTTCCAATTCACCATTGACTCATGCAGATTGCGGGGGTATTAGTCAGCCATGCTGGCGACAGTTCTAGTTTGATATGAATCAATTGTTTTTGATTTTCAAAGTCTACAGTTGTTACGGAAACACTAGCTATAGTGTTTGGACTGCTAAGTCGGGTTGGAACGGCAAACCTGATATACCGCAAACTTGTTATGTTGCCAAAATCGCGGAGAACAGAAGGTGGCGATATAGCGAGGTTTTACTGTACTTCACATTGGAACTTTATACTTGGGGAATGTTCACCTAGGTGAGGCAGATGTGCGGTTAAAAATAGGTCACTCAGACCCACATTATGACCTTCTCCCTGCATGAAAAAAATTTGGTTGGGCCTGAATCCTGCAATACTTGTCACAGAAACTTCTCACTTCGTTTTATCAACCATTCCTTACTTAATTAGTAAATTCTTCAACTTGTTGAAAAGCAGTGACTGTTGGATTTAAGGAGTAAAATCCTAGTTAAATGGGCATTCCTTCGAATTCTTTCAGACATCAGAAAAATGCAAGTTTTCTGTTGATAAAATCTATGCCTGAATGAGTATTATATGAGATTTTGTGCTTACCAGAAATGAAAGTAATGTGGAAATGTACAGAAAAATGACATTTCGTACACAATTACCGTCAGCCTTTGCGGTAATTTGTGATACTTTGGGTTGAATTGAGAATTTTTATGATATACATAATGCTTGAAGCAGTTTGGTTTCCCTTGAGAGTAAAACTACCATATTAATTTAAAGATTATAATTTTTACAACTTGGAAAAAATACACATTTCCCCATGAAGTTTCATTTTGGCGACATACACTTTATTCAAAGGAAGGAATGTCCCTTTAAAAACATTTTGTTAAATTCTGTAATGCTTCCTATAGACTGGAACATTCAAAACTGGGGCCAGGTTTATATCATAGAGGACCTCTATTAGAGGTGTTATGTTATAGAGTCTAACCCCAGATGTATATATTCACCGGAATTCTACAGGTATAGAACACTCTAAATTAATTCAATACCTATTCTCAATTTCATCTCGTTAACTACAGGTATACATATTCCATAAAAAGCTCACAAATTAGGAAATCTCATTCAAATCGCTTGATTGTTATGTATTGAATTCAATTTCTCCTTTGTACAGACAGATTATTTTCAGTGAAATCTCGACATGTGATAAGTGTACATTGGACATTTCTATTCGGACGAGTTTTGTGTGGGAGATTTTGTCTCTTCAGATTACGGGAATATTTACCACAGTACAGGTTTTAAATGTCCCACTAGTTATAAATAGACCTTTAAACATACGCTGTGTTGTGTGCTAATGTCACACTAACTTCAACTGGACTAATGGACCATGCCATTTTATTGAGACGCCTCTGATGGCATTTTCTTACCTGGTTTCCAACTCACCTTGTCATTTTTTTTACTTTTAAATGCCATAACGACTGCTGAACAAGGGTTCAAAATCATTTCATATAAAGTTATAGAGTACCTGGTCATGAAGCGTTAGGAGTTACTAAGTCTTTACTTTTTAAAAAAAAATCACAATGGGGGTTATTTCCACAGGGGTTTAATTTTACAATTTTGATAAGTAAACTTGGGGTTGATTTCTGCAAAGAGTTTTAAAATTTTTTTGCAAATTTGATATGTACACTATACACTATAGAGGTTATATTTTCACGAGTTTTTCCTTTTCATCTGTTCCATATAGATACCTGCACATACAGTGAAACCTGACTTTACTGACACTGTTTTTGGCTGAGTCAGTGTGTCGGTAAAGTCAGTGTGTCAGATATGACAGTGTGTCAGATATGGCAGTGTGTCGGTAAAGTCAGTGTGTCGGATATGACAGTGTGTCGGATATGTCAGTGTGTCAGATATGACAGTGTGTCGGTAAAGTCAGTGTGTCGGATATGACAGTGTGTCAGATATGACAGTGTGTCAGATATGACAGTGTGTCAGTAAAGTCAGTGTCAGATATAACAGTGTGTCAGATATGGCAGTGTGTCGGTAAAGTCAGTGTGTCGGATATGACAGTGTGTCAGATATGGCAGTGTGTCGGTAAAGTCAGTGTGTCGGATATGACAGTGTGTCAGATATGGCAGTGTGTCGGTAAAGTCGGTGTGTCGGATATGACAGTGTGTCAGAAAGTCGGTGTGTCAGATATGACAGTGTGTCGGATATGACAGTGTGTCGGATATGACTGTGTGTCGGTAAAGTCGGTGTGTCAGATATGACAGTGTGTCAGAAAGTCGGTGTGTCAGATATGACAGTGTGTCGGTAATGTCAGTGTCAGATATGACAGTGTGTCGGTAAAGTCAGTGTGTCAGATATGACAGTGTGTCGGTAAAGTCAGTGTCAGATATGACAGTGTGTCGGTAAAGTCAGTGTGTCAGATATGTCAGTGTGTCAGATATGACAGTGTGTCAGATATGTCGGTAAAGTCAGTGTTGGCAATGACATTGGAGCGTGTTGCAGTAATCTTTAGGATATGGTCAGATATTCAGTAGTCATTAAAGTGAAATGTCACTGTACATTACGAAATAATGTATGGGGCAAAATTTTCATGGCTGATTTGCTTTCGCCAATTCACTACGATTACTGGGTCTCTATGTGTTTGTCTCCTGCAAATAGTGTTTAATGGCTCCTATAAACTCACCCCTACTATTGGGTTAAAGACGGCTTGTAACTTGCTACTACTGGCACAGAGGAAAGGGTTGACTGTTGAAATTATACACACTTAAATATCAGCTACGATCCTTAAAGTATTGCTGTTATACGAAATGCAATATGAGAGTAATTCCCAATGGAGAATTGGACCGAAGTAGAGTGTAAGCATTTTTTACCACATACATAATAATACTTGTATGTGTGAGAATTGGTTTGCTGATATTTGAATACACGTTTATTGATAATTTACAGCAATGTGTTAGGTATAGGGAGCCTCAAGATCACCAGTCATAGCACAGATAGATCTATACATTAAAAAGACAATAGGCTAAGTATACATTTGTCTTTTGGACAGGGTTTTGGGGTAAGTTATTTTAAACTAATTTAAGTGATTCAAAAGTTGCATGATCTGGTAAAAGGAGGAACTTCTATTTTGTTGTTGTTGCAATTTTGAACTTTCAATTTGTGATGTAATTTTTCTTTTTCTAAAAATCATAATTTGATTTATGTTGATGCTCTAGAATGCACAGAATGTATTTACGTTGTAAGTGGATCCACAATTATAACAGGTTATCTACACCAGAGACTTCATATAATTACTAAACCAGAAATTTGACAGGTTATCTACTCCAGAAACTTCATAATTCCGAAACCAGATATTTGACGGGTTATTTATTCGAGAGACTTCCCATAAACCCTTAACCAGAAATTCACTCCTATGAAGTTTTTCAATTTATATTGCAATAATTAATTTTTCTTTGATTTCATGGTAAATACTCAAATGTGATTGGTCGAAAAATTCTTTTCATTCTTCTATGAAAGAAATTCTGAGAATGGTGCGAAAAATGTGACGTCACAATACGACAATTGACGTTGCGTATTGATTTGAGAAAAAGAATCCCATTTAAAACCAGTAAAATTGTACATAAAACATGTTTTAAATTAGAAAATCATTTTCAAAAATTAATTATAAGCGTTGATGTCAATTATCTTTTAGTTTCATCGGGGTATGAAACAAATTTTGTTTGCAAACTTCTGTAAGAATCCGCTATGCGGATTCATACAGTTTGCAAAAAAAAAAATTTCATATCCGCGATGAAACTTAAAAAAAATGACATCAATGCTTAATTAACTACAGCAGAGATATTTACAATATCACAAATCAATATCATTTACCACCGAAATTTAATAAATGATTTGTTTACAAAATAGTTTATAATTAGGAGTATCCTAGCTATTTATAAGTAACTTATCCAATGAAGAATCAATTTAAAGGAGAAAACATTTCAAGGTCAAGATGTCTTTCAGGAAGAAAATGGAAGAAAAACAAAATTAATTTGATGAATTCAACAAATTAGATTCTGTTATATTTGTCAATATTTTTTCCATGTATAGAAAGTTTTCAATCTAAAAGTTGGCAAAGGTTAATCAAATGTAAACACTGCTGAACATAGTAAAATGAAATAGTATATTTTGATGCATCTTCAGTAAACAGTAGTCATTTGGCCTGGTTCTTATCAGCTTAGTCTGTTTACATACTGTCAAAATACCAATCACGCCTTTATAGAGAGAAATCTGGGGCCCTCACAGCTAACTAAGTGCTCGTCATGTTCTCGTTAAATGTAGAGTGATGATTTATATCTGTTGGTTTGGTAAATAATTATTTTCCTGGAGATATTTTTTTGCAAACACGATTTGTCATGATTACCAAGTGTTTTCGTTGAGTATGATGATGTTTATTTGTTGCTATGGTGATATTTTTCAACATAAAAAAGAATGCTCCATCACATGAACATAACATCTTAATTTCTTTGATAATTGGAAATATTTTTAATGTTCTCGCGGCAATTTGTGATCAATTATTCTTATCTAATTAATTAACCTGTCAAGTTGATTGATAAAAATAAACCAATTGGGGAATGAATCAGGTTGTCTCTGACATCAATGTGTCAAGAAATGACCTTGAATGTTTGGTCGCATCATGATCATATGTAGAATGTATTAAATGAAATTCAAGCAAACTTTTATTAAGGTCAAGGCATGAGGACCAATAATACAATGGTTATGTTTGGACTGTATGTATTATTACCTCAAGGTCGGTCTCAGGTGACACTGAATGGTTGACACACTTGCCTTTCACCTTAATTGGCAGCAGGGGTTCAATGCCCTGATTGGACATGAAAGGTATGGGTCAACTGCCTGACAATGTGGGTTTTCCCCTCTGTTTCCTCCCACCGTCAAACGGTTAACCTGTAATTCCATCAGGGCTTGGCTTGGTTAATTTTGTTTTAACGTCCTATTAACAGCCAGGGTCATTTAAGGACGTGCCAGGTTTTAGAGGTCGAGGAAAGCCGGAGTACCCGGAGAAAGTCCACCGACCTAAGGTCAGTACCTTGAAACTGCCCCATGTAGGTTTCGAACTCTCACCCCAGAGTTGGAGGGCTAGTGATAAAGTGTCAGGACACCCTAACCACTCGGTCCAGTTCCATCAGGGACAACAAGCATGATCGATTAATATAATTTAATATAACCATTTTTAGAATCGTTGTAAAATAAAGTTACCTTTATAATTTACAAAAGTACCTTACTAAAAAAGAAATGTATGTATCAATGTTTTTTCAGTTATTCCTTTTTTCAGGAAAAGCATCTTTCCTTTTAGATCTTCTGTCAGATTCTGATCAACCATAATTACTTCCCCATTTTTCCTCTGTTAGTAGGTATTTAGCAATAAGCATGACATCCAATGTGGGCCGAGAATACGTAAAGTTATTTTAAATTCTATGTACAGAGTGCTAACAGTTATTTTGATTCCAGATGGTCACAAAAGTTCATTAGTTGTAAATAAAAATCCAAACACATGTGAGGAGATGAGAGATAAAATTGTTATATTATGAAGTATAAATCAGTCTAACCTGTTTACCCCTTTTCCTTGACAAATGAAATCTTCCAATTAAGAGTAGAGTAGACAAGAGTATACCAGAGTAGACAAGTCTATTATACTGGTTTGAATGGTGGTTTAAGATCTTTGATTTGTGCTAATTTTAGTTCTATCATGTGGCATATAAGTCATTATAGAAAGCATTGTCAGTTTGATAACAAATTTTACAAGCTAAAGAAATGTAATTTCAAACTTAAAAAGGTCATGGTAATTGTATCTATAATGAAACATTTTGATTTGTTCCTTACATTTCCTATTTGAAATGTGTAAAGGTCACATAAAATTACTATTTAAGACTCTTATGAATTACTGATATTGTAGCTCTAAGACAGTTTAAATGAAGGCATTTCAATCTTTTAAATAATTAAAAACAAAAACAAATTGGTCAATGGACTTGAATGAAAAATGGTTCAATTGTCATATAATTAATCAATTCATTCATAAAACAAATGTCATAAAAAATAAGCTTCAAATACTTTTAAACAATTTTATTTAAGCTTAGAAATTTTTAAAGCTTTAGACATAAGTTTTGCTCAGAGCCTGACTATCTAAAGCTTTATCAAACTAATGACTCACTGTACCCAAACATTCATGTATTCAATTTCCTGAAGTGTCTTAAAACGACATAAATGGGAAATATATTTTCACATTTTCAAAATTAATTTTAGATGTATTAATTCAATTTAATTCATCAAGCTGAACCATCTTTTGAAGAACAAACCACTTGGATTTTGTTATTCATTCAGGCCAACAATACCTATTATTTTAGGTAAATGTATTCCGGTTTAAATATCACATCATGAACAGCCTGTCGAGTGTTCCTGGTTTGGTGGAGTCAAACAAGTTAAACAACCGTGATCGTTCTTCAGAGAATTTAAAATGTCTTGCATGCATGCACATGTATGTAACTAAACACAATATGTAACTTTGTGTTAACTAAGAGACCTGGGAGAGATCGGGGAAGACATTTTTGTCAATTGATTTGTAAATTATATAATTTTTGAGCTATCTACATGGAGTATGTGGTTTTCGAAGAGGAATGTTGTCACATATGGGTTAACGGATATCTTATCAAAGTTGATTAAATAACTTGTACAGAGTTCTAAGGTAAGATACAATATTTTGAGATAATTTAGTTATAAATTTTAATCTAGACTGTAGGGATTATTCAGTGTCATACCTTGAAAATCTCAGAATTCAGTGTCATACCTTAAAAAACTCACAATTCAGTGTCATACCATGAAAGTCTTTAAATTCAGTGTCATACCTTGAAAGTCTTAGAATTCAGTATCATATGTTGAAAGTCTCAGAATTCATGCAGTGTCTTACCTTGAAAGTCTTTGAATTGTATGTCATACCTTGAAAATCCTACAATTCATTGTCATACCTTGAAAGTCTTTGAATTCATTGCCATACCTTGAAAGTCTCAGAATTCAGTGTCATCACCTTGAAAGTCTTTAAATTCAGTGTCATGCCTTGAAAGTCTTTAAATTCAGTGTCATATGTTGAAAGTCCCAGAATTCATGCAGTGTCTTACCTTGAAAGTCTTTGAATTGTATGTCATACCTTGAAAATCCTACAATTCATTGTCATACCTTGAAAGTCTTTGAATTCATTGCCATACCTTGAAAGTCTCAGAATTCAGTGTCATCACCTTGAAAGTCTTTAAATTCAGTGTCATGCCTTGAAAGTCTTTAAATTCAGTGTCATGCCTTGAAAGTCTTTAAATTCAGTGTCATATGTTGAAAGTCTCAGAATTCATGCAGTGTCTTACCTTGAAAGTCTTTGAATTGTATGTCATACCTTGAAAATCCTACAATTCATTGTCATACCTTGAAAGTCTTTGAATTCACTGTCATGCCATTAAAGTCTTGGAATTTGACCCTATATATAGTACCTTGAAAACCCCTTGAATTTCAGCACTTGCCTGAAAAAGTCTATGTTGTCATGATGTTACCTTGAAAGTGTTACAGTAAGGAATTAATCTTAATGCCTTGAAACATTCCTGAATTTATGTCTTTGTTGTTGAAATAAACTATAGAAGATGAATTACTCTCCTAATTAAAGAAAAAAACATCATCAGTATGCCATAATATCTGTGTTGAAATTGATGATGTTATCAATTTGGATATGCTACATAAAATGATGACGTTGGGATATTGTGAGTAAGCGTCATACGTAATGGCAATGCTGTCTGATTTACCGTACGTCATGTGAGATTGATTTATTCCATCCCGCGGTAGCCGAGTGGTTAAGTTGTACCGACACTTTAACACTGGCCCTCTACCTCTAGGTTGTGAGTTCGAAACCCGCGTGGGGCAGTTGCCAGGTACTGACCGTAGGCCGGTGGTTTTTCTCTGGGTACTCCGGCTTTCCTCCACCTCCAAAACCTGGCATGTCCTTAAATGACCCTGGCTGTTAATAGGACGTTAAACAAAAACAAACCAAACATAGCAACTAATAGATGATCACCTTATGGGGTATGTGAGAATTGATTTCACCAAAGTTATATCACTGTCCTTGGAATGTCCTTAAATTTCATGACAGATGATTTTAAAAATCTCAAATGGCCAAGAAAAACAGAGCAGTTTCAAATAATTAGCTTGAAGATCAAAGACTTTATCAAAAGGTCAGTGTGGAGAAGAAAAGAAAAAAAACACCAATTAATGACTTCCTTGTCTGGAAACAGGTTTTTAAAAAGATAAAACATCAGTGATTTTAATCAACAGCATGGAAGGAAAGATGCGCTTCAAATTATTGCTCTGGAAGATACGATAGAAAGAGTATGAAGAGTGTGTGTTGAGAAAATTGGCAAACTTTTTACAGAAAAATTTAGTGTTAATCTGACAGATAAAAATGTTTATTATTTTTTACACATTATATTGATAAAAAACTGAATGAAATCTTTTTTTTCTAAATATGAAGAAGAAAAAAATTTAAATTGGAAAAAAAAAATTCAAAAAAATAAATCACTAGTACAGGTGTTATGTCATTGTTGTTACAGCTACATAATTGTCAATTTATTATTTTCCAGTATTTGTGAGTTTAATTCATTCATTTTCTTATATTTTCAGGCACAATGATACTCCAGAAATGATCAAGAGATCTTAAAGTGATAGAGAAGAAAACATCATAGCTGCCATTTCGGAATCTTAGAAAATAATTTTTGAAGAAGATTTTATGGAAATTCACAACACTGTGTTGAAGTTTGGGAGACAGTGACTGTAATAAGATATTCAGCTGAGTGAGTGGATAATATGGAGTGGACTATTATTGTACTGTCAGCCCTGGTTGGTTTAGCTACAGCTAATGGTGAGTATGCGTTTCACTCTTGATATTTTACTGCTTCAGGCAACCAATATCTTTGAGATTAATGGTAGGATTTATAATCATGATATATAAGCTAATAAAAAATCTGTTCGTTCCATCAATCCATTTTATTTTTTGTATTGTGAATCTTTATCCAATAATGGGGGCCGCGATAGTGAAGTCTGTTAGAGCGCCAGACACTTAACCTCAGGTGAAGATCTGAGGTGCACGGTCCGACACTCCCTACCCGTGTCGGTGCATGGTCCGACACTCCCTACCCGTGTCGGTGCATGGTCCGACACTCCCTACCCGTGTCGGTGCATGGTCCGACACTCCCTACCCGTGTCGGTGCATGGTCTGCACTCCCTACCCGTGTCGGTGCATGGTCCGACACTCCCTACCCGTGTCGTTGCATGGTCCGACACTCCCTACCCGTGTCGGTGCATGGTCCGACACTCCCTACCCATGTCGGTGCATGGTCCGACACTCCCTACCCGTGTCGGTGCATGGTCCGACACTCCCTACCCGTGTCGGATTGTGTTTCACAGGAAGCTGTGAAACGGGCCGGTCTCTCTGTACTGTCCTGGTTGTTTCCTTGAGCAAGACATTTTTCCATAATTGCTCTGGATGTCACAAACAAACAATCTTTATATAAGATTGTACAAGATTTCCCGTCCTTTTAAATTGTACCCTGAATTACTTTTTTAATGGTTACTAGTTGTTAGATAAAGTTGTTAAAAAATAAAGCATTTCGAAGAAATTATGTGAAGATATCTTTTTGAAATATGTGGGATTTGGTGGAATGCACACCTGATCCAGCTGTTGTGTTCTAAATGTGAAGGGGCTGCGATGGCCGAGTGGATCAGGTGTCCCAACACTTTATCACTAGCTGTCCACCTCTGGGTTGCAAGTTCGAAACCCACTTGGGCAGTTGCCTGGTACTAACCGTAGGCCATTAGTTTTTCTCCGGGTACTCCAGCTTTCCTCCACCTGCAAAACCTGGCACATCCTTATATGACCCTGGCTATTAATAGGACGTTAAACAAAAATAAACCATAAAGTCCTAAATGTGTATTATCCATCATTATTGTTTGTTAACCAATGAGACAGACGAGGCACGAGATCAAATATAGCAGTGTAGCACAATGCGATATCACTGTATTTTAATATTTGACATTTAACTGTATGTTATATGGAAGAGCTTGGTTGTTGGAATAATATTTTTGTACAAAATGAACTCGACAATACTCCCGAGTACATCACGGTACGTACCGCCATGGCATTTTGAGCAAGACTACACTGTCCAAATCTGATTAGATGAGCCAGAGTCAACTACCAGTATTCATAATAAAGCAACAGAGAGCTGTGTTTAAGGTGATTACTGGCTCGAGGCGACTTGTCTCACACTTGTGACGTCACAGCCCAAAATCTATCTAGTGACGAACAGCCCAAGTGCTGTTGGCTATTGACAGACAGGTAAAAATAGCCAGTTTTCACAACTTATATTTCGGGACAGAGAAAGCAGTTTTCGATGGCAGTTTTCGATAGCTTCTAATGTGCAGTTCAGCTAATTAATTCACAGTTGAAATCATTCAGTGTTTACTCTAATATGGAATGAATGTATAATGTTCCAATCTGTACTATGCTTGTTTATTTTTGTAAAAACAGTTCCGCCGGGAAAGCCTACAATCGACGGATTTAATATCTCTGCTGTGGTCGGAACTGTAGTATCACTGACGTGTACGACAGTCGGAGGGATACCTAATCCTACTCTTTGGTGGTACCAGAACGGCGTACAGGTGAAACAAGACTCAGTCTTAGTGGTACGTACTGTCAACAGGTAAAAATATAAAGGTACATACTGTCAACAGGTAAAAATATAAAGGTACATACTATCAACAGGTAAAAATATAAAGATTCAGTCTTAGAGGTACATACTATCAACAGGTAAAAATATAAAGGTACATACTGTCAACAGGTAAAAATATAAAGGTACATACTGTCAACAGGTAAAAATATAAAGGTACATACTGTCAACAGGTAAAAATATAAAGGTACATACTGTCAACAGGTAAAAATATAAAGGTACATACTGTCAACAGGTAAAAATATAAAGGTACATACTGTCAACAGGTAAAAATATAAAGGTACATACTGTCAACAGGTAAAAATATAAAGGTACATACTGTCAACATGTAAAAATATAAAGACTCGATCTTAGTGGTACGTACTGTCAACAGGTAAAAATATAAAGGTACATACTGTCAACAGGTAAAAATATAAAGGTACATACTGTCAACAGGTAAAAATATAAAGGTACATACTATCAACAGGTAAAAATATAAAGATTCAGTCTTAGAGGTACATATACTATCAACAGGTAAAAATATAAAGACTCAGTCTTAGTGGTACGTACTGTCAACAGGTAAAAATATAAAGACTCGATCTTAGTGGTACGTACTGTCAACAGGTAAAAATATAAAGGTACATACTGTCAACAGGTAAAAATATAAAGACTCGATCTTAGTGGTACGTACTGTCAACAGGTAAAAATATAAAGGTACGTTCTGTCAACAGGTAAAAATATAAAGGTACATACTGTCAACAGGTAAAAATATAAAGACTCGATCTTAGTGGTACGTACTGTCAACAGGTAAAAATATAAAGGTACATACTATCAACAGGTAAAAATATAAAGACTCGATCTTAGTGGTACGTACTGTCAACAGGTAAAAATATAAAGGTACGTACTGTCAACAGGTAAAAATATAAAGACTCGATCTTAGTAGGTACGTACTGTCAACAGGTAAAAATATAAAGGTACGTACTGTCAACAGGTAAAAATATAAAGGTACGTTCTTAGAGGTACGTACTGTCAACAGGTAAAAATATAAAGGTACATACTGTCAACAGGTAAAAATATAAAGACTCAGTCTTAGTGGTACGTACTGTCAACAGGTAAAAATATAAAGGTACATACTGTCAACAGGTAAAAATATAAAGACTCAGTCTTAGTGGTACGTACTGTCAACAGGTAAAAATATAAAGATACATTCTGTCAACAGGTAAAAATATAAAGACTCAGTCTTAGAGGTACGTACTGTCAACAGGTAAAAATATAAAGACTCGATCTTAGAGGACCAGACATTTGTGATTCTAACTGACATACTACAAAAAATAGGCACAAGACAAAAAAAACAATCAGTTCGAATGTAGAGACCCTTGAGAAGGAGACCATAATAATATGAGGCCTGATATTCATGAAACTTTTCTCATGCTTAAACACGAAATCTGTATTCAACCTAACTTTCTTTAAACATTGCTAAGACATCATAAAATATTCTAAAAGAAAACCTAAACATCAAAAATAATATGTCTTTCCAAAATTTCTTCAAATATCACTGAAACAAAAATTAATTCTGGTTTTTCACCAAAAGTATTTGACCTCAAATTTCACAGGTAGGTTCATTCAATGCAGCCCTCATAGGCTATAGGATCTTTTGTGCTGATTATCTCTTCATTGATTACCGATGCATATAGTGATTGGTTAATTCCTATAGGAAGCAAATATAGCATTTACTGACATGTCAATCTCATTCATGGTCTGATTTTGAGCCTTACGGAATTTGTCTAGATGTTGTAATTTGTACGAGTTCCATTTTTGGTAATGTCATGGAGCACTGTTTTGTAACTACAGGGGACAGACCACTGTGAACACCTACACCTTCACCCTGCAACGAAGCAACGAAAACGATGTATTTAACTGTACAGCACGTAACACACAGGCCGCCTTATGGACTTCTGTACAGTATATTAACATCTATGGTTTGTACCTACTTAAACATTTCAGTACCCACACATATGTCTAATATATGTATACTTTTACAATTAAATTGCTATCAGGTTTTTAATTTTTTTTTTTTTTGGTAACATATGAAATGCAAAGCACCCACCAAATTAGCAGATTTGTAAACCAAATTGTTTGAGACATACATTTTGATATTTTGGAAGATAATTCCATGGTAACCATGGTAAACCCTTTACTAGCAAATATGGGTTTGGTATAGTGATATATCGATACCCATGTCCAATCCATCATGTCTCCCAGTTCCTTACCTAAGATATACTGTAGATGTCCATGGTTTAGTGGTCATCTTATTTTACCGCTTTTCGCTCTAGAAGCATTACGCTAAACTATGACTGCTAATTGCACTTTCTATAAGCTATTTTTATATAAAAACTAATTTTGGTGTGCCAATTCATCAATTCCTTAATCTGTTAAAATTTGGAAATGCGCTCAAATTTGAGTGCGCCAAATGAAGTACAGAGGAGCCCACTTATTTGCATATCGGTTATTTGAATATCCCGCTTATTTGCATAAAATTCTCAGGTCCCGATTTTTTTCTTCTTTATCTTTGTATTTTAATCCCGTGTATTTGCATCGACTAAAACACCGACTCCCGCTTATATGCATATAAAAATTCCAAAAAATCGAAAAATTTTAATTGATTTTAGGGTATTTTTGTGATTTTCCCGTAATAAAAGTTTTATGAAAAGTGTTTTTAACTTACATATTGATTCGACACGATGTACAACGTTATCTAATCATTGGTTCCCACTTCGTCAAAACAGGTTATGTTCGATGCATCGATATCGACATTTAGTTATTATCCAGACCATATCAGTAGCATTGTGAAGAAGAATTACTGAATAAAATATTGATATGTCTCATCTTTTGATGAGATTTGTTTATTTATTATAGCATTGATCCAAACCTGACTTGAACACTCGCTGAGGCAGGTTGCGATCGCCATGATTGTTTACTAGGCGCGTTGCATTGTGGGGGCATATGTGTAAGGAACGACAACTCTTTGTGTGTGTGCGCCATTTTCCAAAACAAACCCAAACGACAATGCACATCTCACTGTCATTTAAGACAGTCTATTGCTTAAGCAGTTCATCATCTATGATCAAACAACTAATATACTCATAGCAGGAACAAAACACATCTCAAGACGATAATGAATGTTTATTGAAACGATCACATTGTACATCGTAGTGCCAACCCACGCGTGTATGACCGATTTCGGACCCACAGACTCGGAGTGACAAGTAGCCTAGTAAACGAAGAAGTACAAATGTATATGCAAATATTTGTACATTTACAAAGAATAACAACCCATTTATTTCGTATTTACTCTTATATTTTAAATAATGTTTTTTTTTAAATATGTTTTTAATGCAAATAACGTAAACAATCATATAGCGCCCGTTTTGAGTACCTACCTGACAATCTACATAGTGTATAAGAGGGGCCAAAACCCAACTCCGCCTATACGAATACTCCGGTTATTTGCATATTTTGTCATGGAAAAAGGGCTATGCAAATAAGCGGGTTGCTCTGTACATTTACAGTATCTTGAGAACCCTTCAATGGATTTGGTTCATACTGAATTGCAATTGTATTGTATTACCATTGCTCAAAGTGAAACGGTCAAAGGAGCTGACCCCTTCTTCATGCCATACCTCCTAATGTTACATAATAAGCAGGACATTCATATGTCAAATACAGTCAAGTCTGTGCTTGAGTGACCACATGAATTAAGTGACTCTCTCATATGTGACCACATTTTCCCTAACAATTCTACTGTAAACATGGAAATTTACGCAAGGGGGGAATTTACACTTATTACCAGGAGTCCTTTTGATCGCGAAAATTTCCCCATGCATATTATTTTGATATCAATTTGCGTAAACTCGAATTTAAAATGAAGGTGGATCGATTGTGAAAATTACCCCTACTCGTGTATTTTACATATCAAATTCCAAAGATAACCACATTAACAGAATTTACCACACTAGTTATCTGAACCTGGATTAAGAGACCACCTGTCTTATGTGGTCTTTTTTATTATCTCCCTTGTAAGGTAGCTTGATAGGTTTGACTGTTGCTTTTTAGGTCATCTGACCCGAAAGGTCAGGATGGCCTATAGCCATCATGCTTCGTCCGTCGTCGTGCGTCGTGCGCCGTGCGCCGTGCGCCGTCCGTAAACTTTTCACATTTCAATCTTCTTCTCAAGTTCCACCAGTGGGATTAAGATGAAACTTGCCAGAAATGATCCTGAGATGGTCCTGACCAAGTGTTGTTATTTTTCGGGTTGGTCCGAAATCCAAGATGGCCGCCATAGCCGCCATTTTGAAAACACATTTTAAACTTCTTCTCAAGTTCCACCAGTACTGTTGGGCTGAAACTTGCCAGAAATGATCCTGAGATGATCCCGACCAAGTGTTGTTATTTTTTCTGTCGGTCCGAAATCCAAGATGGCCGCCATAGCCGCCATCTTGAAAAACACATTTTAAACTTCTTCTCAAGTTCCACCAGTGCTATTGAGCTGAAACTTGCCTGAAATGATCCTGAGATGATCCCGTCCAAGTGTTGTTATTTTTTGGGTCGGTCCGAAATCCAAGATGGCCGCCATAGCCGCCATTTTGAAAAACACATTTTAAACTTCTTCTCAAGTTTCACCAGTGCTATTGAACTGAAACTTGCCTGAAATGATCCTGATATGATCCCGACCTAGTGTTGTTATTTTTCGGGTCGGTCTGAAATCCAAGATGGCCGCCATAGCCGCCATTTTGAAAAACACATTTTAAACTTCTTCTCACTTTCCACCAGTGCTGTTGGGCTGAAACTTTCCTGAGATGATCCCGACCAAGTGTTGTTATTTTTTAGATTGGTCTGAAATCCAAGATGGCCGCCATATCACCCATCTTGAAAAACACATTTTAAACTTCTTCTTCAGTTCCTTGGTGCCATTGAGCTGGAAATTGGTGAGGATGTCAAGGAAGGCGAGCCAACATAGTGTTGTTATTTTTTTGGCCTCGTAAAAACTTTGACATGGCAGCAATATGGCGGCCATTTTGTAACATGATTGCGCAATCATGGTTTTCCTGAACAACACCTATTTCAAACTTCCTCTCAAATTCCACCAGTGGAATTCAGCTCTAACTTACCAGAAATGATCCTGAGATGTTCCTTACCAAGTGTTGTTATTTATCGGGTCGGCCAAAAATCCAAGATGGCCACCATGGCAGCCATCTTGAAAAACACATTTTAAACTTCTTCTCCAGTTCCACTGGTGCCATTGAGCTGGAAATTGGTGAGGATGTTAAGGACGGAAGGCCATCAAAGTGTTGTTATTTTTTCGGCCTCGTGAAAACTTTGACATGGCAGCAATGGCGGCCATTTTGTAACGTGATTGCGCAATAATGGTTTTCCTGAACAACACCTATTTCAAACTTTTTCTCAAATTCTACCGATGGGATTCAGCTCTAACTTACCAGAAATTATCCTTAGATGGTCCAGACCAAGTGTTGTTATTTATTGGGTTGGTCAGAAATCCAAGATGGCCACCATGGCCAACAGTGCCACTATATACTTGCTACAGAGAATGCGTACTACAATAATATAAGGGTTTTAATTTAGAGTCAGATGACCGTTAAGGCCCCTGGGCCTCTTGTTTATGTTCACAGCTGTTCCAGGAAATCCAACCATGACTGGCCCAAACACCTTCTATGAAGGGACTTCAAATAATTGGTATTGTCAGGCTGTTGGAGGCTACCCGGCCCCCAGTATTAGTTGGTATCTAGGAGGTGCTTTCCAGACCGGAGGGGGAACCACCGTTGACACAGTCGACAACACCTATACTGTCGATAGCACATTCACTCGTACAGCTCAGGCCACAGATAACGGGAAACTGCTGGAGTGTAGAGTCACTCATAGCACACTAGATCAACCAAAGACTACTAGTAAAACTCTCACCGTCTATTGTAAGTAAAATAGGTTATTACAAATCTAGTGGTAATGTACATAATGGCTGTGTAGCTACAATTAATAATTAATTTGGAGATTGAGGCTACCTCGATACTCCTCCTTCCTTCTCCTCCTCCTTCCTTCTCCTCCTTCCTTCTCCTCCTCCTTCCTTCTCCTCCTCATAGAGAGAGTTATCAAATTTCTAGAAAAATTGGAACCTTGTCATAACTTCATAATTGTGACAGATATTGCATCATAAATGCCACATGTTTTTCTTTTCTCTTGTAATTTGTGAGGAATTGACTTGTTTTTCAACAGCGCCACCGACCGTTACCATAACCCCTAATGTCAGGAATGTACTGTCTGGAAACAGCGTCACACTCATTTGTTCGGTAACTAGCTCTCTGTCCCTTTACACTGTTGCCTGGTACAAGTTGGGAGTAAACACGGCCCTGACCTCTAACACCGTGTATGCAGTAAGTGGAAATTCACTGACAATCCTGAGTGTATCCCAAGAGTATGCTGGAATTTATTACTGCACATCAGCCAATGATGCTGGAACCTCAACACACAGCAATAGCGTACAGGTTGTCCTTTACAGTGAGTAGAATTTAAATCATCTCAATGTTCATATTTCAGCATTAATCTCAAATTCAGCCATAATCTTGTATCAGCTGCAAATAATTAATTTTCAATTGTTTGTACGCAGAATGCGGCTTTCTGATTGGTTGAGATTTTTTTTTCATACCACTATGAATAAAATTCCGAGAATGGCGCGAAAAATGTGACGTCACAATACGACAATTGACCTTGCGTATTGATTTGAGAAAAAGAATCCCATATAAAACCAGTAAAATTGTACATAAAAATGTTTTAAATTAGAAAATTATTTTCAAAAATTAATTATAAGCGTTGATGTCAATTATTTTTTAGTTTCATAGGGGTATGAAAAAAAATTTTGTTTGCAAACATCTGTAAGAATCCGCATAGCAGATTCATACAGTTTGCAAACAAAATTGTTTTGTATATCCCGATGAAACTAAAAAAAATTGACATCAATGCTTAAATGTACGTAATACCAGAGTTATCGACTACCTATAGTGTCTTCATTCCTTGTACGATTTAATCAAACTTAAAAAAAAATCACAAAGGACCATAACATCTCGGAATAGTTCTAGTTTAAGGGTTGGTGGGACAAGGTCAAGGTCAAGGTCATTGTTACTTATTTTAGCCCATCTGGCCTAACGAGCCAAATGAGCTTACACCTTGATTATTATAGGCGTTCGTCATCTGTCTTTCTACCATCCATCAACAACTTTTCCATTTAAATGACTTTTTCTTAATAACCAAGATTCATGATATTTGGCTGATTGGTTTCTTGGGTGAGGCCGACATAATCTGCAAATAGAAAGGACCTTGACCTACAGTACTCCCTCGACCTATCGCCACTCGATAATAGCGCCACCCACGCATACCGCCACCTTGTCCCCTAGAACGGATTTTTGCACTCTTTAATTCCCCCGTTAAGTCCGCCACCCTCGCATACCGCCATCCGCCATATGCTTTCAAGAACAAATGTGCCGAATCATTGTATATTTCCCTCGATTTCACCGCCATGTTTTTATCGCCGTGGAACGCTTTAGTGTCCTATTTTTAGATACTGGTACTCCCCATTCAAGCACAGGTGAAGTTACGCTTCAGTGATTCTATTCGCTGATCGAATCGTCATCGGTATTGGCAAAAGGAATGCTTGTTTTTGTAATAAAATAAGTTATGAATTCTACTCACATTGTGTATGTGAAAGACAGCTGACTGTCCGACAATTTGTTGACGCCGATAAACAGACAGAAATTACCGAAGTGCAGACAGAAAGCGAGATTATTGACTACGTTACCAGTTTTGACGACAGTGAAACGGACCTTAACACTGACGATGACGGTGACGAACCACAACATATTCCGAGCGGAACAGAGGCAAAAGCCACTATAGTAACGGTAATGTGATTTCTAGAAACGTCGGACAAAACAACATAATTAGAAATAAACTCTTGCAGAATGATTTTTAAAAAAAATATCGGAAATTATCACAGACAATAGCGACAAAAGCATATCAGTGATTTTTTTTTTTACCAAACTACAAAAACAATAACCATGTTTAGACACTTTTACTGTTCAGTACCTGAAATTGAAATGTTTGTGTTTTCTGATTTGATCACAATAAAAGAGATTGGAATCCTACATTTTTGTTTTTTCTCAAATTCGATACTACCGCCACCCTCTTTATACCGCCAATTACAACAAGAACAAAAGGTGGCGGTATAACGAGGGTAGACTGTATATTTAAGATCACAGGGGTCTGTTTGTTAAAACATTTAATTGACCTGTTCTCACAAATCACGAGTCCTATAATCATGATGTTTGGCTGGTAGTTTACTTGGATGGACACCCACAGAGTTTGCAAAAGTAAATTGCCTTCACCTTTATTCAAGGTTAAATTTGTTCATACATTTTACAACTTCTCACAAACGGCAGAGCATATAATCATAGTTGGCTGGTAGGTTCCTTTGCTTAAGAGCCCCACAAAGTTTGCAAAAATATGGATCCTGTCAATGCGGGAGACACAATCCCTGTGGGGTCTATACATGTTTGTATTTTGCTATGAAATTAGATCACTTTTCATTTTGTTAACAAATTGTCCTTAAAATTAAGTCCTATAATTGACTATACAAAAATAAAAAAATGGATTAGTGAATTGAGATATTGTGATAACTGGAATTAACCAAAAATAAATTCTATGAAATACAAATTTTATACATGCCGTGAAATTGTGTTTGCTGGAAGGGACTTCAGACATTTGATTTCAATTATCAGTTTTACTATGTAACAGATGTTTTCAACATCATACCAGCTTATTTGTACTAGTATTGGTAGGAATTGACACTGCTATATGATGAAGTTTCAGTCATTTTGGCTCTATACTGTATCTAACTCTCAATTTGATTTGAAAGTTGTTAATATATTGTGTGTCTTTTGTACAAACCCTTGAACTGTAGTGTTGGGAAACAATATAAAAGTCCTCGACTAACAATGCGATTTCTCAAATGATCAATGGTTGATTAGTTATTATAATCAATCAAGTTCAGAACTTGATTATGGTGGATAGGTTTTATCTAGGTTTAGAAATAACATTTTAATGCCTGTATTATATTAATAGTAAATTTAATTACAATTTTGTCCATTTAATTACTTTTGCACCAGTTTGAAGTTAGACATTTTGTTACGATCCCTTTTCATTCATGGTGTTAATATATATAATGTTTCAGCTCAACCAAACAGTGCTACCATCAACCCTACCAGCGTAACGACAAAGCTTGGTGACGACTTCACCGTGACATGTTCGGCCAGTGCTTCTCCTAGCAACAACGCCTTAAGCTACTCATGGAGAGTTAATGGCAATGAAGTTTCGTCCAATGCTGTTTCTGACAGTGACCAATGTCCAGAAGGATGACTCGGGGACATATACTTGTGAAGCCTCAAACTCGTATGGCTCAACTACTGCAGATGTGGTGATAGATGTCCAATGTAAGTACACTCCGACAGAAGCCTATAGAAATAAACGTATGTTTAGCTGTTAATGATGAGATAGTTTTACTAACGCTATAGACAAAGACATTTGACTTCTTTGATAGTCCTTCCTTCAAAATAGCAACAACAATCTTTGTGGTATATTTATGTAATCACAAAAATATAGGGTCATTAGGGTTATCGGAAACAGAGAATTTTAGGCCAAATTATTTAAAGAGGCTTACCCGCAGACGGACCGGTAAACGGCACATCTCCGATCACTAAATAAACTTCAGTACACGTTTCTATGTGACAAAATTAGAGGCTTTCCGACTTTATTTCTTGATAACAATTACTAGAATATGTATTTAAAAGACGTTTTAAAACTCAACCTGAGAGGGAAATGTATGGAATATAACGGCAAATCTTCTTTGTAAATCGCCGCTGCCTTTGAAGTTATCACTGTGCGGCACTATGCACGTGCTTGTTTCTTTGATGTGTCTAATCAAATTAGACTCCACTTTATAGCGGGACTTACTGCGGGTTGCGATTAAATAAATAATATTTAAAAAATGAGGTTTTAATATCACTTTTCAGCGTTTTATAAGGAAAATAAAATGAAAAACTCAACAATTCCAACAATCTGTCATGTGTAAAAAATCTTTTTCTATTAGCCAATTTTTCTGATCTCTCTGCAGACAAGCCCCTTTAATGTCGAATGGCTGTGGTGTGCATGAATAAAATATAGTCATACACATAGAAATTGGTCTCACGCTTTGTTGTCAGTTAATTATGCTCTCATAGACTGCAAATCTATTTCATAATTTTTTATCATGGATTTGACATCCAAATGTATAAACATTTGTAAACACATGTATATAAATATTTAGTCAGCCATTAATCCTCAATGCATTTCTATTTTTAGACCGTATATGGCATAATTAATATAGTTTATACACAACACAACAAACAGTAGAGAAGTTCAAATATGAATGAACCTATAACTTGTTCAGGTTTAATTACTTAAACTTTGGCATTCTTAGGGGCTGCTCATCCTTACAACGAATTACATCAAAACTAATTACAATATTACATAATAAGTTTAACTCCTAACAAGAAAAGGTACACCTAAACAGTTTTAATACTAGCTAGTGATACTAGTGGGGCATGCAACCCCGAGCTTGAGCGATCACAAGCCACAGAGTAAGCAGTTGTTAGCTTATAGCAGGCGGCTCTGCTAAGACTGTTTCAGATGGGGCGACCCCCGAGCTTGGGCGATCCCAAGCTAAGATCGACATAAGATGTACATACGCAAAACATAATATAATGAATTGGGGCAAGAAATTCCTCGAATTACAAGTCCACATCGAAAAAGGTTATATCTGTCATTAATATAAACCCACACTCTCTTTTCTTAAATTGTTAAACCTTCGTCAAAAAGGACGATTACGGTAACTTTAGACTTGTTATTAGAAGTTTAATGATTGGTTGAAATTATTCCTTGTAACATAAGGTTTTAATAATAAATTCAACTTTTTTTTTCTGTAGATGCACCAGAGAGCGCCGTGACACAGTCATCTCAAACGGCAGCTGTAGGTACCACTGTTTCTCTGTCATGTGACACAGATTCCAACCCTGAGCCTACACGCTACGCCTGGAGTGAAGGAAGCACTTCTCTCTCTTTAACTGGCAAAGTCATCTCTATATCGGTGAGTCAAAATTTTTAAACTCCTCGAAATATTTTCTCCCACATTATCAGTTGGTGGGATAATGTAAATCACTTCACTTGGAATTTATTTTTGAATTAATATGTGAGGAGAATCAATTATGAATTCAAAACTTTTGTGATTATTTATACATAAATAACATCTTTGGATGGTGGCCTCATAAAGCTGATATGTGAGTCCAGCAAGGTCAATTCCTCTAGTAGCTCATCATTCGAGAATTTAAAGTCACTTAGAGATCAGCGTTTCATGAAATTCTGCACATGTATTCAAGAATATGTCTGAAGAGGAAAGTCCGCCAAATGCAGTATTCATGAAATATAAGTGCATTACAGTATTCAAATCAACCTTCATCAGCCAAGTGTCATATTATTTCATTTGTCCATCCGTCTGGAATTCAATATTTCATTTGTCCATCTGTCTGATATTCATTATTTCATTTGTCCATCTGTCTGGATTAAAGACACAATCTTCTCCATACAACACTAAAAAGGTCTTTTCATACAAATCTCAAGAAACATTTAGGTCACCTGAGACAATATTTCAATCAACTAATTTTTATTGCCTTTTGTCCTGCGTCTATAACAGTTTTTCTAAAAACAAAAACCAGGGCCAATTTCACTGAAACAATGCTGAAATGTTTCATGGCTAAAGGTCAACCAAAATTGTGAATTATATCTTCCCAACCCCTATGGAGCCTGAGGGGTTGGGGCAAAAAGTGGTCTAATTGACTGAAATTTTGAAAATCTTCTTATGTAGAATCAAATACTATTCATAGATGGAAGTGTCTAAAGAGAAATCACATTTTGTACTTTCATTTGTTGAATCAATTCCGTTGGAATCAACTCAGCCTTGGTTACAATTTTCAGTATAGGAATGTAGTTTGATGGTATACGGTATGTACATTTTTGCCTTGACTGAACTCATGGGTCAAAAATGGTCAAACTTACAGAAATTTCTAAAATATTCTTCCCAATACCCATATAATATAATAGAATCAAGTTTACTCTTCAAAGATGGAAGGATCTAAAGGTGTTTTGCCAAAATTGTGAATTTCATGACCCTGGGGTCCCCCTAGGGAGGGGGTTAACTTTATTACTATCATATAGGATTATATGAGGAAATCACATTTAATTGTCATAGAAAATAATACAAGCTTGGTTCCAATTATCAGTATATATGGAGGGAAGTTTGATAGTATGTAGGCCAATACTGGACCCCAGTGTCATATAAACCGCTTCACAGTTTACTTACAATACAATATTTGTTATATCTCTGTGATATAAAAATAAATATGCAATTAAATCCGAAATAGCTGCTCAGATAAGACTCACAAAACTTCTTTTTCAAATTTTATCAATCTTAAAATGATTTACAATGAATCTGACACAGCTAAAATGAAATATATTAAATTAATAACTTGTTAAATTTCCTTGTACCAGGTGGAGTCTGGCAGTACAACATACACCTGTCGGGCCTCTAACTCTGTTGGTGAGTCCGGAAATATTGACTTTTTGGTTACTGGTACATCATCAGACACAGGATCCGAGCCAGGTTTGTACTCTAGTCCATACTTATATATATATGTAATACAACAACAAACGTTTTACCATAAGGTGTTTGATATGTAACTGAACAGGGCTTTTTCTCACTGGTTTGGGAAGGGTCCTTTTTGTCTCAGTTTGTGAAGAAAATTGGTGAATTGGGAAAGATTTTTTCAGGAGTAAACTGCAAATTTTGGGAATTTGGCTTTAAAATGAAACAATTCCAGTTGGGAATTAGGACCATCAACGGCCCCAGGAAGCCCTCAGAAAAAGCCCTACTAAATAAGCTTGCAGACAACCCAGCCCACCTTAAATGTAGCACAACTGCCTGTCCCAGGGAGAAAGCAGACTTGTAAATCTACCAGATCATGGACAAGACAAATCTAACCAAAGGGGGATATACCAGACCCCACCATTGAAGCCCCCTCACGTCACCTACACACAGTGTTTCGTTTGTCTGGAGATCTCTTCCTACATTGTCAATGGATTTCTTTATAATGTAATAGGCCTGTTATGTAGTTGTGTTTCCCTGAGTAGCAATTGGATTCAACTATTTTTACAAAAGTTTTTATCCTTTGTTTATTTCATTATTTGATTTTTGTCCGGAGTTCTCTCCCCTATATATTTTTCAGCTGATCTTCTTAAAACATAGTAGGCATGATAATCATGATATCTTGCCGTGTTTCCCTGAAATATTTTTAGTAACAAGAAACATATTCAATTTCAATAAAATAAATTCATTATTTGAATTTTAAAACCTGAAAATAAACAGAATTGCAATGTAAACATTTGAGATTTCCGACCCATTTTTTTTAACATTAAACATTATAAAAACTATTTTTTCAGATACAGGGGCTTCTACTGGAGATACAGGGACAGGTCTGTCTGTAGGAGTCATCGTCGCCATTGTGTTGGGTATCCTCTTCATCCTCTTCATCATCATCCTCATCATTGTGTGCTGTATATGCTCAGGTCTGTATAAGTGTTTTATTCATGTCCTCAATTCTATTATCTGTAAGCTTTAGTGTATTTTTCAGGCAAAATGGCAGGTGTCAAGTAGGCGAGACAATTGGGGTTTAATTTTGGGATTTCGATAGATTAAGTTACAGGGGTGGGAGTGAGGGCTGCAGTGGCTGAGTGGTTAAGGTGTCCAAACACTTTATCACTAGCCCTCCACCTCTGGGTTGCGAGTTCAAAACCTTCGTGGGGCAGTTGCCAGGTACAGACTGCTAGGTACTGACCGTAGGCCGGTGGTTTTTCTCCAGGTATTCCAGCTTTCCTCCACTTATAAAACTTGACACATCCTTAAATCACCCTGGCTATTAATAAGATGATAAACAAAATAAACCAAAGGTGTGGGGGTTATTTCCACAGGGTTTAATCTAATGATTTTGATAGGTATGTTATAGGCATAGGGGGTGTTTCTGACTGCATATGTCTTCCTCACCAATTCCACAATATCACACACATAATAAAATAATACACAGTCAGGGTGTAATTTTTGTGGCCAAATGGTTCTATTCCATGTAAAATTCCACAATCACAGAGACATATATTATCATTTATGTTCACATGACTCTTTGTTGTTTAATGTCACACTAATTTTTATGACATCTGACACAGGAAGCTGTAAAAAGAAAGATAAGAAGAAAAGTCGAATCACTCCTAAACCGCTGCCTGTTGAGAAACTTAAAGAACAGCCTGCCTATATTGAAACCTCCACTCCCAGATACAAAGCAAGGCCGTACAGGTAAGCAAATTGTTTATAATCTGATATATCTTCAAGTTAATGGAAGTTTATGGGTATACTAATCTGTCCTCCACTACGAACCCAGGGAACTTAATTGGATTGTGTATATTGTCTGTCCATCATTCAACCATCCTAATCTCCGTATATCCCACCATCCTAAGAATCCATCCCACCATCCTTCTATCCCACCATCCTTCCATTCCACCATCCTTCTATCCCACCATCCTTCTAGCGCGCCAGCCTGCGAGCCCACCAGCCGGCGAGCCCACCAGCCGGCGAGCCACACCCGCCAGGCCACCTAGCCGGCAGCACAAGCCGGCGAACCACACAGCGGCCAGCCCACCAGGCCGGTAGGCACCAAGCGGCCAGCCACCGGGCCGGCCGAAGCCAAACCCAGCAGGCGAGCCCACAAGCCGGCGAGCGCACCAGCCGGCGAGCCCACCAGCGGCGAGCGCACCAGCGGCGAGCGCACCAGCACGGCGAGCGCACAGCCGATAGCCACAGCGGCAGCCACCCAGCCGGCAGCCACCTGCCGGCGAGCACCAGCCGGCAGCCCACCAGCCGGCCACCCACCAGCCGCCCGAGCCCACCAGCCGGCGATGCCCACCAGCCTGTCCACCAAACCGGCAGCACCACCAGCCGGAGCCACCAGCGGCGAACCACCAGGCGACCCAGCCACCGCGACCCGCACCAGCCGGCGGCGAACCAGCCGGCGAGCCGACCAGCCGGCGAGCGACCACCCGGGAAGAGCCACCAGCGGCGAGCCCACCAGCCGCGAGCCCACCAGCCGGCAGACCACCAGCCGCGAGCCACCAGCCGGCGAGCCACCAGCCGGCGAGCCACCAGCCGGCGAGCGCACCAGCCGGCGAGCCCACCAGCCGGGAGCCACATCCGGCAGGCACCAGCCGGCGAGCCACAACCCGTCAGACACCACATCCGCAAGCCACCCAGCCGGCAGCCACGATTAACCGCGACCAGTCCGGCGAGCCGACCACCGGACAGCCACCAGCCCGATGCCAACACCCGGCGAGACCACCAGCCGGTCGAGCCAAACCAGCTCCCACAGCGAGCCACCACCAGCAAGCGAGCCAACCAAGCGTGCAGCCCACCAAGCAAGCAGCCACCACCGGCGAGCCCACCAGACGGCAACCAGCCACCATCCAGACGAGCCCACCGCAGCGAGACACAGCCGCGAAGCACCAGCCGCATGAGCGCACACAGTGACTCAGAACGCCAGCAACATCCCAGCCCACAGCCGCTAACACCCACAAACCTTACCACCAGCTCAGCCACAACACAGCCGAGCCACATCATGAAATCGAGCACCAAAGCCGCGGCCCACAATCCTCTATCACAACGTATTCTTACATCCAATCCTTCTACCACCATATCTATCCCCCCAAATCGATAAGCTCATACATCCTTCCCACCAACGGCCTAATCTATCTCACCATCCTTATACCACCACCTATCCACGTCCTCTATCCCACATCCACATCCTTCTACCCACCATACTTCTATCCCACCCTTTCTATCCCACCATCCTTCTATCCCACCATCCTTCTATCCCACCATCCTTCTATCCCACCATCCTTCTATCCCACCATCCTTCTATCCCACCATCCTTCTATCCCACCATCCTTCTATCCCACCATCCTTCTATCCCACCATCCTTCTATCCCACCATCCTTCTATCCCCACCATCCTTCTGTCTAACCATCCTTCTATCTCACCATCCTTCTATCCCACCGTCCATCTATCTCGCTGTGCTTCTATCTCAGTGTCCTAATCTATCCCAACGTCCCAAACCCTCCCTCCTTTTCCCTACCTTTCTGTACACTGTCATGAACTTAACTGCATAAAGATATAGTTTAAACCAAACATTTTATTTCTAATAGCAATGGTTTGGAACCCTCAATTGTGTCACGGAAGCATGTTGATGTGGACATGGAGAGCTCTGATGGGTATGGCTATGGTGTGGTACACGGCGGCAACTACCCTCCTGAAACATTCAGGTAAATATATCAGAAAGTTACAGGTGGTATACAGGTGTATGGTTTAGACAAAAATTAAAGGTGGTATACAGGTGTGTGGTTTACATACAGGTTACAGGTGGTATACAGGTGTGTGGTTTATACACACATTACATGTGGTATACAGGTGTGTGGTTTATACACAAATTACATGTGGTATACAGGTGTGTGGTATACAGGTGTGTGGTTTATACACAAATTACAGGTGGTATACAGGTGTGTAGTATACATACAAATCACATGTGGTATACAGGTGTGTGGTTTACACACAGATTACAGGTGGTATACAGGTGTGTAGTATACATACAAATCACATGTGGTATACAGGTGTGTGGTATACAGGTGTGTGGTTTACACACAGATTACAGGTGTATACAGGTGTGTTGTTTACATACAGGTTACAGGTGGTATACAGGTGTGTGGTTTACATACAGGTTACAGGTGGTATACAGGTGTGTGGTTTACATACAGGTTACAGGTGGTATACAGGTGTGTGGTTTACATACAGGTTACAGGTGGTATACAGGTGTGTGGTTTACATACAGGTTACAGGTAGTATACAGGTGTGTGGTTTACATACAAGTTACAGGTGGTATACAGGTGTGTGGTATACAGGTGTGTTGTTTACATACAAGTTACAGGTGGTATACAGGTGTGTAGTTTACAGGTTTGTGGTATACAGGTGTGTGGTATACAGGTGTGTGGTTTACATACAGGTTACAGGTGGTATACAGGTGTGTGGTTTACACACAAATTACATGTGGTATACAGGTGTGTAGTATACAAAAGGTATACAACTGTGCGGTATATATTCCTTATGATGGTCACAGACTGTCCTTTGAATGTCCCCATTCCCAATGTTGTAGGAAAGACAACGGCACCTTGACAAACAGCCTAACAATTATACATATATAATTGAGAACTTCTCTGAGATGGTTATGTTGCTATGATAAAGTGGTATATAAAACTGCAGACTTCAAAATCTCTGCTTATGACAAAGGCACCTTTGGAAACAGCCTAACATTTCTCTCAAAATCAAAAAAAAAAAATCAAAATTCAAAATCTCTGCTTATGGTGACAAAAACTTAACTTTTAAGATATAAGTTTGTGTATCTATGGGTTACCATTCTTATGTATACACTATCAACATTACGAGTTGGTCTGAGTTACTTTGTATAATGATATATGTTGACTGTATTGAAGGGTTTTCTGGTCTGTCAATACCTATATTTCTCATGATGACGCTCATAAAGCCACATATTCACCTCATCAAGTCAGTTATTAATAGATATTTATATGTATACAAAGATGAATTTTTGTAGATATTTATGCTTGATTCTGCCATTTAAGGTTCTGTTGATAGTCAGTTTTAAAGAGATATCAGATATTCAGAGTTTTGAGTTTAATTTGCTGGTAACAATATAACATCTCTTTCTAGGAGTACAACATCTCGTTTCCTCCTGAGAGCACCACCTACCGCTGTGGAGAGCGAAAACGGAACAATCATGTATGTTTATAAGTTTTTGCCAAACATTTCTATACTAATTAAAATGACCTTTTTTATCAAAATATGAGATAAACAATGTGTTTTTTTCTCCATTATAAAAGTTTAAGCTAATGCTACAAAAGGATTATGTATTTCTTTCAAAGTAAATACATTGTATTGTAATTTACTCATAATTTGAAAACCCTTTTTAAAAAAAAGATATGTTTGCAGATAATTTTTCGGTATTTTTTGCATGGATAATATAATGGTTTTTACTATTTACAGATCTGTATATGATGACAGCAATCATCAGATGTCAAAACGTAAGCGACCCGTCCACCTATCAAAGGAACATACCTACGCAGAACTCGAGCACTACCCGTCGTAAAGAACGACGACGACGCAAAAAGAAGCGTCACCACAAACGTGAATCGGGAGAAGGAGAAGAAAGTCCGCCAAGGAAGGAAAGAAGAGAGAGGGACGAATCTGAACATAGGGATGGCAGTCCGAGAAGGAAGGAACGAAGGGAAGAGTCAAGTCATAGGAGGACAAGGAGAGAAAGAAGGGAGGAAGAAACTGAGGATCTCGGAGAGCATGGTTATATAAGTGAAGGAAGTCCAGAACACAGTCGACATAATCTGGTTACAGAATAGTAGAGACAAAACGACATCATAAAAATAGGAGTATTCTTATAGTCCAGTATATATATGTGATTTGGAAAAGGTCCTCGGCTTTTGACAGAAGTTAATTCTGGAAATGTTGTGATGTTATTTATATCATCCCACACTTACGCAAAACTCAAGCATTTTTACAATTGAAAAAAGCTACGGCGTCAGAAAAAGGAGTGTCACGCATGGATCAATAAGGAAAACATGGTGAAAGTAGGTCAAGCTACCATGTTGATTTCTTTTTCTTAGGAATCCTAATTTAAGAAGTAGGTACCTGTATGTGAAATGATATAATTTTCTGTAATGGATGGAAATTAGAGGTGCATAAGTTTGTGATAGTTTATTTTGATATATTTTGAGCTGTGATATTATAATATTGCTGTAAATGTGTGATACAGTTTTGTAAATATTTTGTGACACAACTTTTTTTTAGAAGTAAAGAATTCAGACACACAATGTACATTAAGATATGCTCACCAGGAATCTTTACTGACAGCCTGTTAAGTGTAATGTTAACATTATTTATTTTACAATAATTGTAAAACAAGTCATACAAACTTATATTAATCACACTTGTTGGCCTGAATGAGGTGGTTTTACTTTGGGAGGAAACCAGAGTACCCAAAGTTAACCCACGTGGTCGGGCATGAGAAGACCCCGTAAGTTTTCATGTCCGATCGGGATTAATGTACTAGAAATGTATTTGTTATGCTTAATTAACCCTGTTTACCAAGGAAATTATTTTTGTATTCTTTTTCTATTGTAATTGTTCAGTAAACCAAACCAATTTTATTGTCATTCTTTACTATTGTAACATATATTAAATAAGATAAACAACATTTCATTGTGATAATTAATTTAATTTTAATTGGTATAAAACTTCATTCATGTCTGTTAGTTTTGGGTGACCTTATATTATGGTGTTAATTAGACATCATTCTTGTTTTTGACATTAAAGTTATAACTCTCCTTATAATGGGTATTTAACAATGATACCCATTGCAAAAAGAATTGTGATGCTACAGTGAATATAGAAATATCAAAATTACATGCATTTTGACTGATTTTCAAAGAACTTTTATGACTTTTTTTCAATGGATTTTCTTGAAATTTGACAAACCTGTTGAGAATTATTTGTATTTAATAAATTTCCTCTAAAATTCACAAACTTGTAGAGAAAAATTTGCATCTTCCTCTGATAATTTTTGTACAGAAATTATTTTCTTTACATAAAATTTTAGCAACATCATTATTAAGTAAGAATAAAGAACAACTAAATGTCATATGTTTATCTCAGTGCATGTATTCTTCTATTTCTGGAAACTAAACATGGAAAAATATGTAAAAATTATTGAATGGAAGAGCAAAAAATATTGTTTGCTAGTGTAAGGAATTTCAAGAAAATCCATTGAAGAACAAAGTCATAAAATATCCAATGAGAAATTGTCAAAATTGTTAAAATACAACATGTCCCAATACTTTATAAGTGTCTCTATATAGGCCTATTACATTTTCTTATACCTACATTTGCAAAATGATATTACATAATCGCAAAATTGATAAAGACCTTTGCAAGTTTAGAAATTAAATATCATTACAAGTGAACTTCATGGTCAACCTAGCCTAATATTTAAATAGTGTATATTATTAACTTAGAAATATTTACATGTAATCAATAACTGTGCTGTTTTTTCTTTATTTATTTGAATTAAACTTCCTTGTAATTAATTGATTATTTCAATGTTTTATTGGATGAGTGTCCAAAACCTTTTTGAACATGTGAGTTTTTTTTTAATGTTTACCTATTGTGAGGCAATGTATGACATTCTTATAATCAAATTTATCTTTATCAATCAAAATAACTCTACATTAGAACTATTTCTTCATTTATATGTTTAAATTATTTCATCGTAGAGTTTTTAGAAAATTGATTTTGACCCGAGATATGTAACCCACTCATACACACTTAATAATTAATGGAAAAAAAATGTTGAAAAGATATTGAAAATAACATGTACCTGGAATACAAAAATATACTGGTTAAATCTATGAAGATGATAAGTTTTTTTTCCTTTTTTTTTAATTTTTTTTTATTTTTGAGTTTATGAATTTATTTTTAACCTGTGAAGTTAATTTCACATGATTTTATTAATACTCTTATTTCTAAAATATGAACATCTAATTATTTTTGTAGTAAATAAATGATTATACTTTCTGTCTAAAAACTTTTCTTTTAAATTGTGTTTATTTGGTCCAATACAGGCCCTTATGATGTTTCGACCGGATATCAATGCCAAGATGTTGTCTGGATTCCTGTAGTGAAGATATTCATTTAGATTTCAAATATTCATTTAGATGAATCTTTCATTCATTATTTTATATAATATATAGATTCCATATTACCAGATTTTTTTATTATTTAAAAATAGGAAAATTTTATCAATCTCCCCCAGAATGTTTTGAGATCCCCTATACATGTATAAGCTACCGTAAGGTACCAACATTTTATTTGTTAATTCTAATGCAAATAAAAAGAACACTTGAAATGGTTAGAAGTTTAACTGGAAAGATAAAGGGAGACAATTCTGGGAAATTTAGTTCAAAACAACAAGTGAAATCCTATTCTCAGCCCAATCATCTCCCTACCTTAACACTAGTAGCATAAAGGGAAGGAACTCTGATAGATCAGAATGTTGGATCCAGAATTTATCAAATTCAATTTTAAGAAATGGAAGTTAAACAATTTTCGAGAATCAGTTGACATTTGACCAGAGTAACAAAATGGTTGCTATAATGTTAATATATTACTTATGAAATGATAATGAATATTGAATATATGTATAATTTAAGCTTGAATATTGATCTATAAGCAGATTTCTTTTGGGATAACTCAATATATTTACTTTAAGGTAAAAAAAAATGCCTGCTTTGAAATTAAAGTGCTATGGGTTGACAGTGATAAGGGAACTAAGGTTAGATATTTAGTAGTAGTTGTTTGGGCAGGATAATACAATTATTATATTATCCTTTGTTGTAGTTAATTTACAATAGATCTTAGGTGCTACGCAAAGAGAAATTAATATGTTTTTGTTATACTTACTGTGTGTGGAATGGCCGTAGAATTCAGTGATCTTCCTGTGGGTGTAGGAATCAGTTTTATGACCATTCTACATCGCTAAGTTCAGTGCCATTAACCTATACTGTATATTATACTGATAATTAAATGAAATTTTCTAGAAAAAAAAAATCACAATTTGATATGTTACACAAGTTGGGATCCTAGTAGAGTAATCATGTTTTTGTTTTACAACATTTGGTATTGTATACTCGATTTGTTTTTTATTGATAGATACAGTCTCATGTTTCATATATATACAGTTGTGTATGTCATTTATTATGAATATCATGAAGACAAAACTTATTTGTACATTGATAAATGAAAGCAATGGTTTTTTCAGAAAAAAAATCTTTATATCAGTGACCGAGATGGAGAACTTATCTATGAATTGTATATCATATACAGTGGTGTACTTCGCTGTTAGATGAACTAATGTTTCAGTACCACATATCATTGACTGAATATGGTGTACTTCGCTGTTAGATGAACTAATGTTTCAGTACCACATATCATTGACTGAATATTTCAAAAAAGATCATGTATATATTTATCTGAATTTTGGGAAATAGGTGGGATTTTTTGTTTGATATCTGTTGAAACAAAAACGGTATATTCCTAACTGTTTCCCGGGTTCTATATTTAGATTATGTTGATATTATCATTTTAATATGATGCTATTATAACTCTACAGTAACAATGAGAATGATATTCTATTGCTCTTAGATTCTATTGTTCTTCCTTCCGTCCATTTATAATTTACTGTTTGAACTTATATCATTTAGAAAATATATTTGTTATACTACATTTTTACTGTATTTGTAAAACTTGATGTGATTGGACAAAAAATCTACCGGTATGTAGTTCATGTGTGAGTCTTTTTGATTGGCTGACAGAGGGAACATATGCTGCTCATTTTGTATACAGTATTATATTCACATTGCTGAATCTCATAGTGGAAAATGATACAATGTAACTGTTTCACAAGAAAATAATTTCATCAATACTCGATACACAGGAACTTGTCACAAATTTCCAATTAACCAACGGTCTGTATATGTTTATTATATATTGAAGGCGGGTTGTGAATTTTTACCAAGTCCCTGTGCCCTAAAGCGTTTTAGATTCTCAAGTTTTATCCCTGTCATCTGACCATAGAGGCTGAATTCTCCCTTGTGACAAGTTGTCTGTTGTATCATGCAGGGAAATTACATTGTTACTTCTTTTTTCATTCTAGCTAGGATTTCGCTTTTATTTATTCATTTTGATAGATAGTTTTGTTTTAAAAAGTATTACGCATTATACCAAGAAACTGTAAAAACTTAGTCCATAGATTTACCTGAAATATCACAGTTTAATAAAGAGATATTTTATTCCAATCAGGCTTTTAATAATCAAATAAGAATAATATGTCACTTTTTGGAGAATTTTCATGTTTTGTTTTTGTTTTCTTAATATTCCACTCATTGAGAGTACTTCTGAACCCTCCATCTTTCCGCATTGTCCTGAGCATCAGATTAAAGGGAGGTAATTCCTACCTTTGATTGTTGAATGCATTATCGATTTGAAACTTACAGACCACTGTGTAACACTTAGTATATAAAAAGTAATACAGATCCAAACATGTATTTGAATTTGAATTTTCCAGTTTTAAGAATGATGTTGTATTACATACATCAGTTAGCATTGTTATTTCCTTTAAATGGATGTTATATCCTTACAAAGTTATTGAATAGTTCTGCACTGTTAAATGTGTTATTTCATTGATTAGAACACATATATTTTGAGGATTTATAAAATGCCTTTGTGCTGATGTTTGAATTTTTTTTTTCATTTAAAATGTTAAGTGTTTAAAATAAGTATCTTTTTAGTTTGAATGAATTTTGTAAATTTCTGTTGCATTTGTATGAAAATATATTGTGCTATAATTATGAATTATAGACCTTAGGTGAGGTCAATATGGTGTTATACCAACCTGGTAGAATCAAATATTAACCGACGAAGAAACACGAGGTCAGTATTATAAATTCTACCAGGTTTGTATAATACCATATTGACCGAATCAAAGGTCTTCAATTTTTATATTGGATCTGAAATTTTTTTGCAAAAGGCTGGAGTTGCATTATATTTATCATGTTTATGACCTCATAACCATTGTGACATACTTTTATAATACATCTTACTGGAGGAGTCTCGGCTGAACACCGGTGGCCACACTGCTGAAAGGTTAGAGCGCTGATCTAGAATTTGGAGGTCTGAGGTTCGAGTCCTGGCCTGGCTGTTGTTACTTTCCTTTCCAGTTATATTTGTTGATTATGTACAGATACATGATTTATTCAGTTTTCAATGCATCAAAATAAGAACGATATGCCAGTAATTTTCAAAATTACAAAATATATAGGGAACTTATAATGATAATAATACTTTGAAGTTCTTACATACTGTTATATCACATCATTATTTAAAAGAAGTCTCTAAGTCGTTCACAAATTATTACCCATGATAATTGGCCTTTAGGAACCTGCCATCAATGTCTTTCTCAACTCCCTGGGGATTATGAAGCTGGAGCTGCCATTTCAGTGCTAACAGCTTTACACACGACATTTCCTGTACTGCCTTATCACATACTCAAACACTGAGTCTACTGGAAACTCAGCTGAGTAAAGTATCTTGTTCCAGGATACAACACACTGTGCCTATGCCAGGACACGAACTAGCGACCCTTCAGTCTCCCTCGTGTCCTACCACTATTGGCCACTGGGCCTCTGACTGATCTGTGATATTACTCTCTTTATTTGGCAATTCTAGAAATAGTGTTCATTAACCATTGTATACCTGTATATTCTTTAGAACATTTTTCTATAGGAAGCATTTCTATTTTTATTCAAAAAGTTTTTGATAATTTTGCTTGTTATATTATTGTTTATGTTAATATCAAGGCTAAAATATTCTCATTTCTGTAGCCTACATCTTATAAACCCTACCTTTCCTTTATAAACTAAGATTAAAGTTGAACTATTTTGCAGATTTAAAATTCAGGATAATCAATTTACCATCCTAGATTTAAGAGGTTTTAGAAGTCGTATAAAACTTTCCATGAGATTTGGAGTATCAAAACCATCCATGTACCATATATTGTTCAACAGCCATCCCCCTTTCAAACCTGATAATGAAAACTCATATTTGTGAATTTGAAAACATGCTCTCAGGTGTGTATGTACCATGTTCTAAAGCCCTGATGTTTTTTATTGCTTGGCTTAAGGATTGAAGACAAATTTTAATGAACAATTAATATGCCTTCTGAGGAAAGGACTTTATTTATATTCCTGTTATCTCTTCATTCTTTATATCTTTGATAAATAGATATTTTAAAATGAAATAATTCCGTCCAAAGAATCTTGAGAAAATAGTCTACCTCCAAATCATAGACTTCAGAAAGCTGTCTCATTTTTGTTATAATCTTACCTGTACTTGTGGGGATCTCTACTGATAATCAGAGATGTCAAAAATACTGGGTTCTCTCCCTTTATCTATCAGAAAAGATTCTATAAACTTGATAATGTTGATGATGTTTTTACTTTTAATTTTTGTTTTGGGGATAAAAGATTTAGATTTTATGTCCATGTCATCAAAAACAGATTACACATGTGCATTGTTGTTTAAAAATATTTCTTAGATTATAATATTAAAGTTCCTTTTGTACCTGTAATGAATTTGATATTTCTTTATAATTTGATCTTGTTGGTAAGAAATATTTTCATTTGACTTTAAGGGGCATTCCTTCGTTCAGACATCAGAAACATGCACAATTTCTATTAATGGAATCTATGTCCGAACGATAATTACCGGTATATGAGTGTTTGTGCCTACAAGTAATGGAATAAACACTGAAATGCACAGGAAAAAGTGTATCATATACAAATACTGTATGTCTTTGTGGCAATTAGTGATACTTCGGGTCGAATTAAGAATTTTCAGGACTTAATACTTGAAGAACTTTGGTTAACTTGAGCGTAAAACTGACGTATTAATGTAAAGGTTATAACTTTTACTATTTGGAAGAAATACATAATTTCGAGTAAGTTTGATTTTGACGACCTAAACTTTATTCAAACAAAGGAATGCCCTTTTAAACATTTACGTTATGAGCCCATAATGTAAACAATGAGGTCGCTTTGTTTAACGTTGGTTTTCATTGATGGGTACAGGGTAACAATTTTCAAGTGTCCATCAATAAAAGGTGGATTTCCACAAGGATTGTATATAGTAAATTAAAATATTGAGGATTGACTTGAATATATGTTTATGTTATGGAGCTATAAAACAAAAAAACTGAGTGTATTCTCATCATAAACTTATATACACACTTACTTAGGTGTTTTTTGTACTATATCTCTATACAGTAACATAAAAAATATACTCCTTAAATAACTTGCAGATATTGATGATTATAGTATTTGATTTACATGTTATTACAGGATACAAATGGGGCCGCGGTGGCCGAGTGGTTAAGGTGTCCCGACACTTTATCACTAGCCCTCCACCTCTTGGTTGCGAGTTCGAAACCTACGTGGGGCAGTTGCCAGGTACTGACCGTAGGCCGGTGGTTTTTCTCCGGGTACTCCGGCTTTCCTCCACCTCCAAAACCTGGCATGTCCTTAAATGACCCTGGTTGTTAATAGGATGTTAACAAAAACAAACAAACAAAAAGGATACAAATTTCCACCAGTTGATTTGTACATTAATTTATGGGAATAAGATATATGCTGCAGAATGCATGTTATAGTCAAAATCAAAATTAACTAAAAAAATTACAAAACGAGGACACAATATGAGCAAAGAATACATACCCGGTATTTATAGAGACACTTGGGAAATTACAAGGAAAAGAATAAGACTTGGTGTTCAGGAAGAGTGTCTTCTGTTTCATTAACAACACCCGTCATACAAATCTAGGCCACGACGACACCCGTCATACAAATCTAGGTCACGACGACACCTGCCATACAAATCTAGGCCACGACGACACCTGCCATACAAATCTAGGTCACGACGACAACCCCCATACAAATCTAGGCGAGAATCTAAAATAAGTACTATTATACAGAAGACATGTTTTAATATGCATTAGACGTGTATTTTAATTGATGGCCAAAAGACATGTCTTTCTTTGCATTCTCCTAAATAAAGATTAGTGTTCTAAGACACTTAAAATACATGTATAACCTATTAAAAACAATGTTCATTTCCGGTCATTAGCTCTGAATTTCCCCTACAATATACAAGTTTGACTAGTAATTATCTCCCTTGAATTGTAAAGTACATGTAATAAGCAAACATGCTATATTACTAACATCGTTTGATTTGTAAATTTAACACAAAGTTTGAGCTCTATGGCAAAAAAATCCAAAATCCCTGCAAGGAATCAAGGAAAAAATAAATATATTTCTAAGTGATAATTTTAATAAAACCAGTCTTTAAAGATTATTTTGCTATAAAGAGTTATCTATACGAGAGTGGTTGTCTTTAGAACATAAATATTTAATGAAATGAAATCTGTTTATTAACGTCTTCACAAAGAATTATTAACATCTTCACAAAGCAAAGTAAAGACAACTTACCTAACTCCAGACTTACATAGCTATCATGTTCTAAAGTATTGTAGGTGTCTGTTAATACACACTAATTCTGATCAACACTATAAAGATTTATGATGTGTTGATTGATCAATACTCTTGTAAATAAAAACTACTTCTCTAAAAGTACGAACCAGAATATAACCAAATCACGGTTTTATCATCCTTTGATCATACCGACCACACTAATACAAAATCTGGCCTTACCTGGGCGACGGCGCTCGATCTGGTTGATTGAATGTAAATGATATCTCTCAGAATGATAGGGACTTAATTAAAGGAGACAAAAAAGTTTAAAACGAACTAAAGAGTGTGATTCTGTATTATAATTATTAACGGGCTAAACGTCCGCTATTACGGCCTTCAGTGGACGAGCGTGTTCTCTGGTAATGTTTCAGTGAGATCGCACTATAAATCAATGTCAATGCGAACATACATGTACATGTACCATAGTCTTCCTGATCGAACCTATGTACCACAGTCTTCCCAAACACACGCATGTACCATAGTCTTCCCAAACACACGCATGTACCATAGTCTTCCCAAACACACGCATGTACCACAGTCTTCCCAAACACACGCATGTACCATAGTCTTCCCAAACACGCGCATGTATCATATTCTTCCAAAACACACGCATGTACCATAGTCTTCCCAAACACACGCATGTACCATATTCTTCCAAAACACACGCATGTACCATAGTCTTCCCAAACACACGCATGTACCATAGTCTTCCCAAACACACGCATGTACCATAATCTTCCCAAACACACGCATGTACCATATTCTTCCCAAACACACGCATGTACCATATTCTTCCCAAACACACGCATGTACCATAGTCTTCCCAAACACACGCATGTACCATATTCTTCCAAAACACACGCATGTACCATAGTCTTCCCAAACACACGCATGTACCATAGTCTTCCCAAACACACGCATGTACCATAGTCTTCCTAAACACACGCATGTACCACAGTCTTCCCAAACACACGCATCTACCAGTCTTCCCGAACGCACGCACTTACACACGCAAGTACCATAGTCTTCCCAAACGAACCCATGTACCACACACACGCATCTCGCACACAGGATAGGGGTTTCTTAAATGAGCATATCTGTTAAATGAACTATTCTCGTATAATAGAATCTTTCCCTACCTTGAGGGTGTGACAGAGAAATCTCAACCTGAGGGGGAGATTCTTGAATGTCCAACCCGAGGCTTGCCGAGGGTTTGGACATTCAAGAATCTCCCCCGAAGGTTGAGATTTCTTTGTTACACCCTCAAGGTAGGGAATGATTATTTTTCTCCCACCTCTTTTCTTTATGTGTTTTCCCATCGGCGATCTCCGCCTGTTTGTAAACAAGTACACATGTCAAAAAAACCGCGGGAAATATGCACACATTTCCATTCGTCCATTGCACGTGGGGTGACGTCACTCACTCATCACTGTCCGACTTGGAGTAAATCACACGAGGTCGCTTTGAAATCGACTTTGTGTTGTCATTATGGCTGTGGAAATGGATGTTAAATGTTCCCCCACTGATTGTGGATCCATAAAACACCGATCTTGTGACATCGGACGGAGTTGGGCACAAGGAAATGCTGTTGTGCGATCTTTTTACCTGTGACAGTTGAACAATTTTGTCGCGATCGGTGCAGGTAGGTGCACTTGTGCTCTCAGTTTCAGTTGTAGGCATACAGTTGGGGGATTCATTTGTATTTGAAAGAATGGCAGACATTTTTTGTTTTTGGAAACTGTTCAGTTGTCTGTCGTTGTTTAGAGACTGGGGATTTTTGTATTATTGTGTACACAATTTGTTTGTTGACGTAGCAGACGACGTAATGTAAACAAAAAAGTAGTTTCGGTAGTACTTCCGGTGAAGAAAGTGAGCGCGTGCAATCTGTCACACCCTAGGGTATGACAGATTGCACGCGCTAAAAAAGACAGAGAAATCTTGTACACTCAAAACGGGAGACAAATCAGTGAAAGGTGGGAGAATAGTATATCTACTCCACAATCTTGTTGGAGAATTGCGGTTTGTCAACGTCATATAACCCTGTCATCTACTCCACAACGTCATATAACCTTGTCATCTACTCCACAATCTTGTTGAAGAATTACGGTTTGTCAACGTCATATAACCTTGTCATCTACTCCACAATCTTGTTGAAGAATTACGGTTTGTCAACGTCATATAACCTTGTCATCTACTCCACAATCTTGTTGAAGAATTACGGTTTGTCAACGTCATATAACCTTGTCATCTACTCCACAATCTTGTTGAAGAATTAGAATTTACGGTTTGTCAACGTCATATAACCTTGTCATCTACTCCACAATCTTGTTGGAGAATTACGGTTTGTCAACGTCATATAACCTTGTCATCTACTCCACAATCTTGTTGAAGAATTAGAATTTACGGTTTGTCAACGTCATATAACCTTGTCATCTACTCCACAATCTTGTTGAAGAATTAGGTTTGTCAACGTCATGTAACCTTGTCATCTACTCCACAATCTTGTTGGAGAATTACGGTTTGTCAACGTCATATAACCCTGTCATCTACTCCACAATCTTGTTGGAGAATTACGGTTTGTCAACGTCATATAACCTTGTCATCTACTCCAGAATCTTGTTGGAGAATTACGGTTTGTCAACGTCATATAACCTTGTCATCTACTCCACAATCTTGTTGGAGAATTACGGTTTGTCAACGTCATATAACCTTGTCATCTTCTCCAGAATCTTGTTGGAGAATTACGGTTTGTCAACGTCATATAACCTTGTCATCTACTCCACAATCTTGTTGGAGAATTACGGTTTGTCAACGTCATATAACCTTGTCATCTACTCCACAATCTTGTTGAATAATTAGAATTTACGGTTTGTCAACGTCATATAACCTTGTCATCTACTCCACAATCTTGTTGGAGAATTACGGTTTGTCAACGTCATATAACCTTGTCATCTACTCCAGAATCTTGTTGGAGAATTACGGTTTGTCAACGTCATATAACCTTGTCATCTTACTCCAGAATCTTGTTGAGATAGAATTACGGTTTGTCAACGTCATATAACCTTGTCATCTACTCCAGAATCTTGTTGGAGAATTACGGTTTGTCAACGTCATATAACCTTGTCATCTTCTCCAGAATCTTGTTGGAGAATTACGGTTTGTCAACGTCATATAACCTTGTCATCTTCTCCAGAATCTTGTTGGAGAATTACGGTTTGTCAACGTCATATAACCTTGTCATCTACTCCACAATCTTGTTGGAGAATTACGGTTTGTCAACGTCATATAACGCTGTCAGAAATGGACGTTTTATACGGTACCGTGTTTCGACATGGTTCAATTTAGATTGAAATCAATACACCAACACTATATGTGTGTACATACTACATGTACAAATAAGTACACACTACATATGTGTAGCTGTTTACAAGCTTGCGTTTCCAGGTGATTTTAATTAAAGGAATTTATTTATGTATACGTAATTTTGTTACCTATTTTCATCAGCTTTGTTCTGTCCAAATCTTAAATACTGATTTGATTCAAACCTGGTCTTTGTAAAGTCACCTAATCCCGAACCCAGTATACAAATGGTGATTAAGTGTTTGGAGGGGCCGTTATTGTCTCTAGTAACTTTAGAACAATATTAATGTCTATCTTTGAATCAACCACATTCCTCAACTCGATTATCGTAATAAATCTTTGACGCATTCAATCGAGGTCCGTGATATGGCCAGTCGTATATTCAGTATAAATACAATTCTTTTGTCAACGTTTGAATAGCTAATGATTGTGTGATAACCATTTTATAGGGGCCCAAGATGTGACTTGACCGAATACTTTTGATATGTATTTTATATGGACGTTCTCGTAGTAGATTTCCTTCCAGTACAAAATCAGACGGAGAACAAAATATTAGCCATTCTACTATATCAAGGTACAGAAGGAGAATGGCTATTTTTTTTTCTATCAATACTAACCAGAAGCAGACGCCTTTGGTCAGATTTAGGAAAGAAAGAACCGGAAGGCGCACGCATGAGGGAATGAAAAACAAAAGAGAATACCGACATTTAAGAAAACCGTAATTCTAATTCAAAACCGATTAACGAGAGTAAATTAATTCACTGTCCATATGAGTTATCACATCTCTACTGTACACATGGACTTTGATACGAACTCCAAACCCACGTTCCATGTATATAACGATATATATCATGTATCATCAGTTATTACATCTCTACTGTACACAGGGACTTTGTAAGAAGTCCCAACCCACCGTCCATATATGTGTGTAACAGGAGCGTGTCGGGGCCAGTTTGCGTACGTCAAACTGCACCCGACTCGCCCTTGTGGACCAACAACCCAGGTTCGATGGGTAACTTGTATCTGTCGTATAGAGAGAGAACAAACGTCTTGAACTACAATTAACACTTTATTAATGATGACATAAACATTTACAACATGAAATTACATAGAAACACACACCAGCATAGGCCTAGCTATATCTAACATCCTAACCTAAAACCAACCCCCATACCTGTACGACCTAACTAAACCCAACATCCCGACTAATACTACCCACCCAAGACCCGAAATACCCTAACGCTACGTATACATAAGTACTGGCGAGGAAGACGTGACAGCACACAGGAAACTAATCCATCAGACTGCCCAGTATACGATACACCACCCTGAATTTATCCCACTTTTTAACAATACAAAACTATAAGGACCAATCACGACAGAGGATACACAGGCACGACAGACACTGACGAAAAAGCAAGCGACTACGAACAATGCACGACAAAAACATCGACCAGAGACAGCACACGTGAACAGAGGACTAGCAAAGGTCAAGGTGACACAGGTACACATAGTACAGACACAGCATATAGTTAGCGTTAAGCTTAACCCTGTCAGCTTAACCTGTCAGTACATATACGATAACATCCCCCGCTACACACCTCCCTTCTTTGAAAAAGTTAGCCCCCGTTTTTATGAAGTTAAATACATATAAAATATAATTGAGAGTTAAAAACAAACAAAAAATATATCACTATGGCATACACATTTTCAATTATAAAGTCTGTAATTCTGAAATAGATATGAAAGTGAAAACACCCGAACGAATAGTACTTCCGGAATGTCTCGGGTAATATTGCATTTTTAGCACAGTTCAATTACACATCCTAGGTCTTCCTTCATCAGGTCGTGGTAGCCACAGTCATCGGTGTTGATTACCGATTCCTCCCCGCAAGCTCGTCCATGGTCACGTTGGTAGCAATAGGCCATCCATCTCCTTTTTTTTAAACTTGGACCGGAACTCCTCTTCCCTACAACGATGCCCCGTGGAAGCGTCAATTTCTCCCAAGTCAGACCTAGCAGTCGTGCGCCTACTCCCATGGCGACTTATCCTCCTATATGTACAAATTGACTGCTATCCACACTTTGGTTGATCTGAGAGAGACCAAAGATCCACCTGCAGGAATGTATACACTTTGTTGGCCCCTTCACCCAATCAATGTTTCCGATAGCCTCGTTTGCCCCTCCATTGACACATACAGCTCATACACCGGTACTTGACCAGTTCAATGGCTTACATCTATTTTCATACACCTTCACTATGACATACCCTCTTAAACTTCCCATTTCTACACTGTTAGGAGATAATTATATGGGAAATAATACCTAGTGTCATTTTCGGACACCCCTGTTGAGCTTATTCCCCTCACATTTGTGGTTTCCGACTCTCCCTTTCGTGCCACATTTACCTGACTAGCAAACACACGAGCACATATTACATGCATTGTTTCGTTTGACAAGTCTTCACGGGACGTTCTATTTACGTCTACATGTGTCCCATAATACTTATTGACTAGAGACTAATAAAAATTAACAGAGTTTGTGTTGTCTGTGTTGGATTATTAAATGTTAAATGAAAGGTTTTTTTTCTGTATCTACAGGTAATTCAATACCTTCTTTACAGAACATTTACGATTGCCTTATGTTGCCATCGTCCCTACAATATTGTATAGGCTCGAAATACTATCGACTGTTCGAACATTCTGATTATCGGGCTCTCCGCCATTACTGTTTACATTACTGTGCCATTGGTGTACCTATTAGTTTATTTCCAAGATCACTAATAAAACTGACCAATTTAAACAACTTGTAACAGGGATTTTATTCAAGACACTTCCTCCTCTCTATAAACAGAACAAGCTCTGATCAATACGACACCACTTTTGTAACAGGAGCGTGTCGGGCCCAGTTTGCGTACGTCAAACTGCACCCGACTCGCCCTTGTGGACCAACAACCCAGGTACCTTGTATCTGTCGTATAGAGAGAGAACAAACGTCTTGAACTACAATTAACACTTTATTAATGATGACATAAACATTTACAACATGAAATTACATAGAAACACACACCAGCATAGGCCTAGCTATATCTAACATCCTAACCTAAAACCAACCCCCATACCTGTACGACCTAACTAAACCCAAACATCCCGACTAATACTACCCACCCAAGACCCGAAATACCCTAACGCTACGTATACATAAGTACTGGCGAGGAAGACGTGACAGCACACAGGAAACTAATCCATCAGACTGCCCAGTATACGATACACCACCCTGAATTTATCCCACTTTTTAACAATACAAAACTATAAGGACCAATCACGACAGAAGATACACAGGCACGACAGACACTGACGAAAAAGCAAGCGACTACGAACAATGCACGACAAAAACATCGACCAGAGACAGCACACGTGAACAGAGGACTAGCAAAGGTCAAGGTGACACAGGTACACATAGTACAGACACAGCATATAGTTAGCGTTAAGCTTAACCCTGTCAGCTTAACCTGTCAGTACATATACGATAACATCCCCCGCTACATGTGTATATATATGATATAATTAATACATATAAATATATATGATAATTTGAAAGTACATTCGTTAGATAGTAAAGCAAGTCGAAATAAACAAAGTACAGTAACTCGCTATCGCTATTCTATATATAATATTTGTACTGTAGATTGGGCATTTGGGTCAAGTCCCTATGTACAGTATACGTAGAGATGTAAAATCTGGTCATGCATATCTATACAACGTACATGGTAATATGTATATACATATATACTGACCGTGCATGGTTGGATATTTGTGTCAAGTTCCCTATGCTGATGTACGTTGTATTTAATCATACTAATTTGGAGTTTTATATACCGCTCTACCAAATCAACATAGTCGACTCAAAGCTGTTCACAAATTATCATCCGTAGTCATTGGCCCTTTAGCAACCAGCCGATGTCTTTCTCAGCTCCCTGGTGAGCATACAGCCGGAGCTGCCATTTCGGCGCGAATGGTTTACACACGACATTTCTTGCAGTGCCCTACCACGTACTAATTTACAGCTGAGTCGACTGGACCATAACAGAGTAAAGTATATTTATTATCGGTTATTTATAGTCGAAATTAGCCCGAGTTTCCTCTGGGTGTCAGGGCCAGAGGAAACTCGGGCTAGGTCGCAATATAATGTAGTACTACATACAAATGTATACGTACAGTATCATTTGGGCTAGTCATACCGGTGCATGGGACTGTGACCACATAGGTACTAATACATATTTATAGGTTTTGTATTAATAGTTATGTTTTAATTTGTGAGCAATGACCAACATTACCGGTCTAGGTGTGTCCGTTTCATTGTGGCCCGTCTAAGCGTTGATACCCCACACTGTGCCCCGTATCAAGTTAGATTTCATGCTTGAAGATTGATTTGATAATAGCTGTTTAAGCGAATACAAACCTTGTACACAACATTTACTGTAGAACCAACATTTACTCATTCTTTAAGGTTTTTTCTTTTATAAAGCACGCACATGTATACATCAACTTCAGCTGAAACGAAATAGTCCAAAGTGCATTAAAGAAAAGCGGGAGAAAATGAAAACGTTTAATGCAAAGATCCACAATACATGTCGATAAATTAACGAACGCGGCGACATATCGCTGTATCGTCGTGAAGGGTTATTGAGGGCGATATGTGCTAAATCATCTCCCATAGTGTAAATCTGATTACAAACTCGTGATAGATGACCTTGGTGTCAGAGACTTGAAGGTGTGGGAATAGCGATATCAGAACTCGGCTTAAAGACACATTATTGTTGGGTTTTTTTTAAATTATATAAATGTTTACTTAATTCAAATGTTTTGTATTAATTTACTTGTTATTCTGGGTTTAGCAGTAGGTACAACCACCATTTTTAGTATTTAGATTTCCAATTTATTATGTTATGACACGTGATCTAGCTTCAATATTTTGGTTTTGTTTCTAGCTTGCTGTGTAGTATTAAGTTCGTCACCGCCAATGTAAACAAACAACCCGGATCTTGGCAGAAAGAAAAAAGATAAATCTAGATGTTTGTTACTCCGCATGTGACTACCTTCCAGACTACCCCATCCAAATCTACAGTAGGATTATATCGCCACTCTCCCAAATACCGACTGATTCTAATAACATTCGGGTCTACTGTACGGTCACGGGTGTTATAATTGGCTTTTTTCTTCATTTTTTTTCAATTAGCATTGTTTTCAATATATTTTTAGACCAATATACTTATTGTTTAAGCAATATTACATTGAAATTATTGTTTATTTAGGCAATTATGCCCCTGTAAAGCACGCCATCATAACCAGGAAGTTGAGTGACCTTATTAATATGTCAAAGTAACCATCGTGAGATGATCATTATGCAATATAAACAATTGATTGATGTGAAATTTCATCCTACCAAACGTGTTTTTATTGAATGATTGTTCGTGCATCCAATGCCACGTAACTTGTTTCCAATTCCTTTTGACATTTAAAAATGCTTAAAACTAAAGAAACTAAAAAAAATAAATCAGAATATCATTTATATCGAAATAAAAGGTTTGTATGGATGAACGAATTCCAGAATGGAATTTTGTAATACTACCATTTGTGTGTTTTGGGTCAAGTATTATGGACGTGGCTGAATCGTAACGATTACATATAAGCCTGGCGTAGTGGGTCAAATAGGTCTCTAACATGATAATCAAGACCAGGAAGATGTTTCTCAAATACTGTGTACTTGAAATATTGATACATCTTAGTTAAAAAATAAAGATATTTTGTCAACATTCCCGTCAAATGAATAAGCTACGTAAAGCCCACTTCTAGTACCACAATGGGATCACGCAGGCTTTACTGTGGGTTACACGTATGAGAACGAAAATATAATGAGAACAATTTTCCATATGTAGTTTGCAAAAAATCAGTTTGAATAAAATACCACCTTAATTAAGAGAGATTTATTTTATTATAACAAGTAACTGCTGGCTTGTTGCACAAGCATACAATAAATGCCATAGTTCATAACAAATTCCGAATTAGTTTTAAACGTTTAAAGCAATGCATAACAGTGCAAATAAAATCAATGCTTACATACAAGTGATTCTAACTTTAGATCGACTAAACGAGGACAAAATATGATGGAAACATTTTAAAAGCACAGCGAATTGGTGACTAAGCTAGAGTATCATCGAATCATGGATTAATTATGGCATTTAAAGATGATATCCGGTTATATATACCCGAACAATTTTCATCAAGACGCCCAGGGTTCGATCCCTGGACCTGTCCGACAATATCGGTACCGTGAGATAGACGCCAGCTACTACAAGGCGACCCCGCCCCTTGCTATCAACAGGAAATAAACCCTACAAACAATATTCCATTGGGTTCAAAACATGTGGTTTGTATGGTCAAGTTTTTGTAATTGTATATGGCAGGTTCGGCTTCTTTTGCTTTGTTCGCTATTGTTACACTTACCTTTCCTCCACGCCGAAACTCAACTTTACGATTCATTTTGCTTTTAAGTATTTACAAAAATGTGCACTTTTACATTTACAAGTGCTCTATTGAGCGCGTTCGCTGTATACGGCGACGTTCTCAGATATAGCTCGACCTTGGAAATTGTAGTGGCAAGTCAAAGGCCTCCTCGTATCTATTTTGATAATTTAGCTTGTGTAATGCAAAGCCTTCCTAAATGTGAAACACTCCACTCTCAATTTAAGGCCAACGGTGAGGCATTGTCAATGGAAACATTAGGAAAAAGAAAGTTGATAGGAAAGAGAAGAGATAAAATCCCAGATTTAGTCGCCTCTCACGATCAGTCAATGGGTAACAACAGCACTACCTACAGGAGAGGACCAATGTTTATAGATGGAGGTGTTTATTAATTTAACATAGTATCGGCGATAAGATGGAAGAGAGACAGCAACAGTAACTTGTTTAGTAAGGATGAATATTAGCTATCCTCGAAACTGCCAGGGGTTCGTTTACATTCGCTCTATGCAGCTCTGAAAAACGACAAGGCAAAATCGAAGGCAGTTGCCGGTATTGCGACCTTGAGAGTCGTGATGAACTTCAAAATGTCAAACTAGTCTTTATTTTATCCATAAGATGGCGATGTCTGAGCCTTCTATTTCACCTGAACATATTCTAATGGTGCAGAGAGCTACAGTGAACGTAGCCCGAATTTCCTCTGGCCCTGACACCATGTCTGGTGTAGCAGGGCCAACGGAAACTCGGGCTACAGTGAAAATAGCCCCTGAATTAGTCGTCCAATAACAATATCCGTGTTCCACAGTTAACATAATCATGTCTACCTGAAGCTTTATAAGGTGATTTACGATACTTTGTGTATTTTACGTGATATTTGGTAGTCAGACCTGTACAAATAATTACTTTCAGAAAAAGGGCCGTTGATATTAAGGTTTATATAAGATCAATGGTTTTACAGTTTGATCCCACACATGCGACCTTTATGTACAGGTTTCTGTAGTATACAGGTATACAGGTCTTTAGGGCAGGTGCCACTGCGTTTTTTTTTTTTTTTTTTTTTTAGCTTTTTGATAATGCTACACTTACCTTTGCCCCTCTTGGAGTTCCAACTATAATATCATTTAGATTTCAATTCTATATAGATACAGACTTTAAATGTTGTTGGGCATACTTAATCCAAAACTACCATAAGGGGATTGTAAAGGTCGACGTTTTAACAACAGATGTTTCCAATATAATTTAGACCTTGGAATGGTTATGTCAAGTCAAACGTCACTTCGTTCTTATGTAATCGATTAGATATAGATTTTGTGTTTGTTGCAGCTTGCACAATCAATCGCTTCAACCCTTTCACGATGTATACAGAATTCACAATGCTATGACTTTCGTTCAAGAAATTGAATTAAAACAGCAATTGTCCTTGTCACCATGTGATAGGATAATTGGATAATTTTACATACGATAACTTTTATCATTAATTTGTAACACGTTGTCATATCCTACCTTTGTATACGAAGGTGAATTACATCAAATTTCACAATTTAATATGTCATCTTTTAAATGCCAAATATACAAGTACTGTACTATGGCTATTTTACTATATAATAAATATGGCGATTTTGATTACTTTTAGAATAAGAATTGTATCTCGAGAACACACTATTTAGTTACCTGACTGAGGACGAATTTTGATATGATTTAACAATGAAGTAATCTTGATAGCGAAAAAGTCTTCAAAACGGGGGAAGGTTCACATCAACTAGACAGGTGCGACATTTCGTACAAACACTACGTAGCTAAGGTTTTCTAACAGCGATAATAAAAAGTAAGCTTTATAATTTTCCATAACTGTTTAGTAGCTGTACAATTGACCGTGGAGTAAACGTATCCCTTACTGTCAGTGGCCGATTTGAAGATGGCAAAACGTCAAGACATAAATTTGACCTGAAAAATCCTGACCTGAAACTGACTTGAAAATTAACTGATGAAAAATGACCTTAATTTCTTGTGAATTCGAGGTCATTTTTACATGAATTTGCTTTTTTTTTTTTTTTTTTTTTTTTTATCTTTTTAGGTAAATTTGAGCTGAAATTTTTCACATGAAATTGACCTCAATTTGACATGACCACATTTTGAACACAATAAGCGTAGACATCACTTAGAATTCTAGAAAGACAATATTGGTGTATTGACGCAGGTTTGGCCTAATTAAATGGTACTTAATTCATAAAGGTGCTATTCGCTTGCTTCTTTTTGTAAATTAATGTGAGTGTTTAACAGTAATGAGATCGTTACACATCATATAATGCTAATGGTAATGTATTTGCCAGTCCCGCAGATTCACGTGCATGTATAATTAAAAAGTAAATCAAATAGCTCAAGATTGTTCAAACTGTATTTAATGACTTAAACGAGACCCCCTCACAGAATAATATCAATTCGCCACCGAGAAAAATTTGATAGTCTGTGAATAGTTTAGTATGTGTAATGAGTAAGTCGATAGCACCGGTGTAATGTGTAAATGTGTCCCCCTAGGAAATCGTACCCCGGATCAAATTTCCGGTTGAAATGTATAAATAAAAATCACGTACCTATAAAAACCTTAACCTGCTGGTACGGAAACATCTCCACGAAGCACTTACCGGTACCTCATGCCGGACTTATAAACCAGTATTCACATCATTGTCAAGTTTTGTATATGAAGGGTAACAATAGCCATAACAGCTATTTAAAGTATCATATTAACCCAGTATGAGCCGCGCCATTGATTTGCCAGCAATTTCCATGAACAAATATATATATACGTATTCTTGAATAAAAAAGTATCCACAAAACTCCCAAAATATAATAATGCAAATTAATTTAACCAATCATGCGTCACATGATAATTATGACCAGCTGTGACATTAAACAACACAATGGAGTTACAACACTTTTGTTACAACATATCATATTACTTATTGCTAAGACTTTATTTAAACAAAAGTATATATTGCCAACCTGTTGTAACAGATTTACATATGTTATTGTTCAAGTGGTCACATATAAAATGCAAATATTACAAACAGCGGAGCAAAAATCTTATACACTCTTCAGAATTTGTATGGTTTTTTTTTAAACAAACTTACTTACATTCAGTGTACGAAAGCCAGTTGGGAACAATAAAATTAAAAAATATGTTCGCGTTATATCCCAAAATAAACGCGTTATTACGCTAAACTATACTTATAAGAAGTGTCGGCTACTTTTGAAGAGTATCAACATGAAACGCGACTGTTCAGTGAGATTGTATTTTGAACTTAGCCTATCCCAAAAGCTGATATTATGAGTTTTTAGCAATAGTAGACTGAATTGTTCTTTGCAAGTCAACACTTAAACGTTATTTGAAACGACGGCGTTTAACAAGAAGGCAAAATCATCGGATATATACGATGTTGCATTGTTAATTCTTATAAACTGCAAAATTCTGGACAAAAAAAAACTCGTTCTCTTCCTCGTTCTTTAAAGTCAGTATGTGATACTCAGAAACCAGTTCAACGTCTTATATAACCTGCTTCGCGTAATGACGCGTTAGTTTCGCAATATAACGCGAAAGACATATCATTTTCTTTTACGAAAATGGTCCCAACCGGCTTTCGTACATTTGAGAGCAAACGAACATTACTAAGAGAAACTAATTCTTTCATTTTTGTCAGATTAGGGTATGAACAATAATAGTTTGGAATGTATTATTTTCTAATTTGACATACTAATTCATAATTATGAACAAATATATAATGATATGAACCAATCAACAAACACCAAAGAAAATGACTATTTAAGGATACTTAATGAGTTGTCCCCCTGGAATATGAACCTGGTAACTATTTCTATCTGGGACTCGTCAGTAACATTAAGTAGACTGTAAGGAAAAGAATGAAAACCTTTATCAATGTAAACAAGCAACACAATATAGCTGTTAATTTGAACTTCTCTTGTAAGCCGTTATGTCACAGCAATACAACCGTCTCGGAGCGATTCACAAATCATTATCCGTGGTCACGGAGCATTCAACAACCAGTCATTGTTTTTCTCGGTGGGATCTTAAATATGTCCTTTCTTTCCTCACTGCTCTTTCCTTCTGTTTTTTGCCTGTAAATATGTCTCTATGTCACTGTCCTTATATGACCATGGATATCGCGTGGAGTTAAACTCTTAAATAAACAAAACAAAAACAAAAGTCAGTGTCTAACTTTATTTTTGTAAATATATCTTGTATTCAGGAAGCCGGTATCATTTTTGCTGACGGCACTATAATCGGATACCACTACAGTGACACTTTGTTTTTAAGCTATATATAGAGAGGCAGCTCCAAATTTACTATTACATACACTGTTAAACCGTCAAATTACTCCGGCTACCAGGCTTAACACGCTCGCCCACTACTTCATAACATTTAAAATCATGGCTAGTTTATGTATTAAACTGCATGATTAAATAGCACACGTAATGTATACGATAATAATTATATCATATTTATATGCGCACTTTAATTCCATTATCACATGTCAGAGAGCCATATATCCATGAACCCCTTTTCAGTAAGGCACCCTTGTGTTCCTACAGGCCCTGTATTTGTCTGAATGTCTATAGTGATCCGCTATACACAAACAAATCAGAATTTTGCCTTTGTCAGTTTAGTTTACAATAAATACTCCTTTTGTGATTTAAAGCTAATTACCTGGTACTTTCATAAAATGAACATGTTTTTGTCGTTCGGAATGCCTGCTAGTAATTATGTCGACTGCCTTATACAAATCAAACACTTATACGAAGTACGTGCCAGGCCTCCAGATATGGAATGTGGCTTCCTGTTTATTTTAAAACATATCGATCCATATTTCAAACGGTTTGTCTGCAACGTTTGAAACAATGGTTATTTTCACTGAAATGATTGGATTTAAGTAACATAACTAGTTACTAGTTCTGTGTCCTTCATAGATATACATTCATTCTCGTTGTTAGCACAGTCAGAATGTTTTACATACATTTGTATTCTCTTGACTGGAGTCAAAGAAGTTTTTTCTTTTTCTAGTTTATCTAGATTTATAAAGGTTTTCCCAAACGGTTCAGCTTTTTCTAATAATTCAAAGCAAGAGGGATGTATTTTTGTGCATAAAATAAGGAATACAAATACTGACAAAAACCACGGTGGAAAACCACATACCGACATATTCCTTATAACCATAAAGCGACCTGGTGTGAGCGCTACTGAAATTGGTTTGTTATTCTCAGTAAAGCAGACATCCGTAATGGTGTGTTTGTGACCATTGGTAAGAAACTTTATATAAATTGCTATAGATAACATGCATGCGCGGTCATCTCCCAACCCCCACACCCAGCCCTTACTTATACGATGGTATAGTAAATTATACTCTAGCTACCACTAACATTGCTTCGACATGACAACTTGTGTCCATAGGACGATAAACCAAGGAAACACACTGGTTAAAGGGGAGGTTTTATAGATATATTAGAATTTCAAATGAAATCAAGAAAATGTTCTCATTATGAATATAACTAATCCAGAAAATAATATGATAAATTTCCGCGAAAATACCTTCACCTTGCTTAAACCGTTCTGTAACACCGCTAAAATTAGAGCTATCGAATAAGAGGACCTCATCAGTATGTACGGTTATTGTGTGGAAGAAAATATACATATAGATTTGTTTGGCGTCCAAGGAACAGTGTAGGATATGTTCAATACGTTATAGCGTCTTACTGGGCCTGTTGAGGTTTCTTTGTTTAAATACACATATCGCACATGAATTGGTTCATTTAAATTTGTATAATCAGTGTATTTCATTGACAACGCTGACCCACTGTTAATACCGGTAGGTAATTAGTGTTTGGTTAGCTTAATGTCTAAAAGTGTTATCGATTACAGAATTAGAAATGTAAGTTCATCACAAATCAATACATGTGTGATTGAATCCATACATACCCGTTTGTATATCTATTGTTGTATTTGTAAAATCAGAATTAGCATGATTTCATACTTAGAAATGTTTTCAGTCGTTACGTACAATATAATTTACTAGACCAATATATTGTAATGACTGTTATCCGATAAATAAAACGTCGTAGTTTCAGCTAAAGGTCATGTTTTAAAATATGAACATATATTTATAATATTGATTTTATATATATAAAAAAAGCATTTATCTGTTGCGTGACTATATGTGGTCGTATTAAAACGAAACATATATTTATCACATTCAGGATAACTATTTGTAAAACTAACATAGGTTTTTAAACAATCGTCCATTTGGTATGTATTCAGTCCTACACGATGACAATAGCGGTTTGTGTACATTTGTATACACCGTAATGACAATGATTCCATAGCCGAGTATTGTGTTTTTATCTACCAATCTCTATGTAGGTTTATTGGGCTCGGTCTACCGATATCACAGCGTTACCATATTGGACCCACGGTAGCGACGGACGCTCTCCTGGCAGTGAGATTGGGTAAGTTTATCTAAATATTACATTTATATCGTTTTGGTATGCTTTAAGAGTAGATACCTACTTAATTAAAAGATGATTTAATTCGTGTGTTAATATCAAGGTGTTGTACATTATAAAGTAGTTATTTGATACCAGAGAATTACATTCATTCCTAGGCAACCAACCGGACATATGCTATAGAATATGATTACTATATACTACCTACATATACATGTCTCTGATACTACCTTCAACTTAAAGACGGAACTTTTGCCAGAGTTAGTCCTCTCATTAGTCATATATATGTCTATGTAAAACATTCCCCCGAACTCATCCCCATATACATTCCTATATCAACCTTGATCGATAAATAGGTTTCGTGCAAGATGGCACTTGACTACTGATTGAACTGTTGGGGTTCTTTTTGTTTTGTTTTTTGTTTTTTTTTTCTCAAAATCGTTCAGGTAAAAAATTTGTGTCATTATCTAATATCATTTTTACCATAATTTATATGCATGTACTACAACCAGAGATTTCTAGGTAGGGGTTATCCCTATCATCTGCTCTGTATTGTATTTCAAAAATATGTTACTATTCAATAATACGTTTTAGGACATACACTTACATAGATAAATACATGGATTAGACAACAGGTTTAGCCTATACTGGTCCTTTCTGCTTTGGTTCCAGTTTTAACAGATAATACAATGTCTTAACGATTTATTAAACTATCTGTTGTTTTAGAAAGATTAATACCACTTATATATAATATTTATGTGCATGTGTTTTTATGATACACAAACATACAGTTTTGTGCTGTATTGTTTTATGTTTTATTGTATTTTATTGAACAATGCATATTTTGTTGTATTGTATTGTATTGCATTCATTGTTTTGTGTAGTATTGCTTTGTATTGTGTTGTACTGTATAGCATATTGTATTTTATTGCACTGTATTGTACAATGTATATCGTATTGTGTTGTGTTGCATTGTATGTTGTATTGTATTGTATTATATTATATTGTATTGTATTGTATTGTATTGTATTGTATTGACCAGTTATTCCTGATCTAATATTGCTAAGGCTGCTATCAATGTAGCCTATTTATTATCCTTTTTTTTCAATATCATGGGATATCGCAGTTTACTCTAGATACATGTACATTACTGTCTGTTAAATTCGGAGTCACTGTCACATTTTAATGAATATTTACCTTAACTAACAGAAACCTTATCATATACATTTGTTAACCATATTCCACCTTATTTCATCAAAAGAATATATACACTTCAGAAGAAATTCAAATAGTTTGATGGCATTGTAAACTAGACTAAGTATTGTTATTGGAAGTGACACTAACATTACAAAATAACAACAATAGTGTAGGACTATGTCATTCCATGTATCTTTCCCTTGATTGTCTTACGTGTCCACAAGTTAATAGCCGTCTAGATTGTACCGGTATATGGTAGAACGAGACAATGACCTCACTCGAGTCAATTAACACCACATTTTAATATTAATTATGATATTATATCCTCCGTTCCAAAGGTTCATTCTGTCGAGTTTGTGTTGACGATCTGGTTTACTGTGTTTCTCTCTATCACCGTTCACGTTTGTTGGTATTCTGGTGTTTCTCTCTGTCACCGTTCACGTTTGTTGGTATTCTGTGTTTCTCTCTGTCACCGTTCACGTTTGTTGGTATTCTGGTGTTTCTCTCTGTCACCGTTCACGTTTGTTGGTATTCTGTTGTTTCTCTCTGTCACCGTTCACGTTTGTTGGTATTCTGTGTTTCTCTCTATCACCGTTCACGTTTGTTGGTATTCTGGTGTTTCTCTCTGTCACCGTTCACGTTTGTTGGTATTCTGTGTTTCTCTCTGTCACCGTTCACGTTTGTTGGTATTCTGTGTTTCTCTCTATCACCGTTCACGTTTGTTGGTATTCTGTGTTTCTCTCTATCACCGTTCACGTTTGTTGGTATTCTGTGTTTCTCTCTATCACCGTTCACGTTTGTTGGTTTACTGTGTTTCTCTCTATCACCGTTCACGTTTGTTGGTATTCTGTGTTTCTCTCTATCACCGTTCACGTTTGTTGGTATTCTGGTGTTTCTCTCTATCACCGTTCACGTTTGTTGGTATTCTGTGTTTCTCTCTATCACCGTTCACGTTTGTTGGTATTCTGGTGTTTCTCTCTGTCACCGTTCACGTTTGTTGGTATTCTGTGTTTCTCTCTATCACCGTTCACGTTTGTTGGTATTCTGGTGTTTCTCTCTATCACCGTTCACGTTTGTTGGTATTCTGTGTTTCTCCCTGTCACCGTTCACGTTTGTTGGTATTCTGGTGTTTCTCTCTATCCCCGTTCACGTTTGTTGGTATTCTGTGTTTCTCTCTGTCACCGTTCACGTTTGTTGGTATTCTGTGTTTCTCTCTATCACCGTTCACGTTTGTTGGTATTCTGTGTTTCTATCACCGTTCACGTTTGTTGGTATTCTGTGTTTCTCTCTATCACCGTTCACGTTTGTTGGTATTCTGTGTTTCTCTCTATCACCGTTCACGTTTGTTGGTATTCTGTGTTTCTCTCTATCACCGTTCACGTTTGTTGGTATTCTGTGTTTCTCTCTATCACCGTTCACGTTTGTTGGTATTCTGCGTTTCTCTCTATCACCGTTCACGTTTGTTGGTATTCTGTGTTTCTCCGTCACCGTTCACGTTTGTTGGTATTCTGGTGTTTCTCTCTATCACCGTTCACGTTTGTTGGTATTCTGTGTTTCTCCCTGTCATCGTTCACGTTTGTTGGTATTCTGTGTTTCTCTCTATCACCGTTCACGTTTGTTGGTATTCTGGTGTTTTCTTTTAGTATGTTGTCGCTGTGGTATATAGGATAGGTTTAAAATATTGACCATATAGTACCCATTTGTTGACGTATATTGACCATGTAGTACCCATTTGTTGACGTATATTGACCATGTAGTACCCATTTGTTGACGTATATTGACCATATAGTACCCATTTGTTGACGTATATTGACCATGTAGTACCCTTTGTTGACGAATATTGACAATATTGTACCCTGTGTACCCTGTGTACCCTGTCGTATGCTTTACTCCTATGTAGTGACACTGTTGCATATTTTGTCCTGTATATTAACTTTCCATGTTAGTGATTTCTACCTTGAATGTCTATACTAATATATACCCTCCTATATAAAACTGTTGTATATTTTGTCCCGTTAGTGATTTCTACCTTGAATGTCTATACTAATATATACCCTCCTATATAAAACTGTTGTATATTTTGTGATATTTACATTGAATGTCTATACTTCTTTACCCTCCTATATAAACCTGTTATATATTTTGTCCCGTTAGTGATTTCTACCTTGAATGTCTATACCACTATACCCTCCTATATAAACCTGTTGTATATTTTGTCCCGTTAGTGATTTCCACCTTGTATGTCGATGCTATTTTGTACTACTATATCCTCATATGTCAATGCTGTCGTATGTTTCGACCTTTCTCGTTGACACTTGTCTATAGTTTTCTATTTCTAAATAATTCGCAATTATAGATAAACCTACGCTTGGACGAGTCAGAAAAATGAAAATGTTAGTTATAGTAATGACCGATATCAAAACATGAAGGTCGTGTTGCATTTTAATAATTTAAATACTCTTGCTTAATAATGCAAAGTGGTATCTGATATGGCCATTTAACGCTACCAAACAAACCTGATCGGGATATCACGCTTGATGGTATCACACCTGTGTCGCATGATTTGCTCACCTGGCAGCATCCTGTCACAACACTTCTGATGGAGGGGATGGAGATGTTGGAGGGGTGGTGGAGTAGGGTTTGGTTGGCGGTGTTGGTGGGAATGAGATGGATGTGGGGCTTGGATATGTTGGCGGTGTTGGAGGGGGTGGGGCCTGGATATATTGGCGGTGTTGGAGGGGGTGGGGCCTGGATATGTTGGCGGTGTTTGAGGGGTGGGGCCTGGATATGTTGGCGTTGTTGGAGGGAGTGGGGCCTGGATATGTTGGCGGTGTTGGAGGGGGTGAGGCCTGGATATGTTGGCGTTGTTTGAGGGGTGGGGCCTGGATATGTTGGCGTTGTTGGAGGGGGTGGGGCCTGGATATGTTGGCGTTGTTGGAGGGGGTGGGGCCTGGATATGTTGGCGTTGTCGGAGGGGGTGGGGCCTGGATATGTTGGCGTTGTTGGAGGGGGTGGGGCCTGGATATGTTGGCGTTGTTGGAGGGGGTGAGGCCTGGATATGTTGGCGTTGTTGGAGGGGGTGAGGCCTGGATATATTGGCGTTGTTGGAGGGGGTGGGGCCTGGATATGTTGGCGGTGTTTGAGGGGTGGGGCCTGGATATGTTGGCGTTGTTGGAGGGGGTGGGGCCTGGATATGTTGGCGGTGTTTGAGGGGTGGGGCCTGGATATGTTGGCGGTGTTGGAGGGGGTGGGGCCTGGATATGTTGGCGTTGTTGGAGGGGGTGGGGCCTGGATATGTTGGCGGTGTTTGAGGGGTGGGGCCTGGATATGTTGGCGGTGTTGGAGGGGTGGGGCCTGGATATGTTGGCGGTGTTGGAGGGGGTGAGGCCTTGATATGTTGGCGATGTTGGAGGGGATGAGGGTGGTTGGGTTGGCGGTGTTGGAGGGTTGGTGGAGTGGGGTTTGGTTGGCGGTGTTGGAAGGAATGAGGTTGGTGTGGGGTATGGGTCGGTTGGCAGTATTTGAGGGGGTGAAAAGTGCGGGTTGATTGGGAGTTTGGGGTATGGATTGGTTGGGAGTTTGGGGTGTGGGTTGGTTGGCGGTGTTAAATAATTCTACTGCTATATAGGGTTCGCCCTGTGTTAAATGAGGCTTTGATTATATCTCATAGTTCGTTTAGGATATTTGCCTAAGTTTCAAGGTCGGTTGTGCGATAGCCATTTCTGACAAAGGATGCATTTTAATTTGGTTGTATATGTTTGTAGAGCAGGTTTCGTCAGGTTCACAGGCTATGGGGTTTTAGTACACGTAAATTAACTGAATTCTCCTTAACTGTTTTTTTAAACATATGAACATGGACAGAACAAAGCTGAAACTTATCAACACTGACAAGCACTGACTTTATGCCACGATTGTGTCTGTCAGGTTAAAACATTCAATGACTGCTTTGCTGCATAAGCCTACTTCTGTGACCTTGGCAATATGTGAAGTTGACATCCATTCGATAAAAGGACGATTTGTATTTAAAAAAAAATCAATAGCCATAAAGATGAGAAAATGAACACAGAATTCGCGTTCAATAGATACTGGATTACGTGTTGATATTTAAATGGACCACCGCCTCATTTAGCATTTAGTTCTACATTCGCTCCTCCTGGACATGGTTGGGATCTGTCTCCAAGACAAAGTCTAATTCTATAAATTTTGACTGAAGTCATGTCTGCTTGACATTCACTTTTAAAATTGTTACTAGGGACCGGTTCTCCTGTGGACAGTAAGATGTAAACAAGTACGATGTCTCTATAGTCGGTACCGTGTCCAGGTGTGATATGTCAGTGTGACTACACTATCAAAATGTCCATCTGTCAGTTGTCCTGTCGTTCATGGAGATCATCTTCAAATAACATTAGCTGTCACTGGTCGTAAACTCTAATGAAACAAAAAAAAAAAAAAAAAAATATCAACATATTTATATATAAATGCCAGGAAAAATAGTATATTGTAAACCACCTTTCTTTCGCATATTTGCGGGCGATTAAAAACAGTGAAAATTAACAGCCGCGAATTAGTTTTCAATCACAGTTACGGTAGACCTTTTAAAACTGTAAATCGCGAAATTAAAAAAAATAATGATCTTTCAGTCGGCGAAGCTAAATTAAGCAAATTACGTAAATGTTCGGAACAAATCGTTTGATTCCGAGCATCGTCCGGAATTGACCGAGATGTCACGACTGGTCTATAATCGCCATGTTATTGTCTCTTTTGATGTAATCCATAAAGCTCTTGGATACCAGCTTTGTTCCAAACAGTTGGATTTGGAAATATTCTGTGGTAGTTCAACATTTCGTTTTTGTCTGGGGTTGAATACCTTATATACAATCTCTGATTGAAAACATGACATTAAAAAATAAAAAGTGAAAGAAAGTTGTGATCGGTATCATATAACGTACGTGCCTCCTTAAAGTTCGCTGTAAAGGATTTACTTATATGATTCAGATATGCAGGACAAATAATTTGATGTATCCTGGCAACGGTGAATGCATGATATGAGACACAACCGTATGAGATAAAAAATACATCAAAGGAAATCTTATTTTTGTTTAGAAATAAACCGTACAAGTGTACTTACTACTCCATAAAACCTCTAAACAAATCTTCAAATTTCTGCAATAATAATAAAGGACGCATGCTTCATTAAATCGTTATAAGATAGCCTATGTTTATCGCTGTGATCATAGTAAAAGAACTAGTCTAGTTAGCTTAGCCTTTGTTGGCTTTAAATATTCAACAATTAAAGTGTTATTGGGGTTGGGGTCGGGCGTTGGTGGCTGGGTTTGGGGTTCGGGCGTTTGCCTGTATGTAGCATCAATTATTTTTATTCATTCAGTTTTATCAATTTTTTCTTATTTTAAATAGAATAAGGATTTAACGTGTGTAAATGGGGTTTATATTGCAGACTTATTTCTTCACACTAGAAACGCTTTAATTTAAAGAGATATTTTGACTTTAACCAGCTCAAACTAGTGTTTTCAAGTTTAACAGAATTGTAAGCATAAAAAATAATGGATAAAAAGTTGAATAAAAACCTCAATGAATAAATAGTAAATAAGTCAGTAAAAAAGTTGATTTAAAAATATGGAAATATATTGATTGAAAAAACTTCTTCCAAAGCGTCCGAAAGTTGACAGAGCTACACCACCGTGTCACTTGTACGTGACGGCTATGTAGAACAATGCATATCTTTTGTACTTACAACAATCTACACGCAGTTAGCACGGGGTAATGGCGCTTTACAGACATTTAAATATTGACAAGGCTCTGATCGACTGATATAGATCAACATTCTTTTTGAAGCTCTTTATAATTTGACTTAAGCATGCCTCATTTGCAAGCATACACGTTTGATCTGACACAAATTTAGAAACTTATGACTTTCTTCAGCAATGTAAGTAATTGTGACATTGGGAATTGTAATGACTGAAACGGTTTTACGTATTGTTTGGTCGGTCGGAACGAGCAAAACCTCCCAGTAACAATAAATTGTCGAAAAAATATTGTTGTGACGTCATAGATAAAATGACATTGACGTCACACTTAACTTCGCTGGTGAATAATAGAATCTTCCCCTATCTTGAGGATATGATAGACGATTCTACTATCATCCACAGAATTGTCTCCCGTTTTTACTTGTGCTCTTCTGTCAAGCCCTGGGGTATGCCAGATATCACTTGTTAGCAGCAATCAAATGACGTCACGTCAACAATTCAATTACCGAACATCAACGTTGTGTTGCATTACAATATTTTATTTGAAATGTGAATGCATGGAATCTCCATAAATAAAATATGATGGCAGAAAAACAATCATTCCCTACCTAGATGGCGTGATCTGCAATCAAAGGGATGATATTCGAGGATAGGTCGTCTAACCCGAAGTGATATATCTTTGGTTGTCTAACTCAAAGTGATATATCCTCAGTTGTCAACTCGAAGTGAGATATCCTTGGTTGTCTAACTCGATGTGAGATATCCTTGGTTGTTTAACTCGATGTGAGATATCCTTGGTTCTCTAACTCGAAGTGAGATATCCTTGGTTGTCTTAACTCGAAGTGGGATATCCTTGGTTGTCTAACTCGAAGTGAGATATCCTTGGTTGTTTAACTCGAAGTGAGATATCCCTGGTTGTCTAACTCGAAGTGAGATATCCTTGGTTGTTTAACTCGAAGTGAGATATCCTTGGTTGTTTAACTCGAAGTGAGATATCCTTGGTTGTCTAACTCGATGTGAGATATCCTTGGTTGTCTAACTCGATGTGGGATATCCTTGGTTGTCTAACTCGAAGTGAGATATCCTTGGTTGTTTAACTCGATGTGAGATATCCTTGGTTGTCTAACTCGATGTGGGATATCCTTGGTTGTCTAACTCGATGTGGGATATCCTTGGTTGTTTAACTCGAAGTGAGATATCCTTGGTTGTCTAACTCGAAGTGAGATATCCTTGGTTGTCTAACTCGAAGTGAGATATCCTTGGTTGTCTAACTCGAAGTGAGATATCCTTGGTTGTCTAACTCGAAGTGAGATATCCTTGGTTGTCTAACATGAAGTGGGATATCCTTGGTTGTTTAACTCGAAGTGAGATATCCTTGGTTTTCTAACTCGAAGTGAGATATCCTTGGTTGTCTAACACGAAGTGAGATATCCTTGGTTGTCTTACACGAAATGAGATATCCTTGGTTGTTTAACTCGAAGTGGGATATCCTTGGTTGTTTAACTCGAAGTGAGATATCTTTGGTTGTCAACTCGAAGTGAGATATCTTTGGTTGTTTAACTCGAAGTGAGATATCCTTGATTGTCTAACTCGAAGTGAGATATCCTTGGTTGTTTAACTCGAAGTGAGATATCTTTGGTTGTCAACTCGAAATGAGATATCATTGGTGGTCTTACACGAAGTGAGATATTCTTGGTTGTTTAACTCGAAGTGATATATCCTTGGTTGTCTAACTCGAAATGAGATATCCTTGGTTGTCTAACTCGAAATGAGATATCATTGGTGGTCTTACACGAAGTGAGATATTCTTGGTTGTTTAACTCGAAGTGAGATATCCTTGGTTGTCTTACTCGAAGTGAGATATCCTTGGTTGTCTAACTCGAATGTGAGATATCCTTGGTTGTTTAACTCGAAGTGAGATATCCTTGGTTGTCTTACTCGAAGTGAGATATCCTTGGTTGTCTAACTCGAAGTGAGATATCCTTGGTTGTCTAACACGAAGTGAGATATCCTTGGTTGTTTAACTCGAAGTGAGATATCCTTGGTTGTCTAACACGAAGTGGGATATCTTTGGTTGTTTAACTCGAAGTGGGATATCCTTGGTTGTTTAACTCGAAGTGAGATATCCTTGGTTGTCTAACTCGATGTGAGATATTCTTGGTTGTCAACTCGAAGTGAGATATCCTTGGTTGTTTAACTCGTAGTGAGATATCCTTGGTTGTCTTACACGAAGTGAGATATTCTTGGTTGTCAACTCGAAGTGAGATATCCTTGGTTGTTTAACTCGAAGTGAGATTTCCTTGGTTGTCTAACTCGATGTGAGATATCCTTGGTTGTCTTACTCGAAGTGAGATATCCTTGGTTGTTTAACTCGAAGTGAGATATCCTTGGTTGTTTAAATCGATGTGAGATATCCTTGGTTGTTTAACTCGATGTGAGATATCCTTGGTTGTTTAACTCGAAATGAGATATCCTTGGTTGTTTAACTCGAAGTGAGATATCTTTGGTTGTCTTACTCGATGTGGGATATCCTTGGTTGTTTAACTCGAAGTGAGATATCCTTGGTTGTTTAACTCGAAGTGAGATATCCTTGGTTGTCTAACTCGATGTGAGATATCCTTGGTTGTCTAACTCGAAGTGAGATATCCCTGGTTGTCTAACTCGAAGTGAGATATCCTTGGTTGTTTAACTCGATGTGAGATATCCTTGGTTGTTTAACTCGAAGTGAGATATCCTTGGTTGTTTAACTCGATGTGAGATATCCTTGGTTGTTTAACTCGAAGTGAGATATCCTTGGTTGTCTAACTCGATGTGAGATATCCTTGGTTGTCTAACTCGAAGTGAGATATCCTTGGTTGTTTAACTCGATGTGAGATATCCTTGGTTGTTTAACTCGAAGTGAGATATCCTTGGTTGTTTAACTCGATGTGAGATATCCTTGGTTGTTTAACTCGAAGTGAGATATCCTTGGTTGTTTAACTCGAAGTGAGATATCCTTGGTTGTTTAACTCGAAGTGAGATATCCTTTGTTGTTTAACTCGAAGTGAGATATCCTTGGTTGTCTAACTCGAGACTCTTCCGGTGGTTAGGCAATCAATAATGGATTTATAAAGTTATCCTTACTTTGGGGTTAACAGTCTTCGAGTTATCAGAGTTCGACATAACGAATTCTGTATTTTCATCATACACAATATTAAAACCATTCTTTGTTTTACAGGTAATCTGTGAGTGTGGGAATAAACGTGTTTTGGAGATGAGAGCCAATATGTAATATACTAAAAGGAAGCGATATTTCCACCGGAGTTTAATTATCAACTTCGCTCCAACACTTAATCCAAAATGTCCCCATACTTATGTATACTGGTTGGCTTACTACTAGCTGTGGATTCGACTGGTGCAAGTAAGTGTATTTGTGTCTTTCTTAACTTCTTTGGCGTTTACAGAAACTTATATTCTCTTGATATCGAATATATTTAATTGCCTTTCGACACAGAAATAAGAACCAATGTTACGTCACCATGTTACTTTACCAGAATATTCTACCAGATGACTTTACCATGTTACTGTACCTTGTAACTTTACCATGTTACTTTACCATGTTACTCTACCTGGTTACTCTCTCTTTGACGTTATATTTATATCACAAAGTTCACATAATCTATTCGTACATATATATATATTTTTACCATTTTTTATAAACTTTTTTATCATAATAATCTAAATATACAATACGAATGCTTTTATGACAAATTTTATCTTATTTAAACTTTAAAAATAAAAAAACGATAGTATTTTGTTTGGCCCTAAATGACCCTAGTTGTCGATGGGCCGTAAAACAAAAACAAACAAACAAACAAACAAACCTGGTTACTTTACCCGAATATTCTACCGGATTACTTTACCTTGTTACTTTACCTTGTTACTTCACCTTGTTACTTTACCATGTTACTTTACCATAATATTCTACCAGATTACTTTACCTGGTTAATTTACCTGGTTACTTTACCATGTTATTTTACCATGTTACGTTACCATGTTACTTTACCAGAATATTCTACCAAATTACTTTACTAGATTATTTTTACCATGTTACTTTACCTAGTTACTTAACCAAGTTACTTTACCAGATTACTTTACCAAGTTATTTTACAAGGTTGTTTTACCAGCTTACTTTACCAGATTACTCTACCATGGTAATCTAAAGGTTATTTTACCTGGTTTCTTTACTGGGCTACGTTACCTTAGGTATGTTACAATAGTTCCGTTTTCATAGTTATGTTACCATAGTTACGTTACCATTGTTACGCTACCATATTTGTTTTACCATAGCTACGTTACCATAGCTCCATTACCATAGTCATGTTACCATAATAACGTTACCGTAGTTACGTTCCCATAGGTGTTACCATAGCTACATTACCGTTGTTACGTTACTATAGTTATGTTTCAATAGATGTTACCATAGCTACATAAACATAGTTACGTTACTATAATTATGTTTTCATAGATGTTACCATAGCTACATAACCATAGTTACGTTACTATAGTTGTTTCCATATATATTACCATAGCTACATTACCATAGTTACGTAACTATAGTTATGTTTCCATATCTACAATGCCATAGTTACCAACGTATGATAAACCTTCATTAATTGTATCTACAGGTACACTTTACGCTGCCAAAACTATTGTGTATACAGTACATGTTTATGTGTTTTTGAAGCGATACTCCTATAGTCAAGGGAAAGAAGATTGTGTTAAATTATTTCATACTAATCAGAGTTTATCCCAACAACTTCTGTAGCAGATAATGCAGTGTGTTAATGCCATATTGCAATTATGTATTAAATATGACGGATGTTCAACATATTTCTTGGATTTAGGGAAAGCATATCGACAGACAACACCGGGAGCCTTAGACTTAGTTTCTGGGTTCACCCTTAACTAGAAAGAACGGATCAAATTGTGTGTGTGTGTCATGTTTTGTGTGTATACGGGGTTATAAATGGTCAGGTCATTTTAAGAATTGCACAGTTTGCCTCTAGAATGTCAGATTTGAACGTTCCGGCGACGGGATGTTATGCGTGCTTAGTCATAGGCCAACAATGGTATGTTGCTCAAAACGGTGCTTATAATATAGTGTTTTGGATGATAGTAACGGAAAGAATGTTCCATTGTGTTATAGAGTAATTGGTAAAGGTTTCCATCGTGTTATGGAGTACATGTATAGGGAAAAGGGTCCATATTTGATGGAGTAAGGTTCCATTGTGTTATGGAGTATAGGGGAAAGATTCATTGTGTTATGGAGTATGGGAAAGGGTTCCATTGTGTTATGGAGTATGGGAAAGGGTTCCATTGTGTTATGGAGTATGGGAAAGGGTTCCATTGTGTTATGGAGTATAGGGAAATGGTTCCATCGTGTTATGGAGTATAGGGAAAAGATTCATTTTGTTATGGAGTATAGGGAAAAGGTTCCATTGTGTTATGGAGTATAGGTAAAAGATTCATTGTGTTATGGAGTATGGGGAAAATTTTCATTGAGTTATGGAGTATGGGAAAAAGGTTAAATTGTGTTATGGAGTATGGGAAAGGGTACCATTGTGTATATGGAGTATGGGGGAAGGTTCCGTTGTGTTATATATTATGGGAAAAGGTTCCATTGTGTTATGGAGTATGGGAAAGGGTTCCATTGTGTTATTGAGTATGGGGAAAAGGTACCATTGTGTTATGGAATATGGGAAAAAGGTCTCTTTGTGTTACGGGGTATGGGGAAAGTTTTTTTTTGTGTTATGGAGTATGGGGAAACGATTTCTTTTTGTTATGGAATATTGGGAAAAGTTTCCATTGTGTTATGGAGTATGGGGAAAAGTTTCCATTGTGTTATGGAGTATGGGGAAAAGATTCCAATGTGTTATGGAGTATAGGAAAAAGATTCCAATGTGTTATGGAGTATAGGGAAAGATTCATTGTGTTATGGAGTATAGGGAAAAGTTTCATTGTGTTATGGAGTATGGGGTAAAGGTTTCTTTGTGTTATGGAGTATGGGGTAAAGGTTTCTTTGTGTTATGGAGTATGGGAAAAAGGTACCATTGTGCTACGGAGTATGGGGAACGGTTTCATTGTGTAATTGGAATATGGGAAAAGATTTCTTTGTGTTAAGGAGTATGGGGAAAAGGTTCAATTGTGTTATGGAGTATGGGAAAAAGGTACCATTGTGCTACGGAGTATGGGGAACGGTTTCATTGTGTAATTGGAATATGGGAAAAGATTTCTTTGTGTTAAGGAGTATGGGGAAAAGGTTCAATTGTGTTATGGAGTATGGGAAAAAGGTACCATTGTGCTACGGAGTATGGGGAACGGTTTCATTGTGTAATTGGAATATGGGAAAAGATTTCTTTGTGTTATGGAGTATGGGGAAAAGTTTCAATTGTATTATTGAGTATGGGGAAAGGTTTCATTGTGTAATTGGAATATGGGAAAAGATTTCTTTGTGTTATGGAGTATGGGGAAAAGGTTCAATTGTGTTATGGAGTATGGGGAAAAGATTCAATTGTGTTATGGACTACGGGAAAAAGTTTCAATTGTATTATGGAGTATGGGGAAAAGAATCCGCTTATGTTATGGAGTATGGGGAAAATGTTCCGTTGTGTTATGGAGTATGGGAAAAAGGTTAAATTGTGTTATGGAGTATGGGGAAGTGGTTCAAATGTTTATGGAGTATACGGAAAGGTTTCCTTCGTGTTACGGAGTATGGAGAAAGGTCTCTTTGTTCATTATATTATGGAGTATGATAAAGGGTTTCATTGTGTTACGGGTATTGGAAAAGGGTGCAACTGTGTTATGGAGTATGAGAAAATGGTTCAAATGTGATTTTGAGTACGGGAAAGGGAGTATTTATGTGTTTTCATACGTTGATTTCTATAGATGTTCCGGGACGTCCAGTCATAAGTGATGACTTTGACTCGTTTCCAACTGTCGGAATCAATATGAATACGAGCTGCTCCTCGACAGCTGTTAGTCAGGCGGACCTTCCGATCAGTATAACTTGGTTAAAAAACGGGACATTCATCCCTGGTGCTACCCTGTCAACCAACGGTCTCGTGACGACTAGCGAAGTTTCCATCCCTATTACATCACGGCCTGAAATGGTTCGTGCCACCATTACCTGTCAAGCAAGCAACAGCAACGGCCAGATGTCTCATCTGAAACCATCTTTGATGTCAGACGTGAGTAATGTATGAACCGAATGAACTAGTAATAATGTTTGATATTACATTAAATTACAGAAAGAAACATCACATTAATATATGTCATCATATTTCTAAATCTAGTTATTATTACCGTACTCTTCTTATCAAAGGCTAGTTTGTTACCTATAATTTGATTTTCTACATCTCAGACCATTTTGAACATAGTGATGAATCCTGATATAATATTCCGTGATCTTATTTGACCATTCTTTGAATTTGGTGTATTGCATTATTACTAGGACTACAATTCATTTACCTTGTATTTGTTTCCTTGATAACCTTAAAAGTTCAAAGAAACTTATTTTCAATATTTTATTTACCAAGTGCCGTTTACCCTGGATAAACAATCAAGTTAGCAGAAATGTATTTCCAATATTTCATGTACCATGTCCTCTTTACCCGGGATAACCCGTTAAGTCCCAGGAGCATTTTATCAATGAAGTATTTCAGGAGGCGGTATATTGTAGTCTAATTATCTTCCAATTCTAACACAAGACGTATTCACAAGGTGTCCTCCGTCTGTAAAAATCATATTGATTTTTGTTGAAAAAGCAACAACACAAGAACGGTACGAAATCAACCTTGTGCAGGGAATTTCTTTTGATACTAATAACTGTGCCGTTTGCTTTATTTTTTTCTGCCATTTTCAATGAAAATTGCTTTAAATTGATGTCAAATTATGTTTCAGAAAAACCAATCGTCCCAAATATAATCCCTGTCGGCGGGGCGACTTATTTCGATGAAGGTACAACAGGAACATGGACATTGAATGTGACTCACGCTTACCCTAGTGTAATACAGTACACTTGTTACGTAAATGGTAATGTGATCACCGTCTCAGAAAGCAGAGGCACAAATGGCGACGACAATACCTACAATCTACTAATTACTATTACACGAGCTCTGATCTCAGCTGATCACAACGTGGCCATCACATGTGACATCAATCATGACACCTTCCCCGAGCCAGATAAAAAAACTACGAGGACGGCCTTCATGATCGTACGGCGTAAGTTTGTTATTGCTTAAAAAAAACCACACTAATGTTTAAGAATTATATTGCGTCGCCTTTAATTCTAGGACGAGACGACAGTATATTTCTGGTAGAATGCGTTCATTAAAAGTTTGATTTGAAGAAGATGTTACCTTATCGATTGGAGCCAATGAGCTTTCAAATAGAAAAGGGCGCATGTTTCTGGATGGGAATTAAATTCAAGAAAGTTTTTTTTTTTAATTTTTGTATATATACTGCATGTCACATTTACAAATTGCGATATTACGGCCTAGTGTAAAGCTTATCTAAAAGAAATTATCAAGAGAAAATACGCGGGAACCCCGGGGGGTGGGGGGGGGGGGGGGGGGGGGGGGGGTACAAATACAATTGTGTATGTATATATTTATAGTAATAATAATAAAAAAAACCAGGGTGTAATGAGCTTGCTCTCATAGCATGTGAAAGCGCTAGTGTGAATTTCTGGTTTGTGTTTTTTATTATTATTACTATGTATATCCATCACAAGGACATTATATATTTTTAATTATATATATATATATTCTACTGTACTCCAACCGTAACTGGTTTAAACATCAATTAGCCCCCAAAGCAAATATATGGTTTAATTTTCCAGACAAACCCGGACAACCAAGCGTCAATACCAGTTTTGGTACTTCCGGGGTGAATGAGAATACCAATATCCATGGTTACTGCTCGTCAAGGGGCGGTTTTCCTACTCCAAGCGTAACTTGGTCTGGACCTTCCAGCATGTCCCTCTCATCCGCATCTCAAGGTGACCTTGTAATCAGCAGATTTGACATCGTCGCTACTGTTGAATTGATTGGCCAGATATTCACCTGCACTACTTCAAACGTAATGGGATCTTTCAGTGCCTCAGGGACTCTGTCGCAAGTTTACGGTAAGATTTCATATATACGGCGCTCACAGAAACTACTAATTTACCTAACGTTTGCACCAAAAAAAAATTGGTTTAAGATTAGAACTGTGTGGTAGTTGTTTTATTCAAAATTCATCCGTAACTCAATATAGGTGGGTTTTTTTATGAAATCTTGAGTGTATTGTTACGAATTAGTTTGAAATCTAGATTCCCCCAACCATTAGTTTTAAAAATATATCCCATAATGCATTGCGGTCCGTTACGAAACATGAATGCAGGTAGCGCAAGGTACCTTGGGAAGGATTTGAGTTAGTCTTAAATAAAGCTGTATGAAATTAACAAAGATTCATTTTAGAATTTAACAAATTTAAAACATTTATAGTATGACATAACCTTAACTTTGTAATACTGTTAAATAGCTATATGATTGACTATAGTCAACGACTTAACGTCTGACGTTAATAAAATAGTATTTATAATCTGTTTAGTTTCTAACCCTTATAAAGGCAAGACTTAGCTTTTTATCTGGTGGAACATTGTGTTAATTTGTATTTTGAAATTACCAACAGCCAATAAACGCTATTATCCATACAACTGATATTTTAGCTAAAACAGTTGACATCAGAATATGTTGTTTGCAAGATGTGATTGAGTGGCTTATATTATGAAAAGAATATATCATGTAGATACGTGTAAAGATGATGTTTTCGGACCAGGAAATGTCAGTGTAAAGCGGAAGTTTGAGGTTTTTCATATTCTATCACATACGGTAGGTATCAGAAAGGGTTTAAAACTTATAACTTCATTCTTAATCGTGACCTTGACCTCCTCCAATACCGTACGGAAAATTTCAAAATATGTCAACAACTCATGACGCTTATTAATTACATAATGGTGCTTGATCGCCTGACAACAGCAACAAGACGAAATGAAACGTCTACTATGTATTTTATAAATTACTTTTTCTTTAATAAAAAACAAAAAATAATTAATGTATAAATAGATAAATAAATCATTCATGGAGCAGCATTGCTTCGAATCATTTGTGTCTGTAGTGTCACTCGAAAAAAATACGGAATTAGATATAAAATGAAGGAAGCAACATGAATCTGAATACTAACGTCGTTTTTAAGTCAGAAAACTTAATACTTTGTTCCATCACGTCTGGTTGCTAGGGTATTGGTCATTCACGCCTTGTTGCCAGGGTATATGTCAATCACGCCTGGTTGCTAGGGTATTGGTCAATCACGGCTGGTTGCCAGGGTATTTTGTGATGTACTAAGTCATTATTTCTGTTTATGGCTGATGTCCTAGCTTATCAATTTTGCACACGTGATGTGATGTCATTTACATATGTAGTCTGTCATAAGTAGCAGGAACATGGCTGGTGACTGACCAAAACATTTTTGGGATAATACAAGATAAGGTTTTATTTTGCCAATATACGTCTTGATAGAAAGACAAACGACACTATCGGCATACAGACTAAAGAGTAATTTCATTATTAAAAAATCAATAAAAATTAGTGAGTTAAGACCCCTATGTAAAAAAACTACAGGGGGAATATGACCAACTGCTCCTGGGGAATTAGCGTCTCCTGCCTCTTTGAGCACCAGACAGGCAAATCTAGGTTGAATTTACTGTTTACAGTCCCATCAGGACTAAGGTGAGGTTGACAACGTGAACACCACTTATCATATCAACAAACATCTACCACATCAAACCGTTCAATATTTCATGCTCTTTGGTATAAAAAGTATTATTTCAATATACTGTGGATCGGGATGGGGTAAATAATCATGAAAATTGTGCTGAAAGTGATTTGGTCAACTGGCTGTTCTTGCTCCTTAATCATTAATACGTTATCGTTCCTATTTACTTTTGCATGCTTTTGCACGTGTAGAAGCTTTTAAATATTGTATGGCTAACAGTGTAGTTTGTGTGTATCTTTTTTGTGCATGTGCGTTTTGTTGTAATCATTGTCATCATCATTGTCGTCTTCATTTCACAATCATTTTCATTCACATTCAACACCAAAAACATCTTATTTATTCAATTGAACTATACCTCACATTGTTCCTGAAGAAATGTCTACCAATGTCGTATATTTAAGACATTAAACAAGGGTACAACACGTATTAGAGACAAAAGCTGACACGCGTTGTTTTCAGCTGCACGTCTTTACGGAAACATTTTTATTTAATTACCAATGATGTCTCTAAGTTATCAAAATGTTAAAACTGGGATAATCGTGCAAGTTCCTTCCTGAATTTTAACTCCGCTGGAAGATTTTTATCGCCGAGAGTAAAAAGGTGAGTTAAATTTATTTAAATTTATAAAGTTTATCACTTAATTACTGCCTTTTTCGCGATGTTAATTACAGCGCTTGTTTGCTGTTTGTTGATCTTCTAAAGTCAATTCATTTTTATTGTGCCTGCTTCTATTTCGTAGTCTTGTCAAAACCTTTCGTTGTATGTTTTAGCAAAAGACAAATAATTCAGTTTATGTGCACCGGAGAGAGACTTTTAAAGGGACTAGCTGAAATAAATACGGACAGACAATTTTTCAACATGTGTACTGTTGGACATATATTTTTTTATAATTTATAATTCAAAACAAAAGCGAGTATGGGTTACAGTTTAAACAAATCTGTCTGGAAAATCTTAGCACATTAAACATTTGTATTTGACGGGTAATATCCTCGTTTGTCAATACACACAATACATACTGAGTATATTGACATTAGGCGAGTACCTTTGAGTTTCCCAGACTGTGAATTGATTGGTACAGACAAAAATTCTTGACCAATCGCTAGTCAGTATATGTCTATAGAGATTCAGGAGCTACGTCACACTAACAGTGTCCTAGACTTGGTTATATCCGGAATAAGGACGATAAACCCATCAATCAATCAGACGTAGCCAGATATCTACCTCTATTTGGTCGGGACGATTCCTTTTATATCCGAGATATCACCTGTGTTTATGCTACTTCATAAGTCTCCAGTCAAAAGTTTAGATCATCATAAATATGTCTTTCATTTGATGTTGGACTGGTTTGCAGTGTATATATGTAATGTAACATTTTGTGTCCAGTTTTCTTTGTAAATTAGATCACAAAACATTAAAATTTATTTTAAAACCAATAATAATATTTTATTAATTTGAAGAAAATCTCCCAGAATGAATCAGCGGGAATAAATATACGATTCAAACTCGATTATTACCTATTAATTTTAACCAGTAATTTGAAGATAGGTTTAAAGGTACTGTAATTATAGAAATGTTCAACATCAATGCACACATACCACAAAGTGAACTATATGGCGTTAGAAATCAACTGTACGGTTTTAATTTCCATGAAAAAAAGAGAGAAAAAAGTACATGTAAATAAAAACAACCTGACATAATAACATTGCCCCTTAATGTTGAACTATTTATCTCAGTGAAAAAACAATATCTGATCAATAACACATAAACAAAATAATAAATAAATAAATAGATAGATAAACAAATAAGAGAACCGCTATTATCTTGGTATGCCTCTCATTCATTTAAATGCACACAATGTGATACGCATGTCTCAATTACACAATAACTTTTAACAATTGGCACTTAAACAACCATCAAATGTTCATCTCATAACATACATGTAATGTAGAAAAGATACTTACTTTAGCATAATAAAATAATAATCTAGCTATTGTTAACTGAAAACACGACAAAAGTACTTTTGCACGAGATAAACAGTTTTCATCTTAAACTTAACTTTATAGTATCTACCAAGATCACCAGAAAGGGAGCGAGAATTTATGACAGGAATGCATGAGGAGGGTGATGAGTTTTAAATATGCTATTTCAGTGCCCCCTGGGCCCGTCTTCATCGGCGGGTTCGTTTCTGAGATTATCGAAAGCCAAACAATGAACCTCACGTGCACGTCAAGAGGTGCCCGCCCACGTGCAAGTGTATTGTGGACACTTCCAGATGGTACAGTCGACAGGAGTTTCTCAACACAGGAGAACCGAACAACAACGACTACCGTTAATACTCTCGAGTATACAGCTCATTTCAGCGACAACGGGAAGACATTTACCTGCAACGCGTCGAACCAATTGGCATTTCAAGATCTGAACACTCCCCCGATCATCGTATATGGTATGGAAATGCTATTAAAACACGCTGTTTGGTTTTTGTGTTTTCGCAGCGAGATTTTTGAGCGGTTTGCTTTATAACTAAGTGGCATGCTATGTTCAGATTTGGTGCACGCAATTCTTTGAAAGAACAATTAGTCTGCCAATGGACATAACAAAACGGCTGTTTTAATTGTGGTTAGAAAATGCGTGAACTTATGTAATTTATTATCTCATCTAAATTATAACCAACTACACAGGTGGAGGAATTGACAACACTCGCATTAGCAGGCTTTGGATAGTAACGGTCGTACACAACAGGATTCTTCCTTCTTTCTCTAGAAATACAATGATTAAAACGTCATTTTTTTCAGTCTCTTTTGTTAACGGAGGCGCACTTCAGAAAAATCAATAAATACGATTAAAACAAAAAGAATTAAGCAATAAAACCGACTTGTAACAAATTGACCTCTGATTGGGTATATTTGATCTGAATATGATCAAAAACAGACTTGTTAGTCTTTGCCAAAAACATGTTTTTTCGTCTTTACACAAAATTGCAAAGAAGGGCAAGCTGAATGATTTCACGAATTTAATATGTCTGGATACATCCAATAGATGACAAGTCAGGAAAATAACCATCAGACGTCGGGAGACAGGTTTAAGGGTCTTACTATGTTATTTTTTTTTCAATTTCATAATCTATTGTTTTAATCAATAGGGATATTTAAAAGGTCTATTGCAGAAAAAATCCATGATTTCAGTTCTTGAAAATACTGTATGCAAATGTCCCACCAATCCTTTTTCCGATTCCCACTGTGTATAAGACATCTACCAGAGAGAGATGGTACTTATTGTAAGACGTTAACAAACTTATATTATTGTCATCATCTCATCTTCATCCATACAATGTAAGTCATTGTGATGTCTTCGTGCCGTCTTCGTATTCCATATTTAGTATTAATTAGCGTACTCGATCATGGTAACGGGTGGATGTTGTAAAAGTGTTATCTCCCGTGGACTTTTTAATGTCAAAATATCACTTATTAATCAATATAAGGAAGCTATCTTACTTATTAACAGGGTCCATTTGTTCAAAAGGTGATTAAGCTAGTTACAGTTTAACAAATTTTTAAAAAAGAATACTGATAAAATCACTTCTGTAAACCTAGCTTAACACATTGTTACGAAACTCCCACCTGCCTATTTTAAGGATCACATATACTGAAGTTTTGAAGTAAGAACGAATGAGATTTTCACTAATCAAGTAATTAAGGTAATCACCTTTTGAACAACATGGCCCATATGTCACATATTTTCCTCGTTTTTCACTGAAATCTCATTGTTTATATTTCACCTAGATTTTATAAATCTAATCTTCTACTTTCTCTTCGTATACACTTTTAGTGCACAGCTACTTTTTTTTAAACTAGCTAATGCCTGAAAACACATACCCGACTTTGAATCCAAATCTATGTGGGTCCCTGGGCTGAATACAAGATGGACATTGTATAACCCCTAGTTCAGCTTTTTTTTTTAAATGGAAAGCAACAAATATTTCACAGATAAGTGTTCTGGCAATGAGATTGAATTTTTACACGAGGAGAGGAGGCATAGTTAAGGATACGCTAGGATAGGGGCTGGTTTTCAGGATAAATATGGTACTTAACTTTTACACTAGGGAAGGGGACTTGATTGAGAATAAATACGGTACTGTTTTTTTACAATAGGAAAAGGGGCTTTTTTTCAGGATAAATTCGTTACTTAATTTTCATACTAGAGGACGGGGCTTGTTTGAGAATAAATAAATATGAGAGAATGTATGTTAATTATGACATTTATTACTTTTCAATATTCCATGTGTACTAGGTAGGTTGATATGATTAATATATACTTTTATTATAAATCATAATAGCGTACCATTTACTTTAAGCATTTTGTCCAGTAAATGTTATAATGCAAAAGAATGTTGATATAGCCATAATTACAACACGCATAAAACTGGTAGTCATTGTTTTAACATCATATCCGAATGAAATCCTTATTTCTCATCTGTAGGACAGACACTACAATAAATTGTCGTTTGACCTCGTGAACCGATTTGACCCAATATTGAATCAATCTAATCAATATTCTACTTCGTTCATGCATCATTTGTTGTGTAGGAAGTTTCTTTGTTTCATTTCATTTGATTCATTTTTGCTGACATTTTTTCATATTATTGACATGTCAGTTTTATTTTCATCTGTCACTAATCAGAAATAAAGGTTAAATATCAAGATTCAGTCATACATGTATCGTCCAGCCATCATAGCTCATTCAGTGGAACATCCAACAATGCGACCTCGGATGGAGATCCGAGGTGTGTGGTTCGATCCCCATTCCTGGGCGATTGATGTTTTTCATGAAGCTGAGACGTTTGAGTGAGTGTACTGTCCTCTCGTGGTTGTGTGCCTGAGCAAACCACTTAACCCCAGTTGCTCTCGGAGAGCTATATTGTCTTTTGACAAGACTTATTCTGCTTATCATTTACCTTTCTTGACCTTTATAGTTTCAGGAAGGTATGGAAGAATCTATCGTGAACGATAACTAAATGATGTGGGTTTCTCTAACTTTAAAAATTATTACTTTTTTTTCAATGAAATCGCTACTGGCATCAACTGAAAACAACATTTAATTGTTTTTTCTTAACCAATATAATTATATGTATATACATATATTTATTTACTTAATTCTAAGTAGAAAATAATACATAACAATTGAGTGTCAAATTGATTTGAACAATCTTAAACCAAACAATTAATTTTATTAAAAATTTATTTATTTAATAGTTTTTAATTAATTTTTTGTTATCTGTTTTGACATTTACTTTACCTTATGTATTTTATTTCATAATTGTGCGAAAATTTTCCTCAAAACGAAACCTAGATCATCTATAAACTGTCCAATGCCTCACCTGCTTCAAGCTTTTCTGCCAATATGCTTATTTCTTTAACCGAACCTCTTAAGCAAAACCACCATTTTTATAAAAAAAAAATCTTTGTCATTTTCACATTTCCACACATGGAAAATTCAAATTCTACAAATTTATTAGAAATATTGTTTTTCCTAACGGGAAGACTGTATAAAAAACGGAATAGCTAGGAGCATGCTGTTTTTTTTAAGCAACTGAAAGCTTGACTTAAGGCCTAAGTTACAATATTTGTTTGCACTATCTGAGACTATTCAGAGCTTATGACTACATAGCTGCATGGTATTTGTGTGTATTTTTGACAAACTTTTAGTTCAGCCACAAGCCGTGTTTATAACCGGACCGATCGTCGCCTACGAAGGGAATGCAGTCAATTATACTTGTGTGACACCCCGGGCTAATCCAGCAGCCAGTTTGTATTGGTTAGGAGTTACCTCTGATATTGTACAGCAATATTACCAGCCAACCATAACGATACTTGACGAAGAACAAACGTTCCGGACAGAATTAGCGATAACCATTCTACCTACCGCCACCTACAAAACCATAAATGTCACGTGTGAAGCCCAACACGTTTCCACGACACCAACTGCTCTACGAAATGCATTGGTCGTCACTGTATATCGTAAGTACTTCTACAGATATTGTGTTTTGGAAAGTATGATAGCATGGACACAGAGCACGTGATAAATTATATTTATTTCCATGCCTCCATTAATGGTCGAACCAGAGATGTCTGGCCAAATATTCAAGTCTTACCCTCAAATATTCGATTAAAGGAAAAGTCCTCTCAAGTCGAGCAATATAATCGTAGTACCATCAGAAGACTTGTGCACATTGTACGTGTTAATTACAGGAATGCAGAGACTTGTATATCAGATATAGAAGTCTCTGAGGAATGCAAGAAAAAACAATTGAATGAAAGAAGATATATGTTTCCTTTTAGGTACCCAAATAATCATCAACATTCAATGTGATTAATAAACCTGATGAAATAACATCTGCCTCAAACTGACTTGGGGATTCCTTTCAACTCATTGCATCATTTAACTCGGTTAAGAGGGTATAGCAAAAACACCCGATTGTAGCCGAAAATTGGGGTCCCGTGATGACATAGTCAAACAGAGGGAAGTAGTTCTGATAGATGATATGTTTATTTTTTTTATATAAAAATGTTTTTCAATTACAGACATTTTATTTCTAAGCAATTATATCTTTTCTGTTCTAGTGAAACCCACAGTTGTGCTGATGACAGCTTCCATCGAAAATGTACGAATTACTTCAGACTACTCAATAGATTACAACGTCACATCCCGTATAGAGTTTAACGTCACATGGTGGCACGAGTCGCCCTTTGGTTCCGGTATCAGAACACAGGTGATCGGCAATAGTATTAAACATGTAATCTGGAAAAGAACTGCTTCAGTGGCTACCCTCACCATCCGGGATTACCAGACATCAGACGACGGTGGTTACTACCCAATCGTGGCTAATTATGCCGGATTTTCTGCGATGCCAATTGGCAGTAATGTGGCCCGCACAACAGGATATGGTAAGGAACAATCTCAATAAATCCACCATCAAGTGATCTCCCTTGTACTCGAACACCATTTTTGCCAAGAAATTTCTAGCACACCACATACAGCAGACCACGTGGGTTTTCTCGGGCTTCTCTGATTTCCTCCTACAGTAAAACCCCTCACGTGCTTTAATCCAAGCCAACGAGCGTAATTAATAAAATACACATTTCTTTAAAAGCCAATAATACAACCACGATTTTAACTCCCCTTTGTTGCTACCTGGGTATTGATGTCACGCCTACATATCTGGTTTGAATTTGCCAATTAAAAAACGTACATTTATTTTTCTATGTTTTTTTTATTTTTATTTTTTTTGTATTTTTAATATTTATATATACATGTACCAAAATTGCTAATGCTCCTTTTATTCTCTTTGTACAGCGATTCCGACCACCCCACAGATCATTACATTTAATTCCTACCCGGTGGACATTACTAATGTACTGATGAACTGTACATCTTCTAAGGGAGTACCCAATACAGAGATTAGATGGTACCGCAATACACAAGTAGTAGACTCCTCCTGGACAACGGTGGGTGACATCTCTTTCAATTCCTATAACCATCTGGCCGTCTTTGCTGACAAAGGAGCCATATTCAAATGTGAGGCGAGCAATATTTTCGGAAACACATCCACCTCACTCTCATTCGTCGATGTATATGGTAAGATATTTTTGACAATTTTTGTGTGTCCAATACTAATTGACTTCTGAGTTTGATTGGCTTGCTAATATCTTTTATTTAAGAGCTTTTTGTTTTGTTTTGAATAGTAAGCAGAAATCTGACTTCTTGCACCGCATACATGTACATTTTGGTTATCTGCATGTATTTGATTTTGATAAGATATAGTTTTTATGAATTAATTGATGAGGCTGGTTTGTAGCTAGAAATACTTCCTACAGTGTTTGATGATAGCAATGAATATGATATTTGAAGGAAGAATATGATTTTCAACACAAAACATCACTAAATTACCATTAAATCATTGTTTACATCAGATTTTTGTTTACTGTTTAAGTAAAATTGATACATGTATATATTCATGGGATCTGAGAATTTGTAACAGTAGATATATTTTACCTATCCTAATGTTTATATTACGTGTGTAAGTGTTCTTTTATGGTGGAGGGGGGGGGGGGGGGGGGGGGGGGGGTACTTAAATGACATTTTAAGTGATTGTAAAGTACACATTTACCAGTAAATTCTCAGGTTCCGTGGAAGATATCTTAGTATGTTTAATTTGCGTCCTGTAAACAAACATTGTCGAAGGTTAATTATGTAATGTAAATAAAATTTGTAACTCCAACTTACTTGACATCAACACTATTATTTGTAATAAATAATATTTAATATATAATTTTGATATATAGATTTATCATATTCTAACAAAATGATGTAATATTTTCATCTCATAATTTGAACACGTCATTTAACAACATGTTGACGATGAGCATATAACTGTAAACCAGGTAAATGCAATCTAAAAATTCAAAAATTCAAAAAAAAAAAAAAAAAAAAATGCCTAAAAATATAGCCAGATATCAACAATAACATGAAATAAAAATAAATAATAAATAAATATCACATGCAGAACCTGATATTTCATTTTCAGATTGATTAAATAGGTTTGATAATATTACTTGTATAGTTAAATGTTTAGTAATAGTTTTATAAAAAAAAAAAAAAAATGAGGTAATATATTTTTTGTTTTAGCTCACAAGTTTCTATTGCAGTTCAGTAAAAATGCTAACAAATATTCTTTTCGTTGTCCTCCAATACGTCCACTGGTCATGTTAAGTCAAAAATGAACATGGCCTTTGGGCTTATTAAAGGATAAAAGTGATGCGTATTTTATAAGAGTATGGAATACCTCTCTGACACTGATTTAAGCAAATATACATGTAAAATATATTTTGCATTTTTCTGCCTTTCGAAAATAAATTCGACAATGCTATTTGTGTTTGTGTTTTTATTTGTAATAATCCTTTTTTTTTTTTTTGCATTTTGTTTTCCGTTAGAAAAAAATTACAAAGTCCTATACAAATCGGAAAACGGCATTTTTTTTTATCCGTATCGTTTGCTAGAAGACATCATGAATCACCAGCAAATCTGAATACTGTGTTAGGTAATTATACTTATTAAGACTTTGTGTCGATCGAATGATACATGTATCATTCTTTTTGTGGCTATATGTATGTTTGTTTGTTTGTTTTGTGTTCAGATTGTGTTCTAATTTGTTGCAGTTCTGCAGTTGTTTCTCTGACACTGAATGGTGTATTGTTATTATATTTCAATTGGGAATAATAATTTAATCTGACTCAAAATGTTTTGTTTTACTGTAGATGTATTAGCCAGAAAGGAATTGTCAGTAGGTAAGTACATGCAATAAAAATAACATTTACTTTAAAACTTACACAGTCGAACCTCGTTATCGCAAAGTTAGTAAAGTCACAAAATAACTTAGATATATCCCGAGTTTTCGAGGTCACTGAATATATTTTACTATTGCAGCGAAATTCAACTTGAAGATAAGTGCAGTCAACGAATTATTATATTTTGAAATAACGAAGATTGTCTGTACTTGCTAACATTTTCACCCTAAATTTCTATATCAATTATCAGTATAATATCATTATTCATTATTTAAAAAGTAGTAAAGAAAAAAATTAATTATACTGTTTCATGCATTTTTTTCAAAGTAGGTTGAGTGCTCTTTGATAAGATTTGAAAAAATAAGCTACTACAATCTTCATATTAATTCTAAAAGTATATAGTAAACGAACTGTTTTAAAGATGATGATCTTCATTGTTTTACGAGATTACAATGATAAAGTAAATAAATGCAAGTTTTAATAAGAAAGAATATTTATAACATTAATGAATGAATAAAGAAATTAAACATATTTATTTTTAATATTTTTTCAAATCCGAGAAAGGGAGAAGTATTATAGATAGGAAAATATGGCCAAAACTATTCTATATTTAATCATAATAAGCCTAATGTTGTCTTTTACAGGTTTACATCAGCATACCATTCAACAGGACTGTATCTAGGAGAGATAACAAATTACATACAGGTGCTGACTATTTGAAATGTAATCAATTAGGAAATTAGGCTACCTATTGCATGTGGTCTGTGAACGCTATTTTTGCACACTAGAAGAAAATATTCAATTAAATTTTTTTAGTTGCAATCTTTTAATGCTGTTGGTAATACTTTGCATACTACACTGCACACCGCCTGATGAAAATTAGAATGCATTCGGTTATAAAACAGCATGCTCTAGATCCTATCTTAAAACATGGATTCGTGATATTTATCAAAGACAGAACAACACGTATTATTATGAAGATAATACCTGACATACATGTAGATAATAACCGTGTTAAAAGTATTATTGGGTATATTATTACAACAGCTTGTTAATCCAGGGTTCTTGAAGTTTTCGCTTTCGTCTGTCAAGGAAACGTCTGATTCATCGCTTAAAGGCAATGCCAGCCTTAAATGTTTAACTCTAAGCATATATGGATACGATGTATTAAAAACTGAAAGCTTGTTTATGTTAATTAAATTTACAGGGAAGAACTCGGTACTTTGTATACATTTTTGTTTGTTAATGCTAACAATAGATACCGTATACATTTCGTAGATATTAAATGAAAATATACTCATTATCATCCTTTTATAATAAATCATCATATTAAGTGTTTTAATTATATGTTGTATTTATAGTGTATGGATATTGTAAGTACATTGTATACAACTTAACATATATATGTATACAATGTAATTACAATATACACCACCATTAAGTAAATGTTATATATATTATTATGCGTGATAATTTATCTTGATGTTTCGTAACAGTTTAACATCTATAAAATATAATATTTACAATACCATATATATATAAATGCTATATATGCTCCGCTCTGCTTTTACTTACATATTTCTCCACCTATTAACAAAGAATGATTTACAGAATAATCCGAACAGGATCCGTAAAAATAAACCATTAACAAACTAATAAAAAAACATGTTTGTGTAATATTTCACAAGTTTGTAAATACTCCTTAAGGATACTTCATTATGTAAATAGAACAAAAATTACCTTTTTTTACCTGTTTAAATTCTATGATACATTATCATACCACAAGATATATCTAAACTTATCTTGGATGTATATACGAATAGCGAATATTAAATAATATTTTTGTATGTTTCGTAATTTGATATACACATTCTTAAAGATATACAATAAAGCTCTTCTTATTGATGTTTTTTAATCAGATGTGTTAATAGCAGTTTTAATATTATTTTACAGTTCCTCCCTCCTCTAATCCTACGGTAACCGGAGTGAACATCGTATGGGAGAGCCACACATACTATTTCCTATGCAGTACAAATGCTACGAACCCTGCTGCTACTATTTCGTGGACATTTGGAGGCGTAAATGTGACGTCACAGGCCAGTAGTACACAGGAGCCGAATTTGCAAAAGCCTGGGACTTTTAATACACACTCCAATTTGACACTACTCATACAGAAAAATGATGTCGGAAAAGTTCTGACATGTTTCGTCAATCATATGACGCAACCAGGGTCCTCGTTATCAACCAACCATCCACTGACTATATACCGTATGTTGATAATTCACACTTCATATATTGTAACCTCCTATATCATATATTGGAAAAGATGACATGTATGGCAAGATTTCTTTAAATTATGTTATTTCATATTGTTGTTAGTGCACATCAGAAAGATGAATTATAATTCAATAATATAACATTTATAGTATATCTTATTCATGTTTTGCTGGTTTAAAAAGGATGTAACATAATTTCAAAGTATCTTTTAATAACTACAATATAGTATAGAAGAAATAATATTCGAGAATTTAAAAACAATATATATATATTGAAATTTTAAATCCTTGAACGAAATATCATCTTGTATAGGGATAGGGGAGGTAATTTGGCCCAAACTTTTGATATCCGCCATAAATCCAATCCTGAATTTGATTTACATTTAAGGCTTCTTCAAATTTTGAATTAGCGAAAGGGTACTTATTTTAATAAAGATATTGTATTTGCCTTTTAATTTAGGAGAGGATAAATACGGTTTTTCTTATTTCAAATTTGAAATCAATCTTTTAGTCAGCATGATAGTTCTTTTTTGTACAAAGGTGTTAAGACTAAATAACAAAATTGTGTATTAATTTTCAAGATTATTTTTTAAAGAAGACACTAAGTAAACCGGCTCTAGTTACATGAATTTTCCGTTACTCACTAGTAAGGGGGTTAGACTATAACTAGTGCTTTTTTTTGCAGTTATCCCAACTGCTTATGTCGCAGAACAGAACCCAGTGGCAGAGATAGGTACATTTCATGTACTCACCTGTAACGTGGACACTGTCCTGACCGCAACCGTCACGTGGTACAAAACAGGCAGTGCCGGTGATGTAACTTTACAAAACAACGTTGAGAACTACGTGATTGGAGACAGGACTTTGAGTTTCAGTCCAGTCATCCTTGAACATGAGGGAAGGTACATGTGCAGTGCGTCTAATGATGCTGGAACTTCAGGGATAAGTCCCCCTGTCAACCTGATCGTGTATCGTAAGTTCACTCTCTCTTTATAATAAACTGCATACTTTAAAATAATATTATTAACCATAAATAGATTGATTGTCTTCATTAAAGGACATCTATATAGTACGATATTGTTGAATTAAAAAAATACATCAAGATGTCTGAACAGCTTTCTCAAAATCACAGATAAACAGATAGCGGTACGTTGAGACAACTGTAACATTAAGCAAAATGTGTGGTGAAATCAAGGATGTTACTATCAATAAATGAAAAAAAAAATGGAATTCAAATATTCACATCTGCATGCTTGATATACTGTTTAGTTAGTAAAACATCATTGGTAGTAGTAAAGACCAAGTCTTCTTAACCTTACATATATTTAAGAATTAAACGATCCAATCATTATAATAATTGTATTATTAACTTTTAGAATTGCCAGGCGTCCCCGCTCTCGTATTTCCATCTACAGCGGTGGAGGGGCAGATAACACGTGTCAACGCTACATCATATGGGGGTTACCCTGCACCAGCTCTGACATGGGAAAGAAATGGTGTGGTTGTGGACAACACATACACAACTGATGGCAGCATAACATACAATAGCTATTCCTTCAGTGCATCCTTAGCCGACATCAAAGTGCCATTCAAAGCTAATGCTACCAACGCCTTTGGAGTGTTATCAGCGTCCAACGCCTTGGCCGATGTGTATGGTAAGTTGGCCGGAATAATTTGAAAATTCATAAACCGTACAGTTGTTGTTTTTTTCAATTTCTAGCATGCAATTTTCTTAAAATTTCTGTGTCAATACTGTTTGTGTTTAGAATTGCAAGTCTCCGAAACGTGAATTAATAGACTACTTTCTGACAAAGTGGTAACCATTAGATTTACATTCCGGTAAATTGGTACAATTAACTTCACCTTATGACAAATTCCATTAAATTTAGCGCCTGAGAAATTGAAAACCATATTATTGACATAGATAATTTATCCAACAGTTGTATTTCACTAATTATCTAGGTACTTCTACTGGAAGGTATTCAGGAAAAACATAATTCAAAACGAAAAGAAAACAAACTTATTGAAAAACTAAGGTTTAAATACTTACTATTATGAGAACTCCAGACATATACGAAATGTCCATCTTTAAAGTCACAACATTCCTGAAAATAACATGAACTTCATCTGGCACCTTCCATTTATGTGTAAAAAGTTCATTCAGTAAAGTGTGGTTTATCGTGCCCGGTATTTGAGGTGACTATGCGTTGTGACAAAGTCACTTAAAGACACCTATTGACAGGTATAGTAGACGAACTGTAATTCAGCACACACGTTGTAGGTGTAATAGCTGAGAGTTCATACAAAGCATAGTCACCTCAACTACTTTTTCGGATCCCACATCACTACACTTCACTTCAATACTTTTCGAAATAGTTTTCGAAAAGTTATTTCGAAAAGTAATTGAGCATTACTGGATGGTAATGGATGTTGCTCATGCTACATGCATTTTCACGAATTAAGCGACTTTGAAGAAAGAGATTGTCGTACATTTCTAGAGTTGACCTATTAGAAAGTATTAACACTTTATTTGGTTATGACTTTATTTTGTATACACTCTAATATCTTTAAGGCTATACCTCAAGAATGTTTGACATATCACCTCTTGTAATTTCCAATAAACTTACATGATCTGAGTGCATTCATTCAAGATGGCCATTCAATTAGTCCTTAATTTTAATTAGAAGTCATTCTGAAATATCCTTGTCTCATGTCTTTTGAAAAGCCAAAACCTATATTTATATTTTTATTCTCCGGAACATATTTTCAACATTTCAGCTCCGGCATCACCACCTGGAATAGAAGGAGCCGATTTAGCATACGAAGGCACACCAGTCACTTTCCAATGTTTCTCAGCGAGAGCGAGGCCCGCTCCTGCATTATATTGGCGCTATGGGGATACGGACATGACGTCACAGGCGACACAGTCCACCTTCAACAATCCAGACCTCGTCACTGTACGTACAACCTCGAACCTCACTTTCATCCCAGCACCTGGTGACGAGGGGAAGCAGCTGATATGTATTCTACACCAGCCCAATGCACGTGATACCAATTTGTCGATAGTATTGAACCTGAATAGTTACCGTGAGTTACCTTAATTACATATTTTTCAATAATTAGTCTTAAAGATACATTTTGTCATTGTTTAATTTGTTACATAAGAGTTGTCTAAAATATAATGTTAATCTGTCAATTAGCCGATATCTGGTAATATGCCCTTTCAGAAGTACTGTATCTTCTTCGTTGACCACAACAGCAGATGTTAGACATTTTGATTAACAGTTGTCTGGTGTGGATCCTTAGAGATATGTACAAAAATGAAATATTCTCCAACACCAGCTGATGTCATATATATTGTAGCTAAAATTTCTCCAGTGACTTTAGCGCCATACGTTAGACATTTTGATAAACAGATGTCTGGTGTTGAGACAAATGCATCTAATTTTATGAAAATGTGATAGATTTCAAAACTTTGTAATATTTTGATAATATTGCAATGCTAAAATGCCTATATTCCACATTAATGTTCTTTTCTGTCAACAATAAGTGCTGTGAATTGTGGGTTTTTTTTCTTGTTTTAAATTCTTTTTTTTTATTTATCTATTTATCCATTTATTTATTTATTTATTTATTTATTCATTTATGTATTTAATTTTTATTCATTTTGATCAAAGTAAGAGCAGGGACATACATTTCAAAAACAAATTTCTGTTTAAACTAATAATTACTTACAGTTAAAACCTCGAGTGAGCCTGGAATCTACCGCCACTGACGTAAGGATTGGTACCGACAAGACTCTCCGGTGCCGAACAGTCTCGGTCTTGCCTGCAACAGTCCTGTGGTTTGTGGACAATTTACAGATAAGTCCATCCGCTAACTATGCCATGTCTGGAGAATACCTCACCATAGTGGACTTCGATACATCAGACAATGGGGCCTACTCGTGTATAAGCCAAAATGATGCTGGCTCGTCCAATCAAACCGGCCAGTTAGTTTTGACTGCATATGGTACGTATCACCTCACCAAATGGATTCGTTTTTAAATACTTTTCAGAGCGTTGATATTTCTGAAGTTGATCTTTCAGATAAGGGATCGAACCTTTTAAGGTTTTCCAATAGTCTGATAGCCTATAGAACGAGCTTTACGTACATTCCTTGGATACTTTTGTTTGGTAAAAACAACCTTGATCACTTATACCACTATGTTATAAAAGACAGATGCTGTGATGACATTTGTGTTGCAATGATTGCATTTATTGTATGGATGCAAGAGAAATATAGAAATTATCAACCTGATAAATCTTATATTTTCACAGCGGCGATGTTGTAAAAATAAAAGGTTATTCGGTGAAAATGTCAGTTTTGTAGTGAAATTTTTTTTTTTTTCATTTTTTGACCAATCAGAGCGAACCTTTGTATTCATCTAATTGAAACTTACTAAAATCTCCAATGAAAGCAAAGATAGATAAATGGGTTATTTAGCTGTATTTCTTAAATATTCAGACTAGTTTTTGACAAAATAATCACTTGACGATAGCGTTTCATGCACAGATTCTCCATATTACATATATTTCATGATTGTTTTATATTTTGCAGTACTGCTTTGCACTCGTGAAAATATCGATTTTATGTTATATTCGCGAATATCTGTTATATCTATTGGGAAATCATTCAGTACCCCTTTACTTATTTGCTATATTTCTATCTTTAATATTTACTTATTTATTTTTCTATTTGTTTTTAATTCCAGCACCTCCTGGTTTACCAACTATAACACAAATGCCGACATCTGTTCCAAACGAAAACGAAATTGTTTCTTTGACATGTAACACGAGTAACGGAGTACCTTCCCCAAACATCACATGGACTAAGAATGGCACTACATTGTTCAACAATATCATTACCACTGCCACAGAGACACTCGTGTCCAGTACTCTAACATTCGTTGCGAACTACGTCAATGATAAGGGAGCTGTATTTCGCTGTACAACTATGAACGAATTCAGAACGCAGTCCACATCCCTCACAATTTCCAGTGTCAACGGTAGGATGTTTATATTGTGTGTTTACATATATATTGTGTAAAGTGATTTTAATATCCATGTTTTTGTTGTTTTCTGTTACATCTGCACAGGGAATTGTCACGATGTATTTCCCTAACATGTTGACATTCTGACAAACGCCTATGTATTATATACATTATATACGAACTTCCATCCGGGCCAAAACCTGTCAGTAATATCACTTTATAAAACTTGTTTTACAATTGTTGCAAAATAAATATCAAATTTACATTATATGTGAAAAAGTGAAATTTGACAGTCTCGTGGTAGGGCATAGGTCTTGAAAGCAATAGGATGCAGTTTTAGTCCGATTAATCGTATCTTTTGATCTATGCTTTGAATTTAATTAAATTCTGGTTCGAATTTTAGGGCAAGGACTTTTGGAAGAAGGCATATTATTACTATGGACATTTTTTTATTAGGCTAGTAGGAATTTCAGTGTAATGGTAGGGTGTATGGAAAACGCTACAATAACATCTAGTTTGAATCCTGACGTGCAAGGAAGATAGCCTTTCGATTGTGTCTTGCTATTTTATGAAATACCGTAACCATATGAGATATAATCTTATCATATACGTGTTTACATTTATGTAATTAATACCAATCAGTTAATATAACATGATAAATTGTTGACACTAGACATCGCTGTATTGTCAAAAATGTTTTTAATAAAGCGTATAACTATCTTACTGCTTTATATTACCAACCGTTTGCAATTTTTTACACCGTTTGTACATTATCAATTGATATATATTGTTCAGAAAATATGAGTAATTATATATGACTAAAATGTTCCTATTATAGTAATAGTTCAATTCCTTTTGAATTCTTGCTTATTCCTGCAAATATTCAAATTGTGTTTATTCTCCAAACGAGATAATGCGCCAAATGTTCTTGCTACCCATTTAACAGCGGTTTCAGACATTTCTAGTGGGATTCAAGAGGAACTCTTTCCCTGATAATAACATTGAATATATTCCTTTTTGAATTTTCATGTGACCTATTATTACCGCCTCTTGTCCGGCGTTATCTGTCGTAAACAATTAACATTTTCGGCTTCGAGGCCAAGGGTCATTATATTTAACCAGTGGTATGCTTGGATGAAGGGTTATAAAGTTTGTTCAAATCAATGACCTGGACCTACTTTTAAGATTACAGAGGTCAAGTGTAATAAAATCTTCAATCAACCACTTCTCAATAACCAAGAGGCCCAAACTCATGTTTTGATCAAGCAACATGCTGGGATGACGGGCTACCATGATTGTTCAAATTAATAACCATGACCTACATTCAAGGTCGCGTAGATGAAACGACTTCGAATCTTTGAACAACTTCATAATAACCAAGAAACATATAGTCATAACACTGGGACAGTTTTATGCTGGGACAAAGAGGTACACAATGGGATAAAATGAATGACTTCTAAATAAGCAAAAGCACCAGTGTCATGGTAGTGGGATAGTGACATGCTCGGATAACAGACTGAAAAGTTTGGTCAGTTGAATGACCTTGACCAGCCTTCAAAGTTACACTGGTCAAATGTGTTTAATTCTTGATTAAAAGCAAACACAAACATCAAGAATGTTTTAGAACCCTAGTAACCGTTAAGTCCAATAGGCCAATTGCTCTCATCTATTCAGCACACCTACCTCAAATAGTAACTGCTTATGAAATATATCTAGTATTGTGTATTAGTTCAACGCAATGATGTATCATACAAATACAGTGTTTAATATTTCTGAAATGTGTCTGTAAGAATAAAGTTTAAAAAATATTTAAACAAACTATGTACATTTCTAGTAAAATAATCTTAAGTGTATATGCATGCTTGAAATGCAAACTTTAAAAACATTAATTAGTATCGTTTTTTTTTTTTACTTTAAATAACTATAAATCTGTATCACTTTCCTGATAAGTTATGTTTGAATTTCAGTATTAATCTAAATTATTATTTAACACTATGGACCTATAAAATAAAAAGGTGAACATTATATAAAACCGTTTATGATGAGAGTACACTCTGGGTTCTTGTATCATAGCTCTATTACATAAACAATCCTTATGGAAAATTAATGTTTTCTTTTAGAAATTATTACTCTAATGTTTCAGCCAATCAAATGCGACAAAACAAACAGCGACATCACTCTTTCAGTTATAGGCTGATTAAGTTAGATTTGAAACCCAATGAAAATGCCTATTACAATCCAGAGTAAACAATGATAAATTGTATATATGTAACATCTGGGTAGTAATGATTTGTTGTATATGTGATGATAGATCTGTTATGATATAGAAATTGAGGGAGTTTTTAATCCGCTTAAATCCCCCAAGTCTCAATTAATATACACGTTCTACTTATAATTACTTCACATATCATTTAAAATCTGTAGTTTAATAAATCACAAAGCTGTACCTTCAACTGATAACTAGCTCTGTAATAGATAAGATAACAATAGATAATATCAACATTCGTACTAGTGATAATAACACTGAAACAAGTCACTAACAATCTTATATTAACTAAAATTCTCTACACTATACAACAGGAAGCATAAGATGAAGTATACATAGAAGATATATATATATAGATTAAATAATTAAATATTCATATTTGTTCAAGGAATTGATGACAACGAATACGTCCGGTCAAGTGACTAAAGACCTCATACATGACCCATGTACACATGTTACTTTATATAAGAACCAACGTACTCTTACAAAGGTGGCTTGTAAATTTACAGGGACCAATTAGCTCTGCCAAGGAGCCATTTTTTGTTGAGACAATCTTTGCTATCGGGATTTATGAGAATAATGTTGTAGCTACATATGAATTGTATGTTGGTATAACTTTAAGACAAGTTATAGTAATTACCTGTATTAAAAGTTTTCTGAATCTAGTCATCAGAGTTTTTCACCGGGTATAAGTTATCTACCTGCATAAAGAGGCCATGTCATGTCCATTTCATAGGTGACCTCTCGATACAAATTATACTGAAGTAGGCGATGCGAATTTGAATTTTCTATCAATCAGGTTTATTTTTCTTAATAATTTAAAAAGACTTAATTCTCATCACATGTTCATATCATGCCATTTTCATTTCCATGACAACCATATTTAAACATTTTAACATCTGTGGTACATGTGTGCAATTCATTAACCAAAACTTAATCTAACCAAGAAGAAATTAACATTTGTTAACATATGTTGTACATTACAAAATGAATAGATTATGTTATCATATGATTATTTGTTTATGATATCTAATGATGCACATTGCCAATTTAGTGTAAAATTCCGTATGCCTTATTGCAATTGATTTTACTTACAATGATTTTTGACCGAATGACCCTTATGTTTGATAGTATATAATCATGTTTTGTATGAATGAAGTATATTATTGGTTGTTACATACGAGTATTATCATTATTAATTTTCTTCTATTGAAATATATTTCCAAGAGTTAACTTTTCTTATATTTCAGTTCTTCCTACACAAGCGGGCACCACAATTGTAGGGGATTCCACAGTATATGAAGGGCGTACAAGTTATTTCTACTGTGAAAATGGCAGAACACTGCCAACTGCGTCAGTAACTTGGATTCTTGGACAAGAAATTCTTGTGGGTCAGACTTCTTATGTTGACAACTCGGACGGAACATGGAAGGTGTCTTCTAACCTTACACATATAGTACGATATTCCGACTCTGGTACCATGAATCTAATCTGCCGTGTAACCCATACCACAGGGTATTCCATCAACAAGACTCTACAACTGTATGGATATTGTAAGTATTGCCATTGCACAAAATAGTTGTTTTATTGGTTTTCCGCTGTTTTTTTGTTTTTTGTTTGTTTTTGTAGTTGTTTTTTTTTGGGGGGGGGGGGGGGGGGGGGGGGAGAGAGAGAAAAAGACTTGACCCATAGTCGAGCTAATAAAAGTGAACATTGGTTAAAAGGTATACAATTGACCAATTTCTATTGATTTTCAATTGAAGGCCTATAGACTCATAATGTTGTAGCTTCATGAAATTTAAAATAAAAATATGACAAAAAGTTTGAAAATTAATGACCATGACCCATATTCAAGGTCACAGAACATTTGAACTACCTTGTTGTTTCAGAAACGTAAACAATCTCAGCTGCGTTAAAACGCTGTCATGCAGATCTATGTCAAATTCATGTTATATAAATTTCTCAATATGAGAAACCTGCTAGTGACAAAGGAACCGAATGTCCTATAGATAATCAACAAATATATCTTATTGCAAAATGAAATATGATATTGTCCTATGAGGTCAGGATGTTGACTATGAACTAACATATACTTCTAAAAGTATCTTTCTTATGATTTTAGACTTTTTATAGCAAAATGTTGAGGTTATTTTTTTATCTGTTAGATAATAATGACACGTTATAATTTTCACCTGATGAATGATCTGTTTCCAGCCAAACCCAGAGTTTCCATCTCCAATCCTTCGGTAACCGTGGCGAAAGGCTTATCGCTAAAGCTTCACTGTGTGGTCGTATCAGAGCTTGGAGCAATGGTTACCTGGTACAAATCAAGCACTGGTGCGATTCTGACGTCCACTGTTCTTTACACGTTTAATGGACCCAATGTTACCATTAATTCAGTGGCAGTCGGTGACGAGGGAGGATATTATTGTACGGCCAGAAATGATGCTGGAAACTCAACCAATAGTAACATTTTTGATGTCACAGTGTATGGTAAGTAAATGTCTAAACAATTTTATGGGGCTTCCCAGTAATTTGAGGTTGTTAATGAAACCTAAAGCCGGTAGCTAGAGTTTAAGACAAGTCTACAAAGATATCATTTTTCTAATTTACCTATTGACGATCATAAGTTAGATTATATGTAATCAAAAGGCATATTGTAATTCAATGATATACACAGTAGTACTGAATGATTAAATCTTGAGGAATGTATCCTCATTATAAGTTTGTTGTATAGAGCCTGTCTTACTACTTAAAATACACACAAAAAAAAGGATTAACAGCTTTTAGAAAAATGAAATGATAATCTGTAAGCCAGATAAATGAGTTTGTATTGTCAACACAAACTCTTATGGCTGCAAGTGAAAGAAGCTGTATGTTTAAAGCAAATTGTAGGCAAATTTTATTTTTAATTGAAATGATTTAGTCAAAACGTTCTTGACGGCCCATCAACTCTGTAGTAACTAGAACGGCCTATCGACACTGTAAAGGTAATTTTGTGTTTTAGCTCACCCCGTCAAACCAGTAATTACAGGCTTGGAGAGGTCGGTAACAGAGAACACACTTTTGACGATAAATTGTACTTCCGCTGATGGCTACCCACTTCCGGTTATCAGATGGTATCGTAACGGAAGTCTGATATGGACAGCCCCGGCTGGTCTACACAGCTCGTACAGCTTCCAGGTGGCGTTCAGTGATCGGGAAACTTGGTATACATGTACCGCTACCAACTTCTACAACAACGCGACCTCTGACCCAACGAAAATACCGGATGTTTATTGTAAGTAAAACTAGCATCACTACTATCACTGCGTTAGAGCTATAATACAACTTTCTGTCAAAGTCTATTACTGCATTTTACCCTGTGCTTGTCTTATTATCAGCCTCTTTATATCTATATCTTATATACTGTATGTATCCCACAATTCCTTGTGCCTACTAATAGACACTATATTTATAGTAAATACTTGCCTATTTCCTTTCTGATCACCGGTATATGTACAGACCTGTCAACATTCAAAAAATGTTTTAGAGAGAAAAATCTAAGTATACCGTAAACTTATCTTAACATATACTCTAGCCTATCTAAAATAAATAGAAATTCAGTTATTCATCCAGCAATAAGCCTATGCCTGGTAGTAAGCCTACCTATTTGAATTACAGTTCAGTAAAAATCATGAAAATAAAGTAACGTTATAATAAAACTGCATTTTAGCTATCACCAACTTTGAGTAAACATGTTTACAATTTTTGGCGATATGTAGTTCATGGGCTTATTATGGAGCAGATACAGTGGCATTTATGCCTGGAAACACTCTAATCGGGATACAGGGCTAAGGAATTATAATAATCAAAAATCTGGATAAGAAAAACAGGACACAATGAAATTGCGAAAATTGGAATGTTGGCAGGTGTCACTACTAACATCAATAACATACCTTCATTTTCAGTACTTCCATCCGGGGTATCACTGATTGGACCTTCGACAGTGTACCAGACTAAAATGTCCGTTTTCCTGTGTACGGTTTCTCGAGTGTCCCCAAATCCATCATTCAGATGGCTTGTTGGATCAGCCGTCAAAACTTCGTCATCTAACGTCACAGCGACAACTGGAGGAAATGTTGCGATATCTTCGTACTTTTCACACGTGTTCGATGTGAGTGACATGGGAAAGAATATCTCGTGTACAGTAACTCAAGTGGAAACTAACACAACAGTGACACGGTCTCAGTCAGTCATCTTGCATTGTAAGTATGTTTTTAACTGGTGTCACCTTTAATTTCCATATGTATTGTTATGTATGTATATACTTTGTTTTGTACTTGATAAAAAAGTGACTTATTTTCATTACACCATTTTTTTCTTCCTTTCTTTTCTTCTTCTGGAGGAAATCTGTCGGACACATTTTTCGAAAATTATTGGGCGGAACTTAATAAAACTTTAGACTTTCGTACTGTTATAGAAACTCTCTCTTGTAGATTATAGATCAATACAATCAATACAAATCGATTGAATGTGTTAAACTTTAAACGGTTCATTTCATTGCAATTCAAATATAAATAAGAATAAAATGAAAAAAGTAATTGAGCAATATAACTTGATAGTTAAGACCAATTTTGTTATTTTAATTCATTGATCTCAAAATTTTGTAAAAATATATTTAAGATACAAAATTATTTCATTTTCCTCACAGTGCTTCCGACTGTACAGAATATTGCTAGAAGTGCAAACGTGGAATTATATACCAACCCAACCGTCACATGTGTCGTTTCGTCCACCGACTCAAATTTCAGTGTCACATGGTACAAAAATGGTGTCGCAATAGACACGGCTGGAAGTGGAGGAAAATATTCAACAACGAAGACTGTTCTGACAATTACCTCTTTCCAGGAGTCTGATTCAGGATTATACACATGTAGGGCCTCACATCAGGGTGGAAGCTCAGGGATGAGTCTACCCACAAATTTAACAGGCTTTGGTGAGTTCTTTTAATCTTATAGATTAAGTCTCAAGTTACATATTTCACTTACATTGTGTCCTTTGTTGTGCGTTCTCGATCGTAAACAATTGACATTTTTGACTTCTCAATAGCCAATTGGGTCATACTGAACCAGTAGCATATTGGGGTCAAGAACTACCGGATTTCTCCAAACGGAAAAACTTCACCGTCTAAAATGTGTAACCCTAATTATATTTGTTATGGTTACTAGTTGTAAGATAAAGTTGTTATATAAAGTGTTGTGAAGAAATTATGTGAAAATATCATTTTCGAGATATGTGGAATTTCGTGGCATGCACAACTGTACGCACTTGTCATTCGTTCTAGATAGTGACCCATGATACTGTGACGTCACAAGTGTGTAATAACCGTCATTAAAAAAAACAATTGACGATGTTTCTGAAGAGGTTTCTTTTAAGTTGTCTTTTAACACAGACGATGTTTCATTAGAGGTGTCCTCTCTTAGTACAGGCGACGTTTCATTAAAGCTTGTCTCTCTTAACACAGGCAATGTTTCATTAGAGGTGACCTCTCTTAACACAGGCGATGTTTGAGTATATGTTGTCTCTTAACACAGACGATGTTTAAATAGATGTCTCTTAACACAGGCGATGTTTCATTAGAGGTGGTCTCTCTTAACACAGGCGATGTTTCATTAGAGGTGACCTCTCTTAACACAGACGATGTTTAATTAGAGGTGACCTCTCTTAACACAGGCGATGTTTAATTAAAGGTAACATCTTTTAACAAAGGCGATGTTTCATTAGAGGTAACCTCTCTTAACACAGACGATGTTTAATTAGAGGTGACCTCTCTTAACAAATGCGATGTTTCATTAGAGGTGACCTCTCTTAACACAGACGATGTTTAATTAGAGGTGACCTCTCTTAACACAAACGATGTTTAAATAGATGTTGTCTCTAAACACAGGCGATGTTTAATTAGAGGTGGCCTCTCTTGAGAAAGGTAGTCCATCAATACATGCGGTCATTAAACAAAGTTGGTGTCTTTATAGAAGTGAATTCTTACCTGTTGTGATCTGAAAAGAAATAAACTAAGATGGTGTCTCAAAGGTGGTCTCTTAACCTGTTTGGTACCTCAACAATAGTGGTCTCTTAACCTAAGTGATACCTCAACAAAGGTGGTCTCTTAACCTAAGTGATACTTCAACAAAGGTGGTCTCTTAACCTAAGTGATACTTCAACAAAGTTGGTCTCTTAACCTTAGTGATACTTCAACAAAGGTGGTCTCTTAACCTATTTGATACCTCAACAAAGGTGGTCTCTTAACCTAAGTGATACCTCAACAAAGGTGGTCTCTTAACCTAAGTGATACCTCAACAAAGGTGGTCTCTTAACCTAAGTGATACTTCAACAAAGGTGGTCTCTTAACCTAAGTGATACTTCAACAAAGGTGGTCTCTTAACCTAAGTGATACCTCAACAAAGGTGGTCTCCTAACCTAAGTGATACTTCAACAAAGGTGGTCTCTTAACCTTAGTGTAACTTCAACAAAGGTGGTCTCTTAACCTAAGTGATATCTCAACAAAGGTGGTCTCTTAACCTAAGTGATACTTCAACAAAGGTGGTCTCCTAAACTTAGTGATACCTCAACAAAGGTGGTCTCTTAACTTTAGTGATACTTCAACAAAGGTGGTCTCTTAACCTAAGTGATACCTCAACAAATGAAGTCTCTTAACCTAAGTGATACCTCAACAAAGGTGGTCTCCTAACCTAAGTGATATCTCAACAAAGATGGTCTCTTAACCTAAGTGATACCTCAACAAAGGTGGTCTCTTAACCTAAGTGATATCTCAACAAAGGTGGTCTCTTAACCTAAGTGATACCTCAACAAAGGTGGTCTCTTAACCTAAGTGATACCTCAACAAAGGTGGTCTTTTAACCTAAGTGATATCTCAGCAATGGTAGTCTCTTAACCTAAGTGATATCTCAACAAAGATGGTCTCTTAACCTAAGTCATACCTCAACAAAGTTGGTGTCCACAAAACATATGTTGCGACAGTATTGGTGATAATTTGATGTCTTTATTGATGCAATATATTATTAATCTATGAGCACAGGCTGTGTCTCATAAGAAGTAGTATATCAATAGATGTGATCTCTTAACACAGGAAATGTCTAGGTGGAGAGGATCTGTTACCTAGTGTTTAATGGAGGTGGTCTATACACGAATATAGTGTCGCAATAGAGATGGTGTATTAACGCAAGTGGTGTCTCAATATTTGGTTCGGTTTATTTTGTTTAACATCCTATCAAAAGCCAGGAACATTTAAGGAAATGCCCGGTTTTGGAAGTGAAGGAAAGCTCGATTATCCGGAGAAAAAACACTGGCCTATGGTCAGTACAAGGAAATTGTCCCACGCGGGTATCGAACTCCCGACTAAGAGGTGGAGGCTAATGACAAAGCGTCGGGACACCTTAACCACTCGGTCAAAGCGGTCCTGTGTCTAAATAGGCGTGGTGTATTAAGAAAGGTAGTGTCTTGCTAGATATTGTATTTTAACTCAGGTAGTGCATTAATGGAGTATTAATGGTAGTGCCACAATTGAAGTGATATATTTACTCAGGTTGTGTCTCAATAGAGGTGTCCTAATTTCTCAGGTAGTGTATCAGTTAATGGGTAATGTCTAGGTAGTCTGTTGACACAGGTAATGTCTCAATGGAAGCAATATCTTTTAATGGGCTAGCTTAAAAGAGGGTACGTGTGGAGCACTATGTGACTGTCAATGAATTGAAAGACAAACATCAACAGATAATAGATTATCTACACAAATGATAATATACTATGATATTGATATTAATATGCATTAATTGAAATACCACATTAATTGAAAATTGAGAAAAAAATTCACCCAGAAGGTCAATTATTTACAGCTCATTAAAAAATATCTCCACCAATTGAGATATTGATGACTCTTTTCATTTTTTTAAATTTCAGAATACCCGTTCAAACCTGAAATTACATCCAATCACCCCACCAGGATTGTGGTCGAAGGGGTCACATTGTTGTTAAATTGTAGTACAACAGGGGGTGTACCAGTTCCCGCCCTCACCTGGAAACGCGGTACATCTAACGTGATCATTGACGCAACATCTACGTCAACGGTTGGCGGATCAGGCACGCTTGTATTCAATGAATATTCCTCTACTGTAGCATTCAGTGACAATAGCTCGGTTTATGTATGCGAGGCAAAAAATCCACATCTCACAGTGATATCGACGTTTATTCTCCTAGATGTTTATGGTAAGAAATCTACTGCTATAAATCTCCATTTGACATATAAACAAAATATTGTCACTTGGCAGTATGGCTTTACATGTGCAAAGATAATAATATGTTATAATGGATAGCATTGGGTGATATGGTTTACATTATAATAATAATGCTGAATAATGATTATGATAATCAAATATGAAACCTGTATACATTCAAGATGGATTTGCCTCGGCGAAGGGCTGAATTTACAAAATCCTTAGAGTACATGTGATATTTCGTTTTATCTAATTTATAGTTTTTTTCGAATTAGACATCGAAACCTTAGAAAGGGATATTTATGGTTGTAACAACTACCTACAGCTGTTTACACATAGTTTTGTATTTGGTGTCGGAGATGTGTGTTCATTTAGTGGTGACTTTTATTGTTAATTAAGAACAGTCCTAAGTCCTGAGATATGTATCAGGGATTTAGATGAAAGATAAGATATATGTGTACCTACTTGTAAGAGCTTAGTTATTTCATAAAAAAAAACATGTGTATAGCAGCTATATAAATCAAGCCTTCTTGAGTTATGGTACAAATTATCTCTAAAATACCGTTAAAATATCTACACATTTTACAATATCTGTTTCAAATGTGTTTTTTTTCAATACAGGTAAAACATATTTTCGTTAATATATATTCAATATCAAGACAATGTCTCTTAGTATGCCTATCCATATCTCAGTTCAATATGAAGAACACAGTACATTTTCATGTGACAAACTTGCCTCTTAGTCCAAATAGTGTGTGGTCCTCTTTCGCTTAAAGCAGATGAAAACATAAAAAAGTACATATAAACATTTGTACAATAACATTTTATATCAAACGTTTAGTCCAATTAACTGCTAACCAGGAGAGCAGGATTTTGTCTTGAATTGATATTAAAGTCATTGTTCAGAATATCCTATTAATAATTTAATTGAAACTGTCTCTATAGAGTTGTGAGTCTCTTCAGTAATGAAATCGTATCGGAATTGTCTCTAGAGTTTAGCGATATCTCGCTAGTTTCTACGGTAACCAAATTACTTCGGAATTGTCTCTAGAGTTGAGTGATATTTCGCCAGTTTCTATGGTAACTAAATTACATCAGAATTGTCTATAAATCGAGAGACATATCGTGAGTCTCTACGGTAACCAAATTACATCGGAATTGTTGTCTAGAGTTTAGCGACATTTCGCCAGTCTCTATGGTAATCAAATTACATCAGAATTGTGTATAATATTAAGAGATATATACGGTAACCAGCTATTACACACTGTGCCATCCAACTCATAGTCAGTTTATATGCTCATCGGCATTTTTATTCATTTCTACATTCTTTTTTCATCTTTATGTTCTTTATTTTTCATTTATATGTTCTTTGTTTCATTTGTTTGCTTTAAATGTAGAGTGTGTAAAATGGTGAAGGGATTTAATCAATGTTGGGTTTTCATCGAAAATAAACCGAAACGGCTACTAATCAACTAAAGAATTAAGGGGATTTATTTCAGGTTATAACAGAAATGATGTCTATCGGTTTTGGTGTGTGCATAATCATGAACTAAAAGTTTACATATTTTATATCAATAGGAATGAAGACTGTATTTGTTAGGGTGTTATGTGACCTATGAAAACAAAATGGAAAATAAGATAACATTAGTTTTAACAAGCAGACCTGTTGCTACAAAAATAATTTAGAAACACTTCGACAATTAACATTGATTGCGTATTTAAAGATGACATATTACAATTCACAGGTTCAGAGAAATGTTGATGTTAAGATAACCGACATATTACATGTATATGGTGTCTAATGATGGAAAATGTGTTTAAAAAAAAATTGGGATATCATAACAATATATCTAGTCGTATTATTTCATTAGAGAGTGAAATTCACAACAAATTGACATTATTTAACTGTTTTAGGTCACTTAACATTCAGGGTATCAATTAACAAATGCTTATTTATAGGTCTGTTAAATTAAGGATCCGAAATATTTTTCTTTGAATATTCATATAAAGTATTTCAAGTGAACAGCAATTCCTATCCTTTCAGAATATCAGGAAGGATATCAAACAAAATGATACAAAATAGCTATTCTATTAAAATCTTATACTTATTTTTTCTTTTCAAACAGACGTAATGTCCTATTTTGATATGTGTTACCTTTATTTTTGCACTCAGTGACCCCTGCACCGACGGTCATGCACTCACCAGTCCTTTGGGACGAGTCGAACGCTATCGCCAGCTTTTACGAGGACCAAACGTACATAATAAATGGTTCTATACCAAGATATAACCCAAAATCAGCTGTCTTTTACTGGCTAATCAATAACATAATCCAGACTCCGAAACATACCGCTGAAAGCGTTACAGATGAAATGGTTTTCGCCTATACATCAGCTATTGAAGTTCTGATGTCAAAAGATTTGGACGGGGGAAAAGTCACGTTCATGGTCCAGCACCCGGAGACGACTTCCAGCAATGTTTCGTTTACTATCAAGATTTTGAGTGAGTATTTTACATGGTTTGAGTGACATATATTTCTCAATCGATAATTATGTATGTCATTTCTTGACACACATGATTTAGCATGGCATGTATCATTAAGGATCATGAAGCTAACTTTGAAATCATTTTCTCGTTTGAAACATTAAAAACTTGCTGATATCGTTAAAAAGTATAACAGATAAAATGCTATCGGTAAAATCTCATGTGTGTTACAAAATGCTTCAATGGTTTAATAAAATAAATTACTGTTGCATTTTTAAGTGCACAAAGGACAAAGACTCTTTGAAAAGGATGTGAGGATAAAAAACATGTTTTGGTTCTTGTAGCAGTCAAAAAGTTATATTACCAATTATTACTTTCGTTGTCAGGCCTCAAGTAAAACCATGGACACGCGTTCATATCCTTGTATTGAGTATTTTCCTTTTCCTTTTTACAAATTACGTTTATTCCAGATAAACCCAGAGTATCCTTTCCCCAAACATCTGGTCAAGTACTACAGAATGAAAACTTTCCCGTAACATGTAACGTCTCGTCAAGTCTGGACTACAATGTCACCTGGAAGATCAAAGGAAACAATACCAGGCTTGCAAACTCTGCCAAGTACCTGATCACTGGAGCTAGAGGACAGACGCTGACTATAATCAATGCAAATTTCACAGACAGTGTGAACTATGTTTGCACGGCCATGAACAGTGCAGGGGAGGCAGTCGAAGCGGCAGAGTTTTACCTCATTGTGTACAGTAAGTCTAAAATGTGTTTACCTAACTCGCCCGTAAAGAAAAAGGTAAGGTGAGACTACACGATGGCGTAGCCTCTACCATATATCCTTGCCAATATGTTGTTGGTCTGGTGTCATCGTTTCCACTCTCACAAACTAAAAGGTCTAAGATCAGTTTAGGTGACTGATATATTTAGAATGACAATTGACAAAGCTTGTAAAAAGAATTGACTTCGACCTGGCTCTTTTTAAGGTCACTGGATTTTGTTTTGTATAACTGTAAGGCCAGCAATTAAGACATATTGCTGTTAGGTTCATTGGATGATGCCTGACATGATTTACAAATGAAAACACTTTCAAGCAATCCCTGTTTAGGGTCACAGGTTCCACATAAACCACCATCTGGTTAACCGAAATGTATAGAACCAAAATATTTAAATGAGAGGTTCGATGGATGAAGACCAACTAAATTGACCTATATTCATGATCAGAAGATTCCATTTATTTCAAAACACAGACACAGGTTCCTTTGAGACAACTGTATCCTCTCATTTTTAGCTCAAATTGACCCTTATTAACCTAATTAATTCATGTTCCTTCATTCATTTCCATTTTAAATGCTCAGTCTTAACTATTTCCAACAATCGAGAGAAAAAATACAACGTATATAGCTACCTTGATACTTTGATCTTTAGTATACATGTTATTGGTTAACAGTCCAGGGCGTAATTGTTTAAATACGATTTCACAACTATTTTTTCATTTTATTTTTCTATTTCATATAATGCGCTAGGTGTTCATTTTCGAAAAATATTAAGTTGCTATAAGGTCTATACCACTATTTAAAATGGAGTTAACTTTTGTTGTTGATGTCTTTACTTTATTTCTGTTTTATTCCAGGGGAAGTTGGACAGCCAGTCATGACCGGCTTTGATCGGTTTGTAGTACATGGCACCGCTGTCTCCATATTCTGTAATTCCTCTGGGGGTGCTCCTCCGGCGACATTATCGTGGGAAAAGAATGGGGCTCCCCTGACAGCACCGACGCCAACATATGGAAACGACAATACCAACCCTGTGTCTAGCGTTCTAACTTTCGTGGTTGATTTCGTGACGGACCAGAATGCAGTTTTTAAATGCACAGCAAGCAATTCCTTTAGCAGTCGCAATGACCAAAAGAGCTTCCAGGACGTACACAGTATGTAATATATACAATGTATATTTGTGATTAATTATATAACTGATGTTGCAAACCTTGCGATTGGTTGATCAGCAGATAACTATGGCAAAGTATATTATATATATCTAATAATTATTATTCACTGCTTAAACTATGTGTTTTTATTGTTTGCAGTATTTTCAAACAGTATGACCCTCTCTGGAACAGAACCAACAACAATGACTGCTGGGACACTCTATACTTTCCATAGTCACACGTCTGGGATGTACCCGATACCCCAAGTCCTCTGGTTTATAAATAACATCCGACAATACAATGGTATTTAACATATGTTTGAGTTTATTTAAGTTGTTAAAACATATACTCTCGGCTAATCAAATCTAATGAGAATGTTCAAAATGGTGAAATGTCTTAAAGCTTGATAGGGGAAAATTAAGATAGAAGAGACAAATATGAGAAAACAAATTTACATAGAATTTACATATTCCTCACATCTACATGAAAGAACAGTCTTACGATATTCGGGTTACCCAGAACTTGGTCAATAATATATGTGAAATAATTATCCTCATAGTTCTTGACTTGAATTTAGTATCTTGTATATTTTCTAGGCATCGTGATTGAAAATGAGTCTGAAAAAGGAACGTACAGAACTAATTCCAGCTTCAGCTTCACACCCTCTCGGAACGATAACGGCCATCAAGCCGTCTGTGTGTTTGATCACACTCTCCAGACCGGACGCAGCATAAATGCTTCACGTACACTTAATGTGCAATGTATGTGTATTACCGTATATGGATGTATATAATGAATTTTGGCATGCCAATATCATCACATTTGTATGTAAAATAATCCTTTGTTTACATGCACATAATACTTTCTTAGGAAGACTCAACAAATATTGCATTTATTGTCAATAATAATGCCATCTGGGTGACAGATAAATGGTCATGATACTCTTAAACTATTGAGTAGTTTAATATTTTTCCATGAAGGAACTTTTTTAAATATTCGGTTTCTATTTTATGAAGTCGTAAAAGTTTGTCTTTTACGGAATACATATGCATATCTAAAATATTTAGTTAACTTTTCAATAAAGTTTTTAATTTAAAAAATAAATGTAGTTATGTACACGTTAAATGCGATGATGAATGTGAACAATTGGGTACTAGTTTTGTTTGGGGAAAGATAGATATTCACAATAATATGTCTATACGCGATAAAGGAGTCTTTCTAAATGTATTCAGTAGTTGATGTTTTAAAGATTGTGTCAGCGATCTAGTTTATGTACTCAGACATTTTTCCATGCAGAAGTGGAATAGAAAAATATCGACAAAAAAATTAGAAGTGAAATAATCAAATAACTATTTCTGAAAGGGAAAAAAACAAATATTTAGAAAATAACAAATGTATGATAAAATGAAAAATACTAAAGGCATCAATTCTATGTGAATGTGCATTTTAAGATATCTAATTATATATTGATTAATAACTAAAAAATAATCTCAAATATAGATTGAAAAAGAAGCCATAAAGATTGTAATACAAAAATGAAAAATATCGAGTTATATATAGTTTAGGTAGATTAGAAACAAACAAATGTTCCTCATATTATGTTTTTATTGATGTGTTTTATTTGGTGATACTAATGTTATGCAAACAGCTTTTGAGACTAATATTTTGTATGCGATTTCTATATTTAAAGTAATACTTTCAAGATGACAGATGAAAGGATTAACCTAATATGCAAAGGGGAAATATATTACTGATAGAATATGTTTGGATACAGCCCAGCACAATCCAGCTGAAAGTTATATGAAAAAATGCCAGTGAACATAATAACAATAATTTGTTTCTAAGTTCCAGACTTTCTTACAGTGTTTTATTTACATGAACACAATATAAACAAATATCATTAGTGCTGTCTGAATTTCCAAGAATACCCATGCTTGAAAATATGCCCACCTTTACCCATAGCAGTTCAAAAGAAATATATATAAATCACATCATTAATGATTCTGCATTGAAAATCCAATAAATGTTTGGTTCTGTAAAATGTACAACCTACTGTTCACTATAGTATGTGCTGAACCATGACTTTATTATAGCACATAAAATATAATGTATATAACAGGATAGCATAATAATACTTGACTTGAATAAATATATAAAAAATAGAAATGATAGTTTTCACTCACTGAAAAAGTCACTATTATACTGCTATTATTTACGTCTATGTCCATTAACAGTCTGTAACTATACATCACACATTTTATATCAATTTCTTAGAACTACACACATTATCATTACATACCGCGTTATCATGTTATCATCTTGGAGGCCAGCGTATCATTTAAACTCAATTTCAGAAAGAGGTTAATGTTAGGTCCACTTGCGTTTCATTTGGTGGCAGTCAACTGGATTACAAAATCAAGGATATATATGATATATATTTATGGTCAAGGGCTTACATTTGGATATATTTGATATGTTTTCTTATGTTGGCTCTTTCTCAATTTAATTCGGGTTTGGTGAAGCTTTGCTTTAAGGTCCCTTAGTTTTATTTTTGCATTGCAATACAATTTCGTTTCAGCTCCAGAGTAAATATGAAAAATTATATAAACCATTTCCATATTTGAAGAGGTTTTACTGGTATGTGGATCCCGTACTAGTGTCCAGTTTTTAAGGATTGAATAATGTTATGTTGAGGTGTATGGGGGTATAAACCTCAATAGGTCTTGAGACAAATTTATTATGAACGGCTTCATTCAATCCTTATATTTATATTTTTTTTTATATTTTGTACAATATTTTGTCTGACAAATAGAGACTTGTGCAAGTCTACCACGGAAATGTACGTCATCACTCTTCGTCTACATATGGTTAATACTTTCAGGATTTCTTTCGTGAACAAACTTAATAGCAATTAAAACAAAAATTAGTTTTAAAGGAATTTATTTCATATAAATATGATCACTTTTGAAAAGGAATTAAAAAAATATAGTCCAAGCTGGACAAATGTATTCCTACGCCGGACTTGATATAGTTAATTGAAAAATGAATCGAGTTAACTGTGGTAGGTTCATTGAGTCTGAATTGAGTGGAAATATAAATATTATTAAATGACGTCTGCACACGGACAAATTCTCTGCAAATGTGTCGCATTGACCAATGCATTATGCAATACATATTTAAACATCCAGATGCAGTTTTCCTCATGAGGACCTCTTATGATGATCGAATGTCATTCATGACCTCTTAGGGTGCTATAATGTCATTCTTGAGTTCTTAGGGTGCTATAATGTCATTCTTGAGCTCTTAGGGTGCTATAATGTCATTCTTGATCTCTTAGGATGATAGAATGTCTTTCATGACCTTTTAGGAATATATAATATTATTTATGACCTCTTAAGATGATCGAATGTCATTCTTGATCTCTTAGGATAATAAAATGTCAACCATGACCTCTTAGGATGATAGAATGTCATTCATGAAAATACCGCCCCCCCCCCCCCCCCCCCCCCCCCCCCCCCCCCCTCCCGTCAGCCCCCGTGATATACATAATTTATTGTCATTTATCAGTTAAGAACCAACAATTCAACTAGATGTTGCTATATGAATTATTTTGATAGAGAAACGCTTCACAGTAACGACGATATGCTTTGTATTACAGCTTTGAAACAGACTATACATTCCCCTAATTGTCCACTATCACGGTACCTTATCTTTTACGTCCTTATTTAAACCTTGAAACAGACATTACTTTTCTCTATTTTCTCTGTCTTTTGTACGAAGACTGTATATATTGTCTAATAGATGAAAACACTTAATACTTCTATAATAACACTTTTTTGTAGTATTATATTGATTAAAGTTAATATTGCTTTGATTCCAGTTTCAACAGAGTTGCCAATTATCGATAACTTCCGGTCAAGTGTTACGGAAAACGTACCACAGTCAATACTTTGCACCGTCGTTGGTGGCAATCCAAGACCTATAGTCAGATGGTTAAAAAACAACACCATAGTATCGGGTACGACGACCACAGAAACTACTGATGACGCCGGAAACTACGTCACAACGAATAAATATGACTTCATACCTACTCAAGCGGACAGCTACGCAGTATACACGTGCCATTCCCAACACGTCGTGCAAAACTATTCACAGACCGCCAACATGGGGCATGTAAAGGGTAGGCCAGGAATTTTATCTGGATCTGTGTGATTTAGACAGGGAAACATATCTTACAGATAAATGTGATTAAAAATATCTTTTTAGAAGGAATGCATCTTTATGGATTTAACATATTATCAAGAACAACTTTCATAAGTAAAACATTATCCCTATGGAACTTTTTAATTTGTGTAAAAATCTCCATTTTGTGCTTCTTAATGTAAAGTACAATGCAACATCCTCAATTTTTTTTAATAACGACATTTTTATGCTCCCAAATATATGTTTGGTCAGTTTTGAAAAGATTTTAAATTCATTGGTGGTATTTTATTTCAAACGTTTGAATTGTACAGTAAATTTGATGAAGTGCAACCTAACATATGTTTAATATGAGCAGCGCTGAGAGTTAAGAATAATTTTTGTATTAATTAACTACATTGCTTTAGGGTCCACAACAAGCTATATACATATCTAACAAAGTTCAAGTTCGTTTGAAATTTAAGAAAACAAAAGCAAGCTTCTGTTTTATCTTTTGGTTACTTGAAAATTTTGATTGAAAATTAATTTTTCACTGAAAAGAGTTTCAAATTCACCAATATGTGTTAACACAGAGTAGCAGAATGCGTAACATGTCTATAACCAGTTATTGCTGTCTTGCTTTCTAACATTGTTTAAACCATCTTATATCATAATATTATTATGTTATATCGTGTAATATAGTTTATTTTCATGCCTACATATTTCTGTTTTAACCTGATATGTCATATTATACTGTATATATGTATATTACTCTCAGACTACCTATTCCTTTACTGCTTGTGTAGATTCTGATATAGAATTAACCAATTTGTTTAATAATATGTTACCCAATGACTATTATTATTTTCCAAAAATAATCTCATGTGAAAGGCATCAAAGTATTTTTATCCTTTGGTAAATTGTACTGGCAACAATAACATGGTCAGTTTTTAAACTGTATATGTTTCAATTCATGTAAATGTGTTCAAATGTGGATGTTCATTTCATATCTCAAATCATAGTAAAATTGATTATTATTAGGATATCATTTCAGCATATTTTCTTAATCACTTTATTCTAGCTTTGCCTTCAAGCATCTCACTGACCTTACCTTTTGAACCATTGACCGATAATCATCCGAAAGTATCGTGAGTTTTTTTGTTTTTGTTTTTATTTGATTTCTTTTAAATGTTAGTTAAAGAATGCATAAATACTCACCTTTATGCGAACTGACTGGGATTCGTTTTCTTTTTACCCTGACTCATTAGTAGTCATTACAGTCAATTTAAGATTTACAAAATTCAAGTAAATATTCCTATTTATAACTTGATACCATTGTCTATCACCTGGCACATATACTGCTTCCCTTGGGCATTATTTCGTCATACTTTCATTTCTGCTCATTTACTCATTATTGGGTATAGGCATAAAACTACGGTATTGTAATTATGAGATACAAGTCCATTTCCTATTTTATTGTAGCTTTATAATGATAATGCAGTTTTAAGATAATGTTTTACAATTACAGTTCGGATTTGTTTGTTGTCAGCATTTGTTTTAGAGAGTTATGGTTATTCGCTTCAAATAAAATATACACAATAACAACAAGACTTAATTGTACAGCCTTTTCTAACTCCGCTAGTAATTTTAAATTACAAACCGTAAAAAATATCGAAATTTATTGAGGTCAAAAGTGCAGCTGACACATTGTTTCCAGTGGTCTTTTAGAGATAAAGATGGACTCTTCTACAGAAGGCCAAAAAGAGGGTGGTAACATTGGGTGGTGATGAAATTCTAAAAGAAATAATATTAACAAGATATATATTTGATTTTTAAGACGTTTGGAAAGTTTCCAAGATAGTTAATTTCAGTCAAAGCAATATAATTATATACTCAATATTAGAACTAGGGCAATGACGGTAGGATAGCAATGTCTAATGTTATGGCAATGAAATACTTACCAATCAGATAAGATGTCATCGCCAAAAAATATTATCATTATAGCTATTACAAACTAACCGATGAGTAATATATAATTTTATTTGTATCCGTCAAAAACTAATTTTTGTTGAATTATTGATTTTGTTTTAATCGGGCCTTTCCCCTGACCTCTTATATATATATATATATATTTTTTTTAAACAGTTGAAATCCCGATCACATAGGACTATATACATATATATCATTATTGGGCATCAAGAGATAATCACAATCATGTTGTTAAATAAGCGCTGAGGTATGTTTTCTACTCCTGGGATTCACCGGGTGTTTCCGGGTCATATCCTTGAAACAGTTAGGATCCTGACCCCATCACCATACATAGCATTGCTGGGGGGATCCTGACCCCATCACCATACATAGCATTGCTGGATATCAACACAATCCTGATGTAAAACGGACCCTCTTGTCATTCGACAAAGACTATTGATGAAACCATCACTTAGTTCAGAAGATTCTTGCTTTTAAGATTTCAATATACACATGTATCACATTTTAATGTTTGGTAGAAACATAAATGACAAAAGAACATTATCAATTTCAGAAACTCTCCTAATTTGTTGGTTGGGAAATCTTATGAGTTTAAAGCTGAAGTTGGACGAGCCTGGCCTGGACCGACGATCGATTGGATGGTGGGGAACATCTTTCCCTCCAATCACACTTCCATCACAAGTGATAACACTGACGGGACAGTTCGTACTGTATCAAGTATGTTCTATGTCCCAACACTTACAGACAATGGCCAGGACCTGACATTGCAAGTGTTTCATCCTCAAACCTCTGATACACCTATCGTCCAAACAGCTCCATTTGTAGTTCACGGTAGGTATACAGCGGATTCCACACACAGTGATTTTTTTATTGGGCTTGTACCAGTTGCACTGAATAGTTATGACGCCATATAATGGATTAGGATATCAAGTGAGTGTCAGTAATGACATTGCTCTTTGTTTTTGTATTGAATAAGGGCCCATCGACAAAACAGGCTAAATAACAATTAAAAACACGCTAAAAACAACAACAACAACAACAACAAAAAAACCCACCATACTTTTCAAAAAAAAAAAAACAAGAAAAAAACGGTTAAAATCTGTTAAAACCTTCAAAATATATAACGCATATGGACAAAATACCTATTGTTTATATATAAAATGTACACGTCAATCAAAACATCGATTATGATGCTTTTGAAATGAAGTAAGGGATATAAAGTTAATATTTGAATATTCATATATGTATTTTTATGGAATTTATCAGGCAAAAGAAGAATTATCTCGTTTTTATGCATCACTATTACATAATGGATCAAATATAATTTCATATAGCATTATGTCCCTCTTCATATATATCTATATTGCATTTAGTGTAATTTCTTAGTGTAACGTAAGATTTTAAATGAAATTGTAATATCTTTTCCTAGTAGCTCCTAATTTCACAGAAAAAAAAGTTTGTAATGACTTTATCAACTTAAATCTTTTGTCTTTTTCGGGTAACATCTCCCTTGTAATATATGTTTTTGTTTTTTGAAGATAGTTATATATCTGTAGATAACAGTATTTCCTTTATACTTCTCCATAGAAATTTGAGTTGAAGCTAATTATCTCTTTTCGTTTGAATTATTTCCCTTATAATTAAATTATTTTCATTACAAATTGTATTAAATCTCGCGAATTGGTAATGTACCGCCTTATTTTGGTGAAAGTTTGGAAAAATATATCATAATCAAGCGTCCTTACTTTATTTAAGTTATATGTGTGTATAGAATAAGAACTAGTTCAAGGACATATTGTCTGAGAGTTATTCCCTAAAGATATCCCTTAGCAACACCTGTATGACGCAAGCCTCCATACTTTTTTCAGTATCTGTCTGTATTGTATATGAACTAGTTCTAGAAGGACATATTGTGTGAAAGTTATTTTCTAAGATATCCCTCAGCAAAATCTGTATGACGCAATCTTTAACGCTTAATTCAATCTTGGCTCTGCTGATTCCTTCAATTTTCATTGATTTGTGATGATATCGATCTCTTTTTCCAAAGTATTTTCACCACCAAAATATATAATATCTTTTCTGTGGTTAGTTCGGTCAACAGAAAAATCAGCCTTTATTAGATTGTTTGAGGTCGAGTGTTGTATGTGTTTTTTACAACGAATATTCCTCTGTATACTCCTCAGGCCCGCCAATTGTCACAATCAAGCCCGATTCGACCGATATCATAGTAAACACAGATTTTCTGGGACGGTGTAATGTTTCATCATCGTTGAATTCATACTCTACTAAGTGGTATAAGGGAAATACCGAAATATCCTCCAGTGCTAACTTCACAATGACTGGGGATTTCCTGGCTATTACAAGTGTCCAGTTTTCTGACGAGGGAGATTACAGCTGTACTGCTACTAATGCTGCGGGTACTTCACTACGGAGCAATGCTGTAGCCATCAGCGTCATATGTAAGTATAGTGCTGACGAATAAGATATATACAACATTCAAAGTCCAATTTTTTGCAGAGAATTTTTTTTTTTTTGCATTCGTGAATACTGATATAATACGTTTATAACACTGCGATCAACACTGTAAACGTGAAGAATTATGTGGTTAGTTTGTACGAGCGGTTTTTTTTACTTTGAAAGGATTATGACATTATGAAATATGTGTCGGTTAGTACAAAATGTCGTTCTTCTTGTTTACGTGTAACAGACCCAGATGAAGACTGTGTGTCTCCCTCTATGTGCAGAGTATAACTCTTATGTTGAGTTACTACATAAGACAAGGACACATTGATTTACATGTATATCATATATGATATCAACTTAACAACCATACCAAGAATACTGTGATTCAAAAACAACAGTCAAAACCAGCTGTATAACTCATGTGAAATTAGCTATATATAAAAGATATATATATAACCACGCGTCAGTCTGACCATATAATATACCAACTTCTTTAGGCTATTTTTAGTTAATTCTATTAAGAATCAATAGACAAGTAATATAATGTACTACACTTCACAATCCGCTAAGTATGTATCATGTTTAAGACATCATATATCCACGCGTCATTGTAACAATTGTTTTTGTTATTTCATCACTTTTTTCTATGACAGGTATTTTGAGTAAGCTAATCCGTCATAATACTAATCTCTTTGAATATGTAATAATTGCGCTGCAATAGTACAACAGCAGAAGTAAATCTGTACGTATGTTTCATAATATATATAATCGTTCACAAATTTAAAACCTTTTCAGCTGAGGGAGGAGCACCTGCAATCAGTGGAGCTGTGTCTACCCCAAAGGAGAACGATATCTTAAACCTTCGTTGTACGTCAGTCGGCGGTGTACCAACACCGTCTGTCATCTGGATGAAGAATGGTGTTAATATGAATATTGGTGACACATCTGTAACAGAGAATGGGGTGACGACAACAACTAGTGTGTGGACATATCAAGTGGCCTATGCAGATCGTAATGCCAATTTCACCTGCCTCGTCTCCAACAGTGTTGCAAACATAACCAGAACAAGAATCTTCACTGCCGTATATAGTATGTATCGGAAGTAGACTTCAACCAAACAACTCAAAATCAACATATTGTCTTATGTCCTTTTCTTCATCTTTTTGTTAACACTATTTGGCACTCTCACAGACAATAATTTATCGTTTGAAATGTTTAAAGCTTGATTATTGATGATGCTGAATTGTATCTATACCACTTATTTATGTTGTATGGTAATCAGTTTTTGTATGTGTGCGTAGGTACGTGATAAATCTGTGAACAAAAATAAACGTCATTGTGCAAACGAAGCATTAACTAACAACAAACAAAATATGAGAAAATCTAAATATATATTGATACACTCGCGTATATTTTATAATAATTTGACTATTGTTACTCAGGGTTTTTTCGTGAAACGGACGTTCAACATTTTGTAAATACTAACGGTTTTGATTTGCTATGCTATTGTAACATTTTGAAAGTCGCAGGATCAAACCGGTGTGAACTATACCATAACCACATCTGTATACAGTAACGATCACGTTATCATTACCGTTGATAAATGGGGGCAATTGTTGATTGGTGTCTCAGTGTTCCACAATACTTGTCATTTTTGTTTCCTTATTGTTGATTGGTGTCTCATTGTTCTACAATACTCGTCATTTTTTGTTTCCTAACTTTCAGTTCCACCGACTACTGTTGCAAATCCGATAAGAGGTCCCACCACAACAGTGGCAGGAGAAGTAACTACGTTCTCCATCAACTTTGCGAGAGTCAGTCCTGCACCTATTGTTTCATGGTCGATAGGAGGATTGCAGTTCCCCAGCAACGTGCCGACAATTATCACAGTTCCCACTGCTGAAGGAGCACTGAATGCCACGGCAAGCATCACTTTCACACAATTGGCGAGCTACAATGATAAAGCGCTTGTTGCTTCAGTTAACCATGTGCAGTCTGAACCAGTGTTCGACTTATCAGCTACTCTCACTGTGAAATGTAAGTTACATATTTTGATATTCGCATAATACCTTATGTTGATAAAACATATCTCATACTATAGTTACAGTTGAGTGTAGACTAAAGGTTACACAAAGTGCACTCCGAGTGCACTCCGTTTGGACTCGGAGTGCACTCCGTTTGGACTCCAGGTAAACTTGGAGTGCACTCGGAGTGCACTCCAAGTTTACCTGGAGTCCTATCAGGCCCCAATCCTACCTGGGTCCACATGTATCAAATGTACCTGTAACCAAGTACATATATACATAATGTTTATAGATAGATGTATACTCTTATACATTTTGACTCCTTAAACATGTAACAATAAGATATGTGTTACTGTTTTATCTTTGTATATATCATCTTATTTTGTTGGTTCATTTTTCGTTGGTTAACTAACAGCATCTAATATAATTGATTTTTTCTATAAGTTAACCCTATATAAAATGAATAGATCTGGCACCTCGTTGAAAAATGTATGATAGCATTCCTTTGATTTGAAGAGTTTTAACAAGCCACGTCAATAAGTAGAAAATTGGCAGTTTGTGGTCTCTCAAAATGTAGAGTTTGATTGTGTACTGGACATAACTTGTACTCGAAGTACTAAGTACTGTTTTATATATATTTCAAATACTTTTCTTCCAACAGTTTATATTTATCTAAACATACAACAAAAAAGAAAGTTTTTTTTTTATCACCTTGATAGCATATTACGGATCTAATGTCTAATTTTGATTTACAGTTTAACATCAGACTTACATTTCTATTTGGTAAACCAACTTTTTTTTTGTTATGCCTGCCTCATTAAATCCAGGTCATACATGGAGTTCTTTTAACAGTTATATCTAATACATCCTCCTCCCCCCCCCCCCCCCCCCCCCCCCCCCCCCCCCCCCCCAACTTCCAGGTTAATATTTGCCTGTATATCAAGCGTGATTACAGGGGTGTGGAGAAAAGACAGACTTACACTGACCCCTATAATGACCCCTTCCTCCAAGTTTACCTCATAAGGTGTGAAGATCTGGACAGGTGTACACACGGTCATCTAACTAGATAAAGACCCCCTTAATTGTTAGATGGAAACTGGTCATCACACCTTACCTTTACCTAGCCCGAGTTTCCTCTGGCATTGGCACCATGTCTGGTATGGTGTCAGGGCTAGAGGAAACTCAGGCTGACCTATACCAAGGTCATATAGAATATACGTACAGACTTGTGACGGTCGATATCTGACACTTTTGAAATTATATGATTGTCCATTCCTATTACAGTATTATAATATTAAAACAGTTATAAGTTATTAATATAAAAAAAGAATAGTTGAAATTTTTTTTTATTTCAAACTGGTACTATTACTTTATGTCTTTGATGTTATAATGGAAGCATGTATAGAGTATAAGAGGTCAATATGTAAATCAACATAGATTAATGTAATTTTCATGTTTGAGTTAAGTAAATACTTATCAAACATTCCATACACCAATTGTAGCTGGCCTTATGCAATTTTTTTTTTAAAGTTTGAACATTTAACTTTATGATTTTATAATTGGCTTGAACAACCATTGTACATTCATGACCTGTATCTGTTACATAAAATGTATGAGTGACACATATCATGATAGTTCAAGTTCAAGTTCTTTATTCTTGATAGATATTGACTGAATGGGAATAGAAAACGATGTAGTTCCAACAGGTCAGTTTTACAGGTAAATGGTACATAGGTTGCCGTGTCCAACTGCCCTGAGGCAAATTTTACCTCAGGCTCTATAATCTTATTTCCTGGATGAGAACAATGTGTACTAATGACGGGTATAAAGCTATAGGTTGGTTTTGGGAAATGGTGAATTTACATTCATTATACCATTTTGAATTACACTGAAATTATTTTTTTTATTATTTTAATCTCTTTCTTTACAATTAATTTTTTAAAGCAATGTCTTTATATTTTTGAATATAACAAGATAAGAACTGCATCATTTCTTAATGTGATTTGCATTAATTTTTTTGAACTTATATCATTCAACATTGTACCTCTACATACCGGACACCTGCATAAACCAGCCAATACGTTTGGTCTCAATGACTTACGGTTTAGACAGGTTACAATGTAATAAGAAACAGCTTATTTTACTTTCTAATTTCAGTAAAGAATGACTTCATTTCAATAGAGTTTGTCTTCTTAAACCTGTTAACCAATTTGTTAATGGTTTTACAACTTATCTTGACATTTCCACCTTAATTACACTGGTATTTCGTTTATACATGTAATTTTGGTCTGATTAAGGCCTCTCAAATGGAGAGCTACAATCCTTTCCTTCAAGTCAGGAGATAATCTTACTCTTCTGTTAATTGGCCTGAGGTTATAACACTGTGACCCTGCTTTGCACAGCTTCATCATTTGAAGCAATACAGTGACAAAATTGACACAGGTATTTCTGTGAACCCAGGACAGTACCTGTAGCTGGCTCCTAAAACTCACCTGGCACGGTATCAGGGGTGTCAGGCCAGAGTCAGTCATGCATGGCCAATAATAATAGCAATTAAACAGATACTGTCATTTATTATGGGTAGTCCAGAACTACATACTTGTGTGTACGTTATGTCAGAATATTAATTTAACTAGGTAATGCTCGTAAATATGTACAGTTGTAAATGTATATTTTTCTAATGATACATTTAAATATATAACCTATATAAACTAAAATGACTGTTTATTTTATAATTACTTGCCTGAATTGAGTAGATATATGTAGAGAATGTCTTATATAAAAAACACATAATTCATTAAATACCGTAAACTTTCAATATTTTGAATAATCAATAACATAATATAGATATATTATCTGAACTTCCTTTACAGCCATGACATATGTACAGTAATAAATATTCTAATTGAAATAATTTTCAATTCCTTAATAAAATGAAATACAATTTACTTACATCTTAATGAAATATGAAATAATAAGCAATTAACTTTCATAGAAACCTGATTATAGCATAAATTGTATAACTGTCTTTTATGGATCTTAATAGGTATGGTGTCTTATAGGACTCCAGGTAGACTCGGAGTCCTCTTGGAGTGCACTCCAAGTTTACCTGGAGTCCAAACGGAGTGCACTCCAAGTCCAAATGGAGTGCACTCGGAGTGCACTTGGGTGTAACCTTTAGTCTACACTCAACTGTAATTTGCATGCTTGTTGACTTATGTGATTCAACTTGTCATGATGTCTAACGGTATATATATATATATATATATAGGGTCTAGTGAGTAATAACGACGGTATAAACCAATATAGGTACTGGATCCTAACAAACAAATGTTGGATGCGTATTACTAGAAATAGATATATGTCAAGTAGTAATAACGACAGTACAGACAAGTAAATTGTCAAATTTTCGAGGCAATCTGCCCCTTTATCAAGACACAGGTAAATTACATACGATCACATATAGACATAATACATGGAACAGTTACACAAATATAGTAGGTATAAACAACAAAAAGTATCATTATGTTGTAAAAATGATCCCCCTCGGTCGATACCAAATTCGCCGAGGGCCTATTATGATTAATAAGGAAACATCTTTGGTGGTGTACAGATGCTAAAAGTAAATGAATGAATGAATGAATGAATGTATCAACAAATAAATAAATAAATAATATAACTTAAAGGTTTAACAGAAAAGCATCGCGGGTCGATTCGATGTGATGGCAGCGCGTGTAATGTCATGAATGTTTTTGTTGTTTTTTTCCTCGATATGTACATTTCGTCCCGCAATACAGCGGGTTGCAGTGACAATATCGGGTGGCCAATCCCATATTAAAATCAGTTCGTTTAAATGAAATGGAACAAGTTTTAAAAACATATAGATGTAATTGTGTAGAAAGGTAATTTTTTTTGACATTAGAAACCAAACGAAAAGGTGGTCGAAAGATCCTATTATTGTGACGAAAACCGAATGTCAGGACGACTCGTCACAAACCGACAACATGTACTCGCCCAACTTATTCAGCCAATCAGCTGCTGTTTCATGTAAACCAAGTCCCTAAGGAAAGTGTGTTTGTGGGGCCTGTAGGGGTTGGTCTGATAAATATGGAAATATTGAAATAGTTCAATCAATAATTTTAGATTTTTATTGCTATCAATATAATCTTTTGATAAAAGTAGTGAAAACATTTATATAAAAGCTTGCTTGTATTTCTATGCTGATTCAATATCAGGAAAAAGCCACCGTCTCCAATGATTGATTTACTATCTTAAATTTTCCAAATATGAAACATCATCAAGATAGGAAAATAGACTTCCTTAAACGTTTTGTTAGTCCGTCTGTAGAATCATTTTTCACTTCTTATACGAGTTTAAAGAAAAATGTTTTGTATTTTTTCATGATATAACACCCGTTATTTCTTACTTATCAATGATTAGAAAGACAATTATTTTTTTGATGATTATAATCGCGTCAGGTTTTTATTAATTATGAAATTTTAGAAGAACTCTTACATAATTGTAAGTACATGATATTTTTTGCAGCCCAACCTTCTCAGCCTGTTATTGACGGCCTTCCATTAACACGGATCGGCGTAGTTGGCGACACTTATCAGCTTGAATGTACGACAATTGGAGGATTTCCTGTTCCAACACTGGGGTGGTTTAGGAACGGACAACCAATTCTAACCTCGCCAAGCACAGATTTCAATGCGGATCCAATCGTCACTACCGCTACCTACAACATGGCAGTGACATTGTCGGAAAAAAACGCTGTGTTCAGATGTACAGCATATAATGAAATCAACACGCTGAATACAAGCGTTAGCCTGACAGACGTGTATGGTATGACTGTAACCTGTATATAACAATGTTAATTATATGATGCAAATATGATATTTTTCTCGTGATTCTTCTTTATTTAAAAGACATCAATCTTAATATTTTTTTCTTTCTGGCATTGGATCGTAAAATGTTGAGATAATAATATAATAACATTCTTGACCTGAATTTCAAAAACGATTATCGTTCTTTTAAGTTGCATTTACATCAACTACCTTGGAAAAACCTGATGTTGGAACATTTTGTTCTATTCCGGCCGACTAGGATAAGTTAAATAATTATGTTGGTTTCGAACTGAATAACTTTGGACCCACTGGTCTGACAAAGTATAAGCAAAATACTTTAATATTAGCATTTATATCTCTAATCTGTACAGTACAGCTGTGTACTGCGATTTAATATTTTTTAGCAAAACTGTATCTAAACTATAATTTGTGTGTTAAAGGTGCTAATAGTTTGTGCGTCGGTTGCATAATTCTTCATTTGTTATTATCGAGGAAAAATCACATTTACAGTATTTCCATGTGTGACCACATATATCAATATCAATAAATTACTCATTGACAATTGCTTAACTCTGAACGAATTAATACTGACATATTAACTGAAAAAGAAACTTCGAATGACATTTAGCAGAGTTCAACAGCTTTAGATATTAGGATTAGATATAATATGCTTTCGCTACCAAGCAATAATATTTCTCAAAGAACATCTTAAAAGATCAATATTTTATAACATATGATATATGTTTTACCTACGTTCGAACAAAGTGTTCACTCTAGGCAAATAGTCCTTGTCATATACAATGTTAGCGTTTATTCAGTATGTAAATACTAAAGTTCAGTTAAAGAATTAATCTTTCTTTTAAATCGGGAAGGTGAGGCAACTTATTTTTACAATAGTTTTATTATCAATGTTGTTGATATTTTTAAAATACATGTAACTTACGTTAGGCTGCTGTGTCCGTGTCCAGACTCTATAAATGCTTTGTAAAATGAAAACAAAATAATTTTAAAATAATGGAATTAGTAGTCATCATATTGGTACCTCTAGAAAATTATTTGCTTTCATTTCAAGTACCTGCTACTAGAATTACTATAGGAAGGCATGTGCTATCAAGGTCAAATTTGATTCGATATAAAAAAAAGTTACAATAGGTAGGCTTTTAACTGCAACTTTGTTATAAATAAAAAGCTAGAAACACGTGAATATTTCCTCATGGTTTATCAGAAAGCAGGTAAAAAGAACAATATCATAGTGTGAAAACTGTGTATTTTTACTTTTTTATAATTTGCTTTGTTTATTAATTCTTTGTTTTGTTTTGTTTCAGATTATGTATTTGATTTTATTGCGATATAATTGTATTTGCTTTAATTTTATACATGAAATTAGTTGTCAGAGAGGTTGAATGCTTTTGTTGTATCTGTATTTTTAGTTTAAATTAATTATTTCATTGTTAATACTACTTATCAGCTTGATGTTGATTTTATAAATAACAAAGGGCTTTTCCTCTACATACAAAAATGACTTGGAAAGACTTTATATTTTGCACTTTATTAGCTCTTTAGGCGCAAAATGTAAAGCCTTCCATTGTCGATACCAATTTTTTTTCTATAAACAGTAATACCCTTTATTTAATTCATTATTCAGTTATATTGCATAATACAAAAACTCTTTTATTCTTCTAGAATGGTTTTATCCCGCAATACACAAACCACTTAATAAGCCCTGATTGTATGTGCTTATTTCCGTAGATGTTATTTACATAGCTATATATATATTACCCAGTAGATCAATTTGTTATTTTAACCTTTCATGTACATTTGTATGTTTATCTTATAAGATATTTAAAGTTGTATAGTGATCATAATAGTTTTAATATTTAGTAAACGACGACTTAAATGTGTACACCAGAAATGATCTCGCTTTTACAATACTTCTGTCCTGTCACTAAGGCGTATTATACTATTGCGAGAGATTTATCTTCATATCTTTTATACAAAGTTGAGATTGATTAATATTTTTAGGAAAGTGTCACGATTCAAACAGAAGTTAAAATTCTATAAAATAATAAATAGACAGAAAAGCCGTAATAATAAGCAGTTTTCAGGTTTAAGCATGCTCCTTGAACAAATAGTCAAAATTTGTTTTTGTACCTATTCGATTTTCAATGTAAAATAAAAACATGGTGTGTGCTTACATGTACATATAGCGACTACGTAATGGTTTATTTTCCTAACTGGGGAAATATTTATCAATGTAGGATGTTCTTAAGCTTTCTGTTTTGATATTTTTTACGTATCATCTTTGTCTTCCTTTAAATATATTACTTAATGTACGGCTATATTATATCAAAGTCTCTGTATGATATCATTTGCTCATATACGTAATACTGATTTTCTCCCTGACGTCGGAACATATTACTTAATGTTAGATTATTCTTACGTTTCTGGTTTGATAGGATATACAATATATATTTATAATGGTTGTTGATATAAGTATTACAGTGAAAGCGTAATCTGACAATTAGCGGAAGTTCTGATGTGATATCTGGCAAAAATACCTCGATGTCCTGTACAAGTACAGCCAGTCGTCCCGTGCCGAGTGTAGCGTGGTCGATGATTGATTCTTCGGATGTTTCGTCGAGTTTGTCCCGTAAAGGAGGAGTCAGTTGGACAGCCAGACAACAATGGCTTAGTGGCCGTGACCTCTACTGTATACTTCGTTCCTACGATAGCGGACAATAGGAAAACAATCAGATGTATATCAGCCCAGTCGGGATTAACGCATTCCCATACATCCTCCAACATGATAACAGTCCACGGTAATGTTATCATTTATATATTAGCATTGTATTGCCGTATGCTTCAGTGAGATAGCACTTTAAATCGGCAAAAGATCCGGCCTATCACAATGAGACTTAACACGAACATACCACAGCCTCCCAAAACACACATACGCACTCACCACACACATACATGCATGTCGCAGGCACGGGAGGCCGTCCTTAAATGACCTTAGCTGTTGATAGGACGTTAAACAAAAAATAAACCAAACCAAATCAAATTAATATTATGGCCGTGAGCTTAAAGAATATAAGCTTTATTTTTATACACATATCACTCTCTAAGTCACAGATATGTTTGACTCGGATGAATAAATACAAGTAGTTGCCCGTTTGAAATATTACCGTTATGTAAGAATGAGCAGGCTATAACTCTTCCCTTGGTAGAACAAACAGTGTATTACTACGGGTATTTTGATTTACTCTACAGAAAATCATTTGACACACAAAGCAATATATATATATATATATATTCATTATCATCCAAGATATCTTATGAATATGGAAGTTTTCATGAATAAGATACATTTATCGTTTAATATCAACTGAGTTTTATTTTTTCATGCTCTGTAGTCAATTTTGTGTTTGTTTATTTACAATAAGTATTTTGTTATGTTCTACACAATGATGAACAAGACTCGCTCACATCACTAACCGAAAATAATTCGTAAAAATGAAAAGATATGCAATTAACATTTGTCATTTATTATATCTCTGGGTACGTGTGTAGGTCTCCGAGAATGGCATAGCTTAACAATCCGGTGTTTTAATAAAGAGCATGTATGTATGTCTGTTGGACTATTAGATATTAATATTGCATGGAACACTAACCGTAAGACTTACTGTTTTAATTGAGAGCCACAACTATTGAACTGTTTTTCTTGACCAACACAATGTTCGTTTTTAAACAATTGTATTGTCAAATTTGTTGTTTGAATTGGACAAAAATTTGATGTCGGATTATTTTACCCCATTACTTCAACTTTGTGAAATTAATAATCGGCCATTGTGTCATGTTGGTTATTTCTATTAAAATACATTACCATCGGTTCATTATTACTCGAGTGATGTATCATGCACATTATCATTCATGTAAAATTCAAAATCTTATTGAAATATTTGTCGTTCTCAGGTTTTAAATTCATTGAAATGTAAACAATGTAAACTGTATTGCATTATTTACTTATTTCCCCCATCAGGTCCACCAACAGTATTTGCTGCATATAACGCTACTGCCAAAAATGGAACAACTGTAAATTTTACATGCTCTGTGACATCATCACTGGCATCATATAATGTCACGTGGTACAAACGCGTCAGTGATACAGATGGAACTGCAATTCCTGTACAGATCAACGAGAGATATGCTGTAGATTTGAGCCCACATCGATTGTGGATATACAACATCAACGTGAATGACAACGGTGTATACTATTGTATCGCACAGTCTGCCGCCGGGACTTCCGCACGATCTGAAGTATCTCTAATAGTCAACAGTGAGTTGATAAATCTGTTTGTTACTTATTTCCATACTGAAATAAATTTTGTGCTTATTCAATGTAGATTCGCCTTTCAGTTAGTCAAAGTTATGATTAACTGCGCAATTAAAAATGATATTAATCAAACAACAAAAAATACAGGCATAATAACAAAATATGTATTTAATCAAAAACATATCATACGAGGGAACATATGAACATTAAATCTGGATTTCCATGACCAGAGGGATAATTTTGTTTCATTGCTTTGCTTGGCCTGCATTCGATGATAGTGGTAATATTACTATATATTGCATTTGTGTTCTTGGAGAGATATGCAAACACCAATGATGTGCATTCAAAATTTGAAAATTATTGTTTTCTTTAAAATTTTCACGTTTTAGATTTTGGGTTTATTTTGCTATAAAAGTTTGATCTAGAGAATACTTGTTTCGCAAACATGTATCTGGTTAATGTGTTATAAATTCATTACGTGTACACTAAAATATCTCTGTTAACTTGAAGTTCCGCCGTCAGTACCCTGGTTTGAGAACAACGTGACTGCAAGGACTGTTAATGAAAATGAGGGAAGCATCACAGCGAAGTGCATGACGACGGTCTATCCTGGCAACACGGCATCCTATAGATGGGATTTTATTCCGGCTGACGGATCAAACCCGGTTGAAGTTGATAGCGCTTATGTCAATAATAATGAACTTACCATTCCGTCGGCTAGCAGGGCACAGTCGGGAACATACGTCTGTGTAGCCTTCAATAGCTTCGGCAGCGTGTATAGGAACTTCACAGTAAACGTACAATGTAAGTTTTCTTTTCTATCCAAAACATATTTGATATACCTTGAGAAACCATAACTGGAAATATTTAGGTTTCTCTTATAGAGACCAACCAACCAATTGTTTTCCCATAGACTTAAGTGTTAACGGAGTATTTCATTCAAATTCTTGAATTCAGTATGACAATTATGGTTTATAACAAAAGTTGTTTAGGGTCTGATATACATGTGTAACACCTAATAAAAAAAAAAGTTGGGTCCTTCAGCTCAAATTTTCTCCAGGGTAGCTATTTTGAAAATAGGTGAATTTCGCAGTAAAAATTCTCAAAAATCTTAAATGTTTACCTGTTTATTATTATTACGTGAACTTTTGGGAAAAAATCAATCGGACTTATATCAACATTTCTTATTGATAGTTACCTATCAGGCTACATATATATTTTCTCACTTCATAACATACTGGCCAATCAATGGCTGCCAGACATTTTAACCTTGGCTCAACTTTCTATACACAGGGCTGTTTCAAAAATATATTTTTTCAATTGGTTGGTTGTTCCCTATATCTTACTTTCATTACCATTTACGTTATCTCTTCATTTTTATCTTTCTATTATAATAAAGTGAAACAAGTAAGCTGAAATAATAACCATTTTGTCAATGCTTGTTCATTATGTGACTACAATGCGTTATGTAAAAATATAAAGAGACTTAGAAATAGGCGTTTTGATGCTGCATCGCTTTAAGCACTACCTTCATATACAGCATAGTATGATATAGTAACCTTCAGTACAGTGACACATTATGTACCTCTTCATCAGACTCAGTTATGTACAGTTATATATTAAATGTATAAGTCATTTCCGGTTATGTTACAGTTGTTTTATAGTTATACGATATCCTGTTTACTCCAGAATTGATCCGGTCTGTTTTTGAAAATTAGATGTTTCAATATTTGTAGCAGATAAAACGTCTTCTTTGAGACAGTTCCACAGCTCTTATTGAAAAAACATTATATGGTATAATATAAAGTATTATCTCGGCCCAAACACTAAATAAACAAAAAACTTATGCATGTGATCACGAGGGATATTGCGTTTCATTGGACATACTTATTTAAACAAATTAACAATTCAAGCATACAGACCGAAAATCGAGTTCGTAATAAAGTCTATAAAACGAATAAAATGTGCCAAAAATAGATATACGCGTATTATTTTTCTCTAATCATCCTTCATACTAGCGATCATATTGCATTTTCATCGGGCATTTGTTTTAATCTTTGTGCTGTTGGCCGCTAAGGTAGCAACCCGTGTCTGTGGAAGTCTGTATTAGTGTTCAGATTTGAAGCTATTCCAATAAATATATCTTCGTGCATATTATTTTCTACCGCTATAGATCGGCCCGAGTTGGATCAAAATAATGTTCAGACATCTTATCCTGACGCCACCGTAGAGGAACTCATTGTATTATCATGCAACGTCATCGCAAATCCAGAAGCAACAAGCTACATCTGGAGGCACCAGAATGAACAAGTCGGCACGGGTAAAGATTACGAAGTAAATGTAAAGTCAGGCGAAAACACGTACACTTGTATAGCAACAAATGGTGTTGGACCTTCGGAAGGACTCGTTTTCACGGTTGTAGCTCCACAGGCAAACAGTGGTAAGGTTGTTTTTTTTTATCTTACATTCTTATACAATAGCTGCGTAAGAGTGTCTACGTTTGTATTAAGTTTGTTTGAGTAATTTCTTGCTCTAACTCGCATTTTGTATTGGAAGGTGGTATTATCTTACGTCGTGTTTATACAGTTCTTTATGGTGAGATATACATAACTTGTCTTTAGATATATATACATATAACTTAGTAATCACAATTATCAGCGAATAAACTTTTAAGATGTGATTTTATTTACAGATCAAGAATTTTATCAATGTTATTCACACTGAAATTCACAATTTGTTTTATTTTTTGACCGATCAGAAAAGTAAATCACTTTTACAGCTCAGATACATGGAATTCGGTATAATATGGTGTTATATAAGTTATACAATAATTGATATTAAGGTATTCAAAGAGTGGGCTCGATTAGTCCAATAATAATGCGAACCTAGTCAATCAAAAGCGACGTTACAAATGGCGACGTAATTTTTGTTACGTTAATGGCCGATAATATTTTCAGCAAGATGCCAAAGAAATTATTATGTTTCCTCATCAGCCAATCAGAGGCGATGTTACAAACAGCGACGTCTGTTTCAATGTTATAGGTTGATAAGATTATTTTAAGCCAATCAAAATGCTTGTTACAAGTATGATTAAATCAGATCTTCTTACGAGTGATCCGGCAACTAATGTTGTGCTTTTTTCCTATATCTTGATAAATTTATTGTATAATCGATCTTTTGACGTATTTTATCATGTGGATAATCTTTCAAAATATCTAATGAGCTATCTTGTGAAGTGTCGTGCATTAACTTGGTAAGTACATAAAGTGTGTTGCCTGACAAATGCAATATATTAAAATTACGTGATCTTAGATATATTTTATTTGTTAATAATGTAATTTTAAGGTAAGTTTTGGTATATACAATACTGAATTTAAACAGTTACACAATGTATTCATTCAATGGTCCACATAAACAATAATTTCAGTACTCTTGTACCGAAATAATTGCCAATAGATAGTAATCTTAAAAAGATGCACGATTTTTCTGATATCACAAAAGTACACATTTTATTTCGTTGACGATTTACTAATGCTAGAATTTTGTTCATTATTTTAAATGTGCTTGTTATTTATAGAATACAATGTATCTGATGTTCCAACAATGATTTAGTTAAAACAAATAATCAAATTGGAATAAACAACATATTGAAGGAGGTTAAATGAAATGATAAACAAGAAACATGAACATGGTGTGTAGTTCCCTTGGGTTATATTTCACTGTACTGTACATATATACTCCATGCATATGATAGATCCGGGAAACGATTTACATATGTAGACACATTTCACTGTACTTTTGCCTGGACACAATGTGACACAGGACGAGTGTTAACTTACACACATATGTGGCACAAGTTCTAAATCACGCTGAATAGACTCATTACCATCCTCATTCTATTCATTATCATCACTTGATACACCATGCTGACTTTAAGGTTATTACCTTCAGCGTTCGTGTTCAAGTTTTCGCTTAAAACCCTAAAACGTGTTGCTTTGATTAATACTTTATCAATTTGTTTGTATATTAAGCATTTAATTACTACTTTATTGTCCATTTTGTAGTTTTGAAAAATGTTTATTTATATAGTCAGAAAGACATTTGTTCTATTTCGTATAAAATATGCATATTTAGAACCACTATATACAAGTCACTATGATTTTCAGCACCCGCTGCAGGCGCTTCTACCGCAGACGAAGGGCTTTCAGACGGTGTCATCGCAGCCATTGTCCTCGGAGTTATTTTCATCCTCCTGATCCTCATCATATGTTGTGTTGGGTGCAAATATTACAAAGGTATTAATCTAATATATTATATAAAAACTAAGATGTTAACTTCCTACTAACTACACAACGATCTGCCTGGTGTAGTTGTGAGTTGATTTTGTATGAACACTTAAGGACATTGTCTCCCTTTGATACTGCTAAAATAATGTCGGCTTTATAGTGCTATCCCAATGAAGCATACTGTCAAAGACACCCAGTAGTACATCCAACCTGGTCATGTTATCCTGACTTTGGACAACCAGTCGCTCCACTACCAAAAGTCTGAGCGTCAAGCGAGAGTTACATGTAACTTACCATCTTAATAGACACTGGCCTGACCTCCCGGGGTATAGTTTGATAGTAGTTAATGTATGTGTATATTTTGCTACCTCATGTGGCGTGTAATCTGTATAACAGTTTGATCTATCAAACAGTCTTGCTAAGGTTTCATATAGTGAATGCTTTTATCCCGTGTCACGTAAACTTGCATTTCTTAACTAGCGCTAAATTGATATGACTTCTACGATAATTTGAAATACAGACAAAACGACAGACGAAAAGGTAAAGCGTACCGTCAAGAAGACGAAACCCAAACACAAACCTAGTTCTGTGGCTCCTGACGCTGATGACAAGCGATCAACCCTCTACCCGAGGGCGAAGGATCCAGCTCTTCTGTTTGGACCATCCCGTCATCCATACCAAGACCAGCGTCACTATCCAAGGTACATCACGACATCAACGTTCGTTAGAAATATAAAAATCAAGGAATATCGACATAATCAGTCGTTATTACAATTCCAAATAAACATAAATAACAAAATCTGAACTGGAATATAGATTCGGGTATAGACCATTGATAAGAAGAGGGCGACCAAAATCAAGATAGACTAAGACCATGTACAATTATAATCAATACATCCTTAACTTAGAAACACAAAGGAGACATGTTTAATCTATTGGTACACTCAACCACTTTTCATAAACTTACACCTGTGGCTATGATTTAACATGTCGTGTAGTAAAGGAAAGATCTCTTAGATAGTTAAGATGCAAGCTTATATTAAACGTGTCAAATATGTTACATGTCCTGCTACTATAGATGGTGTCTCCTAGATTAATTGATCGATACAGTCCAACAAGACGTGACCAACGATAAATTGTTCATTCAAATAATTCCATAATTGTTTTCGTATCTTTTAGGGATATTGCCTACATTGAACGCGACTATAGTCAAAGGTGAGTACTCCTACACAAACTAAAATAGTAATATTGCAAAATTGGCATGAAATCGAGTTTTGAAGTCGCTATGGTTCATATAAAGGTTCAGATATAAATAGTAATTATCCCCGTTATATTCCATTCGTTTGGTATGACTTCAAGATATCACTGAAGAAATGGGAGGGGTTATCAATTCGTGATTCCAAGTAAAAGAAAAATCGAACTGATGAATACGATCTTTGTATTGATATACACGTGGATTGCAGTGCGTGCGTGATAGTTTCTGTCTCATAGTGTGGAACTGATGCCGGCTTTGTAATACTACCCTACTGAAGAATAAAAAAAACACTGCCAAAGACATTCAGAAGGATAAATTTGAAAGGTTACATTATATAATTATAGTCGTCTCGCTCCTAAAATCAAATGCTGATCGCCAAGCGGGATCAGCAAATATCATAAAGCTTGTATGTCTTGGCCAGATGGCAGAACTCAGAACATTCCTCATAGGGGCGAGCGCTCAAACAACGGTAAAACATGAACCAGTATCTCATCTGAGACATTTGGAAGAATAAGGTTGTTAGTAAAGGAGAAAAGAGATAAGATCCTTAATATAGGGGTCACCTACGATTATGCAACAGGGGTATGATGTACAATGGTGTATTTTTCGTATGGTACAGTTTTCCCTAAAACCCTGAGCTGTATGTAGGCTTCTGTACATTGAGTATAGGAGGCGATTTATAGTACGGCAGAGGTCTGAACTTACTTGTTTTTCTTTGGATTAAAACAGTTTAACACACGCCCCTCCAACATAAGCAATATCTACTTACCCATATTTAAATATATGTTGCTACAGAAACTTATAATCGATTCTCAAATATTGTTTAATGTAACCGGGATATAAATTGTAGAACTATATCTATGTCTTTGCTTCACACAGAGGCGTTTATGAAAATCATCACGACACGTACTACGTACCAGCACCCGGTAGCGAATTGGATGATATGTGAGTTTCGATATGTTTAGTATACACATATCTTTGTTACAAAAAGCATCGGAGAAATATAATTATCAAAAAAAAGTTTTAAATGAAAAAAGGTGAAATGGGTTCATATAGAATCATTGGGTAATGCATCTGCAAGACAATTTTTTTTTTCAAGAAGTTTTTGTAACATAGACACTGCCTCCAACATGTTTATTACAATTTAAGACTTCAGGATCAGAGATATGGATAACACGTATATCAGTATCTTCTGCTTATACTGGTATTGTTGCAAACTCATACTGCCTATTCATTATATTTGCATACCAATTATTACTCAGGTCTATGTATCGGGAGACTGGTTTCCGGTCCAATCGTCGAAAGCTTCCTAATGTACTACCACCGCTCGCGACTGGTTATACCGGGGAGGCCAAACGGAGGAAAGAGCGACGGAAGAAAAGTAAGAAGAAGAGACAGCAAGAACGACAGTCTGGCGAAGGAATGGAGAACCCTGGGAAATCTAAAGACAATTCGCCTCAAATAAACCTGGACGACAACCAACCGGAAAAGGATGCGGCTACTGATACAAATGTCCTCCTTGGAGACCAGTTCAAAAACTGAATGATTTTATTGACAAATTGATTAAGTCTGATATGAAAGTATAAGTCGATGTATGTTCAGAGAGAGAATCCATTCCAAGACATATCAATGTATACTTAATATGATTAGATACCCGTCTTTTATTGGTGTTGAGGATATCCGAGGCAAGGAAATAATTTGGGGGAAATGTTTAAGAGAGTATCTGCGTAGGAGAAATATTATTTTTATTTCTAGTTTATTTCGTGATAATAGAATATAACTTCTATAATTCTACATATAAAAGAAGGCTATCTCTTATATCAAATTTTCAAATATGCAAAAGAAATGATAAAGGCCACGCCAAATTAATTGAATGTTTGTTTTCGTTTATTTCTCTCTCAAAGTGCAAAGTTATAACTTTGGAACTTACTACGCAATTGTTTATTTTATATCGCGTAGCTTATGTGTCATACTTGTCCCGTTCAGAGGATCATCGAGAGGACGAAATTTCGCGGAACATTCCTTGGCAACATTTATCAATGAACGGGTAATACCCATGAACATTTGACTATATGAATGTATCTTCGAAAAGAATTTGATTACGATTATGATTATCAATATATCTAAATATAAATTTGTTAAAATTTACTGAATGTTAAATTGTGCCCTATCTTCCTAAGGTTTTATAAGTAATAGTATGCTGCAAACGTGGAAATTTACGCGAGGGGGATTTTACGCTTATTAGTCTTTGTGATCGAGTATTCTTTTGATCTCAATTTTGAAATTTAATCTGAAACTACAAACGAAGTTGGGTCGATAGCGAAAATTTCCGCCACGCGTATAATTTACATAAAAAATCAACCCCCGCGAAAATAACCCCGTTTACAGTATAGTATATACTATAAATATAACGATGAACTGATACATTTTATGAGGGTGGTGCGGCGCAATGTGTGGTAAAGTTTTTATATCAACCTGTGTATCAAAATGTGTTTTTAAAATGTTTTCTCGCAATGTGAGGTTGTGACGACATATATTTTTGTGATATGGATACCGAAATAAGTATTGAATTTATTGGAATTTCACAATGTATTTGAATTGTATAATATATTATTTATAACAATGGTGAAATATCATGTTTGCAATTAATATGACGTATGTAAACGATAAGTATATATTATTCAGTCAAACGCTTTCTTCCTTTCAAACAATAATGTGCAAACATTTTGGCATTATTCTGAATCTCGTATCGTGATAATCAGTCTGTTTGAAATGTTATTTTTATTGATATTCTGATAAAGTAGACTTTAATATAAAATCAAAATAACTAAATTAATAGGTCTAAAACCATCCTTTATAACCTTGATATTTGACTGACAATAGAAAATATTTTTTGTTATTATAGGGAGGGTTAGGGTTCAGTCAATAATGTCTTCTCGTTTTTATTCAGGATACTCGAATGGACTTAATGCTATTCGGCTCTAAAAAGAAATACATACATTTCTTCTTCTTTTCATCCGATATTCACAAATCATTACCATCATGTTAAGTTATATACATTTTATCTAATATTTTATATATCATCAACAATTACAAATAAAATGTATCTATATAATATTGTACATATCAATGTAGAATGGTTTGATGTATATATGAGTGTAGACATGTATGTGTTTAGTGTATATATAAGTATACCATTTGCCATTTAAGCAGTACTTGCCTGATAGCGTGCCATTTACATCAATTAACCACACAGTATTATTTTGTACGTCCAGTATTTTGATCTGTTAACTTATTTCTGATCAAAACAAAAGTAAATTCAGCTTCACAACATAAAAGACACGAGAACATTTACTTACAGACGCTACATCGCCGACGTATATACGTATATAGTGTCGCCCACCAAAACTCATAAAATGGCATTAAACAAATTACATTAAAAAGGTGATAAATTAGCGTCCTGATAATGTTGATCCCTTAAAGACCAAAAGATATATACACAACATAGAGGTTAAGGAGGGCAGAATTTCACCGAAAAATAACTAATTATTTTTAGGTTTTAAATCGAAAAGTTAAAATATCTTGAAAGCTGGAAATACGATGACATTTTTGAAACATTTAAAAATACAGCGTATTCTTGTTTTCGGTCGAACATTGTTTCTATTTGTTGATTATGTAGCATCTTAAAATGCCATTGTAATATATTTTCAGATTAAAAAAACATATCACAAGTAATTCAAAAGAAAATGATAATGGTCGGTATAAAAATTATTTAACAAATTCAAAGCAATATGTCAATTGATTGATAAACAAAAATAGGAAAAGTAGGATTTATCAACGCTTTCTAAGGTATCTTTACAGAAGGATTTAAAAAGAAGTATATAATAGATTATTAAAATGCTGCAATTAACTTATTTATGTGTATATTTTCATTAGGGATAGAAGAAGTAAAGGTATTCAGCTGCTTCCACTTGTATATACAGTACGGAATAGAATGTGTTTGAAAGAGGCGATATTCCATATCATGATTTGTGTAATAGATTAACATTTCCTCAGAGTGTATTACTAATATATGAATAAAGGTAAAAGGCCAAACAAATGATATTTTCTTTGTTCTACCTTTATCCAAAAATGAGGCATTACATCAGCAAACAAATTGTTGATAGCAAATCAAATGGTTGGACAGTGATTATGAAGGAGGCACGCATGTATTATGTCCGGTTAAGGGGAGACAAATCCTTTGCCATTACTACTAACCTACCTGGTGGAAGTGCACAGTATAAAAAGTGTACCCCTACATTAAAATCAGCACTGAACGGGGACAGAGTGAGACAATACGTCTGTTTAAGTTTCGTCATGATAGACCGGGAGAAGACCATACCATAAAAATACCTCCGAATTAGCCACGGTTATACAGATAGCGATCTTAAATGAAATTGTAATAGGGCAGAGTCAACCAACCATAACTTTTCTTCATTGACTGTAAGAGTGTAATTGCTATTCATTCTAAAGCAGCACACAATTTTACACTCGATTTCTTTTCAAATTGCAAAATATTTGTCCACTTCAATATATCATTTCCCGATGAGATTCAGGTTGCCATCGGTCTCTGGTTACTGATACAAAAGCTAAAGTGTAAAAGTTACAGTCTTATAGTACCACAAAAGTAACTGCTTCATCTAAAGTGGAGTGATTAATGAAGTTAAATGTTAATGGTAAAAGGGTTGCCGGTCACAATTTACCACTTCTTAAATAAAACGTTTAAGTATAAGATGTGTTACGAAAATATATAACATATTACCATCACATTCATCACAATATCAATTGATCAATTTCAGCACGATAGTGCCTGATTAGAATTTTGTGGTCATTATGCACGGGTAAAGTGTGAAAGGATCAAAGGACAAGATGCAAAATAGCATTTTAATTAGTTAAATCATATACATGGCAGTGAAAACAAACACCCGATGCCCACCTTTGACAGTCCCAAATGTCAGGCCTATGTGTCAATATATAAATCTCTTTTGAAGTCATTCTTAAAGTTTTACTTATTTGTACTTGAAGGACTGGTTAAATCTGAGGATTTGATGAGGATCTAGTGAGGATTTGAGAAATCCTAGCCTTAAAGCTATGAAGTCTGCCTATTTATTTCACCTGTTCTATATTTAAATGATATCATGCTGTTAGGAAATAAGGATCACGTTTAGTATGCTATAAATAAGGACACCTACAATAAATAAGGATACCTAAATATTATGGTTAAGCCTCAAATTGATTTAGTAATAAGTAAAGATATTGTACGCAAGTCTCTGCGAATAAAATAGTCTGCCGGTACGATATTACAGAACAAGTCACCATAAAGAAAGTTAAATCCAACTATGTATGTCAATCAGAGAAGGTTAGAAGACTGTGTCTATATCTGGAGACTTGTTCGAAAAAAACTTTTACTTGTCAGCCGTTTGAACACTTTTAAAGAATGGCCACGTCAAATACGACAATATAATTACTGACCAAGTTAAGTGTTTTATGTGTGAAGTGATCCTTGAATCACGGGAATATCTAGGTATCATCGACATGAAAAATTAACAAAAGTAGAAAAACTATCCTTTTTTTTATTAAACGAGAGGTGTAGATTTTTATAATTAAAATAGACGCTACACTTCTTCATAATCTGAACACTACAACGTATATGTATGAGACATTCTATCATTGATAGAGGAAAGCTACAGTAGTCTTTCAAAAGAGGCGTAGAGATAAAAAAATCAGCATTTTGCACAACTCTTTAAAATTTTGGAAAACTGTGGAAAGAAGACAACTAAATCTACAAAGACTATATGAACACTATGGACACATTGGTGCTGAAGTTTATTCGTAATGGATACAGAGTTGATTAAGAAAAAACAACAGTATTTTTATCGAATATATTGAAGAAAAAGTATATCATTTAAGCTAAGATGACTGCGCTTTCCGTATGCCCAGGATGTAAAGAGGGTCGAGCTAATCAGCTAGGGCCTGCCTGTGTGATGTTATTTAATGACAATATTGTTGATTTACATTATAACGAAGCTTTGAGCTTTGTTAACTAGTTGGAAGTCGAAAAGACATGGTGTGAATTTGCCATTCTATCGTGCATTCCTTCTGGGTTGCTACATTATTTAATGCAGAATAAACTTCTACGAGATAAAACCTAAGCTAAACAATGTTATTGTAATAAAATTAAAAAGAATGTGAAAAAATTGGAGATATCGAAACACATCTGTTTATTTAATCGCATTACTCACCTTGCAGATGGACATTGCTACATTTCATTCAATGCAGCAACAAATGACAAGTTGTGTTGATCGGATGAACTCCATATCAACTTACTTCCAGGGGATCCACGAGGGTGCCGTTGATTATATCACCTGCTATACGTTTAAGATAACACACGGTTGACAAACCAGCGCTTAAATCGTGTTATCTACGATGACCGACCATTCGGGATTGTTTTATGTACATAAGCAAGTATGTACATATTTTCTTTTTAAAAGTATTATATGTATATAATTCATTCTGTCTATTTTTCATTCTGTACATATTTTCTTTTTGAAAGTATTATATGTACATAATTCATTCTGTCCATTTTTCATTCTGTACATATTTTCTTTTTGAAAGTTTTAAATTTACTTATTGTAACATGTCATTTAGTATATTCTTTTGTATAAATAGGTGTATTATATGTACGACCGCTATCGGCCATCGTAGAAATCAGATCTACCGTGTCGTCACTCTGTGCTTCGATCGTATCCCCTCGAGAGGGCGCAACATGAATTGCATTATACTTGGAGTATCGCTATATTTGGCGTGGGCTTTCCTCAAATATAAATTGACCATACTGGGCACAGACAACTATTGACTGCGGATCCTTTGTTGCGATATACATTTTATCGATTTAGCTTGAAATATAAAAAAAAAAAACATGTTTGACTAAATTGTCCCTTTCAGTGGAAACTTGCTGGGAGTTAACATGATAATGGCCTGATCAAGTATTGTTATCTACCAAGCTGTTTCAATTTCTACCTTGGAATAGGTCTTACCGTTGTTGTAAATACCATTGTACTGCTCCAGAGTAATACTTAACTGGTACCAGGGTCTTCAAAGTTTGATGATAACTAATGTCATGTTCGTACCGGAAATAACTACTATTGGATATATCCGCTTTTGTTAGATCTATTTTAAGGAAAACGAAAGTTGGTTTTCCAATTTAACAAACGTTGGACTTTGACAACAAAATCTAGGTGATATTTTTTAATTCTATTGTGAAATCATTGAATACCAGAATAATTATTTGTTTGACAGATCAATAAGTTATATGTATAAAATACAATGAACATTGCTGGAAGACAAGTTTACACCGAGCGACCATCAAATTTACCTGTTGTTACAGTCTTGTATAATACCCCATTGTTTGTTTGTTAGTATTGATCAACATCTCGTTAACTTGGTAGGGTTATTAGACTAACAAAGCCTTTAATCATCACGGCTCCAATGCCAGACATTGATGATTTACCCTAAATGTGGACACGGTCCATTATTGTTATATGTATAAACTGTTGTGCTGCCATGCTCATGTTGTTTGGTTAAGTTAAACTTCCTAACGACCGCTCTGGTCATTTAAGGACGGTCTTCCCTGTGTGTGCGATACATGCGTGCAATGCATGCGTTTGGAAGGCAGCGATATGCTCATCAATGACAATTGTGAAAGAAAGGTTTTTTTCTTCATAGCCAGATCGAACCAACTGTGATACTGGTCTCTTTACTATTAGGTAACATGTATTTAATTATATCTCAAGCAACTTTTACGGGGTTTTGTTTTTTTGTTGTTGTGAAATTTACTTTAGTACAATGTTTGCACGTATACTATATGACTACAAAAAACAGTTTAGCAAAAGAAAAAAACCGTGTTATACAGGCACTTAAAATATCCTAAATACATCTTTTTCGTTTGTAAGTGGAACATGCTTTAAGTGTAGACCTAACCTGAGTATGTTACCGGATGTCGTGCTTCAATCTTGCTGACAAAACCTATGGGTATCAGGCGAAGCTTCAAAATATTTACAAAGAAAAGAAACGATTACTGAAACATTTCTACATGCACACTTATCTAATGCAATATTTTGAAATAAAGTATCGTAAGTTTTCTTATAGGTTTCCGTTTTGGAACTAACAGGTCGACACTATCCAGAGATACAACCAAGTATTGTCAGTTTAGTTTGGTTTGGTTTTAGTATTATTTAAATTAGGGGTCATTTAAAGAACGCCTCGTCTGTGTGCGAGGTTCATGCGTGTAGTGTGTATGTATGAGTGTGTGGGTTTTATGTGGCTGCGGTAAGACTATTGTCAGTTATGATTTTTATACTCAAATATCCATGAACTGCTAAATAAGATATTGTCAGCTTACAAATTATTGTCCGTTTTGTTAATCAAAAAGTTGACAGTACTGTTTTGCATTGGCACAAGTATTGTCATCTTGCATTACTTCATTTAATCAATCAACCAATCGACAATTTGGAAGTTGATTAACTTAATTAAATCAATATATTTGAATCAAATTATCAATACTCGTGAGTATTTACACCGGCTTTAGGAACGATGCACCTTTTATTAGGATAGCATTCAAGGCTAATTCATATCATCATAGAATAAATAGTTTTACATGGTAACTAACATAAAAACCCATGGTATTATATACAACTCCAAGGATATCGGATTTTTTGGTTTGGTTTGGTATATTATTGGTTAACGTCCTATCAACACCTAAAGGCCGTTTATGGTCGGCCTCTCGTGCGTGCGACATGCATGCGTGTGGTGAGTGTGTATGTGTGTTTTGGGAGGCTGTGGTATGCTCCTGTGATATCTCTTTATAGTAGTTCGGAACCCTTGCAGATTTATTTAGCTGGTAGTCTTTTTTTAATACGTAATCTATGATCACTATTTGATTATCATTTTATCAACTAAGGTGTGTCTAATAGATCATTTGATTTTATTTCTTTAGGTTCTCGTTATTTCATTAATTAAGTGATACCTTTAGATAAAGTTAATACAGTATGATAAAAATGTTAACATATGTTAAGAGGTAAGCTGGTTTTCAAGATCACCTCTTGCTAGATTTGCACACATCGTTTTTGCGATGGCCGATAGCAGCCGGCATATTTATTTTGATAGAAAATAAAAGTCATGTCACTTTTCAGCTAAAAAGTGTCGGACATATTTTTTGTTCTATAAAAAGAATATTTGACATGACACTTTTTAGCTAAAAAGTGTCATGACAAATATTTTTTTATGAAATAAAAATTTGTCCGACACTTTTCAGCTGAAAAGTGTCAAGTCAAATATTTTTTTATAAAATAAAAAATTGTCCGACACTTTTTAGCTGAAAAGTGTCATGACGTTTACATTTTATAAAAAATAAATATGCCGGCTGCTATCGGCCTCGTATTTTTCTCCTTTGGAGCGTTTATATTATTCACATTTAGTATTATTTGGAATCTAGCAAGAGGCCCAGAGGGCATGTATTGCTCAAATGTAACACTACATTTATGCATAAGAAGGATTTTAAAGGCTCTGGGGCCACCTTTACCGTTTATTACAAAACTGGTTCTTCTTCATCCACACCAAATTTAGTTGAATTCTGCTCCATAGTTGACGGGTATTTTTTAATTAAATTGATAAGTGTGGGAACTTTCTTTGGTGAGTCTGATCTCACAGCAAACTCTGCTAAAATAAATTAAAACCATATTTTTGTTCAGAAAAAAAAACGAAACATAGAAAGTACGAAACAGATACAAGAGCACAAGGTTTACAGTTTGCATGTTCAACATGAGACTGATCTGAATTTTGACAGTTGATGTTTCTTACCGCTATGTCGTACGAAATTCTATATGGGCGTTTCTCAACTTCCTTATATACAATCTAATCGGAAACAAAATTGTCAGCGGCTATTATTTGCTGTGACAGTTGAAATTTGTTACCGCAATTTATCACATACAGTACTAAGTGACACGTAGTTAAATTTTGTGTAGGTATATAATTTCAGATACCTGATTAATCATGATAAAAACAAACAACAACAAAAGAAACAAAATATCCAACAGGTGCAGCCATCTTGGACTACAACATTTGAAGTGTGTTATTAATTTTTCTTTGTGGATCATTCATACGTACGTTATTCTTTGTCTGAATTATTAGTTGTTGTTTTTTTATAATTTCTCTTACTATAAATTTATATATCTTAATATAAATCTATATGAATTTCTTTTAATATTTGACGGATCTTTCACAGGTTTCAGAGGGAAAAGTTTATAAAAGTAGCAAAAAATATCAGTGTTGTATAGATCTATAAAACCCACTCAATGAGTGGCGCAAATATCCTGAATATGTTTTTTATATGTAACGATGGTGCATCAAACATAAAACCGACTGCATGTGATTTAATTAAATCTTTTTGTAGAATTTGTTTGAACACTGAGTGGCTCATTGGTGACGATGGATATGCAGAAACGTGAAACATTGGCAATACAACGTTACAGCGATCTCAAGGTCGACATGGCAACTAATTTTATCTGTGAAAACGTACCTCAAAATCTGCCTGTGTTCCGAACGCAATGTGCAGGATATCTGGGCGGCCCAGGAAAGTACTATAATCTTTCATTCTTGGAAATATGTATGAATTTGGAGAGTAACAGTACAATTGCGTACCAGAATCTCAAAGCTTTGAAAGATATATTAAAGAAATTGCCGATAGAGGGAGATGCAATGGTGAAATTGGTGGATAGCGCTGAACAGGAAATCAAAAACATATTGTCAGGTACTTTATGAAACATTTATGACATGGCCAATTTTTCACATTTTTGTTTCTACTGGCGGTCGATTTCAGACATTCGGGCAAGATGAGCAAATATCTTGAAAGAGATTCCGGTATTCATTTGATTTGTTCTGAATAACCAGAAGACGTAACGTCAACTAACTCCCTCAACAAAGCCCTACTAATTTTAGGTTCGCACACTCAAATGACCTTGGCATTCTGGATGGAATATTGATATTTCTTAATTTTCGGCAAAACCGCATCAGATAAGTTTGCAAATATTACGTCATTCAGTTCTGAATTGAAAGCATTTCTTTACGATTAGTCAGAAAATCTTTCGTTTCAATTAATGCAGCCAGACCGTTTCGATAAACCTGCAAAATCTACCTCCAACTCTATCGAGGTTAAAACAGTAATTTTAACGATTGGTCAGATCTTTATTCCATCGCCAAAGCCAACCGTTGTTTGTATGTAATACGTTTGTATCCATGTGAGAAGCTATACAACGTTTTTATGGCAATGATTTCATCTAAGAACAAAAGAAGCAGTCTGGCTTATAATATACAATCGTATCAACTGTGTCGGTTATCTTAAATAAAATGCCTGTTACATATATGAATATGAAGTGCATTCTTTTTCATACTGGCATTTTGAGAAAGGACAGCAGTCGCCTTGTTATACAAATGTTTTTGTCGGTTGAACGTAATCTCAAAAACTTGTTAACTGTGTTTTAGTTCTTTAGTTCTATTGGTGAAAAGCTCTAGATAAAATTCTAAATGCAATTGATTTACCAAAATGATAATAACGACATGTCGTGTTTTCCTCGATATATCTAAGGATTAATAGGATTGTTATGTCCAAAGAATAAGAAAGTATAGCGAAGTGTGAAAATGAGGTGCACTGAAGTTTAGTGCAGTATGTTGTGAAAAGCAATTTTGAATACACTTTAGATAGTACACTCCCATCAAGCCAAACCCAATGTATGTAATTGTCGATGTTTACCCGTGGTGATTAGGTGTCCATAAGAATACAAGTGACAAACATTAACAAAACTACTCGTCTTAAAGTCATCAGATCTTGAAAATTGAAATAGAAGATACATTATTTCACTCAACAAAACGAGAGTATATCAGATACAAGATTTATCTTGATCGCATTTCGAACTGTTTGCCTGACGACACTTCGCTTCTATGTTCTGCTGAATGTTTTGAAAATAAGATTTAAGATTAACAGCCATCCTTATTCTACCCAGTTATGAACAAATACATAGTAGTCAAATTAAATCCAACCAAAACGGAAGCTTCTGCTGATTTCTAATAATAGACTATACACCAGGTCATTGACTTCAATCTTAATAATGTAAGTGTAGATACCGTTAACCGACACAAACACATGTGTATTTGTTGATTCCAATCGTAAATGGAACTCTCATTCGATCATAGATAAAACAAAAAAAAGAAGCAAAACAAACAGGTATTCTAAGAAAACCTAAGTATATTTCAAATCGCAAGACTTTAGAGTACTGCTGAGAAATTTGGGATGAGTTTTCGTGTTTTTTTTTCTATATTTCGAAACGGGCAGACACCTTGTTTGGCCGTAGATCTAGGCGTAAAATTGTCTTATTCTCCTTTAATTGAGATACCTCGTCATATCTTTCTGCTATCCATAGACCGTTAAACTTTGAAAACACCTGATTTATATTTAGAGACCCAGAAAATTACACTTTACTAATTCACTGTCTTGAAACAACTAAAACTCCCTTCTTTTCATCTGCTATAAGATTCTGGAACCGTTTAGATACTTTTATTTGACAAATGAATACACAATGATCAAATAAGAATATAGATGTTCATTCTACCTACCTGGTACGTTGCATGAACATCTAAAGACATCGTATAAGGAGTCAAGTTCTGATGACCTTTGACTGATAAAGGATATGATTGAAAATCACACACTGGTAGTTTACATTTTGTAATAGTTCAGTCATAAAAAAATGAAATCAATTATCCTTTTATTGTGTTACTTCAGCTTACTTGATATCTGTCGTCTAGATCTTGTACCATTATTTCTGTCCTGTAGATAGTGTAACATTATATCTGTCCTCTAGATAGTGTAACATTATATCTGTCCTCTAGATAGTGTACCATTATATCTGTCCTCTAGATCTTGTACCATAATATCTGTCCCTCTAGATCTTGTACCATAATATCTGTCCACTAGATCTTGTACCATTATATCTGTCCTCTAGATCTTGTACCATAATATCTGTCCTCTAGATAGTGTAACATTATATCTGTCCTCTAGATCTTGTACCATTATATCTGTCCTCTAGATCTTGTACCATAATATCTGTCCTCTAGATAGTGTACCATTATATCTGTCCTCTAGATCTTGTACCATAATATCTGCCCTCTAGATAGTGTACCATTATATCTGTCCTCTAGATCTTGTACCATAATATCTGTCCTCTAGATCTTGTACCATTATATCTGTCCACTTGTACATGAGGATATCTTATTCTAAAGAATTATGCATCGAAGCCGCAGTTCTTTGTAGGCTAGGTCTAAGGGATATAACGCTATGAAAATGAAAAATAAAAGATGAAAAATAAAAGATGCAAACCTTTATATATTGTTCTTTAATCAAATAACTTTGAAATATTTTTTTTTTTTTTTTTGCAGAACCAGTATAAAATATTAATTAGGGAGTTGGTTTGGTTCAGCTTTATGGGTGACTCCTTTAAATAGCTCTGGTCATTTTATGTCTTGTATTCGAGGTGCATGTTTACCTCCTTGTGAAAGCGTTGACATGACATTATAGTGCTACCTCACTGAAGCATACTGTCGAAGACATCCAGTATGATACGTAACCCGGTTGCATTATTCAACGGACGAAACGATCGTCTAATTACCAAATATACTCAATAAAAGGTAGATGTGGGAGAAAATAAAATCCCAAAATCTTTAGTACTACATGCAAGGTAGAACCGACGGGGAGAGCATGAATGACAGATATAGAAACGGATTACTGCAGACAGAATAAAGAATTATACTGCTATCTCATTTGTGTAGTGTGCAAGACTCAGTTCTAAATGGTTAATGCTTTCATGTCCAAAATGTCCTTACATTTTTCTCATAGTTCTCAATTTTGACAAATTATTATTGAATACCTTATGATTCCATCACGTAAAATAATACTGTTATGGTCATCGCACTTGTCCAGTCATACTTACTGTACATCTCAGCATTGCTAAATAATTTTACAGAAACATTGAATAAGCTACCAGCGACCATGGTGGAATCTCCCCAGAGCACGGTAAAACCGCTGTCGAAAATCTTCACCGTTGACGGGAAGGAGGATATCAAGACTCGTGTGGAACGTTACCTAGCGCCAACTAATAGGGAGCTTAGATACCAAACACTTTTGCAACACATTGTACCATCTTTTAGGGGTAACATTCCCATCACTGATTTTAATAGATATGGTGTTTATGTGTTTGGAAATAAGATGGTTTTAAAGGAAATACCTAGTACTAAGAGGTGAAATGAAATGAGTTAAAAATACAGATTTAAAGTGGCTGCCATGTTGTATAATTCGCAAGACAGGAATAATGATGGAATCTAGTCTTAAAATCTTTTTTGTCTCTCTAATGTCTCCTTTTACGCTGCATTTAGAACCTAATAAGGACGGAACAATTTTGGTTTCTTATTGTTTAACGTTCAATAACATTTTTGAATGACCTCTCCCGGGTGCGAAGTGCATGTGTGTGCAGTATATGTGTGTTTGGGAGGCTGCTGGCAAGGTATACCACGATCTTAAAAAATATGTACTGTTGCTCTCCGATTTCAGATTATATGTTAATGAAATTCGTAGACACCAAACCAACCAAATCCAAAACAAATAAAATTGTTTAATGTGAATGACATGGTTTCGCATGGGTAAATGTTTTTTAGACTGATCAGAAACCAAAGTCATTTTATTGCCATTTTTTTAGGAAGAAGTGCATATACCTGTCAAAAGAAATATATGAGTTATAGGATCTTCAATCATAGTAATGCATGTTTATTTTGGGAGACTGTTAAGATCACAATATCAACGGTAATAACGATCTGGAGTTGTAATCCCGCTTTACCAAAGAAACAATGCGGTTCGCAAATTATTGTTTGTGGTTATTGGACCTTTAGCAACCAGTCAGTGTCTTTCTCATCTATCCGGAAAGCATTCAGTCGAAGCTGCCATTTCGGTAATTTAAAACTACACACATTATTTGTCATGTCATGCACATTTTATCAATACGACAAAAAGTAAAAATGGTAATTGGTAAGAAAGACGGAACACCAGTGAAAATCAAACTCACACTTAACTATTGAATATCATGATATGGTTGGTGCCAATACCTCTTCGTCATCAAAACCTCGCAAAAGCCAGGAACACTGATATGCGTTCGCTTCATCACAGATGCTATTCCGACTGGTCGCATCATGAAAAATTCCGCTATGTATGATTTATTTAGCTATGCTCGGCCTCTTCGATGTGCGAGAGTGGTGAGAGTGTGCGTGTTGGTATGCTGTGGTATATTCGTGTTCGCCTCCTTATAATAGTACGGAATTAATATTGAATTTATAACGTCGTAGTTTCAGCTAAATGTCATGTTTTCAAATATAAATATATATGATATTGATTTTACAAAAAAATAAGCATATATCTGTTGCGTGACTATCTGTGCTATTAAAACGAAACATATATTTATCATATACAAGATAACTATTTGTAAAACTAACATAGATTTTTAAACAATCGTCCATTTGGTATTATTCAATCCTACACGATGACAATAGCGGTTTGTGTACATTTGTATACACCGTAATGACTGATTACATAGCCATGTATTGTGTTGTAGCTACCAATCTCTATGTAGGTTTATTGGGCTCGGTCTACCGATATCACAGCGTTACCATATTGGACCCACGGTAGCGACGGACGCTCTCCTGGCAGTGGGATTGGGTAAGTTTATCTAAATATTACATTTATATCGTTTTGATATGCTTTAAGAGTAGATACATACTTTAATTAGAAGAGAATTTAATTCGTGTGTTAATATCAAGGTGTTGTACATTATAAAATAGTTATTTGATACCAGAGAATTGCATTCATTTCTAGGCAACCGGACATATGCTATAGAATATGATTACTGTATACTACCTTCAACTTTAAGACGGAACTTTTGCCAGAGTTTGTCTTTTCATTAGTCATATATATATGTCTATGTTAAACATTCCCCCGAATCCATCCCCATATACATTCCTATATCAACCTTGATCGATAAATAGGTTTCGTGCAAGATGGCACTTGACTACTGATTGAACTGTTGGGGTGTTTTGGGTGTTTTTTTGTTTTTTTGTTGTTTTTTTTCAAAATCGTTCAGGTAAAATATGTGTGTCATTATCTAATATCATTTTTATCATAATTTATATGCATGTACTACAACCAGAGATTTCTAGGTAGGGGTTATCCCTATCATCTGCTCTGTATTGTATTTCAAAACTATGTTACTATTCAATAATACGTTTTAGCACATACACTTACATAGATAAATACATGGATTAGACAACAGGTTTAGCCTATACTGGTCCTTTCTGCTTTGTATCCAGTGTTAACAGATAATACAATGTCTTACCGATTTATTTAACTATCTATTGTTTTAGAAATATTAATACCACTTATATATAATATTTATGTGCATGTGTTTTTATGATACTCAAACATACAGTTTTGTGCTGTATTGTTTTATGTTTTATTGTATTGTATTGAACAATGCATATTTTGTTGTATTGTATTGTATTGCATTCATTGTTTTGTGTAGTATTGCTTTGTATTGTGTTGTACTGTATAGCATATTGTATTTTATTGCACTGTATTGTACAATGTATATCGTATTGTGTTGTATTGCATTGTATGATGTTGTATTGTATTGTATTGTTTTGTATTGTATTGTATTGACCAGTTATCCCTGATCTAATACTGCTAAGGCTGATATCAATGTAGCCTATTTATTATCCATTTTTTTCTCAATATCATTGGATATCGTTGTTTACTCTAGATACATGTACATTACTGTCTGTTAAATTCGGAGTCACTGTCACATTCTAATGAATATTTACCTTAACTTACAGAGACTTTATCATATACATTTGTTAACCATATTCCACCTTATTTCATCAAAAGAATATATACACTTCAGAAGAAATTCAAATAGTTTGATGGCATTGTAAACTAGACTAAGTATTGTTATTGGAAGTGACACTAACATCACAAAATAACAAGAGTGTAGGAGTATGTCATTCCATGTATCTTTCCCTTGATTGTCTTACGTGTCCACAAGTTAATAGCCTTCTAAATTGTATCGGTATATGGTAGAACGAGACAATGACCTCACTCGAGTCAATTAACACCACATTTTAATATTAATTATGATATTATACCCTCCGTTCCAAAGGTTCATTCTGTCGAGTTTGTGTTGACGATCTGGTTTACTGTGTTTCTCTCTATCACCGTTCACGCTTGTTGGTATTCTGGTGTTTTCTTGTAGTATGTTGTCGCTGTGGTATATAGGCTAGGTTTAAAATAGTGACCATATAGTACCCATTTGTTGACGGATATTGACAATGTAGTACTTTTTGCTGACGAATATTGACCATGTATTACCATTTATTGACGGATATTGACCATGCAGTGCCCGTTGTTGACGGATATTGACCATGTTGTACCATTTGTTCACGGATATTGACCATGTAGTGCCCGTTGTGGACGGATATTGACCATGTAGTACCCTTTATTGATATATATTGACCATGTACCCTTTATTGATATATATTGACCATGTACCCTTTGTTGACGGATATTGACCATATAGTACCCTTTATTGATATATATTGACCATGTACCCTTTGTTGACGGATATTGACCATTTTGTACCATTTGTTCACGGATATTGACCATGTAGTGCCCGTTGTGGACGGATATTGACCATGTAGTACCCTTTATTGATATATATTGACCATGTACCCTTTATTGATATATATTGACCATGTACCCTTTGTTGACGGATATTGATCATGTAGTTCCCGTTGTTGACGGATATTGACCATGTAGTGCCCGTTGTTGACGGATATTGACCATGTAGTACCCTTTATTGATATATATTAACCATGTACCATTTGTTGACGGATATTGACCATGTAGTGCCCGTTGTTGACGGATATTGACCATGTAGTGCCCGTTGTTGACAGATATTGACCATGTAGTGCCCGTTGTTGACGGATATTGATCATGTAGTTCCCGTTGTTGACGGATATTGACCATGTAGTGCCCGTTGTTGACGGATATTGACCATGTAGTACCCTTTATTGATATATATTAACCATGTACCATTTGTTCACGGATATTGACAATGTAGTTCCCGTTGTTGACGGATATTGACCATGTAGTGCCCGTTGTTGACGGATATTGACCATGTAGTGCCCGTTGTTGACGGATATTGACCATGTAGTGCCTGTTGTTGACGGATATTGACCATGTAGTGCCCGTTGTTGACGGATATTGACCACGTATTACCATTTGTTGACAGATACTCACCACGTAGTACCATTTGTTGTCGGATATTGACCATGTTGTACCCTGTGTACCCTGTCGTATACTTTACTCCTATATAGTGACGCTGTTGTATATTTTGTCTTGTCTATACTACTATACCCTCCTATATAAACCTGTTGTATATTTTGTGATATCCACGTTGAATGTCTCTACTACTATACCCTCCTATATAAACCTGTTGTATATTTTGTGATATGCACGTTGAATGAACCTGTTGCATGTCTATACTACTATACCCTCCTATATAAACCTGTTGTATATTTTGTCCCGTTAGTGATTTCCACCTTGTATGTCGATGCTATTTTGTACTACTATATCCTCATATGTCAATGCTGTCGTATGTTTCGACCTTTCTCGTTCACACTTGTCTATAGTTTTCTATTTCTAAATAATTCGCAATTATAGATAAACCTTCGCTTGGACGAGTCGGAAAAATGAAAATTGTTAGTTATGGTAATGACCGATATCTAAACATGAAGGTAGTGTTGCATTTTAATAATTTAAATATTCTCGCTTAATAATGCACACAGGTATCTGGTATGGCCATTTATCGCTACCAAACAGATGGTATCACACCTGTGTCGCATGATTTGCGCACCTGGCAGCATCCTGTCACAACACTTCCTTGTGTTGGAGGAGTTGGCGGTGTTGAAGGGGGTGGGGGTAGGGTTCACGGTGTTGGAGGGGGAGTGGGGTTGGTTGGCGATGTAGCAGGAAAAGAGGTGGGTGTTGGTTGGCGATATTGGAGGGGATTGGGGGTTGCATGGTTCGCGATGTCAGAGGGAATGAGGTGGGTGTGGGGTATGGGTTGGTTGATGGTGTTGGAGGGGGTGAAGTGTGCGGGTTGGTTGGGGGATGTTGGGTGTGGGATGTGTTAAAATGATTCCAGTGCTATATAGGGTTCGCCCTGTATTAAATGAGGCTTTAATTATATCTAATAGTTCGTTTAGGATATGTACCTAAGTTTCAAAATCTGTTGTGCTACAGCCATTTCTAACAAAGGATGAATTTTTAATTTGGTTTATATGTTTGTAGAGCAGGTTTCGTCAGGTTCACAGGTTTTGGGGTTTTAGTACACGACACTTAACTGAATTCTCCTTAACTGTTTTTTTTAAACATATGACCATGGACTGAACAAAGCTGTAACTTCTAAACACTGACAAATACTGAGTTTATGCCACGATTGTGTCTGTCATGTTAAAACATTCAATGACTGCTTTGCTGCATAAGCCTACTTCTGTGACCTTGGCAATGTGAAGTTGACATCCATTCGATAAAAAGACGATTTGTATTAAAACAAAATCAATAGCCATAAAGATAAGAAAATGAACACAGAATTCGCGTTTAATAGATACTGGATTACGGGTTTGATATTTAAATGGACCATCGTCTCATTTGGAATTCAGTTCTACATTCGCTCCTCCGGGAAATGGTTGGGGTCTATATTCAAGACAAAGCCTAATTCTATAAATTATGACTGACGTCATGTCTGCTTGACATTCACTTTTAAAATTGTTACTAAGGACTGGTTCTCCTGTTGACAGTATAATGTAAACAAGTACGGGTGTCTGGATAGTCGGTATCGTGTCCAGGTGTGATATGTCAGTGTGACTACACTATCAAAATGTCCATCAGTCAGTTGTCCTGTTGTTCATGGATATCGTCTTCAAATAACATTAGCTGTTACTGGCCGGTAACTCGAATGAAACAAAGAAAAGATATAAACATATCTATATAAATATCAGGGAAGATGGTATATTGTAAACAAACTTTTTGTTCGAGGGCGATGCATTTTCACATAATTGCGGGCGATTAAAAATCGTGAAAATTAACAGCAGCGAAATAGTTTCAATCCATGTTACAGTAGGCCTTTCATAAATCGCGAAATTAAATGAGATGTTAATGATCTTTCAGGCGGCGGAGCTAAATTAAGCCAATTGCGTAAATGATCGGAACCAATCGTTTGATTCCGAGCATCGCCGGAAATGACCGAGATGTTACGACTGGTCTATAATAACCATGCTATTGTCTCTTTTGATGTAATCCATAAAGCTCTTGGATACCAGCTTTGTTCCAAACAGTTGGATTTGGAAATAATTTTTGTAGTTCAACATTTCGTTTTTGTCTTGGGTTGAATACATTATGTACAATCTCTGATTGAAAACATGAAATTTAAAAAAAAAACAAAAATGTGAAAGAAAGCTGTAATTGGTATCATATAACGTACGTGCCTCCTTAAAGTTCGCTGTAAAGGATTTACTTATATGATTCAGATATGCAGGACAAATAATTTGATGTATCCTGGCAACGGTGAATGCATGATATGAGACACAACCGTATGAGATAAAAATTACATCAAAGGAAATCTTATTTTTGTTTAGAAATAAACCGTACACGTGTACTTACTACTCCATAAAACTTCTTAACAAATTTTCAAAGGGCCTGTTTCCAAAATGGCCCCTTCTCTGATTCAAATTTCCTATTGGTGGTGCATTGCCCATGCCGTTCTGGTCGCAAATCTATAAAGTATAAAGATTTAGGTCGCTTGGTTTGTTTTTTATGGGTCCTCAAAGCTGTACCTTTCAGAAGCTGTCTAAGTGTTGATAAAATGTGCATGTTATATAAAATATTAATGAAAATCTAATCAAATGATAGTCACTGTAAAGAATACATTCATGGCATGATTGTGACAAAAAAATCATGTTTCCATCGCGCCATTTGGCTGTTTTATGGAAGAAACAATCTAAAAAATGCCATTTTCGATGATAACATTTTAGACACAAAAACTGTGTTTTTTTAGAGAATACACCCTTTTATGGGCGTTGGATATGCTATTGATGAGAGGAAAAATCATCAACATGTAAGTGGTGGAACATTTTCAAATCTTGGGTTGAATTAGCCTATGGTTGAATTGCCGATTTTCGACTTTCTTTAGATAATTAACAAAAACACGAGAGTATTTGCTCGGTATGTTGAGAATATGTACAGATATGAAAAAAGTGAGAGAAACTCTTTTTCATAAAAAAAATCCAAGATGGCTACTTCACAAGTCCCTGTGGTTGAAGACATTGGCTGACAAATAGACAGAACAACAAACAAAACGTGTTCCTTATGATTTTGGTTGGTTTTCGCATTTACGAGAGTGTTCATAGCTACGGGCGATTGTATAATACCTATATTTATAAGTTTGGTTAGTCACATGGTAACGGGGATCTTTCATATCGAGCCCCAAACATACTTTCGACATATGCACTCCGTTGCCACATGGAAAACTATTTCAAGTTTTGTCGGAATTTCTTCACCTGTGGTTGTAATGGTCGAGGGTTTTCCAGCGCCCTGTAATACCCAAGGTAGTACAAGATACTGGAGATGTGCGCACACATTCCCATCGTTCTCTCTCCAACTGGGCACTGGCAGCAGTAGTCCTTTATTGGGGCCTCATCATCGGGTGAAACGGTGAACCGTATCCAAACGTTATATTTCGTTTGGCTTTTGTGTCGAGAATGTATTTGACATCGGAGAAGGTCTGGGGAGTGCTGGTAAAGCCCATCTCATAGTCTCCGTCATCACTTAAATGTTCGGCGATGTAACCAGGAGCCAGAGATATCTGATACGTTCCACACGTAATGGTTCTCAAGTAATCGAGATCGAGACGGGGAAACAGTACGGAAGATGCATCCATCTTGACAAACTCGGACCTTGCCCGTCTAGATAGATCCGGATCTGTCTTGACTCTCTGAGCTTAAACCATTCGGTGTTGTCAAACGGTCCTTCATACGTTCAGCCGTTAGCCTATCTTTGGCATCTCTCTCTTGAGATCTCTGGTAGATCGGTCCTCTAATACCATTCAGACAGGCTGTGACGGTTCGAAGCAAAGCCTCGATGACATTGATAAAGCTGTTAGACACCAATTGCGTTCGGAAGAACGTCCAGTGTTTCAGACGACCATGATAGGATTCCACAATCCACCTCGATTTGGTGATAGTTCTGTCAAGATTTGCTTGGACGTCAGAATGCTGACTTTGACCGGGTTTCAGATATAACGGCATGCTAGCATTGAGGCTGGTAGGACATCTCTAAAACCTCGGTCAACGACAACATTGTCATCTGGTTGTAGCCAAGTAACTAGCTTGTCCGTGACTTTTTTGTAATTGTAGCATCATTTTCGCTGCCAGTGAATGGTCCTACTGTGTCCAGAATGTAGCCATCTGGTATGGCGATGCTCATGAATTTGAGATAGTTTCTCTTTTCTGGCCACAGTAGGACATTCTCTGGAGCTTGTGGTTGGAGCTTTTCTGGATATAAATATAGGTGCCATCTGATATGGCAGTGGCTTTATCTCCAAAAAATGCTTCTGAAAAGACAGTATTTTGCCCGAGCAACTGTTCTCTTGTCAAGTGATCCGGACCTAGAAATTGTGGGACTATCGATGTGTCTAATGTCTGTACTATGGAGTGGAAAGTTTTGGACACACTTGACTTGGAAATTCCAAAAAGAGAAGAACACTGACTCCAGGAAATGTCGGTTTTCAGTTTTACCCAGAACAGTAATAGAGCATCGTGTGTAGTCCATGCCATGTATGCCGAGTCATCAAGAGAAGAAAAACTTATTGCAAACGCAGACTGGTTCAGTGAAAGGACGTGCGACACCTCTAGGAGGTCATTAATGATTTCGAATGGTTTTGATGGTAACTGAGATTCCAAGGAACCTCTACCATCAAGGACAACCTCTGTAGACGGATCTAAGTCGTTACCAATAAGGTGAATGGAGTAGACGCGGGATGAGGTGGGACACCACAGTTTGTGTGAATAGATCAGGTGATGTCTTGCACGTTTTGGTAAGACTGATGATTTTGTTCCATTTATTGCAAAGGTAACAAGACAGAGACAGCATTTTTTGTGTGAAGATGATCCATTCAAAAGATCATGAAGGGTCAGCAACGGCAGGATATGGGACGGGGAGCCGTCTTCTTCCTCTATTTCCTGGTTCTGTTCGGGTTCAGGTTCAGGCTGATTTTTCCGAAGATACTTCATGTAGCACTTCTGGCAAATAAGTGCTTGTTCCTTTGCTGACATCAATCCTTGTTGCACCAGCGTATCTAGTAGCCATTTATATTGTGGACTATTTACATTGCGTGCACTTCTGTTCTTATTGCCACTACGTTTCTTGAAGTATAGTTGACAGCCTTCTCCAACACATTTACCCTCCATCTTGAAACAATAACGATTGGTTTATGAAGCGTCGATAAAGTAACAAAATAGCAAGCCACCGATGATTGCTGTAAACAGCTAATACTTAGTAGTTTGGTACAATTATGCGAAAATGTGTGATAAATAACGAACAACTAATTACACAAAATAACAAGACAATATAATAAATCACATTCAATACCTCGAAGAAGGGTGTCCTCAGTGTAAATCTTTATATCGATACTGTTTATTTAGTCGTTAGATATCATAAAACTGTCATGAAAATATCCGCTCTGATATTCAATATAAAATTTTGTATATAATAAGCTATATAATAGGGTTTCAAACAAGGTTGTTACTCATTTCTCCTTTTCTTTCAATTTACAACCACATTCAGGCGGCGATATGAGAACGTTCCACCACATGGAATTAGCTGATTTTTGGTACACATATGAAACAAGTAAAGTAAAGCTCTATCCGAATTTGTGATGGAAATTTGCATCCAAAACTATATAACGGGAGAAAATTGCAATTTTATGGCATTTTTCTTCATAATTGTGTCCCTGCAAGTGCATTTTCATCCGAGAAAATTTTTGTTTTATGTTCTATGAATAAACACGATGTTTTGGAAATATTTATCAAAAGAAATTTATACTATGCTGCGAATTACAATTTCGAGATAACCTTCTTTTATTTACGACCTTATGTCTTTGATGCTCAAAATGACAACTTTATAAAAATACATTTTCACTGACATTATGAAATATGGGTGTCGGAAAGGTGTAAAATTATTCTTCGGAAAAGAAAAAAACTGTAGTTGAGCTAGATAAGAAATTATACGGGGGCAGGCTCCTATGGAGAATTAACATTACTGGAAACAGGCCCTTTCTGCAATAATAATAAAGGACGCATGCTTCATTAAATCGTTATAAGATAGCCTATGTTTATCTCTGTCATCATAGTACAAGAACTAGTCTAGTTAGCTTAGCCTTTGTTGGCTTTTAATATTGAACAATTAAAGTGTTATTGGGGTTGGGGGTCGGGCGTTGGGGGTGGGGGGTTTGGGATCGGGCTTTGGCTTGTAAGTAGCATGAATTAATTTTATTCATTCAGCTTTATCAATTTTTTTCTTATTTTTAATAGAATAAGGATTTAACGTGTGTGAATGGGGTTTATGTTGCAGACTTATTTCTTCACACTAGAAACGCTTTAATTTTAAGAGATATTTTGACTTTAACCAGCTCAAACTAGTGTTTTAAAGTTTAACAGAATTGTAAGCATAAACAAAATAATGGATAAAAAGTTGAATAAATACATCAATGAATAAATAGTAAATAAGGCAGTAAAAAATGTTGATTTAAAAATATGGAAAACTATTGATTTAAAAAATTCTTCCAAAGCGTCCAAAAGTTGACAGAGCTACACCACCGTGTCACTTGTACGTGACGGCTATGTAGAACAATGCATATCTTTTGTACTTACAACAATCTACACGCAGTTAGCACAGGGCAATGACGCTTTACAGACATTTAAATGGTGACAAGGCTTTGATCGACTGATATAGATCAACATTCTTTTCGAAGCTCTATATAATTTGACTTAAACATGCCTCATTTGCAAGCATACACGTTTGATCTGACACAAATTTAGAAACTTATTACTTTCTTCAGCAATGTAAGTAATTGTGACATTGGGAATTGTAATGACTGAAACGGTTTTACGCATTGTTTCGTCGGTCGGAACGAGCAAAACCTCCCAGTAACAATAAATTGTCGAAAAAATATTGTTGTGACGTCATAGATAAAATGACGTCACACTATAACCTCGCTGGTGAATAATAGAATCTTCCCCTATCTTTAGGATATGATAGACGATTCTCCTATCATCCACAGAATTGTCTCCCGTTTTTACTTGTGCTCTTCTGTCAAGCCCTGGGGTATGCCAGATAGCACTTGCTAGCAGCAATCAAATGGCGTCACGTCAACAATTCAATTACCGCACATCAACATTGTGTTGCATTACAAGATTTTATTTGAAATGTGAATGCATGGAATCTCCTTAAATAAAATATAATGGCAGAAAAACAACCATTCCCTACCTAGATGGCGTGATCTGCAATCAAAGGGATGATATTCGAGGATAGGCAAGATAGCTAGGATAGATTTCTCTATCATATCCTCAGAATAGGGGAAAAATCTATTAGTTTCCAAGCCGAAGTGAGATATCCTTGGTTGTTTAACTCGAAGTGAAATATCCTTGGTTGTCCAACTCGAAGTGAGATATCCCTGGTTGTCTTAACTCGAAGTGAGATATCCTTGGTTGTCTAACTCGAAGTGATGTATCATTGGTTGTCTAACTCGAAGTGGGATATCCTTGGTTGACTAATTCGATGTGAGATATCCTTGGTTGTTTAACTCGAAGTGAGATATTTTTGGTTGTTTAACTCGAAGTGATATATCCTTGGTTGTCTAACTCGAAGTGAGATATCTTGGTTGTCCAACTCGATGTGAGATATCCTTGGTTGTTTAACTCGAAGTGAGATATCCTTGGTTGTCTAACTCGAGACTCTTCCGGTGGTTAGGCAATCAATAATGGATTTATAAAGTTATCCTTACTTTGGGGTTAACAGTCTTCGAGTTATCAGAGTTCGATGTAACGAATTCTGTATTTTCATCATACACAATATTAAAACCATTATTTGTTTTACAGGTAATCTGTGAGTGTGGGAATATACGTGTTTTGGAGATGAGAGCCAATATGTAATATACTAAAAAGAAGCAATATTTCCACCGGAGTTTAATTATCAACTTCGCTCCAACACTTAATCCAAAATGTCCCCATACTTATGTATACTGGTTGGCTTACTACTAGCTGTGGATTCGACTGGTGCAAGTAAGTGTATTTTTGTCTTTCTTAACTTCTTTGGCGTTTACAGAAACTTATATTCTCTTGAAATCGAATATATTTAATTGCTTTTCGACACAGAAATAAGAACCAAGTCATGTTACGTCACCATGTTACTTTACCTTGTTACTTTACCATGTTAGTTTACCTTGTTACTTTACCTTGTAACTTTACCATGTTACTTTACCTTGTAACTTTACCATGTTACTTTACCAGAATATTCTACCAGATGACTTTACCATGTTACTTTACCTTGTAACTTTACCATGTTACTTTACCTGGTTACTCTCTCTTTGACGTTCTATTTATATCACAAAGTTCACATAATCTATTCGTACATATATATATTTTTTTACCATTTTTTATAAACTTTTTTATCATAATAATCTAAATATACAATACGAATGCTTTTAAAAATGACAAATTTTATCTTATTTTAACTTTAAAAATAAAAAAACGATAGTATTTTGTTTGGCCCTAAATGACCCTAGTTGTCGATGGGCCGTAAAACAAAAACAAACAAACAAACCAACCTGGTTACTTTACCCGAATATTCTACCGGATTACTTTACCTTGTTACTTTACCTTGTTACTTTACCTTGCTACTTTACCATGTTACTTTACCATAATATTCTACCAGATTACTTTACCTGGTTAATTTACCTGGTTACTTTACCATGTTATTTTACCATGTTACGTTACCAGAATATTCTACCAAATTACTTTACTAGATTATTTTTACCAGGTTACTTTACCTAGTTACTTAACCAAGTTACTTTACCAGATTACTTTACCAAGTTATTTTACAAGGTTGTTTTACCACCTTACTTTACCAGATTACTCTACCATGGTAATTTAAAGGTTATTTTACCTGGTTTCCTTACTGTGCTACGTTACCTTAGTTATGTTACAATAGTTCCGTTTTCATAGTTATGTTACCATAGTTACGTTACCATTGTTACGCTACCATATTTGTTTTACCGTAGCTACGTTACCATAGCTCCATTACCATAGTCATGTTACCATAGTAACGTTACCGTAGTTACGTTCCCATAGGTGTTACCATAGCTACATTACCGTTGTTACGTTACTATAGTTATGTTTACATAGATGTTACCATAGCTACATAACCATAGTTACGTTACTATAGTTGTTTCCATAGATGTTACCATAGCTACATTACCATAGTTACGTTACTATAGTTATGTTTCCATGTTTCCATATCTACAATGCCATAGTTACCAACATATGATAAACCTTCATTAATTGTATCTACAGGTACACTTTACGCTGCCGAAACTTTTGTGTATACAGTACATTCTTATGTGTTTTGAAGCGATACTCCTATAGTCAAGGGAAAGAAGATTGTGTTAAATTATTTCATACTAATCAGAGTTTATCCCAACAACTTCTGTAGCAGATAATGCAGTGTGTTAATGCCATATTGCAATAATGGATTAAATATGACGGATGTTCAACATATTTCTTGGTTTAGGGAGAGCATATCGACAGACAACACCGGGAGCCTTAGACTTAGTTTCTGGGTTCACCCTTAACTAGAAAGAACGGATCAATTTGCCTCTAGAATGTCGTGTTTAAACGTTCAGGCGACGGGATTTTATGTGTGCTTAGTCATAGGCCAACAATGGCATGTTGCTCAATACGGTGCTTATAATATAGTGCTTTGGATGATAGTAACGGAAAGAATGTTCCATTGTGTTATAGAGTAATTGGTAAAGGTTTCCATCGAGTTATGGAGTACATGTATAGGGAAAAGGGTCCATATTTGATGGAGTAAGGTTTCATTGTGTTATGGAGTATGGGGAAAAGGTTCCATCGTGTTATGGAGTATAGGGAAAAGATTCATTGTGTTATGGAGTATAGGGAAAAGGTTCCATTGTGTTTTGGAGTATGGGACAGGGTTCCATTGTGTTATGGAGTATAGGGAAAAGGTTCCATTGTGTTATGGAGTATGGGGAAAAGATTCATTGTGTTATGGAGTATGGGGACAATTTTCATTGAGTTATGGAGTATGGGGAAAAGGTTAAATTGTGTTATGGAGTATGGGAAAGGGTACCATTGTGTGTATGGAGTATGGGGAAAGGGTACCGTCGTGTATATGGAGTATGGGGGAAGGTTCGGTAGTGTTATGTAGTATGGGAAAAGGTTCCATAGTGTTTTGGAGTATGGGACAGGGTTCCATTGTGTTATGGAGTATAGGGAAAAGGTTCCATTGTGTTATGGAGTATGGGGAAAAGATTCATTGTGTTATGGAGTATGGGGACAATTTTCATTGAGTTATGGAGTATGGGGAAAAGGTTAAATTGTGTTATGGAGTATGGGAAAGGGTACCATTGTGTGTATGGAGTATGGGGAAAGGGTACCGTCGTGTATATGGAGTATGGGGGAAGGTTCGGTAGTGTTATGTAGTATGGGAAAAGGTTCCATAGTGTTTTGGAGTATGGGACAGGGTTCCATTGTGTTATGGAGTATGGGGGAAAAGTTCCATTGTGTTATGGAGTATAGGGAAGTTGTTCAAATGTTTATGGAGCATTGGGAAAAGGTCTCTTTGTGTTACGGAGTATGGGGAAAGTTTTTTTGTGTTATGGAGTATGGGGAAAAGATTTCTTTTTGTTATGGAATATGGGGAAAAGTTTCCATTGTGTTATGGCGTATGGGAAAAAGATTCCAATGTGTTATGGAGTATAGGGAAGATTCATTGTGTTATGGCGTATGGGAAAAAGATTCCAATGTGTTATGGAGTATAGGGAAGATTCATTGTGTTATGGTGTATGGGGAAAAGTTTCATTGTGTTATGGAGTTTGGGGTAAAGGTTTCTTTGTGTTATTGAGTATGGGGAAAAGGTACCATTGTGCTACGGAGCATGGGGAAAGGTTTCATTGTGTTATGGAATATGGGGAAAAGTTTCCATTGTGTTATGGAGTATGGGGAAAAGATTACATTGTGTTATGGAGTATGGGGAAAGATTCATTGTGTTATGGAGTATGGGGAAAAGTTTCAATGTGTTATTGAGTATGGGGTAAAGGTTTCTTTGTGTTATGGAGTATGGGGTAAAGGTTTCTTTGTGTTATGGAGTATGGGGAAAAGGTACCATTGTGCTACGGAGTATGGGGAAGGGTTTCATTGTGTAATTGGAATATGGGAAAAGATTTCTTTGTGTTATGGAGTATGGGGAAAAGTTTCAATTGTGTTATGGAGTATGGGGAAAAGATTAAATTGTGTTATGGACTACGGGAAAAAGTTTCAATTGTATTATGGAGTATGGGGAAAAGTTTCAATGTGTTATGGAGTATGGGGTAAAGGTTTCTTTGTGTTATGGAGTATGGGAAAAAGGTACCATTGTGCTACGGAGTATGGGGAAGGGTTTCATTGTGTAATTGGAATATGGGAAAAGATTTCTTTGTGTTATGGAGTATGGGGAAAAGGTTCAATTGTGTTATGGAGTATGGGAAAAAGTTTCAATTGTATTATGGAGTATGGGGAAAAGGTTCCATTTTGTTGTGGAGTATGGGGAAAAGATTCAATTGTGTTATGGACTGCGGGAAAAAGTTTCAATTGTATTATGGAGTATGGGGAAAGGTTTCATTGTGTAATTGGAATATGAGAAAAGATTTCTTTGTGTTATGGAGTATGGGGAAAAGGTTCAATTGTGTTATGGAGTATGGGGAAAAGATTCAATTGTGTTATGGACTACGGGAAAAAGTTTCAATTGTATTATGGAGTATGGGGAAAGGTTTCATTGTGTAATTGGAATACGGGAAAAAATTTCTTTGTGTTATGGAGTATGGGGAAAAGAATCCGTTGTGTTATGGAGTATGGGGAACATGTTCCATTGTGTTATGCAGTATGGGGAAGTGGTTCAATTGTGTTATGGAGTACAAGGAAAATGTTCCGTTGTGTTATGGAGTATGGGAAAAGGTTCCATTGTGTTATGGAGTATGGGGAAGTGGTTCAAATGTTTATGGAGTATGGGGAAAGGTTTCTTTGTGTTACGGAGTATGGGGAAAGATTTCTTTTTGTTATGGAATATGGGGAAAGTTTCCATTTTGTTATTGAGTATGGGGAAAAATTTCCATTTTGTTATTGAGTATGGGGAAAAGGTTTCATTATATTATGGAGTATGATAAAGGGTTTCATTGTGTTATGGAGTATGGGGGGAAGGTTCCGTTGTGTTACGGAGTATGGGGAAAGGTTTTTTTTTGTGTTATGGAGTATGGGGAAAGTTTTTTTGTGTTATGGAGTATGGGGAAAATAATTTATTTTTGTTATGGAATATGGGAAAGAGGTTCAATTGTGTTATTGAGTATGGGGGAAAGTTTTCATTGTGTTATGGAGTATGGGGAAAGGTTTCATTGTGTAATTGGAATATGGGAAAAGATTTCTTTGTGTTATGGAGTATGGGGTTAAGGTTTCTTTATGTTATGGAGTATGGGGGGAAGGTTCAATTGTGTTATGGACTATGGGGAAAAGGTTCCATTGTGTTATGGTGTATAGGGAAAAGGTTCCGTTGTGTTATGGAGTATGGGGAAAGGGTTCAGTTGTGTTATTGAGTATGGGGGAAAGGTTCCATTGTGTTGAGGAGTATGGGGAAAGGTTTCATTGTGTAATTGGAATATGGGAAAAGATTTCTTTGTGTTATGGCGTATGGGGAAAAGGTTCAATTGTGTTATGGTGTATAGGGAAAAGATTCATTGTGTTATGGAGTATAGGGAAAAGGTTCCATTGTGTTATGGTGTATAGGGAAAAGATTCATTGTGTTATGGAGTATGTGGAAAAGGTTCAATTGTGTTATGGTGTATAGGGAAAAGATTCATTGTGTTATGGAGTTTAGGGAAAAGATTCATTGTGTTATGGAGTATGTGGAAAAGGTTCAATTGTGTTATGGAGTTTAGGGAAAAGATTCATTGTGTTATGGAGTGTGGGGAAAAGGTTCAATTGTGTTATGGAGTATGGGGAAAAGTTTCTTTGTGTTATGGAGTTTGAGGAAAAGGTTCCATTGTGTTATGGAGTATGGAGGAAAGGTTCCGTTGTGTTATGGTGTATGGGGAAAAGGTTCCGTTCTGTTATGGAGTATGGGGAAGTGGTTTCATTGTGTTATGGAGTATAGGGAAAAGTTTCATTATGTTATGGAGTATGGGGAAAAGATTCATTGTGTTATGGAGTATGGGGAAATGTTTCGTTGTGTTATGGAGTATGGGAAAAGGTTTCGTTGTGTTATGGAGTATGCGGAAAGGTTTCTTTGTGTTATGGAGTATGCGGAAAGGTTTCTTTGTGTTACGGAGTATGTGGAAAGGTTTCTTTGTGTTATGGAATATGGGGAAAAGATTTCTTTTTGTTATTGAGTATGGGTAAAAGGTTTCATTATATTATGGAGTATGAGAAAGGGTTTCATTGTGTTACGGGTATTGGAAAAGGGTGCAGCTGTGTTATGGAGTATGAGAAAATGGTTCAAATGTGATATTGAGTACGGGAAAGGGAGTATTGATGTGTTTTCATACGTTGATTTTTTATAGATATTCCGGGACGTCCAGTCATAAGTGATGACTTTGACTCGTTTCCAACTGTCGGAATCAATATGATTACGAGCTGCTCCTCGACAGCTGTTAGTCAGGCGGACCTTCCGATCAGTATAACTTGGTTAAAAAACGGAACATTCATCCCTGGTGCTACCCTGTCAACCAACGGTCTCGTGACGACTAGCGAAGTTTCCATCCCTATTACATCACGGCCTGAAATGGTTCGTGCCATCATTACCTGTCAAGCAAGAAACAGCAACGGCCAGATGTTCTCATCTAAAACCATCTTTGATGTCAGACGTGAGTAATGTATGAACCGAATGTACTAGTAATAATGTTTGATATTACATTAAATTACAGAAAGAAATATCACATTAATATATCAGTCATCATATTTCTAAATCTAGTTATCATTACCGTACTCTTCTTATCAAAGGCTAGTTTGTTACCTATAATTTGATTTTCTACACCACAGACCATTGTGAACATAGTGATGAATCCTGATATAATATTCTGTGATCTGATTTGGTGTATTTCATTATTACTAGGACTACAATTCATTTACCTTGTATTTGTTTCCTTGATAACCTTAAACGTTCAAAGAAACTTATTTTCAATATTTTATTTACCAAGTGCCGTTTACCCTTGATAAACAATCAAGTTAGCAGAAATGTATTTCCAATATTTCATGTACCATGTCCTCTTTACCCGGGATAACTCGTTAAGTCCCAGGAGCATTTTTTTTCAATGAAGTATTTCAGGAGACGGTATATTGTAGTCTAATTATCTTCCAATTCTAACACAAGACGTATTCACAAGGTGTCATCCGTCTGTAAAAATGATATCAATTTTTGTTGAAAAAGCAACAACACAAGAACGGTACGAAATGAACCTTGTGCAGGGAATCTCTTTTGATACTAATAACTGTGCCGTTTGCTTTATTTTTTCTGCCATTTTCGATGGAAATTGCTTTAAATTGATGTCAAATTATGTTTCAGAAAAACCAATCGTCCCAAATATAATCCCTGTCGGCGGGGCGACTTATTTCGATGAAGGTACAATTGGAACATGGACATTGAATGTGACTCACGCTTACCCTAGTGTAATACAGTACAATTGTTACGTAAATGGTAATGTGATCACCGTCTCAGAAAGCAGAGGCACAAATGGCGACGACAATACCTACAATCTACTAATTACTATTACACGAGCTCTGACCTCAGCTGATCACAACGTGGCCATCACATGTGACATCAATCATGACACCTTCCCCGAGCCAGATAAAAAAACTACGAGGACGGCCTTCATGATCGTACGGCGTAAGTTTGTTATTGCTTAAAAAAACCCCACTAATGTTTAAGAATTGTATTGCGTCTCCTTTAATTCTAGGACGAGACGACAGTATATTTCTGGTAGAATGCGTTCATTAAAAGTTTGATTTGAAGAAGATGTTACCTTATCGATTGGAGCCAATGAGCTTTCAAATAGAAAAGGGCGCATGTTTCTGGATGGGAATTAAATTCAAGAAAGGTTTTTTTTAAATTTTTTGTATTTATACTGCATATCACATTTACAAATTGCGATATTACGGCCTAGTCTAAAGCTTATCAAAAAGAAATTATCAAGAGAAAATACGCGGGAATTGGGGGGGGGGGGGGGGGGGGGGGGGGGGGGGGGGGGGGGGGCAAGTACAATTGTGTATGTATATATATTTAGTAATAATGATAAAAAAAAAACAAGGTGTAATGAGCTTGCTCTCAAAGCATGTGAAAGCGCTAGTGTGAATTTCTGGTTTGTGTTTTTTATTATTATTACTATGTATATCCATCAGAAGGACATTATATATTTTTAATTATATATATTCTACTGTACTCCAACCGTAACTGGTTTAAACATCAATTAGCCCCCAAAGCAAATATATGGTTTAATTTTCCAGACAAACCCGGACAACCAAGCGTCAATACCAGTTTTGGTACTTCCGGGGTGAATGAGAATACCAATATCCATGGTTACTGCTCGTCAAGGGGCGGTTTTCCTACTCCAAGCGTAACTTGGTCTGGACCTTCCAGCATGTCCCTCTCATTCGCATCTCAAGGTGACCTTGTAATCAGCAGATTTGACATCGTCGCTACTGTTGAATTGATTGGCCAGATATTCACCTGCACTACTTCAAACGTAATGGGATCTTACAGTGCCTCAGGGACTCTGTCACAAGTTTACGGTAAGATTTCATATATACGGCGCTCACAGAAACTAATAATTTACCTAACGTTTGCACCAAAAAAAATTGGTTTAGGTTAGAACTGTGTGGTAGTTGTTTTACTCAAAATTCATCCGTAACTCAATATCGGTGTTTTTTATGAAATCTTGAGTGTATTGTTACGAATTAGTTTGAAATCTAGATTCCCCCAACCATTAGTTTAAAAAATATATCCCATAATGCATTGCAGTCCGTTACGAAACATGAATGCAGATAGCGCAAGGTACCTTGGGAAGGATTTGAGTTAGTCTTAAATAAAGCTGTCTGAAATTAACAAAGATTCATTTTAGAATTTAATAAATTTAAAACATTTATAGTATGACATAACCTTAACTATGTAATACAGTTAAATAGCAATATGATTGACTAAAGTCAACGACTTAACGTCTGACGTTAATAAAATAGTATTTATAATCTGTTTAGTTTCTAACCCTTATAAAGGCAAGACTTAGCTTTTTATCTGGTGGAACATTGTGTTAATTTGTTTTTTGAAATTACCAACAGCCAATAAACGCTATTATCCATACAACTGATATTTTAGCTAAAACAGTTGACATCAGAATATGTTGTTTGCAAGATGTGATTGAGTGGCTTATATTATGAAAAGAATATATCATGTAGATACGTGTAAAGATGATATTTTCGGACCAGGAAATGTCAGTGTAAAGCGGACGTTTGAGGTTTTTCATATTCTATCACATACAGTATGTATCAGAAAGGGTTCAAAACTTATTACTTCATTCTTAACCGTGACCTTGACCTCCTCCAATACCGTCCGGAAAATTTCAAAATATGTCAACAACTCATGACGCTTATTAATTACATAATGGCGCTTGATCGCCTGACAACAGCAACAAGACGACATGAAACGTCTACTATGTATTTGTTAAATTTCTTTTTCTTTAATTAAAACAAAAAAAATAACTAATGTATAAATAGATAAATAAATCATTCATGGAGCAGCATTGCTTCGAATCATTTGTGTCTGTAGTGTCACTCGAAAAAAATACGGAATTAGATATAAAATGAAGAAAGCAACATGAATCTGTGAATACTGACGTTGTTTTTAAGTCAGCAAACTTAATACTTTGTTCCATCATGTCTGGTTGCTAGGGTATGATAAACCTTCATTAATTGTATCTACAGGTACACTTTACGCTGCCAAAACTATTGTGTACACAGTACATGTTTATGTGTTTTTGAAGCGATACTCCTATAGTCAAGGGAAAGAAGATTGTGTTAAATTATTTCATACTAATCAGAGTTTATCCCAACAACTTCTGTAGCAGATAATGCAGTGTGTTAATGCCATATTGCAATAATGTATTAAATATGACGGATGTTCAACATGTTTCTTGGATTTAGGGAAAGCATATCGACAGACAACACCGGGAGCCTTAGACTTAGTTTCTGGGTTCACCCTTAACTAGAAAGAACGGATCAAATTGTGTGTGTGTGTGTGTGTGTGTGTGTGTGTGTGTATACGGGTTATAAATGGTCAGGTCATTATAAGAATGACACAATTTGCCTCTAGACTGTCGTGTTTAAACGTTCAGGCGACGGGATGTTATGCGTGCTAGGTCATAGGCCAACAATTGTATGTTGCTCAATATGGTGCTAGTTATATGGTGCTTTTGATGATAGTTACGGAAAGAATGTTACATTGTGTTATAGAGTAATTGGTAAAGGTTTCCCTTGTCATATTGAGTACATGTATAGGGAAAAGGGTCCATGTTTGATGGAGTACGGAGGAAAATGTTCCATTGTGCTATGGAGTATGCGGAAAATGTTTCATTGTGCTATGGAGTATGGGGAAAATCTTCCATTGTGTTATGGAGTATGGGGAAAATCTTCCATTGCGTTATGGAGTATGGGGAAAGGGCTTCATTGTGTTACGGGTATTGGAAAAGGGCGCCATTGTGTTATGGGGTATGGGGAAAGGTTCAATAATGTAATTGTGTATTAGGGAGAGGTTCTAAAGTGTAATGGAGTATGGGGGAAAGTTTCATTATATTATTGAGAATGAGAAAGGGTTTCATTATGGTACGGGTATTGGAAAAGGTTGCCATTGTTTTATGGATTATGAGGAAAAGGTTCAAATGTGATATTGAGTACTGGAAAAGGGAGTAGTTATGTGTTTTCATACGTTCATTTTCATAGATCTTCCGGGACGTCCAGTCATAAGTGATGACTTTGACTCGTTTCCAACTGTCGGAATCAATATGATTACAAGCTGCTCCTCGACGGCTGTCAGTCTGGCGGACCTTCCGATCAGTATAGCTTGGTTAAAAAACGGGACATCCATCCCTGGTGCTACCCTGTCAACCGACGGTCTCGTGACGACCAGCGAAGTTTCCATCCCTATTACGTCACGGCCTGATATGGTTCGTGCCATCATTACCTGTCAAGCAAGCAACAGCAACGGCCAGATGTCCTCATCTGAAACCATCTTTGATGTCAGACGTGAGTAATGTATGAACCGAATGTATTAGTAATAATGCTTGATATTACATTAAATTACAGAAAGAAACATCACATTAATACATAAGTCATCATATTTCTAAATCTAGTTATCATTACCGTACTCTTCTTATCAAAGGCTAGTTTGTTACCTATAATTTGATTTTCTACACCACAGACCATTGTGAACATAGTGATGAATCCTGATATAATATTCTGTGATCTGATTTGGTGTATTTCATTATTACTAGGACTACAATTCATTTACCTTGTATTTGTTTCCTTGATAACCTTAAACGTTCAAAGAAACTTATTTTCAATATTTTATTTACCAAGTGCCGTTTACCCTTGATAAACAATCAAGTTAGCAGAAATGTATTTCCAATATTTCATGTACCATGTCCTCTTTACCCGGGATAACTCGTTAAGTCCCAGGAGCATTTTTTTTCAATGAAGTATTTCAGGAGACGGTATATTGTAGTCTAATTATCTTCCAATTCTAACAGAAGACGTATTCACAAGGTGTCATCCGTCTGTAAAAATGATATCAATTTTTGTTGAAAAATCAACAACACAAGAACGGTACGAAATGAACCTTGTGCAGGGAATCTCTTTTGATACTAATAACTGTGCCGTTTGCGTTATTTTTTCTGCCATTTTCGATAAAAATTGCTTTAAATTGATGTCAAATTATGTTTCAGAAAAACCAATCGTCCCAAATATAATCCCTGTCGGCGGGGCCACTTATTTCGATGAAGGTACAATTGGAACATGGACATTGAATGTGACTCACGCTTACCCTAATGTAATACAGTACAATTGTTACGTAAATGGTAATGTGATCACCGTCTCAGAAAGCAGAGGCATAAATGGCGACGACAATACCTACAATCTACTAATTACTATTACACGAGCTCTGACCTCAGCTGATCACAACGTGGCCATCACATGTGACATCAATCATGACACCTTCCCCGAGCCAGATAAAAAAACTACGAGGACGGCCTTCATGATCGTACGGCGTAAGTTTGTTATTGCTTAAAAAAAACCCACTAATGTTTAAGAATTTTATTGCGTCCCCTTTAAGTCTAGGACGAGACGACAGTATATTTCTGGTAGAATGCGTTCATTAAAAGTTTGATTTGAAGAAGATGTTACCTTATCGATTGGAGCCAATGAGCTTTCAAATAGAAAAGGGCGCATGTTTCTGGATGGGAATTAAATTCAAGAAAGTTTTTTTTTTTAATTTTTGTATTTATACTGCATATCACATTTACAAATTGCGATATTACGGCCTAGTCTAAAGCTTATCAAAAAGAAATTATCAAGAGAAAATACGCGGGAATGGGGGGGGGGGGTGGGGGGGGGTGGGGGGGGGGGGGGCAAGTACAATTGTGTATGTATATATATTTAGTAATAATGATAAAAAAAACAAGGTGTAATGAGCTTGCTCTCAAAGCATGTGAAAGCGCTAGTGTGAATTTCTGGTTTGTGTTTATTATTATTATTATTACTATGTATATCCATCACAAGAACATTATATATTTTTAATTATATATATTCTACTGTACTCCAACCGTAACTGGTTTAAACATCAATTAGCCCCCAAAGCAAATATATGGTTTAATTTTCCAGACAAACCCGGACAACCAAGCGTCAATACCAGTTTTGGTACTTCCGGGGTGAATGAGAATACCAATATCCATGGTTACTGCTCGTCAAGGGGCGGTTTTCCTACTCCAAGCGTAACTTGGTCTGGACCTTCCAGCATGTCCCTCTCATCCGCATCTCAAGGTGACCTTGTAATCAGCAGATTTGACATCGTCGCTACTGTTGAATTGATTGGCCAGATATTCACCTGCACTACTTCAAACGTAATGGGATCTTACAGTGCCTCAGGGACTCTGTCACAAGTTTACGGTAAGATTTCATATATACGGCGCTCACAGAAACTACTAATTTACCTAACGTTTGCACCAAAAAAAATTGGTTTAAGATTAGAACTGTGTGGTAGTTATTTTATTCAAAATTCATCCGTAACTCAATATCGGTGTTTTTTATGAAATCTTGAGTGTATTGTTACGAATTAGTTTGAAATCTAGATTCCCCCAACCATTAGTTTTTAAAATATATCCCATAATGCATTGCGGTCCGTTACGAAACATGAATGCAGGTAGCGCAAGGTACCTTGGGAAGGATTTGCGTTAGTCTTAAATAAAGCTGTATGAAATTAACAAAGATTCATTTTAGAATTTACCAAATTTAAAACATTTATAGTATGACATAACCTTAACTATGTAATACAGTTAAATAGCAATATGATTGACTAAAGTCAACGACTTAACGTCTGACGTTAATAAAATAGTATTTATAATCTGTTTAGTTTCTAACCCTTATAAAGGCAAGACTTAGCTTTTTATCTGGTGGAACATTGTGTTAATTTGTTTTTTTTAAATTACCAACAGCCAATAAACGCTATTATCCATACAACTGATATTTTAGCTAAAACAGTTGACATCAGAATATGTTGTTTGCAAGATGTGATTGAGTGGCTTATATTATGAAAAGAATATATCATGTAGATACGTGTAAAGATGATGTTTTCAGACCAGGAAATGTCAGTGTAAAGCGGACGTTTGAGGTTTTTCATATTCTATCACATACAGTATGTATCAGAAAGGGTTCAAAACTTATAACTTCAGTCTGAATCGTGACCTTGACCTCCTCCAATACCGTCCGGAAAATTTCAAAATATGTCAACAACTCATGACGCTTATTAATTACATAATGGCGCTTGATCGCCTGACAACAGCAACAAGACGACATGAAACGTCTACTATGTACTTGTTAAATTTCTTTTTCTTTAATAAAATCAAAAAAATAACTAATGTATAAATAGATAAATAAATCATTCATGGAGCAGCATTGCTTCGAATCATTTGTGTCTGTAGTGTCACTCGAAAAAAATACGGAATTAGATATAAAATGAAGAAAGCAACATGAATCAGTGAATACTGACGTTGTTGTTTAAGTCAGCAAACTTAATACTTTATTCCATCATGTCTGGTTGCTAGGGTATTGGTCATTCACGCCTGGTTGCTAGGGTATATGTCCATCACGCCTGGTTGCTAGGGTATTGGTCAATCACGGCTGGTTGCCAAGGGTATTTTGTGATCTACTAAGTCATTATTTCTGTTTATGGCTGATGTCCTAGCTTATCATTTTTGCACACGTGATGTGATGTCATTTACATATGTAGTCTGTCATAAGTAGCAGGAACATGGCTGGTGACTGACCAAAACATTTTTGGGATAATACAAGATAAGGTTTTATTTTGCCAATAGACGTCTAGTTAGAAAGACAAAACGACACTTTCGGCATACAGACTAAAGAGTAATTTCAATTTAAAAAAAAATCAATAAAATTTAGTGAGTTAAGACCCCTATGTAAAATAAAAGTACAAGGGGAATATGACCAACTGCTCCGGAAGAATTAGCGTCTCCTGCCTCTTTGAAGACACCAGATCTAGGTTGAATTCACGATTTACAGTCCCGTCAGGACCAAGGTGAGGATGACAACGTGACTATCACTTATCATATTAACAAACGTCTACCACATCAAGCCTTTTACTATTTCATGCTCTTTGGTACAAAAAGTAATATTTCAGTATACAATTGGATCGGGATGGGGTAAAGGAACTATGAAAACTGTGCTGAAAGTGATTTGGTCAACTGGCTGTTCTTGCTCCTTAATCATTAATACGTAATCGTTCATATTTACTTTTGCATGCTTTTGCCCGTGTACAAGCTTTTAAATATTGTATGGCTAAGAGTGTAGTCTGTGTGTATCTTTTTTGTGCATGTGCGTTCTGTTGTAATCATTGTCATCATCATTGTCGTCTTCATTTCACAATCATTTTCATTCACATTCAACACCAGAAACAAATAGAGGTAATCTATTTTCACAGCTAGTGTTTCAACAGAGGTGACCTATTTTCACAGCTAGTGTCTCAATAGAGGTGATCAATTTTCACAGATAGTGTTTCAATAGAGGTGATCTATTTTCACAGCTAGTATCTCAATAGAGGTGCTCAATTTTCATAGATAGTGTTTCAACAGAGGTGATCTATTTTCATAGCTAGTGTCTTAATAGAGGTGATCTATTTTCACAGCTAGTGTTTAAACAAAGGTGATCTATTTTCACAGCTAGCGTTTCAATATAGGTGATCTATTTTCACAGCTAGTGTCACAATAGAGGTGATCTATTTTCATAGATATTGTTTCAATTGAGGTGATCTATTTTCACAGCTAGTGACTCAATATAGTTGGTCTGCCTACTTAGGTAGTGTCTCTGTGAGGTGGTCTGTTGACACAGATAGTTTCAATGGGGGTGGTTTATAAACACAGGTAGTGTCTCACTGACGGCAATATCTTTTAATAGGCTAGCCGTCTTAAGAGGGGACGTTTGGAGTACAGTGTGACTGTCAATGAATTGAAAGACATACATCAACAGATCATACATTCTTTGCATAAATAATAATTTACTATGATATTAATATCAATATTTATTAATTGAAAATTATGGAAAAATTTTAGGCAGCTCAATAGAAAAATATGTCCACTAATTGAAATATTGATGACTCTTTTCATTTTTTTTTTATTTCAGAATACCTGTTCAAACCTACAATTACATCTAATCACCCCACCAGGATTGTGGTCGAGGGGGATGCATTGTTGTTAAATTGTAGTACAACAGGGGGTGTACCAGTTCCCGCCCTCACCTGGAAACGCGGCACATCTAACGTGATCATTGACGCAACATCTACGTCAACGGTTGGCGGATCAGGCACGCTTGTATTCAATGACTATTCCTCTATTGTAGCATTCAGTGACAATAGCTCGGTTTATGTATGCGAGGCAAAAAATCCACATCTCACAGTGATATCGACGTTTATTCTCCTAGATGTTTATGGTAAGATATCAACTGCTATAAATCTCCATTTGACATATAAACAAAATATTGTCACTTGGCAGTATGGTTTTACATTGCAAAGATAATAATATGTTATAATGGATAGCATTGGGTGATATGGTTGCCATTTTTCATAATGAGGGGAAATGGATATGATTGGGCGAAATGGTTTCTATTTTAATTATAATATGTTATAATGGATATTATTGGGCGGAATGGTTTTTGATGATAATAAGTAATTATCAATACACTTTGGCAATATATTTTCCATTTGAAAAACAAAGAATGTGTACATCGGAATCGTCTCTAGAGTTTAGCTATACCACGCTAGTTTCTACGGTAACCAAATTACATCAGAATCGTCTCTAGAGTTTAGCTATACCACGCTAGTTTCTACGGTAACCAAATTACATCGGAATCGTCTCTAGAGTTTAGCTATACCACGCTAGTTTCTACGGTAACCAAATTACGTCGGAATAGTCTCTAGAGTTTAGCTATACCACGCTAGGTTCTACCGTAACCGAATGGCATCATAATTGTCTCTAGAGTTGAGCGATGTTTCGCCAGTTTCTACGGTAACTAAATTATATCAAAGTTGTGTATAAAATCGATAGACATATCGTTAGTCTCTACGGTAACCAGCTATACACACTGTCCCATCCAACTCATAGTCAGTTTATATGCTCATCGGCATTTTTGTCCATTTCTACATTCTTTTTTCATCTTTATGTTATTTTTTTTTCATTTTCATGTTCTTTGTTTCATTTGTTTGCTTTAAATGTAGAGTGTGTAAAATGGTGAAGGGATTTAATCAATGTCGGTTTTTCATCGAAAATAAACGGAAACGGCTACTAATCAACTAAAGAATTAACGGGATTTATTTCAGGTTATAACAAACATGTTGTTATTGGTTTTGGTGTGTGCATAATCATGAACTAAAGGTTTACATATTTTCATAAATAGGAATAAAGTCCATATTTGTAAAGGTTTTATTTTACATATGAAACAAAACGGAAAATAACATAATATTTGCTTTTACAAGCAGACATGTTGCTATGAAATATTTTAGAAACTCTTCGACAATTAACATTGATTTTGTATTTGAAGATGTCATTATAACAATTCACAGACTCAGAGAAATCTTAATATTAAGACAACCGACATACTAACATTACATGCATATTTTGTCTGATGATGGAAAATGTGTTTTAACAAAAATGGGATATCATTATATATCAAGTCGTATTATTTCATTAGATAGTGAAATTCACAACAAATTGACATTATTTAACTGATTTAGGTCACTTAGCATTCAGGGAATCAATTAACAAATGCTTATTTATTGGTCTGTTAAATTAAGGATCCAAAATATTTTTCCTTAAATATTCATGTAAAGTATTTCCTGTGAACAGCAGTTCCTATCCTTTCAGAATATCAGGAATGATATTTTAAAAAGTGATAAAAAATTGCCTTTTCTATTAAAATCTTTATTTTTCTTTTCAAACAGACGTAATGTTCCTAGCCTATTTTGATATGTGTAACGTTTATTTTGGCACTCAGTGACCCCTGTACCGACAGTCATGCACTCACCAGTCCTTTGGGACGAGTTGAACGCTATCGCCAGTTTTTACGAAGACCAAACGTACATAGTAAATGGTTCAATACCAAGGTATAACCCAAAATCAGCTGTATGTTACTGGCTAATCAATAACTTGATCCAGACTCCGAAACATACCGCTGAAAGTGTTACTGATGAAATGGTTTTCGCCTATACATCAGCTATTGAAGTTCTGATGTCAAAAGATTTGGACGGTAAAAAAGTCACTTTCATGGTCCAGCATCCGGAGACGACTTCCAGCAATGTTTCGTTTACTATCAAGATTTTGTGTGAGTATTTTATATTGTTTGAGTGAGATATATCTCTCAATCGATATTTGTGTATGCCATGTCTTGACCCATATGATTTAACCTGATATGTATCATTTAGGATCATGAAGTTAACTTTTAAATGATTTTCTCGTTTGAAACATTAAAAACTTGCTGATATCGTTAAAAAGTATAACAGATAAAATGCTATCGGTAAAATCTCATGTGTGTTACAAAATGCTTCAATGGTTAAATAAAATAAATTACTGTTGCATTGTTAAGTGCACAAAGGACAAAGACTCTTTGAAAAGGATGTGAGGATAAAAAACATGTTTTGGTTCTTGTAGCAGTCAAAAAGTTATATTACCAATTATTACTTTCGTTGTCAGGCCTCAAGTAAAACCATGGACACGCGTTCATATCCTTGTATTGAGTATTTTCCTTTTCCTTTTTACAAATTACGTTTATTCCAGATAAACCCAGAGTATCCTTTTCCCAAACATCTGGTCAAGTACTACAGAATGAAAACTTTCCCGTAACATGTAACGTCTCGTCAAGTCTGGACTACAATGTCACCTGGAAGATCAAAGGAAACAATACCAGGCTTGCAAGCTCTGCCAAGTACCTGATCACTGGAGCTAGAGGACAGACGCTGACTATAATCAATGCAAATTTCACAGACAGTGTGACCTATGTTTGTACGGCCATGAACAGTGCAGGGGAGGCAGTCGAAGCGGCAGAGTTTTACCTCATCGTGTACAGTAAGTCTAAAATGTGTTTACCTAACTCGCACGTGAAAGGACACGGTAAGACTACACGATGGCGTAGCCTCTGCCTTCTATCCCTGTCAATCTGTTGTTGGTCTGGGGTCATCGCTTTCACTCTCACAAACTAAAAGGTAGTAAAATCATTTTAGGTGACTGATTTATTTCTAGAATGGTTTGGTTTGTTTTTGTTTAACGTCCTATCAACAGCCAGGGTCATTTAAGGTCGTGCCAGGTTTTGGAGGTGGAGGAAAGCCGGAGTACCCGGAGAAAAACCACCGGCCTTCGGTCAGTACCTGGCAACTGCCCCACGTAGGTTTCGAACTCGCAACCAAGTGGTGGAGGGCTAGTGATAAAGTGTCGGTACACCTTAACCACTCGGCCACCGCGGCCCCTGAATGACAATTGACACAGCTTGTGAAAAGAATTGACTTCGACCTGGCTCTTTTTAAGGTCACTGGATATTTTTTGTATAACTGTAAGGCCAACAATTAAGACATGTTGCTGTTAGGTTCATTGGATGATGCCTGACACGATTTACAAATGAAAACATTTTCAAGCAATCCCCGTTTAGGATCACAGGTTCCACATAAACCACCATCTGGTTAACCGAAAGGTATAGAACCAAAATATTTAAATGAGAGCTTAGATGGATGAATACCAACAAAATTGGCCTATATTCATAATCAGATGATTCCATTGCTTTTTTTCAAAACACAGACACAGGATCTTTTGAGACAACTTATCCTCTCATTTTTAGCTCACATTGACACTTATTAACCTAATTAATTCAGTTCCTTCATTCATTTCCATTTTAAATGCTCAGTCTTAACTATTTCCAACAATCGAGAGAAAAAATAAACCGTATATAGCTACCTTGATACCTTGATAATTAGTATACATGTATTGTTTAACAGTCTAGGGCGTAATTGTTTAAATACGATTTCATAACTATTTTTTTCATTTTATTTTACTATTTCATATAATGCGCCATGTGTTCATTTTCGAAAAATATAAGTAAAAAAAATATCAATTAAGTTGCTATAAGGTCAAGACCACTATTCAAAATGGGGTTGATTTAAGTTGTTGATGTCTTTGCCTTATTTCTATTTTATTCCAGGGGAAGTTGGACAGCCAGTCATGACCGGCTTTGATCGGTTTGTAGTACATGGCACTGCTGTCTCCATATACTGTAATTCCTCTGGGGGTGCTCCTCCGGCGACATTATCGTGGGAAAAGAATGGGGCTCCCCTGACAGCACCGACGCCAACATATGGAAACGATAATACCAACCCTGTGTCTAGCGTTCTAACTTTCGTGGTTGATTTCGTGACGGACCAGAATGCAGTTTTTACATGCACAGCAAGCAATTCCTTTAGCAGTCGCAATGACCAAAAGAGCTTCCAGGACGTACACAGTATGTAATATATACAATGTATATTTGTGATTTATTATATAACTGATGTTGCAAACTTTGCGATTGGTTGATCAGAAGATAAATATTGTAATGTATATTACTTATATCTAATAGTTATTATTCACTGCTTAAACTATGTGTTTTTATTGTTTGCAGTATTTTCAAACAGTATGACCCTCTCTGGAACAGAACCAACAACAATGACTGCTGGGACACTCTATACGTTCCATAGTCACACGTCTTGGATGTACCCGATACCCCAAGTCCTCTGGTTTATAAATAACATCCGACAATACAATGGTATTTAACATATGTTTGAGTTTATTTAAGTTGTTAAAACATATATTCTCGGCTAATCCGAGCTAATGATAATGTTCAAAATGGTGAAATGTCTTAATGCTTGATAGGGGAAAATTAAGATAGAAGATGCAAATATGAGAAAACAAATTTACATAGAATTTACATATTCCTCACATCAACATGAAAGAACAGTCTTACGATATTCGAGTTACCCAGAACTTGGTCAATAATATATGTGAAATATGTATCCTCATAGTTCTTGACTTGAATTTAGCATCTTGTATATTTTCTAGGCATCGTGATTGAAAATGATTCTGAAAAAGGAACGTACAGAACCAATTCCAGCTTCAGCTTCACACCCTCTCGGAACGATAACGGCCATCAAGCCGTCTGTGTGTTTGATCACACTCTCCAGACCGGACGCAGCATAAATGCTTCACGTACACTTAATGTGCAATGTATGTGTATTACCGTATATGGATGTATATAATGAATTTTGGAATGCCAATATCATCACATTTGTATGTAAAATAATCCTTTGTTTACATGCATATGATACTTTCCTAGGAAGACTCAACAAATATTGCATTTATTGTCAATAATAATGCCATCTGGGTGACAGATAAATGGTGATGATACTCTTAAACTATTGAGTAGTTTAATATTTTTCCATGAGGGAACTTTTTTAAATATTCGGTTTCTATTTTATGAAGTCGTAAAAGTTTGTCTTTTACGGAATACATATGCATATCTAATATATTTAGTTAACATTTCAATAAAGTTTTCAATCTAAAAAATAAATGTACAATGTAGTTATGTACACGTTAAATGCGATGATGAATGTGAACAATTGGGTACTAGGTTTGTTTGGGGGAAAATAAATATTCACAATAATATTTCTATACGCGATAAAGGAGTCTTTCTAAATGTATTCAGTAGTTTATGTTTTAAAGATTGTGTCAGCGATCTAGTTTATGTACTCAGACATTTTTCCATGCAGAAGTGGAATAGAAAAATATCGACAAAACTATTAGAAGTGTAATAATCAAATAACTATTTCTGAAAGGGAAAAGCAAATATTTAGAAAATAACAAATGTTTGATAAAATGAAAAATACTAATGCATCAATTCTATGTGAATGTGCATTTTAAAAGATCTAATTATATATTGATTTATAAATAAAAAATAATCTCAAATATAAATTGAAAAAGAAGCCATGAAGATTATAATACAAAAATGAAAAATACCGAGTTATAGTTTAGGTAGATTAGAAACAAACAAATGTTCCTCATATTATGTTTTTATTAATGTGTTTTATTTGGTGATACTAATGTTATGCAAACAGCTTTTGAGACTAACATTTTGTATGCGATTCCTATATTTATAGTAATACTTTCAAGATGAAAGATGAAAGGATTAACCTAATATGCAAAGGGGAAATATATTACTGATAGAATATGTTTGGATACAGCCCAGCACAATCCAGCTTAACGTTATACGAAAAAATGCCAGTGAACATAATAACAATAATTTGTTTCTAATTTCCAGACTTTCTTACAGTATTTTTTTTTTACATGAACACAATCTAAACAAATATCATTAGTGCTGTCTTAATTTCCAAGAATACCCATGCTTGAAAATATGCCCACCTTTACGCATAGCAGTTCAAAGAAAATATTTACAAATCACATCATTAGTGATTCTGTATTGAAAATCCAATAAATGTCTGGTTCTGTAAAATGTACAACCTACTAGTAGTTCACTATGATATGTGCTGAACCCTGATTTTATTGTAGCACATAATATAAAATGTATATAACAGGATAACATAATAATACTGACTTGAATAAATATATATAAAATAAAATAGAAATGATAGTTTTCACTCACTGAAAAAGTCACTATTATACTGCTATTATTTACGTCTATGTCCATTAACAGTCTGTAACTATACATCACACTTTTATATCAATTTCTTAGAACTACACACATTATCATTACATACCGCGTTATCCTGTTATCATCCTGAATGCCAGCGTATCATTTAAACTCAATTTCAGAGAAGAGGTTAATGTTAGGACCATTTACGTTTCATTTGGTGGCAGTCAACTGGATTGCAAAATCAAGGATATATATTTATATTTGCGGGCAAGGGCTTACATTTGGATAGATTTGATATGTTTTCTGATGTTGGCTCTTTCTCAATTGAATTTGGTTTTGGCAAAGCTTTGCTTTAAGGTCCCTTAGTTTAATTTTTGCATTGCAATTCAATTTCGTTTCAGCTCCAGAGTAAATATGAAAAAATATATAAATCCTTTCCATGTTTGAAGAGGTTTTACGGGTATGTGAATCCCGTACTAGTGTTCAGTTTTAATAAATGATGTCTGCACACGGACAAATGTGTCGCATTGACTAATGCATTATGCCATATATTCAAACATCTAAATGCAGTTTTCCTCTTAAGATTATAGAATGTCATTCATGACCCTTTAAGATAATAGAATGTTATTTATGACCTCTTAAGATGATAGTATGTCATTCATGATCTCTTAGGATTATAGAATGTCAACTATGACCTCTTAGGATGACAGAATGTCATTCATGACCTCTTAGGATTATAGAATGTCATTCATGACCCTTTAGGATAATAGAATGTCATTTATGACCTCTTAAGATGATAGAATGTCATTCATGATCTCTTAGGATTATAGAATGTCAACCATGACCTCTTAGGATTATAGAATGTCATTCATGAAAATAAAATTCCCCCTCCGCGTGATATACATGGTTTATTGTCATTAATCAGTTAAGAACCAACAATTTAACTAGATGTTGCTATATAAAGTATTTTGATAGATAAACGCTTCACAGTAACGACGATAGGCTTTGTACTACAACTTTGAAACAGACTATACATTCCTCTAATTTTCCACTATCACGGTACCTTATCGTTAACGTCCTTATTCAAACCTTGAAACAGACTTTAATTATCTCTGCATGTTTTCTCTATCTTTTGTACGAATACTTTATATATTTTCTTTGAAATAGATAAAAAAAAAACCAGAACCCTTTTATAATAACACTTTTGAAGTATTGGATTGATTAAAGTGAATATTGCTTTGATTCCAGTTCCAACAGAGATGCCTAGTATCAATAACTTCAGGTCAAGTGTTACGGAAAACGTACCACAGTCAATACTTTGCACCGTCGTTGGTGGCAATCCAAGACCTATAGTGAGATGGTTAAAAAACAACACCATAATCTCGGGTACGACGACCACAGCAACCACTGACGATGACGGAAACTACGTCACATCGAATAAATATGACTTCATACCTACTCAAGCGGACAGCTACGCAGCATATACGTGCCATTCCCAACACGTCGTGCAAAACTATTCACAGACCGCCAACATGGGGCATGTAAAGGGTAGGCCAGGAATTTTATCTGGATCTGTGTGATTTAGACAGGGAAATATATCTTACAGATTAATGTGATTAAAAATATCATATACTTTGTAGAAGGCATGCATCTTAATCGATTTAACATAATATCAAGAACAGCTTTCATAAGTTAAACATTATTTCAATGGAACTTTTTAATTTGTGTTAAAATCTTCATTTTGTGCTTCTTTATGTAAAGTACAATGCAACATCCTCATCTTTTTTATTTATTTAATAACGACATTTTTATGCTTCCAAATATATGTTTGGTCAGTTTTGAAAAGATTTTTAAATTCATTGGTGGTATTTTATTTCAAACGTTTGAATTGTACAGTAAATTTTGATGAAGTGCAACCTAACATATGTTTAATATGAGCAGTGCTGAGAATTTAGAATAATTTCTGTAGTAACTAACTATATTGCTTTAGGGTCCACAACAAGCTATATACATAACTAACAAAATTCAAGTTCGTTTGAAATTTAAGAAAACAAAAACAAGCTTCTGTTTTATCTTTTGGGCACTTGTGGAGTGATTGAAAATTTAATTTTTACTGAAAAGAGTTTCAAATTCACCAATATGTGTTTACACAGAGTAGCAGAATGCGTAACATGTCTATAACCAGTTATTGCTGTCTTGCTTTCTAACATTGTTTAAACCATCTTATATCATAATATTATTATGTTCTATCTTGTATTATAGTCTCTGTTTATTTTCATACCTCCTTATTTTCTGTTTTAACCTAATATGTCTTATTATACTGTATGTATATATATTACTCCCATACTACCCATTCCTTTACTGCTTGTGTAGATTCTGATATAGAATTATCTGATTAGTTTAATCATATGTTAACCAATGACTATTTTTTAATATCTAAACTTTCTAAAAATAATCTCACGTTAAAGGCATCAATATATTTTAATTTTGTTAATGAATTTGTAACATAATGTATTATATGATTAATTTTACTGGCAGCACTATTCAATTCATTTTTCATTATAGTATATAAAATTGAATATTATTAGGATATCATTTCAGCATATTTTTAATCATTCTATTCTAGCTTTGCCTTCAAACATCATACTGCGCTTACCTTCGGAACCATTGACCGATAGTCATCCGAAAATATCGTGAGTTTTTTGTTTTTGTTTTTATTTGATTGTTTTTAAATGTTATTTAAGAATGCATAAAGCACTCACCTTTAACCGAATTGACCAGGATTTGTTTTCTTTGACCCTACTACCGTCAATTAAAGATTTACAAGCAAGGATTCTTAATTATGATTTTATACCACTGTATATCACCGGGCACATATCCTGCTTCCCCTGGACATTATTTCGTCACTTTCATTTCTTCTCATTTACTCATTATTGGGTATAGGTATAGAACTGCGGTATTGTAATTATAAGATACAAGTCCAGTTCCTATTTGATTGTAGTGTTATTATGATAATGTAGTTTTAATATAATGTTATTCCCTTCAAATAAAATCTACACAATAACAACAAGAGTTAATTGTAAAGCCTTTTCTAACTCCAGCGTGATTTTTAAATAACAAACCGTAAAAAAATATTGAAATTCATTAAAGTCAAAAGTGCAGCTGACACATTGTTTCCAGTGGCCTTTTTGAAATATAGATGGACTTTTCTACAGAAGGGCATAAAAAGAGGGTGGTAATATAGGGGGGAAATGCAATTTAAAAGAAAAAAGAAATAATATTAACAAGATATATATTTAATTTTTAAGACGTTGGGAAAGTTTACAGGATAGTGTATTGAAAGGGTTAGCGTCATCGGATTTAACGAGGAAAAATATGTAAATGTAAATTTAAGTCAAATTAATATAATTATATACTCAATATTAGAACTGAGGCAATGACGATAGAATAGCAATATCTTATGTCATGGCAATGAAATACTTACCAATGAGATAAGATGTCACCGCCAAAAAATATTATTATTATAGTTGTTACAAACTAACCGATGAGTAATTTATAATTTTATTTGTATCCGTCAAAAAATAATTTTTGTGGAATTTATTGATTTTGCTTTAATCGGGCCTTTCCCCTGACCTCTTTTTATATATATATTAAAAAGTTGAAATCCCGATCCCATACGCGTATATAGCATTGTTGGGCATCAAGAGATAAACACTCATGTTGTTAGATACGCCCTGAGGTGGTTCTCTACTCCTGGGATTCACCGGGTGTTTCTGGGTTATATCTTTGAAATAGTTGGGATCCCGACCCCACCACCATACATAGCATTGCTGGGTATCAATAGAGGTAAACACAATCGTGATGTGAAATAGGCCTAGGGGTCTTTTTTCACTCCAAGGGACTTAGCTCATTTTGTAAAAAGTAGTCTATCGTGTCTGTTCACACTATAACGGACCTTTTTGGGGTATTATGTTTGACGCAGCTGATATCCCCACCCCAGAACCATATATATCATTGGTTGGCATCAATAGATAAAACTATTAACAAATTGAACATAAACGTTATATTGACGTTTGGTCTAATCCATCGAGTTGAGCGATAGAGGCCCTCTTGTCATTTAACAAAATATATTGATGAAACCATCACTTAGTTCAAATGAGCCTTGCTTTTAAGATTTCAATATATCTCAATTTATTTTTTGATTGAAACAGAAATTACAAAGGAACCTTCTCATTTTCAGAAACTCTCCTAATTTGTTGGTTGGGAAATCTTATGAGTTTAAAGCTGAAGTTGGACGAGCATGGCCTGGACCGACGATCGATTGGATGGTGGGGAACATCTTTCCCTCCAATCACACTTCTAACACAAGTGAAAACGCCGACGGAACAGTTCGTACTGTGTCAAGTATGTTCTATGTCCCAAAACTTACAGACAATGGCCAGGACCTGACATTGCAAGTGTTTCATCGTCAAACCTCTGATACACCTATCGTCCAAACAGCTCCGTTTGTAGTTCACGGTAGGTATACAGCGGATTCCACACACAATTATTTTTTATTGGGCTTGTACCAGTTGCACTGAATAGGTATGACGCCATATAATGGATTATAATATCAAGTGAGTGTCAGTAATGGCATTGCTCTTTGTTTTTGTATTGATTAAGGGTACATCGACAAAACAGGCTAAATAATAATAGAAAAACACGCTAAAAACTAAAACAAAAAAAACGCCACCATACTTGACAAAAAACAAAAAACAAACAAAAAACAAAACGGTTCAAATTTGTTCAATGTACACTTCAATCAAAACATCGATTATGATGCTTTTGAACCAAGTAACGGATATAAAGTTAATATTTGAATATTTATATATGTATTTTTATGGAATTTCTCAGGCAAAAGAAGAATTCTCTCGTTTTTATGCATCACTATTACATCATGATGGATCAAATATAATTTCATATAGCATTATGTCCCTCTTCATATATATATATATTGCATTTAGTGTAATTTCTTTTGTAACGTAAGATTTTAAATGCAATTTTAATATCTTGTCCTAGTAGCTTCCAATTTCACAGAAAAAAAGGTTTTGTAATGACTTGCATTTTATCAACTTAAATCTTTTGTCTTTTTCGGGTAACATCTCCCTTGCAATATATGTTTTTGTGTTTTGAAGATAGTTATATACCTTATGTAGATAACAGTATTTCCCTTTTACTTCTCCATATAAATTTGAATTGAAGCTAATTATCTCTTTTCGTTTGAATTATTTCCCTTATAATTCAATTATTTTCATTAAAAGTTTGTGTTAAATCTCACGAATTGGTAATGTGCCGTCTTATTTGGGTGACATTATCGTCTTTGAAAAAATATATCATAATGAAGCTTCCATACATTATTTAAATTATTCTGTATAGTATAAGAACTAGTTCGAGGACATATTGTGTGAGAGTTATTCCCTAAAAATATCCCTTAGCAACACCTGTATGACGCAAGCCTCCATACTTTTTTCAGTATCTGTTTGTATTGTATATGAGTATATGAACTAGTTCTAGGACATATTGTGTGAGAGATATATATATCCCTCAGCAACATCTGTATGACGCAATTTTTAACGTTTAATTCAATCTTAGCTCTGCTGATTTCTACTCTCAATTCTCATTTATTTGTGATAATATCGATCTCTTTTTCCATAGTCTTTTCACCACTGAAATATATGATATCTTTCCTGTGGTTAGTTCGGTCAAGCGAAAAATCAGCCTTTATTAGATGGTTTGAGGTCGAGTGCTGTATGTGTTTATAACAAAGAATAGTCCTCTGTATACTCCTCAGGCCGACCAATTGTCTCAATCAAACCCGATTCGACCGATATTATAGAAAACAAAGATTTTCTGGGACGGTGTAATGTTTCATCATCGTTGAATTCATACTCTACTAAGTGGTATAAGGGAAATACCGAAATATCCTCCAGTGCCAAGTTCACATTAACTGGGGATTTCCTGACTATTACAAGTGTCCAGTTTTCTGACGAGGGAGATTACAGCTGTACTGCTACTAATGCTGCGGGTACTTCACTACGGAGCAATGCTGTAGCCATCAGCGTTATATGTAAGTATACTGCAGACGAATATGATATATACAACATTCAAAGTCCATTTTTTGTAGAGATTTGTTTTCGCGTTCGTGAATACTGATATATACGTTTTGCCACTGCGATCAATGCTGTAAACGTGGATAATATGTGGTTAGTTTGTTCGAGTGTTTTTTACTTTAAAAACGATTTACATTATTAAGATAAGCGTATTTAAGGTAAGAGACATAGTCCATAGTTTCTTGTTCTTCTTTTTAGTTACATGTAGTTTACATAAAATGTATCGGGTATACGTGTATCTATAAAACATACATTAAGTACATGGATGGAATGGAGTGAGACACCTTGACCTGGGGACAGACCCAGAGGAAGAGGCCCACAAGGTCTGTATCTCTTTCTTTATATCTCAGACTGTGTGTCTGCCTCGATGTGCAGAGCATAACTCTTATGTTCAGTTACTACATAAGACAGGGACACATTGATTTATATTATATATGATATCAACTTTACACCCATGCCAAGAATACCGTGATTTAAAAGTAACAGTCAAAACCAGCTTTATAACTCATGTGAAATAAGCTAAATATAAAAGATAAATATATCCACGCGTCAGTCTGATCATATTATATACCAACCTCTTTAGGACATTTTTAGTGAATTCTATTACAAATCAATAGACACGTAATATAATGTACTACACTTAACATTCCGCTAATAATGTATAATATAAAAGACATCTTATATCCACGCGTCATTGTGACTATTTTTTTTTTCATTTCCTCAAACAATAATGGACTAGAAATATGATGTGCTACACTTCACATTCCGCTAATCATAATTCAACTTATTACACTTTTAACATTGTTTTTTTTATGACAGGTATTTTGAGTAAGCTAATTCGTCATTGTGCTAATCTGTTTAAATACGTAATAATTGCGCTGTTAAATTCTCTTCTTATGATTCATAACATAAATAATCGTTCTAAAATTTAAAACTTTTTCAGCGGAGGGAGGAGCACCTGCAATCAGTGGAGCTGTGTCTACCCCAAACGAGAACGATATCTTAATCCTTCGTTGTACGTCAGTCGGCGGTGTACCAACACCGTCTGTCATCTGGATAAAGAATGGTGTTAATATGAATATTGGTGACACATCTGTCACAGAGAATGGGGTGACGACAACAACAAGTGTGTGGACATATCAAGTGGCCTATGCAGACCGTAATGCCAATTTCACCTGCCTCGTCTCCAACAGTGTTGGAAACATAACCAGAACAAGAATCTTCACTGCCGTATATAGTATGTATCGGAAGTAGACTTCAACCAAACAACTCAAAATCAACAAATTGTCTTATGTCCTTTTCTTCATCATTTTGTTCACACTATTTGGCACTCTCACAGACAATAATTTATCGTTTGAAATGTTTAAAGCTTGATTATTGATGATGCTGAATTGTATCTATATCACTTATTTATGTTGTATGGTAATCAGCTTTTGTATGTGTGCGTAGGTACGTGATACATTTGTGAACAAAAATAAACGTCATTGTGCAAACGAAGCATTAACTAACAAACAAACAAAATATGAGAAAATCTAAATATATATTGATACATTCGCGTATATTTCATAATAATTTGACTATGGTTACTCAGGTTTTTTTTTTGTGAAACAGACGTTCAACATTTTGTAAATACTAACGGTTTTGATTTGCTATGCTATTGTAAAATTTTGAAAGTCGTAGAATCAAACTGGTGTGAACTATACCATAACCACATCTGTATACAGTAACGATCACGTTATCATTACCGTTGATAAATGGGGGTAATTGTTGATTGGTGTCTCAGTGTTCCACAATACTCGTCATTTTTGTTTCCTTATTGTTGATTGGTGTCTCATTGTTCTACAATACTCGTCATTTTTTATTTCCTAACTTTCAGTTCCACCGACTACTGTTGCAAATCCGATAAGAGGTCCCACCACAACAGTGGCAGGAGAAGTAACTACGTTCTTCATCAACTTTGCGAGAGTCAGTCCTGCACCTATTGTTTCATGGTCGATAGGAGGATTGCAGTTACCCAGCAACGTGCCGCCAATTATCACAGTTCCCACTGCTGAAGGAGCTTTGAATGCCACGGCAAGCATCACTTTCACACAATTGGCGGGCTACAATGATAAAGCGCTTGTTGCTTCAGTTAACCATGCGCAGTCTCGAATAGTGTTCGACGTATCAGCTACTCTCACTGTGAAATGTAAGTATTATATTTTGATATTAGCATAATATCTAATGTTGATATTTCATGATATAGTTAATTTGCATGTTTGTTGACTGATGTGATTCAACTTGTCATGATTTCTAACGGTATATATATATATCTATGGAAATATTGAAATAGTTCAATCAATAATTTCAGATTTTTATTGCTATCAATATAATCTTTTGATAAAAATAGCGAAAAAATTTAAATAAAAGCTTGCTTGTATTTTTATGCTGATTCAATATCAGGAAAAATCCACCGTCTCCAATGATTGATTTACTATCTTTAATTTTCCAAATATGAAACATCATCAAGATAGGAAAACAGACTTCCTTAAACGTTTTGTTAGTCCGTCTGTAGAATCATTTTTCACTTCTTATACGAGTTTTAAAAAAAATGTCTTGTATTTTTTTCATGATAAAACACCCGTTATTTCTTACTGATCAATGATTAGAAACACAATTGTTTTTTTGATGATTATAATCGCGTCAGGTTTTTATTAATTATGAAATTTTAGAAGAACTCTTACATAATTGTGAGTACATGATATGTTTTTGCAGCCCAACCGTCACAGCCTGTTATTGACGGCTTTCCATTAACACGGATCGGCGTAGATGGCGACACTTATCAGCTTGAATGTACGACAATTGGAGGGTTCCCTGTTCCAACACTGGGGTGGTTTAGGAACGGACAACCAATCCTAACCTCGCCAAGCACAGATTTCAATGCGGATCCAATCGTCACTACCGCTACCTACAACATGGCAGTAGCATTGTCAGAAAAAAACGCTGTGTTCAGATGTACAGCATATAATGAAATCAACACGCTGAATACAGACGTTAGCCTGACGGACGTGTATGGTATGACTGTAACCTGTATATAACAATGTTAATTGTATGCTGCAAATATGATGTTTTTCTCATGATTCCTTTTTTTCTCATTTTAATCTAAAATCACTCAATATTAATTTTGTTTTCATTATTTAGATTGGGTCGTAAAATGTTGAGATAATAATGTAAAAGCATTCTTTATCTGACTTTCGAAAACGATTATCGTTCTTTAATGTTGCATTAACATAAAATACCATGGAAAATCCTGATGTTGGAACATTTTTTGTTTCTATCCCGGCCGACTAGGATAAGTTAAATAATTATGTTGGTTTCGAACTTAATAACTTTGGACCCACTGGTCTGACAAAGTATAAGCAAACTACTTTAAAATAAGCATTAATATCTCCAACCTGTACAGAACAGCTGTACGCTGCAATTTAATAATTTTTAGCAAAACTTTATCTAAACTATAGTTTGTGTGTTAAAGGTGCTAATAGTTCAGATGTTCAGCATATTCAAATTGTGTTTATTCTCCAAACGAGATAATGCGCCATATGTTCTTGCTACCCCTTTAACAGCGGTTTCGGACATTTCTAGTGGGATTCAAGAGGAACTCTTTCCCTGATAATAACATTGAATATATTCCTTTCTGAATTCTCATGTGACCTATTATTATCGCCTTTTGACCGGCGTTATCTGTCGTAAACAATTAACATTTTCGGCTTCGAGGCCAAGGGTCATTATATTTAACTAGCGGTATGCTTGGATGAAGGGTTTATAAAGTTTGTTCAAATAAATGACCTGGACCTACTTTTAAGATTACAGAGGTCAAGTGTAATAAAATCTTCAATCAACCACTTCTCAATAACCAAGAGGCCCAGGCTCATGTTTTGATCAAGTAACATGCTGGGATGACGGGCTTCCATGATTGTTCAAATTAATGACCATGACTTACATTCAAGGTCGCGTAGATGAAACGACTTCGAATCTTTGAACAACTTCATAATAACCAAGAAACATATAGTCATAACATTGGGACTGAAAAGTTTGGTTAGTTGAATGACCTTGACCAGCCTTCAAGGTTACACTGGTCAAATGTGTTTAATTCTTGATTAAAAGCAAACACAAACATCAAGAATGTTTTAGAACCCTGGTAACCGTTAAGTGCAATGGGCCAATTGTTCTCATCTATTCTGCACACCTACCTCAAATATCATACAAATACAGTGTTTAATATTTCTGAAATGTTTCTGTTAGAATAAAGTTTAAAAAATATTTAAACAAACTGTAAATTTCTAGTAAAATAATCTTAAGTGTATATGCATGCTTGAAATGCAAACTTTAAAAATGAGTTTCAGTATTAATCTAAATTATTATTTAACACTATGGACCTATAAAATAAAAAGGTGAACTTTATATAAAACAGTGTACGATGAGAGTACACTCTGGGTTCTTGTATCATAGCTCTATAACATAAACAATCCTTATGGGAATACACTTTTACTTACGAATGATTTCTTTTAGAAATTATTACTCCAATGTTTCAGCCAATCAAATGCGACAAAACAAACAGCGACATCACTCTTTCAGTTATAGGTTGATTAAATTAAATTTGCAACCCAATGAAAATGCCTATTACAATCCAGATTAATCAATGATAAATTGTATATATGTAAGATCTGGGTAGTAATGATTTGTTGTATATATGATGATAGATCTGTTATAATATAGAAATTGAGGGAGTTTTTAATCCGCTTAAATCCCCATGTTTAAATTAATATACACGTTCTACTTATAATTAGCTCACATATCATTTAAAATCTGTAGTTCAATAAATCACAAAGCTGTACCTTAAACTGATAGCTAGCTCTGTAATAGATAAGTTAACAATAGATAATATCAACATTCGTACTAGTGATAATAACAATAAAACAAGCTATGTAATCACTAACAATCTTATATTAACTAAAATATAATTCTCTACACTATACAACAGGAAGCATAAGATGAAGTATACATAGAAGATATATATATATAGAATAAATAATTAAATATTCATTTATGTAATTGTTGTCTAGAGTTTAGCGAAATTTCGCCAGTCTCTATGGTAAACAAATTACATCAGAATTGTGTATAATATCAAGAGATATATACGGTAACCAGCTATTACACAATGTCCCATCCAACTCATAGTCAGTTTATATGCTCATCGGCATTTTTATTCATTTCTACATTCTTTTTTCATCTTTATGTTCTTTGTTTCATTTGTTTGCTTTAAATGTAGAGTGTGTAAAATGGTGAAGGGATTTAATCAATGTCGGGTTTTCATCGAAAATAAACCGAAACGGCTACTAATCAACTAAAGAATTAAGGGGATTTATTTCAGGTTATAACAGACATAATGTCTATCGGTTTTGGTGTGTGCATAATCATGAACTAAAAGTTTACATATTTTATATCAATAGGAATGAAGACTGTATTTGTTAGGGTGTTATGTGACCTATGAAAACAAAATGGAAAATAAGTTTTAACAAGCAGACTTGTTGCTACAAAAATAATTTAGAAACACTTCGACAATTAACATTGATTTCGTATTTTAAGATGTCATTTTAACAATTCACAGGTTCAGAGAAATGTTGATGTTAAGATAACCGACATATTAACATAGCATGTATATGATGTTTAATGATGGAAAATGTGTTTTAAAAAAATTGGGATATCATAACAATATATCTAGTCGTATTATTTCATTAGATAGTGAAATTCACAACAAATTGACATTATTTAACTGTTTTAGGTCACTTAACATTCAGGATATCAATTAACAAATGCTTATTTATAGGTCTGTTAAATTAAGGATCCGAAATATTTTTCTTTGAATATTCATATAAAGTATTTCAAGTGAACAGCAATTCCTATCCTTTCAGAATATCAGGATGGTTATCAAACAAAATGATAAAAAAAATAGCTGTTCTATTAACATCTTAAACTTATTGTTTTCTTTTCAAACAGACGTAATGTCCTATTTTGATATGTGTTACCTTTATTTTTGCACTCAGTGACCCCTGCACCGACGGTCATGCACTCACCAGTCCTTTGGGATGAGTCGAACGCTATCGCCAGCTTTTACGAGGACCAAACGTACATAATAAATGGTTCTATACCAAGATATAACCCAAAATCAGCTGTCTTTTACTGGCTAATCAATAACATAATCCAGACTCCGAAACATACCGCTGAAAGCGTTACAGATGAAATGGTTTTCGCCTATACATCAGCTATTGAAGTTCTGATGTCAAAAGATTTGGATGGGGAAAAAGTAACTTTCATGGTCCAGCACCGGGAGACGACTTCCAGCAATGTTTCGTTTACTATCAAGATTTTGTGTGAGTATTTTACATGGTTTGAGTGACATATATTTCTCAATCGATAATTATGTATGTCATTTCTTGACACACATGATTTAACCTGGCATGTATCATTAAGGATCATGAAGCTAACTTTCAAATCATTTTCTCGTTTGAAACATTAAAAACTTGCTGATATCGTTAAAAAGTATAGCAGATAAAATGCTATCGGTAAAATCTCATGTGTGTTACAAAATGCTTCAATGGTTTAATAAAATAAATTACTGTTGCATTTTTAAGTGCACAAAGGATAAAGACTCTTTGAAAAGGATGTGAGGATAAAAAAACATGTTTTGGTTCTTGTAGCAGTCAAAAAGTTATATTACCAATTATTACTTTCGTTGTCAGGCCTCAAGTAAAACCATGGACACGCTTTCATATCCTTGTATTGAGTATTTTCCTTTTCCTTTTTACAAATTACGTTTATTCCAGATAAACCCAGAGTATCCTTTTCCCAAACATCTGGTCAAGTACTACAGAATGAAAACTTTCCCGTAACATGTAACGTCTCGTCAAGTCTGGACTACAATGTCACCTGGAAGATCAAAGGAAACAATACCAGGCTTGCAAACTCTGCCAAGTACCTGATCACTGGAGCTAGAGGACAGACGCTGACTATAATCAATGCAGATTTCACAGACAGTGTGAACTATGTTTGCGCGGCCATGAACAGTGCAGGGGAGGCAGTCGAAGCGGCAGAGTTTTACCTCATTGTGTACAGTAAGTCTAAAATGTGTTTACCTAACTCGCCCGTAAAGAAAAGGGTAAGGTGAGACTACACGATGGCGTAGCCTCTACCATCTATCCTTGTCAATCTGTTGTTGGTCTGGTGTCATCGTTTCCACTCTCACAAACTAAAAGGTCTAAGATCATTTTAGGTGACTGATATATTTCTAGAATGACAAGTGACAAAGCTTGTGAAAAAAATTGACTTCGACCTGGCTCTTTTTAAGGTCACTGGATTTTTTTTTTTTGTATAACTGTAAGGCCAACAATTAAGACATTTTGCTGTTAGGTTCATTGGATGATGCCTGACATGATTTACAAATGAAAACACTTTCAAGCAACCCCTGTTTAAGGTCACAGGTGCAAAATGAACCGCCATCTGGTTAACCGAAAGGTATAGAACCAAAATATTTAAATGAGAGGTTCGATGGATGAAGACCAACAAAATTGACCTATATTCATGATCAGAAGATTCCATTTTTTTTTCAAAACACAGACACAGGTTCTTTTGAGACAACTGTATCCTCTCATTTTTAGCTCACATTGACCCTTATTAACCTAATTAATTCAGTTCCTTCACTCATTTCCATTTTAAATGCTCTATCTTAACTATTTCCAATAATCGAGAGAAAAAAATTACAACGTATAGCTACCTTGATACCTTGATCATTAGTAAACATGTATTGTTTAACAGTCCAGGGCGTAATTGTTAAAATACGATTTCACAACTATTTTTTTTATTATTATTTTACTTTTCTAGTTCATATAATGCGCGAGGTGTTCATTTTCGAAAAAATATAAGTAAAAAAAACTAATAATTAAGTTGCTGTAAGGTCTAGATTACTATTTAAAATTGAGTTGATTTTAGTTGTTGATATCTTAACTTTATTTCTGTTTTATTCCAGGGGAAGTTGGACAGCCAGTCATGACCGGATTTGATCGGTTTGTAGTACATGGCACCGTTGTGTCAGTATACTGTAATTCCTCTGGGGGTGCTCCTCTGGCGACATTATCGTGGGAAAAGAATGGGGATCCCCTGGCAGCACCGACGCCAACATATGGAAACGACAATACCAACCCTGTGTCTAGCGTTCTAACTTTCGTGGTTGATTTCGTGACGGATCAGAATGCAGTTTTTAAATGCACAGCAAGCAATTCCTTTAGCAGTCGCAATGACCAAAAGAGCTTCCAAGACGTACACAGTATGTAATATATACAATGTATATTTGTGATTTATTATATAACTGATGTTGCAAACCTTGCGATTGGTTGATTAGCAGATAACTATGGCAAAGTATATTATATAGATCTAATCATTATTATTCACTGCTTAAACTATGTGTTTTTATTGTTTGCAGTATTTTCAAACAGTATGACCCTCTCTGGAACTGATCCAACAACAATGACTGCTGGGACACTCTATACGTTCCATAGTCACACGTCTGGGATGTACCCGATACCCCAAGTCCTCTGGTTTATAAAAAACATCCGACAATACAATGGTATTTAATATATGTTTGAGTTTATTTAAGTTGTTAAAACATATACTCTCGGCTAATCAAATCTAATGAGAATGTTCAAAATGGTGAAATGTCTTAAAGCTTGATAGGGGAAAATTAAGATAGAAGAGACAAATATGAGAAAACAAATTTACATATTCCTCACATCTACATGAAAGAACAGTCTTACATATTCGAGTTACCCAGAACTTGGTCAATAATATATGTGAAATATTTATCCTCATAGTTCTTGACTTGAATTTAGCATCTTGTTTATTTTCTAGGTATCGTGATTGAAAATGCTTCTGAAAAAGGAACGTACAGAACCAATTCCAGCTTCAGCTTCACACCCTCTCGGAACGATAACGGTCATCAAGCCGTCTGTGTGTTTGATCACACTCTCCAGACCGGACGCAGCATAAATGCTTCACGTACACTTAATGTGCAATGTATGTGTATTACCGTATATGGATGTATATAATGAATTTTGGCATGCCAATATCATCACATTTGTATGTAAAATAATCCTTTGTTTACATGCATATAATACTTTCTTAGGAAGACTCAACAAATATTGCATTTATTGTCAATAATAATGCCGTCTGGGTGACAGATAAATGGTCATGATACTCTTAAACTATTGAGTAGTTTAATTTTCCATGAAGGAACTTTTTTAAATATTTGGTTTCTATTTTATGAAGTCGTAAAAGTTTTTCTCTCATATCTCGCCATGTTGGATAGAGTTTGCCCATGTAAGATAGCTATGTAAGATAAATCTATCTTACATAGCATTTCACGCGCGCGGATTAATCTGCGTTCAAGGGGGACAACTCTCACAACGTCGTCTGCTTGTGTTCACATCCGACAGTCCTTATCGTCGGTGTCGGTTTTGAAACGTTGGACTTAACTATAAAAATACATACATTCTTAGATAAATATATATCATATCAGCAGTAAATCAATAGGGCTACACGGTTAAACGATAGACATTTCATCTGAGCGAACATATAATTCCGTTACTGTAACAGACTACGCCTACAGGCCTGTTGTAACAGTTACAGTACAATACAGACTTGCCGACCCGACAGATTTGTCATTTGTCATTAAAAACATGTAAACACACACAATCACCTGGCAATGACAGGAAGTAAAATAAAAGCCATACATAAAAAAAAATAAAAAATAAAATTTCAAACGTCACAACCTATGAAACGGTTCCGTTTGCGTCAGCAGGGGGCCCTGGAATTTGTTTACTCTACTGTACTGTTAGGCCTACTCAGTAACCTGTGTATTTGGAAGTTGGGAATTGGCTCTTTAATGAACGAACATTCGGTAAAAATGACACCCCTCGATGTTCATATAAAATATTTATTTTAATTGTAACTCAGAGTCTATATTTGTGTAGAGTAACCATGCAAACTAACTGCCATCCTAGCCTTTCAATATGATCATCGTTAGCCTATCGACTGACCTACCTTCGTCATTCCATCAAGACAACCGGTTAAACACATATAATCCTATGTCACAGAAAAGATCGAATACTCGTATAGAGTCACTGTTCGCTGGTTCACACACGAAGTTGCCAAAATCACAGTGAATTTAAAATTACCAGCCACGAAACATCGCCGCGTCATGGCGATCGAGATCGACATCACTCTCAATATCCTTGAACTATGATAGGAATTCCAATGACAGTCGTGACGTCATGCAGTGACGTAGTATTTTATAAAAAAAAATTGACTTGACATTTAAAAGTACAGTGTGTTCTGTGAAATGATTAAATATGTCGAGGTGCAAATCAAATTATATGTGAAGTTGGAAAACTCATTTCAGCGTTGGCTTTCAGTATTGTTGATAGAACTTCTTTTTCTCGGATGTTGACAATTTGATCACGGCCACGTAAAAGTCGGTCAAGTTACGGTAATTTTTATCGGCGAATTGTTCATTCGTTCATCACTTAACCACAAAATGAATGAAATTTGTGTGCAAACATAGTTTGTCAAAATAGGGTATGATCTTTCAGAATATCACAAGTATATTTAGTAAAAACGTCAAATAAAGAAATTAAAAAATTGAAGAAAATGGATGGCTGAGGGACACTTTCGCCAGAAATTCGGTAATTATATGAGAGAAAAAGACTCTTTCATTATGTGTGTATGTAGGATAGGGATATTCCACCCTCGGGATCACAAAATGTGGTAAAACCCTCGGCAAGCCTCGGGTTTCACCACATTTTGTGACCCCTCGGGTGGAATATCCCTATCCTACATATACATATATGAAAGAGTCTTATAGTCTTTTACGGAATACATATGCATATCTAAAATATTCAGTTAACTTTTCAATAAAGTTTTCAATTTAAAATATAAATGTAGTTATGTACACGTTAAATGCGATGATGAATGTGAACAATTGGGTACTAGTTTTGTTTGGGGGGAAATACATATTCACAATAATATTTTATACGCGATAAAGGAGTCTTTCTAAATTTATTCAGTAATAGTTGATGTTTTAAAGATTGTATGAGCGATCTAGTTTATGTACTCAGACATTTCCATGCAGAAGTGGAATAGAAAAATATTAGAAGCGTAATAATCAAATAACTATTTCTGAAAGGGAAGAGCAAATATTTAGAAAATAACAAATGTATGACATAATGAAAAATACTAAAGGCATCAATTCTATGTGAATGTGCATTTTAAGATATCTAATTATATATTGATTAATAGCTAAAAAATAATCTCAAATATAAATTAAAAAAGAATCCATGAAGATTATAATACAAAAATGAAAAATATCGAGTTATATATAGTTTAGGTAGATTAGAAACAAACAAATGTTCGTTATATTATGTTTTTATTGATGTGTTTTATTTGATGATACTAATGTGATGCAAACAGCTTTTGAGACTAATATTTTGTATGTGATTTCTACATTTAAAGTAATACTTTCAAGATGAAATATGAAAGGATTAACCTAATATGCAAAGGGGAAATATATTACTGATAGAATATGTTTGGATACAGCCCAGCACAATCCAGCTTAACGTTATATGAAAAAATACCAGTGAACATAATAACAATAATTTGTTTCTAATTTCCAGATTTTCTTACAGTGTTTTTTTTTTTTACATGAACACACTATAAACAAATATCATTAGTGCTGTCTGAATTCCCACGAATACCCATGCTTGAAAATATGCTCACCTTTACCCATAGCAGTTCAAAAGAAATATATACAAATCACATCATTAGTGATTCTGTATTGAAAATCCAATAAATGTCTGGTTCTGTAAAATGTACAACCTACTGTTCACTATAGTATGTGCTGAACCCTGACTTTATTATAGCACATAAAATATAATGTATATAACAGGATAGCATAATAATAATGGCTAGAATGAAAATATTAATAAACACAGAAAAGATAGTATCATCTCACTGAAATAGTCATGTGTATACTACTAGTATTTACATCTATGTCCTTTAGCAGTCTGTAACTATGCATCACACTTTTTATATGACTTTCTTAGAACTACACACATTATCACTACACACCGCGTTTATCCTGTAATCATCATTTTAACTCCATTTCAGAGAAGAGGTTAATGTTAGGACCATGTACGTGTCATTTGGTGGCAGTCAACTGGATTACAAAATCAAGGATAGACATGATATAGATTTGCGGGCAAGGCCTTACATTTGGATAGATTTGATATGTTTTCTGATGTTGGCTCTTTCTCAATTGAATTCGGTTTTGGTGAAGCTTTGCTTTAAGGTCCCTTAGTTTAATTTTTGCATTGCAATTCAATTTCGTTTCAGCTCCAGAGTAAATATGAAAAATTATATAAACTATTTCCATGTTTGAAGAGGTTTTACTGGTATTTGAGTCTGGTACTTGTGTCCAGTTTTAATAAATGATGTCTGCACACGGACAAATTGTCTGCAAATGTGTCGTAATCACCAATGCATTATACCATATATATCTACACACCCAGATGGAGTTTTCCTCATAAGGACCTCTTAGGAATATAGAATGTCATTCATGACCTCTTAGGATGATATAATTTCATCCATTACACTTAGGAAGATAGAATGTAATTCATGAAAATGAAATCCCACTACCCGTGATATACATGGTTTATTCTCATTTATCAGTCAAGAACCAACAATTCAACTAGATGTTGCTATATAAATTATTTTGATAGATAAACGCTTCACAGTAACGACGATAGGCTTTGTATTACAGCTTTGAAACAAACTATGCATTCCTCTAATTTTCCACTATCACGGTACCTTATCTTTTACGTCCTTATTCAAACCTTGAAACAGACATTAATTTTCTCTATATGTTTTGTCTATCTTTTGTACGAAGACTTTATATATTGTCTAATAGATGAAAAACACTTAATCCTTCTGTAATAACACTTTTTTGTAGTATTATATTGATTAAAGTTAATATTGCTTTGATTCCAGTTCCAACAGAGTTGCCAAGTATCGATTACTTCAGGTCAAGTGTTACGGAAAACGTACCACAGTCAATACTTTGCACCGTCGTTGGTGGCAATCCAAGACCTATAGTCAGATGGTTAAAAAACAACACCATAATATCGGGTACGACGACCACAGCAACCACTGATGATGCCGGAAACTACGTCACAACGAATAGATATGACTTTATACCTACTCAAGCGGACAGTTACGCAGCATACACGTGCCATTCCCAACACGTCGTGAAAAACCATTCACAGACCGTCAACATGGGGCATGTAAAGGGTAGGCCAGGAATTTTATCTGGATCTGTGTGATTTAGGCAGGGAAACATATCTTACAGATAAATGTGATTAAAAATATCGTATACTTTGTAGAAGGAATGCATTTTAATCGATTTAACATATTATCAAGAACAGCTTTCATAAGTAAAACATTATTCCAATGGAACTTTTTAATTTGTGTAAAAATCTTCATTTTGTACTTCTTTATGTAAAGTACAATGCAACATCCTCATCTTTTTTTTATTTAATAACGACATTTTTATGCTCCCAAATATATGTTTGGTCAGTTTTGAAAAGATTTTAAATTCATTGGTGGTATTTTATTTCAAACGTTTGAATTGTACAGTAAAATTTGATGCAGTGCAACCTAACATATGTTTAATATGAGCAGCGCTGAGAATTTAGAATAATTTCTGTATTAACTAACTACATTGCTTTAGGGTCCACAACAAGCTATATACATATCCAACAGAGTTCAAGTTCGTTTGAAATTTAATAAAGCAAAAACAAGCTTCTGTTTTATCTTTTGGGCACTTGAAAATTTAGATTGAAAATTTAATTTTTACTGAAAAGGGTTTCAAATTCACCATTATGTGTTTACACAGAGTAGCAGAATGCGTAACATGTCTATAACCAGTTATTGCTGTCTTGCTTTCTAACATTGTTTAAACCATCTTATATCATAATATTATTATGTTCTATCTTGTATTAAAGTCTCTGTTTATTTTCATACCTACATATTTCTGTTTTAACCTTATATGTCTTATTATACTGTATATATTTATATTACTCTCAGACTACCTATTCCTTTACTGCTTGTGTAGATTCTGATATAGAATTAACCAATTTGTTTAATAATATGTTACCAAATGACTATTTTTCATTATCTAAACTTTCCAAAAATAATCTCACGTGAAAGGCATCAAAATATTTTAATTTTTATCCTATGGTTAATTGTACTGGCAACATGGGCAATGGTCAGTTTTTAAATTGTATATGTTTCAATTCATGTAAATGTGTTCAAATATGGATGTTCATCTCATATCTCAAATCATAGTATATAAAATTGATTATTATTAGGATATCATTTCAGTATATTTTCACTTTATTCTAGCTTTGCCTTCAAACATCATACTGACCTTACCTTTGGAACCATTGACCGAAAATCATCCGAAAGTATCGTGAGTTTTTTTTTGTTTTTTGTTTTTTATTTCTTTTAAATGTTATTTAAAGAATGCATAAACACTCACCTTTATGCGAATTGACCTGGATTTGTTTTCTTTTACCCTGACTCATAAGTAGTCATTACAGTCAATTAAAGATTTACAAAATTCAAGCAATGATTCTTATTTATAACTTGATACCATTGTCTATCACCTGGCACATATACTGCTTCCCTTGGGCATTATGTCGTCATACTTTCATTTCTGCTCATTTACTCATTATTGGGTATAGGCATAAAACTACGGTATTGCAATTATGAGATAAAAGTCCATTTCCTATTTTATTGTAGTTTTATAATGATAATGTAAAATATCGAAATTCATTAAAGTCAAAAGTGTAGCTGACAAATTGTTTCCAGTGGCCTTTTAGAGATATAGATGGACTTTTCTACAGAAGGCCAAACAAGAGGGTGGTAACATTGGGGGGTGATGTAATTCTAAAAGAAATACTATGAACAAAAAATATATTTGATTTTTAAGACGTTTGGAAAGTTTCCAGGATAGTATATTTGAAGGGTCAGCGAAAAAATATAAATGTTAATTTAAGTCAAAGCAATATAATTATATACTCAATATTAGAACTAGGGCAATGACGGTAGGATAGCAATGTCTAATGTTATGTCAATGAAATACTTACCAATAAGATAAGATTACATCGCCAAAAAATATTTTCATTATAGCTATTACAAACTAACGGATGAGTAATATATCATTTTATTTGTATCCGTCAAAAACTCATTTTTGTTGAATTATTGATTTTGTTTTAATCGGGCCTTTCCCCTGACCTCTTATATATATATATTTTTTAAACAGGTGAAATCCCGATCACATAAGCCTATATATATATAGCATTATTGGGCATCAAGAGATAATCATAATCATGTTGTTAAATAAGCCCTGAGCTATTTGTTTTCTACTCCTGGGATTCACTGGGTGTTTCTGGGTCATATCCTTGAAACAGATGGGATCCTGACCCCATCACCATACATAGCATTGCTGGGGGGATCCTGACCCCATCACCATACATAGCATTGCTGGGGGGATCCTGACCCCATCACCATACATAGCATTGCTTGGTATCAACACAATCCTGATGTAAAACGGACCCTCTTGTCATTCGACAAAGGTTATTTATGAACCCATCACATAGTTCAAAAGAGTCTTGAATTTAAGATTTCAATATATCTCATTTTAATATTTTTGATAGAAACATAAATGACAAAGGAACATTATCAATTTCAGAGACTCTCCTAATTTGTTGGTTGGGAAATCTTATGAGTTTAAAGCTGAAGTTGGACGAGCATGGCCTGGACCGACGATCGATTGGAAGGTGGGGAACATCTTTCCCTCCAATCATACTTCTATCACAAGTGATAACACTGACGGGACAGTTCGTACTGTGTCCAGTATGTTCTATGTCCCAACACTTACAGACAATGGACAGGACCTGACATTGCAAGTGTTTCATCCTCAAACCTCTGATACACCTATCGTCCAAACAGCTCCGTTTGTAGTTCACGGTAGGTATACAGCGGATTCCACACACAATGATTTTTTATTGGGCTTGTACCAGTTGCAATGAATAGGTATGACGCCATATAATGGATTATGATATCAAGTGAGTGTCAGTAATGGCATTGCTCTTTGTTTTTGTATTGATAAAGGGCCCATCGACAAAACAGGCAAAATAACAATAGAAAAACACGCTAAAAACAAAAACAAAAAAACGCCACCATACTTGACAAAAAACAAAAAACAAACAAACAACAAAACGGTTAAAATCTGTTCAATGTACAGTCAAACCTGTCATATGTGACCTTCCAAGGGAGTCATTAAAAAAGGTCACATATGACAGGTGGTCTCTTAATCCAGGTTCAAAGAAAATGACCCGAAAAGTAAAGTTCATAATTATTCTGCCACATATGTAAAATTTATCAGCTACAAGTATTAGTACATATATGAAAAGGAATTACCTCAGTCATCAATTAAGATTGTGTATATAATCAAATCTGTAAGAGACTTCTTGAGGAAAACGAAAGAAAGAAAAAAAAAGAAAAAAAAGAAGAAAAATCACTATTCACTTTATGAAATAAAATGCTTATAATAATGAACAATATATAAAAATATCCCCATTTCTACATATGAAGTACAATACATGTATCTGTTTTTATAAATTTAATTAAGTTTCTTTTATTTTCATTGATATATATATAATTATATTTAAATTATTTTAGCATGTTACAATAAAAAATAAATATTTTTAAAAACAAAAAATAATCAAAGAGTTTGAATGGCTAATTTGATTATTTCCAGTGCCGGATACATTTCCAAAAAAAAAAAAAAACTTTTTTTTTTTTTTTTGCATTCCTGAATTCCTGGTCCGGACTTCCGTCCAGATTATTAGTCACGTAACTGCATTTCCTTCATAACGATGGAGACGTTTTTAACTTGCAAATATCTGTCCTAATGTCTCAAAAGAACATAAATTCCAGTTAAACAGTAAGTTGACTGTTTGTTCACTCTTTTTGCATACTTCCCAAGCAAATGTTTGTATTTCTATCTATCAAAATTTCGTGAAAATCGTCTGAATGGCGAGGACGTTTTTTCGCCATATCCCATCTTCTTTCATTCTTTAGAAGTAAAATACAGTTTCGTTCGTTTTTGGGTGTTATCAGAGCAAATATAATCAATTCAGTACATTTTTTGAGACAGAATAAGACATTTCATGCATTTCTGAAGTATTTTTTAATCTTTAAAAGCAAATAAGTTCGTCCGGTTTCTTCTTGATTATGACTTCTGCTTCCGTTTTAAAACTCGGAAAGTCGCTGAAAAAAGTCGCTTTTCAGCATTTGGGACACGGAAATGACGGTCGTTAGTCGCGTCTGACAGGTAGTCGCTTAATTCAGGTCACTAGTATAGTAAATAACGTTGGGAGGAAAAAATACGGTCGCATATGAAAGGAAGTCGTTTAATTCAGGTGGTCGCTAAGGCAGGTTTGACTGTACACTTCAATCAAAACATCGAGTATGATGCTTTTGAATCAAGTAAGGGATATCAAAGTTAATATTTGAATATTTATATATGTATTTTTATGGAATTTCTCAGGCAAAAGAAGAATTCTCTCGTTTTTATGCATCATTATTACATCATAATGGAACAAATATAATTTCATTTAGCATAATGTCCCTCTTCATATATATATATATTGCATTTAGTGTAATTTCTTTTGTAACGTAAGATTTTAAATACAATTTTAATATCTTATCCTAGTAGCTTCCAATTTCACAAAAAAAAAAAAGGTTTTGTAATAACTTGCATTTTATCAACTTAAATGTTTTGTCTTTTCCGGGTAACATCTCCCTGGCAATATATGTTTTTGTGTTTGAAGATAGTTATATACCTTATGTAGATAACAGTATTTCCCTTTTACTTCTCCATATCAATTTGAATTAAAGCTAATTATCTCTTTTCGTTTGAATTATGTCCCTTATAATTAAATTATTTTCATTAAAAATGTGTATTAAATCTCGGGAATTGGTAATGTAACGCCTTATTTTGGTGAAAATTTGGAAAAATATATTATAATCAAGCTTCCCTACTTTATTTAAGTTATATGTGTGTATAGTATAAGAACTAGTTCAAGGACATATTGTGTGAGAGTTATTCCCTAAAGATATCCCTTAGCAACACCTGTATGACGTAAGCCTCCATACTTTTTTTCAGTATCTCTGTATTGTATAGGAACTAGTTCTAGAAGGACATATTGTGTGAGAGTTATTTCCTAAGATATACCTCAGCAAAATCTGTATGACGCAATCGTTAACGTTTAATTCAATCTTGGCTCTGCTGATTCCTACTCTCAATTTTCATTGATTTGTGATAATATCGATCTCTTTTTCCAGAGTCTTTTCACCACCGAAATATATGATATCGTTCCTGTGGTTGTTCGGTCAATCGAAAAATCAGCCTTTATTAGATGGTTTGAGGTCGAGTGTTGTATGTGTTTATTAAAAGAATATTCCTCTGTATACTCCTCAGGTCCACCAATTGTCACAATCAAACCCGATTCGACCGATATCATAGTAAACGCAGATTTTCTGGGAAGGTGTAATGTTTCATCATCGTTGAATTCATACTCTACTAAGTGGTATAAGGGAAATACCGAAATATCCTCCAGTGCCAAGTTCACAATAACTGGGGATTTCCTGGCTATTACAAGTGTCCAGTTTTCTGACGAGGGAGATTACAGCTGTACTGCTACTAATGCTGCGGGTACTTCACTACGGAGCAATGCTGTAGCCATCAGCGTCATATGTAAGTATACTGCAGACGAATATGATATGTATATACAACATTCAAAGTCCATTTTTTGCAGAGATTTGTTTTTGCATTCGTGAATACTGATATATACGTTTTGCCACTGCGATCAATGCTGTAAACGTGGATAATATGTGGTTAGTTTGTTCGAGTGTTTTTTACTCTAAACACGATTTACATTATTAAGATAAGCGTATTTAAGATAAGAGACATAGTCCATAGTTTCTTGTTTTTCTTTTTAGTTACATGTAGTTTACATAAAATGTATCGGGCATACGTGTATCTATAAAACATACATTAAGTACATGGATGGAATGGAGTGAGACACCTTGACCTGGGGACAGACCCAGAGGAAGAGGCCCCCAAGGTCTATATCTCTTTCTATATATCTCAGACTGTGTATCTCCCTCGATGTGCAGACTACAGCCCTTATGTTCAGTTACTACATGGGACAGAGAAGCAATGATTTATATAACTTTACACCCATGACAAGAATACCGTGATTTAAAAGTAACAGTCAAAACCAGCTTTATAACTCATGTGAAATAAGCTAAATATAAAAGATATATATATATCCACGCGTCAGTCTGATCATATTATATACCAACTTCTTTAGGACATTTTTAGTGAATTCTATTACAAATCAATAGACAAGTAATATAATGTACTACACTTAACATTCCGCTAATAATGTATAATATAAAAGACATCTTATATCCATGCGTCATTGTGACTATTTTCTCTTTTTTTTTTTTTTTTTTTTATTTCCTCAAACAATTATGGACTAGAAATATGATGTGCTACACTTCACATTCCGCTAATCATAATTGAACTTTTTTTATGACAGGTATTTTGAGTAAGCTAATTCGTCATTGTGCTAATCTGTTTAAAATTTAAAACTTTTTCAGCGGAGGGAGGAGCACCTGCAATCAGTGGAGCTGTGTCTACCCCAAACGAGAACGATATCTTAATCCTTCGTTGTACGTCAGTCGGCGGTGTACCAACACCGTCTGTCATCTGGATGAAGAATGGTGTTAATATGAATATTGGTGACACATCTGTCACAGAGAATGGGGTGACGACAACAACTAGTGTGTGGACATATCAAGTGGCCTATGCAGACCGTAATGCCGATTTCACCTGCCTCGTCTCCAACAGTGTTGGAGACATAACCAGAACAAAAATCTTCACTGCCGTATATAGTATGTATCGGAAGTAGACTTCAACCAAACAACTCAAAATCAACATATTGTCTTATGTCTTTTTCTTCATCTTTTTATTAACACTATTTGGCACTCTCACAGACAATAATTTATCGTTTGAAATGTTTAAAGCTTGATTATTGATGATGCTGAATTGAATCTATACCACTTATTTATGTTGACTGGTAATCAGTTTTTGTATGTGTGCGTAGGTACGTGATAAATTTGTGAACAAAAATAAACGTCATTGTGCAAACGAAGCATTAACTAACAAACAAACAAAATATGAGAAAATCTAAATATATATTGATACACTCGCGTATATTTTATAATAATTTGACTATGGTTACTCAGGGTTTTTTTGTGAAACAGACGTTCAGCATTTTGTAAATACTAACGGTTTTGATTTGCTATGCTATTGTAAAATTTTGAAAGTCGTAGGATCAAACCGGTGTGAACTATACCATAACCACATCTGTATACAGTAACGATCACGTTATCATTACCGTTGATAAATGGGGGTAATTGTTGATTGGTGTCTCAGTGTTCCACAATACTCGTCATTTTTGTTTCCTTATTGTTGATTGGTGTCTCATTGTTCTACAATACTCGTCATTTTTTGTTTCCTTACTTTCAGTTCCACCGACTACTGTTGCAAATCCGATAAGAGGTCCCACCACAACAGTGGCAGGAGAAGTAACTACGTTCTCCATCAACTTTGCGAGAGTCAGTCCTGCACCTATTGTTTCATGGTCGATAGGAGGATTGCAGTTACCCAGCAACGTGCCGCCAATTATCACAGTTCCCACTGCTGAAGGAGCTTTCAATGCCACGGCAAGCATCACTTTCACACAATTTGCGGAATACAATGATAAAGCGCTTGTTGCTTCAGTTAACCATGCGCAGTCTCGAATAGTGTTCGACGTATCAGCTACTCTCACTGTGAAATGTTAGTATTATATTTTGATATTAGCATAATATCTAATGTTGATATTAAAAATTTCATAATATAGTTAGTTTGCATGTTTGTTGACTCAACTTGTCATGATGTCGAAAGGTATATATATATATATGAAATATTGAAATAATTCAATCAATAATTTTATATTTTTATTGCCATTAATATAATCTTTTGATAAAAATAGTGAAAACATTTAGATAAAAGCTTGGTTGTATTTTTATGCTGATTCAATATTAGGAAAAATCCACTGTCTCCAATGATTGATTTACTATCTTTAATTTTCCAAATATGAAACATCATCAAGATAGGAAAACAGACTTCCTTAAACGTTTTGTTAGTCCGTCTGTAGAATCATTTTTCACTTCTTATACGAGTTTAAAGAAAAATGTTTTGTATTTTTTTCATGATAAAACACCCGTTATTTCTTACTGATCAATGATTAGAAACACAATTATTTTTTTGATGATTATGATCGCGTCAGGTTTTTATTAATTATGAAATTTAAAAAGAACTCTTACATAATTGTGAGTACATGATATTTTTTGCAGCCCAACCTTCTCAGCCTGTTATTGACGGCCTTCCATTAACACGGATCGGCGTAGATGGCGACACTTATCAGCTTGAATGTAAGACAATTGGAGGATTCCCTGTTCCAACATTGGGGTGGTTTAGGAACGGACAACCAATCCTAACCTCGCCAAGCACAGATTTCAATGCGGATCCAATCGTCACTACCGCTACCTACAACATGGCAGTGACATTGTCGGAAAAAAACGCTGTGTTCAGATGTACAGCATATAATGAAATCAACACGCTGTATACAAGCGTTAGCCTGACAGACGTGTATGGTATGACTGTAACCTGTATATAACAATGTTAATTATATGCTGCAAATATGATATTTTTCTCGTGATTCTTCTTTATTTAAAAGACATCAATCTTAATTTTTTTTTCTTTCTGGCGTTGGATCGTACAATGTTGAGATAATAATATAATAAAATTCTTGGCCTGAATTTCAAAAACTATTATCGTTCTTTTAAGTTGCATTTACATCAACTTCCTTGGAAAAACCTGATGTTTGAACATTTTGTTCTATTCCGGCCGACTAGGATAAGTTAAATAATTATGTTGGTTTCGAACTGAATTACTTTGGACCCACTGGTCTGACAAAGTATAAGCAAAATACCTTAATATTAGCATTTATATCTCTAATCTGTACAGTACAGCTGTGTGTTGCGATTTAATAATTTTTAGCAAAACTGTATCTAAACTATAGTTTGTGTGTTAAAGGTGCTAATAGTTTGTGCGTCGGTTGTATAATTCTTCATTTGTTATTATCGAGAAAAAAATCACATTTACAGTATTTCCATGTGTGACCACATATATCAATATCAATAAATTACTCATTGACAATTGCTTAACTCTGAACGAATTAATACTGACATATTAACTGAAAAAGAAACTTCGAATGACATTTAGCAGAGTTCAACAGCTTTAGATATTAGGATTAGATATAATATGCTTTCGCTACCAAGCAATAATATTTCTCAAAGAACATCTTAAAAGATAATTATTTTATAACATATGATATATGTTTTACCTACGTTCGAACAAAGTGTTAACTCTAGGCAAATAGTCCTTGCCATATACAATGTTAGTATTTATTCAGTATGTAAATACTAAAGTTCAATTAAAGAATTAATTTTACTTTTCAATCAGGAAGGTGAGGCAACTTATTTTTATAACTCTCACAATAGTTTTATTATCGTTGTTGATATTTTTAAAATACATGTAACTTACGTTAGGCTGCTGTGTCCGTGTCCAGACTCTATAAATGCTTTGTAAAATGAAAAAAAATATTTTAAAATAATGGAATTCGTAGTTATTATATTAGTACCTCTAGAAAATTAGTTGCTTTGATTTCAAGTACGTGGTACTAGAATTACTATAGGAAAGCATGTGCTATCAAGGTCAAATTTGATTCAATATAAAAAAAAAGTTACAATAGGTAGGATTTTAACTGCAACTTGTTATAAATAAAAAGCTAGAAACACGTGAACATTTCCTCATGGTTTATCAGAAAGCAGGTAAAAACAACAATATTATAGCGTGAAAACTGTGTATTTTTACTTTTTTTACAATTTGCTTTGTTTATTAATTCTTTGTTTTGTTTTGTTTCATATTATGTATTTGATTTTATTGCGATATAATTGTATTTGCATTAATTTTATACATGAAATTAGTTGTCAGAGAGGTTGAATGGTTTTGTTGTATCTGTATTTTTAGTTTAAATTAATTATTTCATTGTTAATACTACTTATCAGCTTGATGTTGGATTTTATAAATAACAAAGGGCTTTTCTTCAATATGTCTACATACAAAAATGGAAAGACTTTATATTTTGCACTTTATTAGCTCTTCAGGCGCAAAATATAAAGCCTTCCATTGTCGATACCAATTTTCTTGTATAAACAGTAATAATCTTTATTGATGTCATTATTCAGTTATATTTTATAATACAAATAGTCTGTTATTCTTCTATAATGGTTATATCCCGCAATACACAAACCACTTAATAAGCCCTGATTGTGTGTGCTTATTTCCGTAGACGATATTTACATAGCTATATATATAATATCCAGTAGATCAATTTGTTGTTTTAACCTTTTATGTGCATTTGTATGTTTATCTTATAAGATATTTAAAGTTGTATAGTGATCATCATAGTTTTAATATTTAGTAAACGACGACTTGAATGTGTACACCAGAATTGATCTCGCTTTTACAATACTTCTTTCCTGTCACCAAGGCGTATTATACTATTGCCAGAGATTTACCTTCATATCTATTATATAAAGTTGAGATTGATTAATATTTTTAGGAAAGTGTGATGATCCAAACAGAAGTTAAAATTCTATAAAATAAGAAATAGACAGAAAAGCCGTAATAATAAGCAGTTTTCAGGTTTAAGCATGCGCATTGATCAAATAGTCAAATTTGGTTTTGTACCTAATCGATTTTAGATGTAAAATAAAAACATGGTGTGTGCTTACATATAGCGACTATGTAATGGTTTATTTTTCTAACTGGGGAAATATTTATCAATGTAGGAATATTCTCAAGTTTCTGTTTTGATATTTTTTACGTATTATCTATGTCCTCCTTTAAATATATTACTTAACACTGGGAGACAAGAATGTCCTAGTTTTTTCATATTTTCTCCTAATTTTGAAATTTTCACCAATTTTACCAAATAAGCACTAATTTAGCACAGCACAGACTATTTTTTCAGAAACATATCTAATTATGAAATTCACACACTAGTTTTTTGCCTTCAAGCCTAATTTTGTGAAATGTACCTAAAACGTCTGTGGTAGGCCCTAATATTGTTTTCAGTGTCTATTATTTCCCTCAATGTCTAAAAAAAAAAGATGAATACTCTCTAATTCTCTCTTTACTGTCTAAAATTGGGTGATTTGTCCTATTATTCTTCAATTTTGACTATTTTTCCTGGTCAGTGCTAGAAATATTGGACAGTGTCTAAAATTAGAGAAAATGACTAGTTTTCTTGGGACAAGGACTAATTTTGACAGATTTGCCTCGGGCTATTTATCAAGCAGCAACACAAGCACTGCTAGCTGTATACTACCTTACCTGGACAGCAGTAATCCCTGACCACCAAGCTCAGTGGCTAGCCCTGGCCTGGAGTGCTCATCCATGAAGCTGTCTTATATAATTACCTCATTGATGGATATCAGGTCTTGAAATAATTAGAATACAATAGGAAAATATGACATCATTGTGATAATTTATTTGTGAAAATTAAAAAACATATGTCTAAAGTTTAGTGACATCAAAAGGACTACCCAAAAAGCTGATGAATATTTCATCAATTAAAGGAATTATTCAGAAAAATGGAGAACAAACTGTTATATTGAACATAACCATAGACATATATATATCACAACATTTTATGTGTTTTAGTGACTAAATGCTATATCTATCTTTGATAACACAATAGCTTACCAGATAATGACAATTAGTCAGCGACAGTGGTACACGTATACAGGATAATACAATGATGCAGCTCACGACATATAAACGTAAGGCAAAAGTTTAAATATTACTATCAATAATATAACCTATCATGCAAAAATGTACATGAAAACTTCAACTTTGATTCTTGAAAATGATAAGATACTGACGAATGTCGCTTTCCATGTTAAGAACCTGGCGGTACCCTGTCATCATGCAACAATTTTTTTTCACATAATTATATAACGATTAACTACTATTGTATATATTATGTCTGATTATATTAACTATATTTATATATTATAAAGTTATATTTCAAGCTAAGAATTATCGAATTGGTCAGTGTTTCAGACAGAAATTTAAAAAAGAAAACAATTAGAATAAATTATTTGTTTAATACTGATCTGCATATACTGGTGTTGGTATTTACCTGTAGAGCTAGGGACTAGGAGAAGCTCACTCAGGCGTGAAGGTGTGATACCTGGGTGAGCTGAAACAAAAGCCAAGGATAGGAAAGGTTACATTTCTTTAGTTTATTGACTGAAGTGTCACTTTATAACAGGGTCTTATTTTTGGGTTGTTTACTAATATAAGTGATGATATAAGTTATATTGTGATCTAAAAAGTATACCTACACCCTACTTTTATGTAATACTATCAAAATCTGCTTCTTTATTTATATGGAGAAAATTTTGATTATATAAATGTACATGTATTTTTTATGTTTATTGATATGTATTATCAAATTGTAAACTAAACTGATATTTTGACAATTTCTACTATTCTATTAACGACAATTATTACATACCATAACCTAATACTAAGTCCTTTACATGGAATACACACCATTATAACTTTTAATATCTATTATAAAGTAGCCTTTATCACTGATAAATTAAGTAGTCCAATAGTCTTTTACAGATATACCCAGCTATAAGATACACTCGAAATTAAGGTACGGACAAAAGCCCCCCCCCCCCCCCCCCCCCCCCCCCCCCCGGACATTAGCCCCTAGGACAAAAGCCCCTAGGACAAAAGCCCCTTCACACTAATCAAAAACTGGACAAAAGCCCCTTCATACTTTTATATTGATCTAAAAATTCAATATATATTTTTAGCAATATAACATTAAGTTCAATCAAGTGCTACATATATGACATTGTATAAGTGACTTCAGTCACCAGTGGCTTCTGCAATGTAAACAACCGGTTCCAACAACAACTACTTGAGCTGTTACATAAACAATAAGCTGTTTCACAGGTGTTTGGTAAGTTTTTCATTGATATTGTATTCTCCTGGAAAGAAATATATCATTAATGGCTTCATTGTTTCTTTGATTTTAATTATTCCTAAAATCAAACTTATTACAACACAGAGCAACATGTTTGGTTAGGTACTTATTATATTATAATTTGAGACACTGCAAATAGGGATCAAAATTTAACGTTTATTGCTTTTGTAGACATTTCTTTGATTATCAATATTTGCAGTATATTAGGAAGTCAAAAATTATGTGTAATCAGTAACAATATGTTCCGGGGGGGCTTTCGTCCGGAGGCGCTTTTGTCCTAGGGGCTAATTAATAATTGTCACAATGCTAACTTGAAAAGTGTGAAATATCATTGTATTATCCTGTATACGTGTACCAATGTCGCTGACTAATTGTCATTATCTGGTAAGCTATTGTGTTATCAAAGATAGATATAACATTTAGTCACTAAAACACATACAATTTTGTGATATATATATGTCTATGATTATGTTCAATATAACAGTCTGTTCTCCATTTTTCTGAATAATTCCTTTAATTGATGAAATATTCATCAGCTTTTTGGGTAGTCCTTTTGATATCACTAAACGTATATGTTTTAATTTTCACAAATAAATTAGCACAAGGATGAAATGTTTCCCTATTGTATTCTAATTATTTCAAGACCTGATATCCATCAATGAGGTAATTATATAAGACAGCTTCATGGATGAGCGATCCCAGGCCAGAGCTAGCCACTGAGCTTGGTGGTCAGGGATTACTGCTGTCCAGGTAAGGTAGTATACAGCTAGCAGTGCTTGTGTTGCTGCTTGATAAAATAGCCCGAGGCAAATCTGTCAAAATTAGTCCTTGTCCCAAGAAAACTAGGCATTTTTTCCAATTTTAGACACTGTCCAATATTTCTAGCACCGACCAGGAAAAATAGTCAAAATTGAAGAATAATAGGACAAATCACCCAGTTTTAGACAGTAAAGAGAGAATTAGAGAGTATTCATCTTTTTTTTAGACATTGAGGGAAATAATAGACACTGAAAACAATATTAGTGCCTATCACTGAAGTTTTAGGTACATTTCACAAAATTAGGCTTGAAGGCAAAAAACTAGTGTGTGCATTTCATAATTAGATATGTTTCTGAAAAAATAGTCTGTGCTGTGCTAAATTAGAGCTTATTTGGTAAAATTGGTGAAAATTTCAAAATTAGGAGAAAATATGAAAAAACTAGGACATTCGTGTCTCCCAGTGTAATGTAAGGCTATATTATATCAAGGTCTCTATGATAACATTTGCTCATATACATGTACGTAATACTGATTTCCTTCCTGACGTCGGAACATATTACTTAATGTGAGATTATTCTTACGTTTCTGGTTTGATAGGATATACAATATATATTTATAATGGTTGTTGATATACTTATTACAGTGAAAGCGTATCTGACAATTAGCGGAAGTTCCGATGTAATATCTGGCAAAAATACCTCGATGTCCTGTACAAGTACAACCAGTCGTCCCGTGCCGAGTGTAGCGTGGTTGATGGTTGATTCTGCGGATGTTTCGACGAGTTTGCCCGTAAAGGAGGAGTCAGTTGGACAGCCAGACAACATTGGCTTAGTGGCCGTGACCTCTACTGTATACTTCGTTCCTACGATAGCGGACAATAGGAAAACAATCAGATGTATCTCAGCACAGTCGGGATTAACACATTCCCATACATCCTCCAACATCATAACAGTCCACGGTAATGTTATCATCTATATATTAGCATTTTATTGCCGTATGCTTCAGTGAGGTAGCACTATAAATCGGCAAAAGATCCGGCCTATCACAAAGAGACTTAACACGAACATACCGCAGCCTCCCAAAACACACATACGCATTCACCACACGCATGCATGTCGCAGGCACGGGAGGCCGTCCTTAAATGACCTTAGCTGTTAATAAGACGTTAAACAAAATAAACCAAACCAAACCAAATAGATTTTATTTCCGTGAGCTTAAAGAATATAAGCTTTTTTTTTTATACACATATCACTCTCTAAGTGACAGATATGTTTGACTCGGATGAAGAAACACAAGTAGTTGCCCTGGTTTGAGAACAACGTGACTGCAAGGACTGTTAATGAACAGACCCGTGTACGTTCGCAGTTCCGATTTAAGCGTAGCGTTTCCGTAGCACTTCCGTACCATTTCCGTAGCATTACCGTAGCACTTCCGTACCATTTCCGTAGCCCTTCCGTAGCTTTACCGTACCATTTCCGTAGCACTTCCGTAGCATTACCGTACCATTTCCGTAGTATTTCCGTACCGTTTGCGTCCATTCACCGTAGCATTACCGTAGCATTTGCGTTTACCTATTTTCACTCGCAGACCGTCTCATAACCGTTCGGTAGAAAATTTTGCGGAGTGAATTTTTTATCGAAACGAAATTTAGTTAAATATACTTACCGAACGTCAAAAATGAAATGTAGCGACAGCAAATAATTTTATAAGAAGGTGAGAATTAAATAGATACGGCTATAAATCTGTCTGTATCTTTATATAGAAAAAATAACACTCTCACAAAAAACAAGTCAAGTCACATGGTCCATCGATCTTATTGTGATAAAAATGGCGGATCCTAGTAGTTGTAGACGCATTACGATAGAAACCAAGATGAAGATCGTGTCAAATAAACATTATTACCTTTACTGTGCTATAGTCTAACCTTCAAAACAGTTACATGTTATATACACTGGTCAGACTACATGTGAAGGGTATAAATGGTCCAGACAGTATCACACAGGTAAACTAGGGTAGTTAGACTTAATTGTCAGCAATGATACAAACAACACAGCATGTTGTACACGGGTTAACTAAAGGTAAGGTATTTTGTGGACTAAGTGATACTGGGTGTGAAAGGTAGAACAATAAGAGATAATTATATGGCCTACAGGTAAGGCTTAAGACTGCTTCATAAAACTTGGCTTCCAACTTTAATGAGAATGTCATCGTGATCTAAGGAGTAATTCATTATTTATTTCAAATTTAAAACTCAAAGGTCTAATAACAGAATTGATAACAAATTTTTAAAATCAGAGACGTATATATATGTGATATATATATATATATGTCTCTGATAAAGTATAACAAGAGTAAATTAATTACATACAAAAAAATGTAGTAAGAGCAAATACGGTATATAAAGTACATACACATGTAAAATAGAACTGATGCCCTAAATAGAAATCATCCAGACAATCAAGTAAGTCTTGTTATGAACAGTAAAAAAGAAACCTAATTCTGAAAACAAATCTTCGTCCGTCATAAATCTCTCAAGTGAGACGTTAAAAAACTGTCAGGAACATGACGAAGGTAGTTAAAATTAATTAGGACTATTTTAAGAACATTGCAACTTCTTACAATAATCCAGCATTTACAGTGATAAAGCAGGGTTGAGCTACTCGACCTAGTCAAAAAAGATGTGGAACTAAAAAGTTAAAGTATCATGTAAAAGCTAGATCAAGCAGGCTATGTACAGATTTAAATAAAAATATACGTAATAATACCTACATACCAGACTAGGTAAGTTGAATTGTGTACAAATTTACATGTAATATAGACTATTATCGTTTAAATTTTATTTAAAACATAGAAATTAAAAAAAGTGTACAACTTCAATCTGGTGTACGAATATTGCTTGATATGGTGACCATATTTCAGAGCAGTAATCTAACTGACTGCACTAATGTACAGAGAGCGAATAACATTTTGAAAATCCAAATACATTTTATGTAGATTGGCATGACCTTATCAACAACTTATCTAACATTTAATAAAAAGTTAAGATTCAGAGTGAGCCAAATACCCAAGTCTTTAGCATTTGTTTCTTTCTTTAGAGATTCCTCACCCAAGCTGTCGGGATACTCAGTTGTATATCTTTTGTTGCTAAACGTTATATAACAATATTTCTTTATATTAAACGTACATTTTAAAGTTTTACACCAGTCGTAGACTCTGTCAATATCGGATAAGAGTTCACCACAGTCTTGAATATAACGTGCTGCTTTACAAAATTTGCCATCATCGGCAAAAAGGAAAGTTTTGAAAAATGTAAAAGAGAGGATGAATCATTTGAATCGCGTAGTTTCAGGACTGATATTATACAAATATCTTTTGCATCATCACACTAATATCATCATCAAAGTCTCTATCGCGGAATTCGCCGAATACCTCGTCAAAGTTGGAATAGCAAAAACTGTTCTTCGTGGCAACATTGCTTTACTTCATTAAGAAACACATCCGCTGCTAGTTTGATAGAATTTTAAAACTAAAAAAAAAACAATAATAAAAAAAAAATACAAAAATACACACACACCCTCACACATATACATAGATTTAAATAACAGTTGTTAATACTTCCATTAACTCTTGAGATGATGGTTTCATGATATATGTAGACTTACTAAATTTCGGTTTTTACCGTGAATATCTAAGATTTGTTATGAGAAGTAGCCTACATATATTCATTTGAATCATTATTTTATAAGTTAACTTGACATTTTCATATTTTCTTTCATGAAAGTAAGGACAGGCTACTGCTATAGTTTAAACTCACTCAGGTGTAAAATTTGACATGTTGGCCAGGTAATAAAGGTAATTTTCTGTATGTTGGCTTAGATAATTGAATTGTAAAAAAATTGAATTGAATTGAATTGGCTAAGTGAGAATGAGCCATAATTGAACCCCGGGGGTTAATTGGGCACAGTTCACCTGGCCAGGTAAACCATGTGCCAGACACAAAAGAGCTAGACTGATCAGCATCTTACAGGTAAGGTGTGATAGGATGCATGTCCTCAAGGCTGTGGGGTTGCATATTGCGCCCAGTTGGCCATTGGCTACAGGCTAGGCCTTTCATAGATGTTTGGCTTCAATGTAATTTACATGACATTGTAGTCTGGACATGTACATGTCTCAAGATCTGTCGACAGAACATACAATGTATTCTATCATATAGATGACATGTACTGTGAAAGAAGCTCTCAAGTTAGAATAACAATGTAAAAGAAACTTCAGTAAATTAACATTCAATAAAAAAAATTAAAACATTAATATTTTGTCTGACAAAATATTTACGTAAAGTACATGTACACCTGAGTCAGCCATTATTAGGCCTCTGACACAAACTGATGAGTTGTAATCGAAGCATGTAAATGATGAAAATGATCGCAAACAGCATCAAAATTAATTTCAAAAGTAGATTCTGCACTCTACACTGTTGAAGTCTTTATATATTGAAACAATGTATTACCGGGTTATTTCCTTTGTGATAATAAGTTAAAAAAAAACCTTGTTGTGCACTTATCATACGTTTACTTCAGTACCTTAAATATCGTGCACTCCTCACTTCTCCTAGGGTGCAAAGGTTAACTGATTGTCACTCAACTGAAGGTTAGATCACAAAACAAGTCCATTAATAAAGATTTTCAGAGAGTTATCCATTATCACGTAAACACAGAGAGGCTGCTCCATTGCAGACGTGTGATATCAGAGACATATATACATTTTTGTATGTCTCTGGTGATAAACACGTATCTGATTGCACATGTACATTGTATATTCTTAAGTATATAATTATTGATGTCTTGTTTTTAGTTTCTATCCCTCCCCAGCCAGAGTTTCCTCTGATCCGACATCAGACTTTTAAACAAATCGTCAATGCTTACACACCAGTAATATGTACCAGTGATTGTTATATATAAACTTGCCAGATATGTACATGTACTTGACTTAATTGTCCCCTAACTTGTTGCCATGGGTACTAATCCCCCCTCCCCACCACCATCAACTTCACCTGATGGCCACGGATATACACTTGATTAGGAGTCATCGGGCTCAGGTGTGTAAGTCATCATCACACCTGGTCAGTTTCTCCTTTTTACAATTAGCCCTATAGGGGGTCTATTCATAGCCTGGTCAATCTGTGTTCAGAATTCTTGATCTGTTTACCTGTACCTAAATTAACACTTTGATACAATTTTTTCAATTCAATTAGTTGATTTCTTAAACCTTACGATATATCAGTACAAATGCAGTGAATAAATACAGTGAAAATATAGATAAATACATAAAAACAAAACAATAAAGTTCGGACACACAGAGACGACACATACGCGACCGCAGCGCTAGTGTAGAAAGTGATTTTATTTTAAAATGAAATGCTATCGTCTTTTGTTGCCGGGAGTGATAAATATTCCTAATTTTGAAAGATCTTTATATGACTTTAATATTTCCGGTTTCTAAAAGTTGTATACCGAGTTTTTTTTATAGTAGCACAGTTTGATCAAACGTTCTTCCACTTCCCGATACAACATTCACTCCATCGTCGTTTCTACGTGTTCGCTTCGTCTAGGATTCGCTTTTTATAAGAACCAGACAATTTATTCAGAAACGGTCGATTATTTGTGAGCGTCAACCGTAGCATTTCCGTAGCATTACCGTAGCATTACCGTAGCACTTCCGTAGCATTACCGTACCATTTCCGTAGCATTGCCGTAGTATTACCGTACCATTTCCGTAGCATTTCCGTAGCATAACCGTACCATTTCCATAGCACTTCCGTAGCATTACCGTACCATTTCCGTAGCACTTCCGTAGCGTTTGCGTTTAAGACGGAACAGCGAACGTACACGGGTCTGTTAATTAATTTGTAACATAATGTGTCATGTGGTTAATTTTACTGGCAACATTAGCATGGTCAGTTTTTAACGGTATATATTTCAATTCATGTAAATGTGTTCAAATATGGATGTTCATTTCATATCTCAAATCATAATATATAAAATTGATTATTATTAGGATATCATTTCAGCATATTTACTTTATTCTAGCTTTGCCTTCAAACATCATACTGACCTTACCTTCGGAACCATTGACCGAAAATCATCCGAAAGTATCGTGAGTTTTTTTGTTTTTGTTTTTATTTGATTTCTTTTAAATGTTATTTAAAGAATGCATTAACACTCACCTTTATGCGAATTGACTGGGATTTGTTTTCTTTTACCCTGACTCATTAGTAGTCATTACAGTCATTTAAAGATTTACAAAATTCAAGCAAAGATTCTTATTTGTAACATGATACCACTGTCTATCACATGGCACATATACTGCTTCCCTTGGGCATTATTTCGTCATACTTTCATTTCTGCTCATTTACTCATTATTGGGTATAGGCATAAAACTACGGTATTGTAATTATGAGATACAAGTCCATTTCCTATTTTATTGTAGTTTTATAATGATAATGTAGTTTTAAGATAATGTTTTACAATTACAGTTCTGATTTATTTGTTGTCAACATTTGTTTTAGAGAGTTATGGTTATTCGCTTCAAATAAAATATACACAATAACAACAAGACTTAATTGTACAGCCTTTTCTAACTCCTGTGGTAATTTTAAATAACAAACCGTAAAAAATATCGAAATTCATTAAAGTCAAAAGTGCAGCTGACACATTGTTTCCAGTGGCCTTTTAGAGATATAAATGGACTTTTCTACAGAAGGCCAACAAAAGGGGGGGGGGGGGGGGGGGGGGGGGGGTGATGTAATTCGAAAAGAAATAATATTAACAAGATATATATTTAATTTTTAAGACGTTTGGAAAGTTTCAAGGATAGTGTATTGGAAAGGTTAGCGAAAAAAATGTTAATGTAAATTTAAGTCAAAGCAATATAATTATTAATATTAGGACTGGGGCAATGACGGTAGAATAGCAATGTCTTATGTTATGGCAATGAAATACTTACTAATAAGATAAGATGTCATCGCCAAAAAATATTATCATTATAGCTATTACAAACTAACCGATGAGTAATATATAATTTTATTTGTATCCGTCAAAAACTAATTTTTGTTTTAATCGGGCCTTTCCCCTGACCTCTTATATATATTTTTTTTAAACAGGTGAAATCCCGATCACATAAGCCTATATATATATATATAGCATTATTGGGCATCAAGAGATAATCACAATCATGTTGTTAAATAAGCCCTTGGGTAGTTCTCTACTCCTGGGCTTCACCGGGTGTTTCTTGGTCATATCCTTGAAACAATTAGGATCCTGACCCCATCACCATACATGGCATTGCTGGGTATCAACGCAATCCTGATGTAAAACGGACCCTCTTGTCATTCGACAAAGGTTATTGATGAAACCATCACTTAGTTCAAAAGATTCTTGCTTTTAAGATTTCAATATCTCATTTTAATATTTTTGATAGAAACATAAATGACAAAGGAACATTATCAATTTCAGAGACTCTCCTAATTTGTTGGTTGGGAAATCTTATGAGTTTAAAGCTGAAGTTGGACGAGCATGGCCTGGACCGACGATCGATTGGATGGTGGGGAACATCGTTCCCTCTAATCACACTTCTATCACAAGTGATAACACTGACGGAACAGTTCGTACTGTGTCCAGTATGTTCTATGTCCCAACACTTACAGACAATGGACAGGACCTGACATTGCAAGTGTTTCATCCTCAAACCTCTGATACACCTATCGTCAAAACAGCTCCGTTTGTAGTTCACGGTAGGTATACAGCGGATTCCACACACAATTATTTTTTTATTGTGCTTGTACCAGTTGCACTGAATAGGTATGACGCCATATAATGGATTAGGATATCACGTTGCTCTTTGTTTTTGTATTGAATAAGGGCCCATCGACAAAACAGACTAAATAACAATTGAAAAACACGCTAAAAACAAACAAACAAAAACGCCACCATACTTTACAAAAAAAACAAAACAAACAAAAAACAAAACGGTTAAAATCTGTTCAGACCTTCAAAATATATAACGCATATGGACAAAATACCTATTGTTTATATATAAAATATACACGTCAATCAAAACATCGATTATGATGCTTTTGAATCAAGTAACGGATATAAAGTTAATATTTGAATATTTATATATGTATTTTTATTGAATTTCTCAGGCAAAAGAAAAATTATATCGTTTTTATGCATCACTATTACATCATAATGGATCAAATATAATTTCATATAGCATTATGTCCCTCTTCATATATATCCATATTGCATTTAGTGTAATTTATTTTGTAACGTAAGATTTTAAATGAAATTGTAATATCTTGTCCTAGTAGCTCCTAATTTCACAGAAAAAAAGTTTTATAATGACTTGCATTTTATCAACTTAAATGTTTTGTCTTTTTCGGGTAACATCTCCCTTGCAATATATGTTTTTGTGTTTGAAGATAGTTATATACCTTATGTAGATAACAGTATTTCCCTTTTACTTCTCCATATCAATTTCAATTAAAGCTAATTATCTCTTTTCGTTTGAATTATTTCCCTTATAATTCAATTATTTTCATTAAACGTTTGTGTTAAATCTCACGAATTGGTAATGTATCGCCTTATTTTGGTGAAAATTTGGAAAAATATATCATAATCAAGCTTCCCTGCTTTATTCAAGTTATATTTGTGTATAGTATAAGAACTAGTTCAAGGACATATTGTGTGAGAGTTATTCCCTTAAAATATCCCTTAGCAACACCTGTATGACGCAAGCCTCCATAATTTTTTTCAGTATCTGTCTGTATTGTATATGAGTATATGAACTAGTTCTAGGACATATTGTGTGAGTTATATAAATATCCCTCAGCAACATCTGTATGACGCAATTTTTAACGTTTAATTCAATCTTGGCTCTGCTGATTTCTACTCTCAATTCTCATTTATTTGTGATAATATCGATCTCTTTTTCCATAGTCTTTTCACCACCGAAATATATGATATCTTTCCTGTGGTTAGTTCGGTCAATCGAAAAATCAGCCTTTATTAGATGGTTTGAGGTCGAGTGTTGTATGTGTTTATTACAAAGAATATTCCTCTGTATACTCCTCAGGTCCACCAATTGTCACAATCAAGCCCGATTCGACCGATATCATAGTAAACGCAGATTTTCTGGGACGGTGTAATGTTTCATCATCGTTGAATTCATACTCTACTAAGTGGTATAAGGGAAATACCGAAATATCCTCCAGTGCCAAGTTCACAATAACTGGGGATTTCCTGGCTATTACAAGTGTCCAGTTTTCTGACGAGGGAGATTACAGCTGTACTGCTACTAATGCTGCGGGTACTTCACTACGGAGCAATGCTGTAGCCATCAGCGTCATATGTAAGTATACTGCAGACGAATATGATATGTATATACAACATTCAAAGTCCATTTTTGCAGAGATTTGTTTTTGCGTTCGTGAATACTGATATATACGTTTTGCCACTGCGATCAATGCTGTAAACGTGGATAATATGTGGTTAGTTTGTTCGAGTGTTTTTTACTCTAAAAACGATTTACATTATTAAGATAAGCGTATTTAAGATAAGAGACATAGTCCATAGTTTCTTGTTTTTCTTTTTAGTTACATGTAGTTTACATAAAATGTATCGGGCATACGTGTATCTATAAAACATACATTAAGTACATGGATGGAATGGAGTGAGACACCTTGACCTGGGGACAGACCCAGAGGAAGAGGCCCCCAAGGTCTATATCTCTTTCTATATATCTCAGACTGTGTATCTCCCTCGATGTGCAGACTACAGCCCTTATGTTCAGTTACTACATGGGACAGAGAAGCAATGATTTATATAGCTTTACACCCATGACAAGAATACCGTGGTATAAAAGTAACGCCCAGAACCAGCTGTATAACTCCTGTGAAATAAGCTAAATATAAAAGATATATATATCCACGCGTCAGTCTGATCATATTATATACCAACCTCTTTAGGACATGTTTAGTGATATAATGTACTACACTTAACATTCCGCTAATAATGTATAATATAAAAGACATCTTATATCCACGCGTCATTGTGATTATTTTCTCTTTTTTTTCTTTTTTTTTTTTTTTTTTGTTATTTCCTCAAACAATAATGGACTAGAAATATGATGTGCTACACTTCACATTCCGCTAATCATAATTGAACTTATTACACTTTTAATATTGTTTTTTTTATGACAGGTATTTTGAGTAAGCTAATTCGTCATTGTGCTAATCTGTTTCAATACGTAATAATTGCGCTGTTAAATTCTGTTCTAATGATTCATAACATAAATAATCGTTCTAAAATTTAAAACTTTTTCAGCGGAGGGAGGAGCACCTGCAATCAGTGGAGCTGTGTCTACCCCAAACGAGAACGATATCTTAATCCTTCGTTGTACGTCAGTCGGCGGTGTACCAACACCGTCTGTCATCTGGATGAAGAATGGTGTTAATATGAATATTGGTGACACATCTGTCACAGAGAATGGGGTGACGACAACAGCTAGTGTGTGGACATATCAAGTGGCCTATGCAGACCGTAATGCCAATTTTACGTGCCTCGTCTCCAACAGTGTTGCAAACATAACCAGAACAAGAATCTTCACTGCCGTATATAGTATGTATCGGAAGTAGACTTCAACCAAACAACTCAAAATCAACATATTGTCTTATGTCCTTTTCTTCATCTTTTTGTTAACACTATTTTGCACTCTCACAGACAATAATTTATCGTTTGAAATGTTTAAAGCTTGATTATTGATGATGCTAAATTGTATCTATACCACTTATTTATGTTGTATGGTAATCAGTTTTTGTATGTGTGCGCAGGTACGTGATAAATTTGTGAACAAAAATAAACGTCCTTGTGCAAACGAAGCATTAACTAACAAACAAACAAAATATGAGAACATCTAAATATATATTGATACACTCGCGTATATTTTATAATAATTTGAATATGGTTACTCAGGGTTTTTTTTGTGAAACAGACGTTCAGCATTTTGTAAATACTAACGGTTTTGATTTGCTATGTTATTGTAAAATTTTGAAAGTCGCAGGATCAAACCGGTGTTAACTATACCATAACCACATCTGTATACAGTAACGATCACGTTATCATTACCGTTGATAAATTGGGGTAATTGTTGATTGGTGTCTCAATGTTCCACAATACTCGTCATTTTTGTTTCCTTATTGTTGATTGGTGTCTCATTGTTCTACAATACTCGTCATTTTTTGTTTCCTAACTTTCAGTTCCACCGACTACTGTTGCATATCCGATAAGAGGTCCCACCACAACAGTGGCAGGAGAAGTAACTACGTTCTCCATCAACTTTGCGAGAGTCAGTCCTGCACCTATTGTTTCATGGTCGATAGGAGGATTGCAGTTACCCAGCAACGTGCCGCCAATTATCACAGTTCCCACTGCTGAAGGAACTTTCAATGCCACGGCAAGCATCACTTTCACACAATTTGCGGAATACAATGATAAAGCGCTTGTTGCTTCGGTTAACCAGGCGCAGTCTCGAATAGTGTTCGACGTATCAGCTACTCTCACTGTGAAATGTAAGTATTATATTTTGATATTAGCATAATATCTAATGTTGATATTAAAAATTTCATAATATAGTTAGTTTGCATGTTTGTTGACTCAACTTGTCATGATGTCGAAAGGTATATATATATATATGAAATATTGAAATAGTTCAATCAATAATTTTATATTTTTATTGCCATTAATATAATCTTTTGATAAAAATAGTGAAAACATTTAAATAAAAGCTTGCTTGTATTTTTATGCTGATTCAATATCAGGAAAAATCCATCGTCTCCAATGATTGATTTACTATCTTTATTTTTCCAAATATGAAACATAATCAAGATAGGAAAACTGACTTCCTTAAACGTTTTGTTAGTCCGTCTGTAGAATCATTTTGTCACTTCTTATACGAGTTTAAAGAAAAATGTTTTGTATTTTTTTCATGATAAAACACCCGTCATTTCTTACTGATCAATGATTAGAAACACAATTATTTTTTTGATGATTATGATCGCGTCAGGTTTTTATTAATTATGAAATTTAATAAGAACTCTTACATAATTGTGAGTACATGATATTTTTTGCAGCCCAACCTTCTCAGCCTGTTATTGACGGCCTTCCATTAACACGGATCGGCGTAGATGGCGACACTTATCAGCTTGAATGTAAGACAATTGGAGGATTCCCTGTTCCAACATTGGGGTGGTTTAGGAACGGACAACCAATCCTAACCTCGCCAAGCACAGATTTCAATGCGGATCCAATCGTCACTACCGCTACCTACAACATGGCAGTGACATTGTCAGAAAAAAACGCTGTGTTCAGATGTACAGCATATAATGAAATCAACACGCTGAATACAAGCGTTAGCCTGACAGACGTGTATGGTATGACTGTAACCTGTATATAACAATGTTAATTATATGCTGCAAATATGATATTTTTCTCGTGATTCTTCTTTATTTAAAAGACATCAATCTTAATTTTTTTTTCTTTCTGGCGTTGGGTCGTAAAATGTTGAGATAATAATATAATAACATTCTTGGCCTGAATTTCAAAAACGATTATCGTTCTTTTAAGTTGCATTTACATCAACTTCCTTGGAAAAACCTGATGTTGGAACATTTTGTTCTATTCCGGCCGACTAGGATAAGTTAAATAATTATGTTGGTTTCGAACTGAATAACTTTGGACCCACTGGTCTGACAAAGTATAAGCAAAATACCTTAATATTAGTATTTATATATCTAATCTGTACAGTACAGCTGTGTGCTGCGATTTAATATTTTTTAGCAAAACTGTATCTAAACTATAGTTTGTGTGTTAAAGGTGCTAATAGTTTGTGCGTCGGTTGTATAATTCTTCATTTGTTATTATCGAGAGAAAAATCACATTTACAGTATTTCCATGTGTGACCACATATATCAATATCAATAAATTACTCATTGACAATTGCTTAACTCTGAACGAATTAATACTGACTTATTAACTGAAAAAGAAACTTCGAATGACATTTAGCAGAGTTTAACAGCTTTAGATATTAGGATTAGATATAATATGCTTTCGCTACCAAGCAATAATATTTCTCAAAGAACATCTTAAAAGATAATTATTTTATAACATATGATATATGTTTTACCTACGTTTGAACAAAGTGTTAACTCTAGGCAAATAGTCCTTGTCATATACAATGTTAGTATTTATTCAGTATGTAAATACTAAAGTTCAATTAAAGAATTAATTTTACTTTTCAATCAGGAAGGTGAGGCAACTTATTTGTATAACTCTCACAATAGTTTTATTATCGTTGTTGATATTTTTAAAATACATGTAACTTACTTTAGGCTGCTGTGTCCGTGTCCAGACTCTCGACGACTTGAATGTGTACACCAGAATTGATCTCGCTTTTACAATACTTCTTTCCTGTCACCATGTCGTATTATACTATTGCGAGAGATTTACCTTCACATCTATTATATAAAGTTGAGATTGATTAATATTTTTAGGAAAGTGTGATGATCCAAACAGAAGTTAAAATTCTATAAAATAAGAAATAGACAGAAAAGCCGTAATAATAAGCATTTTTCAGGTTTAAGCATGCGCATTGATAAAATAGTCAAAATTTGGTTTTGTACCTAATCGATTTTCGATGTAAAATAAAAACATGATGTGTGCTTACATATAGCGACTATGTAATGGTTTATTTTTCTAACTGGGGAAATATTTATCAATGTAGGAATGTTCTCAAGTTTCTGTTTTGATATTTTTTACGTATTATCTATGTCCTCCTTTAAATATATTACTTAATGTAAGGCTTTATTATATCAAGGTCTCTGTATGATAACATTTGCTCATATACATGTACGTAATACTGATTTCCTTCCTGACGTCGGAACATATTACTTAATGTGAGATTATTCTTACGTTTCTGGTTTGATAGGATATACAATATATATTTATAATGGTTGTCTTATTACAGTGAAAGCGTATCTGACAATTAGCGGAAGTTCTGATGTGATATCTGGCAAAAATACCTCGATGTCATGTACAAGTACAGCCAGTCGTCCCGTGCCGAGTGTAGCGTGGTTGATGGTTGATTCTTCGGATGTTTCGACGAGTTTGCCCGTAAAGGAGGAGTCAGTTGGACAGCCAGACAACAACGGTTTAGTGGCCGTGACCTCTACTGTATACTTCGTTCCTACGATAGCGGACAATAGGAAAACAATCAGATGTATCTCAGCACAGTCGGGATTAATACATTCCCATACATCCTCCAACATCATAACAGTCCACGGTAATGTTAGCCTCTATATATTAGCATTTTATTGCCGTATGCTTCAGTGAGGTAGCACTATAAATCGGCAAAAGATCCGGCCTATCACAAGGAGACTTAACACGAACATACCGCAGCCTCCCAAAAACACACATACGCATTCACCACATGCATGTCGCAGGTACGGGAGGCCGTCCTTAAATGACCTTAGCTGTTAATAAGACGTTAAACAAAATAAACCAAACCAAACCAAATAAGTTTTATTTCCGTGAGCTTAAAGAATATAAGCTTTATTTTTAAACACATATCACTCTCTAAGTGACAGATATGTTTGACTCGGATAAAGAAATACAAGTAGTTGCCCGTTTTAAATATTACCTTTATGTAAGAATGAGCAGTCTATAACTCTTCCCTTGGGAGAACAAACAGCGTATTACTACGGGTATTTTGATTTGCTCTACAGAAAATCATTTGACACCCAAAGCAATATATAGATATATATTCATTATCATCCAAGATATCTTATGAATATGGAAACTTTCATAAATAAGATACATTTATCGTTTAATATCAACTGAGTTTTATTTTTTCATGCTCTGTAATCAATTCTGTGTTTGTTTATTTTGTTGTTAAATTTATGTTCTACACAATGATGAACAAGACTCTCTTACATCACTAACCAAAATAATTCGTTAAAATGAAAAGATATGTAATTAACATTTGTCATTTATTATATCTCTGGGTACGTGTGTAGGTATCCGAGAATGACATAGCTTATCAAACCGGTGTTTTAATACAGAACATGTATCTTTGTCTATTGGACTATTATATATTAATATTGCATGGAACACTAACCGTAAGACTTACGTTTTAATTGAGAGCCACAACTATTGAACCTTTTTTCTTGACCAACACAATATTCGTTTTTAAACAATTGTATTGTCAAATCTGTTGTTTGAATTGGACAAAATTTGATGTTGGATTACTTTACCCCATTACTTCAACTTATTTGTGAAATTAATAATCGGCCATTTTGTCATGTTGGTTATTTCTATTAAAATATATTACCATCGGTTCATTATTATTCGATGGATGTATCATACACATATCATTCATGTAAAATTTAAAATCTTAATGAAATATTTGCCTGTTCTCACGTTTTAAATTCATTGAAAGGTAAACAATGTAAACTGCATTGCATTATTTACTTATTTCCCCCATCAGGTCCACCAACAGTATTTGCTGCATATAACGCTACTGCCAAAAATGGAACAACTGTAAATTTTACATGCTCTGTGACATCATCACTGGCATCATATAATGTCACGTGGTACAAACGCGTCAGTGATACTGATGGAACTGCAATTCCTGTACAGATCAACGAGAGATATGCTGTAGATTTGAGCCCACATCGATTGTGGATATACGACATCAATGTGAATGACAATGGCGTATACTATTGTATCGCACAGTCTGCTGCCGGGACTTCCGCACGATCCGAAGTATCTCTAATAGTCAACAGTAAGTTGATAAATATGTTTGTTACTTATTTCCATACTGAAATAAATTTTGTGCTTATTCAATGTAGATTCGCCTTTCAGTTAGTCAAAGTTATGGTTAACTGCGCAATTAAAAATGATATTAATCAAACAACAAAAAATACAGGCATAATAACAAAATATGTATTTAATCAAAAACATATCATACGAGGGAACATATGAACATTAAATCTGGATTTCCATGGCAAGAGGGATAATTTTGTTTCATTGCTTTGCTTGGCCTGCATTCGATGATAGTGGTAATATTACTATATATTGCATTTGTGTTCTTGGAGAGATCTGCAAACATCAATGATGTGCATTCAAAATTTGAAAATTATTGTTAAAAATTTTCACGTTTTAGATTTTGGGTTTATTTTGCTATAAAAGTTTGATCTAGAGAATACTTGTTTCGCAAACATGTATCTGGTTAATGTGTTATAAATACATTACGTGTACACTAAAATATCTCTGTTAACTTGAAGTTCCGCAGGCAGTACCCTGGTTTGAGAACAACGTGACTGCAAGGACTGTTAATGAAAATGAGGGAAGCATCACAGCGAAGTGCCTGACGACGGTCTATCCTGGCAACACCGGCATCCTATAGATGGGATTTTATTCCGGCTGGCGGATCAAACCCGGTTGAAGTTGACAGCGGTTATGTCAATGATAATGAACTAACCATTCCGTCGGCTAGCAGGGCACATTCAGGAACATACGTATGTGTAGTCTTCAATAGCTTCGGCAGCGTGTATAGGAACTTCACAGTAAACGTACAATGTAAGTTTTCTTTTCTATCCAAAACATACTTGATATACCTTGAGAAACCGTAACTGGAAATATTTAGGTTTCTCTGATATCTTTACTTCATTACCATTTACGCTATCTTTTTATTTTCAATTTTTTATCTTTCTATTATAATAAAGTGAAACAAGTAAGCTAAAAAATAACCATTTTGTCAATGCTTGTTCATTATGTGACTACAATGCCGTTATGTAAAAATATAAAGAGACTGAGAAATAGGCGTTTTGATGCTTCCATCGCTTTAAGCTACCTTCATATACAGCATAATATGATATAGTAACCTTCAGTACAGTGACACATTATGAACCTCTTCATCAGAATCAGTTATGTACAGTTATATATTAAATATATAAGTCATTTCCGGTTATGTTACAGTTGTTTTATAGTTATACGATATCCTGTTTACTCCAGAATTGATCCGGTCTGTTTTTGAAAATTAGATGTTTCAATATTTGGAGCAGATAAAATGTCTTCTTTGAGACTGTTCCACAGCTCGTATTGAAAAAAACATTATATGGTATAATATAAAGTATTTTATCCTGCAACTGCCACACTCACTGACCGATAACTACTGTCGGATAAACTTGTGCTTTATCCGTCAATACGAAGTGCTTTATCCGTCAATAGGATTCACGTGAACTTTTTCCAACTCTGACGGAACTACTTTCAAGTTGACCTCATGATCACGCGCACAAACTTTGACCTGATAATGATGACGTCATATTGTTTGTCAACAATCGTCAGCTGTCAGCGTCTGCTACATTGTACGAGAATCCAGAAAAATGTCACAACAATCTTCATCCGATGACGAAATTGACAACAGTGTAACAGGAATGGTGGATTGCAATTTTGATATTAACTTTGACATTTTGTCTACTTGTATTGATCTAGAAATGACGGTAAATGATGAAAACTCTGAAATTGTACTGAACCCAGAACCAGCCCCGTCTCAAGCCCCTGTGCCCCTTCCTGTGTACGATGAAAATTCTCATGTGCCTAGACCCGTACGATTAGTTGAAATTCCGGATGAATACGATGCAACATTAATGGAAATAGTACAAGAGATAGAGAGAAATGAAAATGAGCTACAAAGTGTAGAAACGACAAAATCCGTCCGTCCCCCCACTCAGTCTGCGTCTGTCGTGCCACGACCCCCCTCCCCATCCCAGAAGGCTGATCCGGTAGTACATGATCCCGTTGAACAAAGTAAACAATTTGTTGAGTTAAACATGGAGGACGTAGAAGCTTTTATTGAAGGGCAAGCAAATAAAAACACCATGAAAAAAACGTTACAAGACGTGAAACTAGTTAAGCAATTTCTGGCTTTGAAGGGAGAGGAAAGGGAAATGAATGGAATACCCGTAGGAGAATTGGACATGTTGTTGGCTAATTTTTTGTTGTCTGTCCGTAAAAAGGACGGCCAGAATTACGAACCAAGTAGTTTGAGGGGAATAATTTCAAGCGTTGACCGGAAACTTTGTAGACAAAAATATGGTCACAAAATAATGAACGGTGATGCAAACGAGTTCGCGTTGACAAGAGATGCCCTCAAGGCAAAACAAAAAGTGCTGAAAAAGGAAGGAAAGGGGAACAGGGCAAAAAAATCGGAACCGATCACCGACACGGAAATACAAATTCTTTATGAAAAAAAACTACTTGGACCATCTACTCCCGAATCGCTTCTCAATACAGTCTGGTTAAACAATTCGTTACATTTCGGCCTGAGGGGAGTGCAGGAACACTATAACTTGAAATGGGGGGACGTGCAATTGAAATCTGCCTCAGATGGTACAGAATACCTCGAACTTAACGAAAGACAAACTAAAACTCGCACTGGAGAGAATTTGTGTGACGTCAGACAGGTATCGCCTAAAATGTTCGCTACTAACGACACAGATTGTGACCCCATCAACATCTATAAACGCTATGCAGCGCATCGGCCCATGGACTACAGCAATAGTGATGACCCCTTCTACATAAGTACAAGGACAATTCCACTAAGCAACACAAAGAGTGACAAATGGTTTATCAAACAACGAATCGGAGAAAAAAAACTTGGATCCCTGATGAAAACAATGGCACAAAAAGGAAACTTGGACAAGGACAAAAAACTTACTAATCATAGCGCGAGGAAACACCTGGTTCAGAAACTACGTGATGCCAATGTACCCCCAACCGATATTATGCAAATTAGTGGACATAAAAACGTACAGTCAATTATCAATTATAGTTCCATTTCCGAAACACAACAAAGAAGTTACTCAAACATGTTAGCCACTCACCGTGAAACAGAAAATCCCGTTAATTTAAATCCGTCCAGCGAAATGAATTTTACACATGTTCCATCCGTGCACAATGCCAGCAGCACTAGCTCTATTACACAGGCGAATTCTCAATTAAACTCCATATTTTATGGTGCAACACTTCATATCAACAACCTGAATATCTATACCAGTAATCCAATGTAAGGCTATAGCCTTGATGTCGATGCATGTTTCCGTAAAATCCAATGTTATGTAACGATTACAACAGTAACACACGTGTGTACATGGTACGTACCCTGTTAGCTTACTGACTAAGCTTAACATTTTCTGGTGCGAATTGTAAAACTTTAACTTGAATGAATTATGTCATTATAAAGGTATTAAACAATTCGTTATCAGAAACAAAATGTATTTGCGTGATATTTTCATACACATATGTGTGAAATTACACTTTGAGGTAGCAAAAATGATCGGAACTATATTGTAACAGCGCAGTGACATTACAGGCGGAAGTAAATATAGTTCTTATGAATGGAAATATTCCTGCGCCACAATGCGGACGCATCGCTTCAGTTCAAAAAGGTAAACAAATGACGTTTTTTCCATTTAACTTGAATGTCAGCTACTGTGAAATAGTTGCAGGATAAACAGAATACATGGTAAGTATCTTACAATACAAGGTTTATTTTGGCTCGGAACGGAAAGACGAGATGGCTCGCCAAAGGCTCGCCATCTCGTCTTTCCTAACCCTCGCCAAAATAAACCTTGTATTGTAAGATACTAACCATGTATTCTCTATATCTCGGCCCAAACACTAAATAAACAAAAAACTTATGCATGTGATCACGAGGGATATTGCGTTTCATTGGATATACTTATTTAAACAAATTAACAATTCAAGCATACAGACCGAAAATCGAGTTCGTAATAAAGTCTATAAAACGAATAAAATGTGACAAAAATAGATATACGCGTATTATTTTTCTTTAATCATCCTTCATACTAGCGATCATATTGCATTGTCATCGGGGATGTGTTTTAATCTTTGTGCTGTTGGCCGCTAAGGTAGCAGCCCGTGTCTGTGGAAGTCTGTATTAGTGTTTAGATTTGAAGCTATTCTAATAAATATATCTGTGTGCATATTATTTTTTGCCGCTATAGATCGACCCGAGTTGGATCAAAATAATGTTCAGACGTCTTATCCTGACGCCACCGTAGAGGAACTCATTGTATTATCATGCAACGTCATCGCAAATCCAGAAGCAACAAGCTACATCTGGAGGCACCAAAATGAACAAGTCGGAACGGGTAAAGATTACGAAGTGAATGTAAAGTCGGGCGAAAACACGTACACTTGTATAGCAACAAATGGTGTTGGACCTTCGGAAGGACTCGTTTTCACGGTTGTAGCTCCACAGGCAAACAGTGGTAAGGTTTTTTTTATCTTACATTCTTATACAATAGCTGCGTAAGAATGTCTACGTTTATATTCAGTTTGTTTGAGTAATTTCTTGCTTTAACTCGCATTTTGTTTTGGAAGGTGGTATTATCTTACGTCGTGTTTATACAGTTCTTTATGGTGAGATATACATAACTTGTCTATAGATATATATATATATAACCTAGTAATCACAATTATCAGCGAATAAACTTTTAAGATGTGATTTTATTTACAGATCAAGAATTTTAGCAATGATATTCACACTGAAATTCACAATTTGTTTAAATTTTTGACCGATCAGAAAAGTAAATCACTTTTACAGCTCAGATACATAGAATTCGGTATAATATGGTGTCATATAAGTTATACAATTAATTGATATTAAGGTATTGAAAGAGTGGGCTCGATTAGCCCAATAATAATGCGAACCTAGTCAATCAAAAGCGACGTTACAAATGGCGACGTAATTTTAGTTACGTTAATGGCTGATAATATTTTAAGCAAGATGCCGAAGAAATTATTGTGTTTCCTCATCAGCCAATCAGAGGCGATGTTACAAATAGCGACGTCAGTTTCAATGTTATCGGTTGATCAGAATGCTGGTTACAAGCATGATTAAATCAGATCTTTTTACAAGTGATCCTGCAACTAATGTTGTGCTTTTTTCCTATATCTTGATGAATTTATTGTATAATCGATCTTTTAACGTACTCTATCATGTGGATAATCTTTCAAAATATCTAATGAGCTATCTTGTGAAGTGTCGTGCATTAACTTGGTAAGTACATCAAGTGCGTAGTCTGTCAAATGCAATATATTAAAATTACGTGATCTTAGATATATTTTGTTTGTTAATAATATAATTTTAAGGTAAGTTTTGGTATATACAATACTGAATTTAAACAGTTACACAATGTATTCATTCAATGGTCCACATAAACAATAATTTCAGTACTCTTGTACCGAAATAATCGCCAATAGATAGTAATCTTCAAAAGATGCACGATTTTTCTGATATCACAAAAGTACACATTTTATTTCGTTGACGATTTACTAATGCTAGAATTTTGTTCATTATTTTAAATGTGCAAGTTATTTATGGAATACAATGTATCTGATGTTCCATCAATGATTTAGTTAAAACAAATAATCAAATTGGAATAAACAACATAGTTGAAGGCGGTTACATGAAATGGTAAACAAGAAACATGAAAATGTTGTGTATTTCCCTTGGGTTATATTTCACTGTACTGTACATATAGACTCCATGCATATGATAGATCCGGGAGACGCTTTACATATGTAGAAACATTTCCCTGTACTTTTGCCTGGACACAATGTGACATAGGACGAGTGTTAACTTACACACATATGTGGCACAAGTTCTAAATCACGCTGAATAGACTCATTACCATCCCCATTCTGTTCATTATCATCACTTGACTAACACCATGCTGACTTTAAAGTTATTACCTTCAGTGATCTTGTTCAAGTTTTCGCTTAAAACCCTAAAACGTGTTGCTTTGATTACTACTTTATCAATTTGTTTGCATATTAAGCATTTAATTATTACAAAATATATTGTTTTCTTTATTGTCCATTTTTAAGTTTTGTAAATGTTTATATATATAGTCAGAAACACATCTTTTCTGTTTCGTATAAAATATGTATATTTAGCACCACTATATACACTGGTCACTATGTATTTCAGCACCCAGTGCAGGCGCTTCTACCGCAGACGAAGGGCTTTCAGACGGTGTAATCGCAGCCATTGTCCTCGGAGTTATTGTCACCCTCCTGATCCTCATCATATGTTGTGTTGGGTGTAAATATTACAAAGGTATTATTCTAATATATTATATAAAAACAAAGATGGTAATTTCCTACTAACTACACAACGATCTGCCTTGTGTAGTTGTGAGTTGATTTTGTATGACCACTTAAGGACATTGTCTCCCTGTGATAATGCGAAAATAATGTCGGCTTTATAGTGCTATCCCAGTGAAGCATACTGTCAAAGACATCCAGTAGTACATCCCACCTGGTCATATTATACTGATTTTGGACAAACCAGTCGCTCCACTACCAAAAGTCTGAGCGTCAAGCGAGAGTTACATGTAACTTACCATTTTAATAGACACTGGCCTGTCTCTACCGAGCTATAGTTTGATAGTAGTTAATGTATGTGTATATTTTGCTCACTCATGTGGCGTGTAATCTGTATAACAGTTTGATCTATCAAAAAGTCTTGCTAAGTTTTCAATTAGTGAATGCTTTTATCCCGTGTCACGTAAACTTGCATTTCTTAACTATCGCTAAATTGATATGACTTCTACAATAATTTGAAATACAGACAAAACGACAGACGAAAAGGTAAAGCGTACCGTCAAGAAGACGAAACCCAAACACAAACCTAGTTCTGTGGCTCCTGACGCTGACGACAAGCGATCAACCCTCTACCCGAGAGCGAAGGACCCCGCTCTTCTGTTTGCACCATCCCGTCATTCGTACCAAGACCAGCATCACTTTCCAAGGTACGTCACGACATCAACGTTCGTTAGAAATATAAAAATCAAGAAATATCGACATAAAAAGTCATTATTCCAATTCCAAATAAACATAAATAAAAAAAAAATCTGAACTGGAATATAGGTTCGGGTTTAGACCATTGATAAGTAGAGGGCGACCAAACTCAAGATAGACTAAGAGCATGTACAATTATAATCATTACATCCTTAACTGCCCAAAAGACAACTTCAAACACAAAGGAGACATGTTTAATTTATTGGTTCACTCAACCACTTATCATAAAGGCGTATCTCACTGGCCTGGAGACTAACTGGCGACCTACTGGCGACTAGAGTCTCCGCTAGTCGCGGAGTCGTCGCTGCGATGTCTCCTGGAGACTAACAGAGTCTCCATGGTGTCGCGGGATAATCGAACATGTTCGATTTTTTAGGAGACTTTTTTGAGTCTCCAGTAGGTCTCCAGCAAGTCTTGGCGACGTCTCCGAGACGTCCCTGCAACGTCGCCGCAACTGATGGAGATTAATTTTGTCCGCGACTAGAGAGACGTTTTCGCGACGTCTCCGAGACCTAATAAAGACTAATAAGACTGAGGGGACGTTGCGGCGACGTTGCCGAGATGTCTTCGCGACGTCTCCGCGACGCTGCTTGACGTATTTCAGAGACCACGTGACACACCCCAAGCTCACATCGCCGATACTGCCGCGACTAAGGAGACGTCTCAGCGACGTTTCCGCGACATCCCGGCGACTTTTCGTGCACTTGATCGTCAACTTCTCGGAAGTCGCCTTGGTGTCGTCTTGGTGAGAGTGCACGACATTTTTTTTCTCCCGAGTCGCCGCACAGGCGCGGCAATAGCGGCGACGTCTCCGCCAGTGAGATACGTCGCATTTGTGGCTATCACTTAACATGTCGTGTAGTAAAGGAAAGATCTCTTAGATAGTTAAGATGCAAGCTTATATTAAACGGGTCAAATATGTTACATGTTCTGCTACTATAGAAGGTGTCTCCTAGATTAATTGATCGATAGAGTCCAATAAGACGTGACCAACGGTAAATTGTTCATTCAAATAATTCCATAATTGTTTTCGTTTCTTTTAGGGATATTGCCTACATTGAACGCGACTATAGTCAAAGGTGAGTACTCCTACACAAACTAAACTAGTAATAATGCAAAATGAGCATGAAATTGAGTTTTGAAGTCGCTATGGTTCACGATTAAGATTAACATATACATGTATATATTTATACACATAGTAATAGCAAAAAGCTATGATCAAGGTTCAGATATTTAGATAGTAATAGCAAAAATATAGCTTTTGCGTCTTTGATAAATTAGGACCCAATCATCGTCCTTTGGGTAGGGCCTATGATTAGTTAAAGGCGCTTTTATTAATCTTATGGTCGCTCTTCTTTCCAAACATCTTTTTTCTTCCTGATGTTTCTCTTGACTCTGCTTCACTTTAGACCTTTAGCTGAGTAGTTGCTGCTTTGAGGAAATATTTTGGTTCTGTGTTCCCATTATTTAAAATGAAAGAGCCGATATTCTGTACTGTATTGTTGAATTCGCTGATTAACACTGCGTTATGAGGTGTTGGAATTGGATATTTAGGGAGTTGGACCTCTGCGTATCAGCACATCCCGTCACAAACACTGAAATATTTGTTTAATCCCCGTTATATTCCATTCGTTTGGTATGACTTCAAGATAGCACTGAAGAATTGGGAGGGGTTATCAATTCGTGATTCCAAGTAAAAGACAAATCGAACTGATCAATACGATCTCTGTATTCATATACACGTGGATTGTAGTGCGTGACGTGTATAGCGTATCCTCATAGAAGTCGGTATAGTTAAGTTGTATTTGTTAAACGTCCTATTAACAGTTATAATCATTTAGGCACGGACGTTGCGCGCGTGCGTGCGTGCGAGGTTCTGTCTCATAGTGTGGAATTGATGCCGGCTGTGTAGTATTACCCTATTGAAGAATAAAAAACACTGCCAAAGACATTCAGAAGTATACATTTGAAAGGTCACATTATTCTGACAGCGCGCAAGCCAGTCGTCTCACTCCCAAAATGCTGATCGCCAAGCGGGATCAGCAAATATCATAAAGCTTGTATGTCTTGGTCAGGTGACAGAACCCAGAACATTCCTCATAGGGGCGAGCACTCCAACAACGGTAAAAAAAGAAGCAGTATCTCATCTGAGACATTAGGAAGAATAAGGTTGTTAGTAAAGGAGAAAAGATATAAGATCCTTAATATAGGGGTCACCTACGATTATGCAACAGGGGTATGAGGTACAATGGTGCATTTTTCGTATGGTACTGTTTCCCCCAAAAATCCTGAGCTGTAGGCATCTGCACATTGAGTATAGGAGGCGATTTATAGTATAGTACTGCAGAGGTCTGACCTTACTTGTTTTTCATTGGATTAAAATAGTTTAACACACGCCCCTCCCACATAAGCAATATCTACTTACCCATATGTAAATATATGTTGCTACAAAAACTTAATGTAACCAGGATATAAATTGTAGAACTATATCTATGTTTTTGCTTCACACAGAGGCGTTTATGAAAATTACGACACATACTACTTACCAGCACCCGGAAGCGAATTGGATGATATGTGAGTTTCGATATGTTTAGTATACACATATATTTGTTACAAAAAGCATCGGAGAAATATAATTATAAAAAAAAAAGTTTTTAATGAAAAAAGGTGAAATGGTTCATATAGAATAATTTGCAAGACAATTTTTTTATAGTTTTTTCAAGTTTTTGTCACATAGACACTGCCTCCAACATTATGTTTATTACAATTTAAGACTTCAGGATCAGAAATATGGATAACACGTATGCGAGGTTTTTACATGTATATCAGTATCTTCTGCTTATACTGGTATTGTTGCAAACTCATACTGCATATTCATTCTATTTGCATACCAATTATTACTCAGGTCCGTGTATCGGGAGACTGGTTTCCGGTCAAGTCGTCGAAGGCTTCCTAATGTACTTCCGCCACACGCGACTGGTTATAACGGGGAGGTCAAATGGAGGAAAGAGCGACGGAAGAAAAGAAAGAAGAAGAGACAGCAAGAATGACAGTCTGGCGAAGGAATGGAGAACCCTGGGAAATCTAAAGACAATTCGCCTCAAATAAACCTGGACGACAACCAACCGGAAAAGGACGCAGCTACGGATACAAATGTCCTCCTGGGAGACCAGTTCAAAAACTAAATGATTTTATTGACAAATTGATTTAAGTCTGATATGAAAGTATAAGACGGTGCATGTTCAGAGAGAGAATGCCTTCCAAGACATATATTTGTGTCATATCGATGTATTCGTGATATGATTCAAATACCCGCGTGTCCTTTATCAGTATTGGGGATGTCCGAGACAAGGATATAATTGGGGAAAATGTTTAAGGGAGAATCTGCATAGAAGAAAATTTCATTTTTATTTCAAAGTTCTTCCGTGATAATATTAATCTGACGCTTAAATTGCCGAAGGTGCCTTTTACAAAATTTCTGAGTCCGATCACACAATATCGAAAGAGTTCTCTAAATTGCTTACTAATGATTATTTGAAATAAAAAGGAATTAACATGGTGAAGGTCTATACCACTATAGACAACTTTTAGAATATAACTTTTATAATTCTACATATAAAAACAGGCTATCTCTTACTTCAAACTTCATAGTTGTTATTAATTGAAAATCGGAAGTAAAACATGCGAAAGAAATGATTAAGGTCACGTCAAATTAATCGAATGGTTTTTTTTTTTCTCTCTCAAAATAGCGAAGTCATACTTTCGGAACTCTACCCTACTTACTACATTATTCTATATTTTTGTTATCGCGTAGCTTATGAGTCATACTTGTCCCGTTCGGAAAGGGTCAGCGAGAGGATAATTTCGTGGAACATTCCTTGGCAAACATCTATCAATGAACGGGTAAGATGAATGAAACACATGTCTTTATAAATATATCTTCGCACAGATTTTGATTACGATTATGATTATAAATATAATCTTTATATTTAATAATTTTATGTTAAAATTTGCTGAATGTTAAATTGTGGCCTATCTTCCTAATGTTTTATAAGTAATAGTATACTGTAGACGTGGAAATTTAGGCGAGGGGGATCTTACACGTATCAGTCTTTTTGATCGAGAAAAAAATCCCCGTGCGTATTCTTTTGATATCAATTTGCGTAATCTGGAACTACAAACGAAGGTGGGTCGATAACGAAAATTACCCCTGCGAAAATAACCATGTTTATATATTAATTTCAAATATAGTCTGCTGTATGTACCAGCGGAATATAAAGATAAACTGATACATTTTATGAGAGTGGTGCGGCGCAATGTGTGGTAAAGTTTTTATATCAACCTGTGTATCAAAATTTTTTTTAAATGTTTTCTCGTAATGTGAGGTTGTGACGACATATATTTCTGTGATATGAATACCGAACTAAGTATTGAATTTATTTGAACTTTACAATGTATTTGAATTGTATAATATATTATTTATATAGATGGTGAAATATCATTTTTGCAATTAATATGTCTATGTAAACGATAAGTATATATTGTAACGAACCTGGAAGGGGGGTGAAATTATATTTCAATAATAATAATATGCAATTTGATTCAGCACTTTGTGTGTTGTGGAGATATCATTTGACTCATATTTTTGCAATGTTTTCAAATGAAGTTTTAGCATAAATAATAACTCTATATGATATCTGTGTATTTTGGACAATGCTTGTTACTTGTAGGGTCAAGAAGTGCCAAACAGTGTGTGTGTGTTTTGATATCTATATAGAACTCGACGAACCATGTAAACAGCTGATCTTTGTTTACGTTTTGTATCGGCTGGGTTAGATCGAGTATTTCAATATAAATACGAGGAATTATGACGTTAGATTAAATAGGAAAATATTAGAATTATATAGTAAGTCATAGAATGTAAAATTAGCGTAATTGGTTCACTTTTGGATGTTTAAGGAATTTTCTTCGTCTATGGGTCTGAAAACTACTTCGGCCCAGGCGCCATCTTGTACTCTGTTTGACAGCTATAAAATCCGTTGCGATAGACGCCAGGTAAGGCAGTTCATGTTATAGTTATTTTCAAGAATAATTAACCTAATGTGTAAAACCAGGGACATCATGGGTTATGTACGATGTGATATTTTTATTACTTACGGGCTGTAAACGCCTGAATTCAGGGTTTGACTTTCCCATTTCATCCCGGTCCCTCGCTCAACATGGCGACCTATGCAGACGTCATGTAGCACTATTTTCGAGGTGTACTGCGTAAATCGCATACTTCTGTTATTACTTATTTAAACTTAACTTTGGCTTGTAATACGGAAGGTTGTTATAACATTTTAGATGTATAGTAATTATTAAAAACCTGTATTTTTATCAAATATTTCCCGCACTATTTCGCGGAAGGAATCGTCTAGACGTAGCGATTATGTTGTAGTGAAAATGAGCGTTGACCCTGAACTTTGGGGTCACGTTTTCCATATATGGGGATTTTCCTCATATTTTGAGGAATTGTCTTCATCTGGTGAGGAAGCCCTCACGAGATGAGGACCAAAGTCTATAAAAGGGCGGCATGCCACGCATTTCGTCAGTTTCTGGCCCGTTGGCATTGGGTGAACATCGATCCAAACTCATATCGCAATCGGAATAGATGCAATGTTAGTATAGATAGGGGAGATAACTCGTGCGAACTTATCACACAGCGGATTATATTGTTACAGTCAGATAATACTTATGTATTTGAATAATAGTGTTTTAGTCTATATAGAGTAAACACTCTATATAAATAAATAGTATATTCATTGAGATAATCTGTGGATCTTTATACTGGTACACAAACCTAAAAGTTGGTTGCCTACAAGAGTTATACTCTATGTGGAAGAGGTGTGGTATTGGTGTAATTATTTAACAGATTATTATATTGTGTGGCTGAATTACTATTAATTACTATCTTAATAGTAATAGTCATTTAGGATTTTTACTGGTATACATACCTAAATATTCATTGCCTGCAAGAGAGTGGAGACTCTTTGTGGAAGAGGTGTTATACTGGTATCTAAACATCCATTATCTTAATATAATTAAAACTCACTGAGTTATTTGACTGGATTCGCTGTCTGATGATAAAGTCGCAAAGTTTGAGTTTATTCATATAGATATAATTTATACCTATTATTAAAGTATCAGATATTAATGGTAAACTATTGAAGTATTGGAATTTGAGTATTTAACTCTTCTATAGATTGAATTAGTGGTATACTGAGCTGTTAATTTAGTGTTAAGTCTGGATATATGTCATCAAATTTGAGAACTCAAGTATTTTGACTGGCTGTGATCTATGTTTTAGTTCAGTTGATAAATCATCAGAGTTTCTTATATCAATCTTTCATATTAATGAAGACAGAGAGGGAGTCGTTCAGTAATTAAGTGTGAATGCAAGTTCCAGTGGAAGTAAAGTATTGTCCATTGTAATAATAACCTCTATTTATTCCAATCGGTTATGTGTAAATATCACTTGTTATTGTTATGTTGATGATGCTATATAAAATTATAGATTTTCAATTTACTTCTGGACTTCTAGTCATTTGTTCATAGTTAGTATTTCGAATACAGCGATTTGAGATGGATACCGACTCTTAGTCAAAAATCCGGTAACGATATATTGGATCAGAGATCATCACTTGGTTGTTGGAGGTGGTTTGATACCACGGCAGTCCTGGTCAGACTTGACCCACATGGAACAGGGTTTCAAGCGGAGCATCTCCATCAAGACAAAGATTGGAAATATCAGATAATAGTCATAATATACACATTATACACAGAAACCCGGTTTCGTTACAATATTATTCACAGTCAAACGCTTTCTTCCTTTCAAACCAGAATGTGCAAACATTTTGGAATGATTCTGTATCTCATATCCTGATTATCAGTCTTGAGTTTGAAATGTTATTTTTATTGATATTCTGATAAAGTAGACTTTAATATAAAATCAAAATAACTAAATCATTATGTCTCAAACCATCCTTAATAACCTTGATATCTGACCGACAATAGAAAATATTTTTTGTTATCATAGGGAGGGTTAGGGTTCAGTCAATGTCTTCTCGTTTTTATTCAGGATACTCGAATGGACTAATTGCTATTCGGCTCTAAAAAGAAGTACATCAATTTCTTTTCATCCGATATTCACAAATCATTACCATCATGTTAAGTTATACACATTTTATCTAATATTTTATTTATCATCAACGATTATATATCTAATATTGTACATATCAATGTAGAACGGTTTGATGTATATATGAGTGTAGACATGTATGTGTGTAGTGTAAATATAAGTATACCATTTGCCATTTAAGCAGTACTTGCCTGATAGCGTGCCATTTACATCATTTAACGACACAGTATTATTTTTTAAGTCCAGTATTTTGATCTGTTAACTTATTTCTGATCAAAACAAAAGTAAATTCAACTTCACAACATAAAATACACGGGAACATTTACTTACAGACGCTACATCGCCGACGTATATACGTATATAGTGTTGCCCACCAAAACTCACAAAATGACATTAAAAAGGATGACATTAAAAAGGTGACATTAAAAAGGTGACAAATTAGCGTCGTGATAATGTTGATCCCTTAAAGACCAAAAGCTATATACACAACATAGAGGTTAAGGAAAGTAGAATTTCACCGAAAAATAACTAATCATTTTTAGGTTTTAAATCGAAAAGTTAAAATCTCTTGAAAGCTGGAAATTCGATGACATTTTTGAAACATTTAAAAATACAGCGTATTCTTGTTTTCGGTCGAAAATTGTTTATATTTGTTGATTATGTAGCATCTTAAAATGTCATTGTAATATATTTTCAGGTTAAATATGCTCATTAGAATTAATTCAAAAGAAATATGATAATGTTCAGAATGAAAATTATTTAACAAAATCAAAACAATATGTCATTTAAAAAATATTATTGATTGATAAACAAAAAAATAGGAAAAGTAGGATTTATCAACGCTTTCTTAGGTATATTCACAGAAGGATTCAAAAAGAAGTATATAATAAATTATTAAAATGCTGCAATTAACTTATTTATGTGTATATTTTCATTTGGGATAAAAGAAGTGAAGGTATTCAGCTGTTTCCACTTGTATATACAGTACGGAATAGAATGTGTTTGAAAGAGGCAATATTCCATATCATGATTTGTGTAATAGATTAACATTTCCTCAGAGTGTATTACTAATATATGAATAAAGGTAAAAGGCCAAACAAATAATATATTCTTTGTTCTACCTTTATCAAAAAATGAGGCATTACATCAGCAAACAAATTGTTGATAGCAAATCAAATGGTTGGACAGTGATTATAAAGGAGGCACGCATGTATTATGTCCAGTTAAGGGGAGACAAATCCTTTGCCATTACTACTAACCTACCTGGTGGAAGTGCACACTATATAAATTGTACCCCTACATTAAAATCAGCACTGAAAGGGGACAGAGTGAGACAATACATCTGTTTAAGTTTCGTCATGATAGACCGGGAGAAGACCATACCATAAAATACCTCCGAATTAGCCACGGTTATACAGATAGCGATCTTAAATGAAATTGTAATAGGGCAGAGTCAACCAACCATAACTTTTCTTCATTGACTGTAAGAGTGTAATTGCTATTCATTCTAAAGCAGCACACAATTTTACACTCGATTTCTTTTCAAATTGCAAAATATTTGTCCACTTCAATATATCATTTCCCGATGAGATTCAGGTTGCCATCGGTCTCTGGTTACTGATACAAAAGCTAAAGTGTAAAAGTTACAGTCTTATAGTACCACAAAAGTAACTGCTTCATCTAAAGTGGAGTGATTAATGAAGTTAAATGTTAATGGTAAAAGGGTTGCCGGTCACAATTTACCACTTCTTAAATAAAACGTTTAAGTATAAGGTGTGTTACGAAAATATATAACATATTACCATCACATTCATCACAATATCAATTGATCAATTTCAGCACGATAGTGCCTGATTAGAATTTTGTGGTCATTATGCACGGGTAAAGTGTGAAAGGATCAAAGGACAAGATGCAAAATAGCATTTTAATTAGTTAAATCATATACATGGCAGTGAAAACAAACACCCGATGCCCACCTTTGACAGTCCCAAATTTCATGCCTATGTGTCAATATATAAAACTCTTTGGAAGCCTTCTTAAAGCTCTACTTTTTGTACTTGGAGGACTGGTTAAATCTGAGGATTTGATGAGGATCTAGTGAGGTTTTGAGAAATCCTGACCTTAAACCTTTGTAGTCTACCTATTTATTTCACCTGCTCTATATTTAAATGATATCATGCTGTTAAGAAATAAGGATCACGTATAGTATGCTATAAATAAGGACACCAATAATAAATAAGGATACCTAAATATTATGGCTCAGTCTCAAATAGAATTCGTAGCAAGTAAAGATATTTTACTTTATCACAAGTCTCTGCAAATAAAATTGTCTGTCGGTTGGATAATACTGATCAAGTCATCATAAAGAAAGTTAAAATCAACTACATATGTCAATCAGAGAAGGTTAGAAGACTGTCTGGAGACTTGTTAAAAAAAAACGTTTACTCCTCAATATTCCTCGATTCTTCAAGTTGTCAGCCGTTTGAACACTTTTAAAGAACGGCCACGTCAAATACGACAATATAGTTATTGACCAAGTTAAGTGTTATATGGGTGGAGTGATCCTTGAATCACGGGAATATCTAGGTATCATCGACATGGAAAATTTGAAAAAGTCGAAAAACTATCTTTTTTATTAAACGAGGTGTAGATTTTTATAATTAAAATAGACGCTACACTTCTTCATAATCTGAACACTACAACGTTTATGTAAAAAGACATTTAATCATTGACAGAGGAAAGCTACAGTAGTCTTTCAAAAGAGGCGGAGAGATAAAATTTGAGCATTTTGCACAACTCTTTAAAATTTTGGAAAACTGTGGAAAGAAGACAACTAAATCTACAAAGACTATATGGACACATTGGTGCTGAAGTTTATTCGTAATGGATACAGAGTTGATTAAGAAAAAACAACAGTATTTTTATCGAATATATTGAAGAAAAAGTTTATTGAAGAATATTTAAAACAAAATGTACCTTTCTTATGCGCATATCATTTAAGCTAGGATGACTGCACTTTTCGTATACCCAGGATGTAAAGAGGGTCGAGCTAATCAGCTAGGGCATGCCTGTGTGATGTTATCTAATGACAATATTGTTGATTTACATTATAACGAAGCTTTGAGCTGTGTTAACTAGTTGGAAGTCGAAAAGACATGGCGTGAACTTGCCATTCAATCGTGCATTCCTTCTGGGTTGTTACATTATTTAATGCAGAATAAACTTCTGCGAGATAAAATCCATGCTAAACAACGTTATTGTAATAAAATTAAAAAGAATGTGAAAAAATTGGTGATATCGAAACACATCTGTTTATTTAATCGCATTACTCACCTTGCAGATGGACATTGCTACATTTCATTCAATGCAGCAACAAATGACAAGCTGTGTTGATCGGTTGATAATTGTTTTCATTGGAATTTTAAGCTTCGTCAAACCCAATATCAACTTGATCCACGAGGGTGTCGGTGATTATATCACCTGCTATAAGTGTAAGATAACACACGGTTGACAAACAAGCGCTTAAATCGTATTATCTACGATGGCCGACCATTCGGGATTGTTTTATGTACATAAGCAATTATTTACTTATTTTCTTTTCGAAAGTATTATAGGTACATAATTCATTCTGTACATTTTTCATTCTGTACCTATTTTCTTTTTGAAAGTTTTAAATGTACTTATTGAAACATGTCACTTAGCACATACCTTTGTATAAATAGGTGTATTATATGTACGGCCGCTATCGGCCATCGTAGAAATCAGATCTACCGTGTCGTCACTCTATGTTTTGATCGTATCCCCTCGCGAGGGCGCAACATGTATTGCATTATACTTGAAGTATCGCTATATTTGGCGTGGGCTTTCCTCAAACATAAACTGACCATACTGGGCATTGGCAACTATTGACTGCGGATCCTTTGTCGCGATATACATTTTATCGATTTAGCTTGAAATATAAAAAAAAAAAACATGTTTGACTAAATTGTCCCTTTCAGTGGAAACTTGCTGGGAGTTAACATGATAATGGCCTGATCAAGTATTGTTATCTACCAAGCTGTTTCAATTTCTACCTTGGAATAGGTCTTACCGTTGTTGTAAATACCATTATACTGCTCCAGAGTAATACTTAACTGGTACCAGGGTCTTCAAAGTTTGATGATAACTAATGTCATGTTCGTACCGGAAATAACTACTATTGGATATATCCGCTTTTGTTAGATCTATTTTAACTCTTTCCGTACCGTTGTCGTATACAGACCACATTGGGTGTATTGACAGACGAGGCTAGGACCTGTGTACAGACGACAGAAAAACGTGCTTCCTGGTCCCCGTTGTCGTATACAGACGACAGGAAAATGTGACGTCTCATCCCCGTTGTCGTATACACACGACAAGGGATGTTATGTTATCTAATTTATGATTAGCTGGCTGTAGCAGACGACAGATGAATTATCCAATAAATTTACACAAAAAAATGAATCCCTCGGTTCATAACAAAGATTTTGATAGGCGAAAAGTACACAATTTTCGTCATGTGACCCAATTTGTTCGAATTTCCCGGGAAATGTTATGGAATGTCATCAACAATGTAAACAACATGGCGGCGAGTGCATTGACTGTGAATGCTGATACTGAATCAGACGATGAAGAAGGGGCTGGGACCCAAGAATTAGACAACAATATCGGTGGATCCGATCTGGAATTGTCTGAGCTGGACTCTGAGAGTGATGATGACATTCCACTCGCCGATATCATCCCGCTAGCGGGCCTCGTAGACCGCGGAGGTGGAGATGCTGGACACGCCCACAACGATCGCCGCTGGACAGCTGATCTGAAACCTATACGTGTGAAGGATTTCGAGGATATAGCTGGCCCTACTACCGCACTGGATGCTGAGAAGAAAGAGCTGGATTTCTTTCACCTGATTTTCCCTGAATCCTTGTACGACAAGCTAGCCCAGCAGACCAACACCTATGCTGCTGTAGTGTCTCGGGCCGAGTTGACCTGATTACTTACGCCGGAAGTGCGTCACGGTTCACTGGCCCGTGCCAGATTAAGATCTACCCCGTGTACAGTCTCTTCACACCTGACCGGCAATCAGACAACACGTGTGTTAGACCATCTCTCGTTTTTAACGGAGTCAGTATATCTCTACGTAAGTAGTGCCAGTTATCTTAGTGCTCCGGGCTTTTAGCTAGGACACTAAGCCAGTATATTCTATTGGATAAGTATTTGACTGCTGTATCATCACCGTATCCTGACCTGTCCAGCGACCCGTGGTGATATAGATCGACCTCCATCTGTAAACCAGATAGCGTGACCAACAGCGAGGTAACTAGCTTGTGGTGTAACAGCAACGTTACTTTAATGGTGTCAGCAGTATTGGCTAGTAATTGATAAATTAATGTTTATTCATTGAGTCCTGTATTTATCAATTTTCGCGCAGTTTTCCTGATTTTTCTGTGGTTTCAATTACGATTTTATCGAATTGTTCCTCAGCCAGCAGTCACGTGGTTTACAGATTCATGATACCGTTCCTGTGTGTTATTTTATAATACGAGGATTAAATTTGTATCATTTTCATTGCACAACATTATTCTACACCACATATTCCTGTGTTATTTTATGATACGGAGTATTTTTTACGGTGGAATTTTGTATTTATTGTATGCCTATTTTTTGAATAAAAAATATCCAACCTCTACTGTTTCATCAAAATGGCGTCAGTTCCGGTTAAAATGGCGTCGCTTCCGGCTAGAAACATAAACATGGCCCCTTGTAAAGATAGGAAAATCCCTGCGTGGATCCAGACCTTTAAGACAAAAGGGGGAGGAGATGCGGAGCTACCAGACCAGAGTACAGAAGTTTTTTGTGTTTGTCGTAAACCATGGCAAGGCCGGTTCATGATACAATGTGATTATTGTCAGGAATGGTATCATGGATCTTGTGTCAAAGTAACTGCTACTGAGGCACTTGATATTGACAAATACAAATGTAAGGGTTGCTGTAATAAGTAATCATGTGCTCTGTTCTGATTATTTACAGATATGGCAAACAGAGGGACCACTCAGCCCATTGATGAGCAGGCAGCGGCGTGTTTACGCCGAGGTGAGCTGTTTCAGCCCCCTACTGCATTCATCGAACGGATGGCCCTCTGTATGATGTCGGATCAACGCTTTGACGAGATCGTCTTGGATATGTGCAGTTTGGCAAAGGGTAAGATGGGTAAGAAGGGAGCTAACCGGAGACAACTTGAAGGTTGGCTGAAGAAGGTCGCGGAAACCTTGGACTCGCTGCAGCTCCGTTCATTCGCCTGGATTGAGCAGCACGTCGCCCCGCTGAGTCGTCGCCCTAGAGTAGGACCTGTACCTGCAGAGTCGACGGCTTGTTACCGTGACATTCGCCTGTCAACCGACCCCAATCTGGAGCGCAGGATCGAGGATGCAGTTACCACTGAGGCCCCTGCAGCATCGGAAGATGACCTGGACCTCTTGGGGGATGACCCGATGGATATTGAGCTCATGCCCCCAGTGGATACCATGGATACCCCCGTGTTGGAGGAGCCATTGATTGGATCGCCTGCTGTATCCTCATCCCAGCGACCAGATAGCCAGACTGTACCGTCAGGTCGCGTCTCTGCAAGGTCCAGCCAGGTCGTGAGGATTTATCCCGTCCCGTGCTAAACCAAGTAGTGCGGCCTCAGGATACCGTGGACAGTCCCTAAGAGAGTTCCCGTAGGAGTTACGTGATTTCGGTTAGTGACCCGTCTATATTTTATAGCTACCCGTACCTCATCATCGAGGATTGTATTCTAGACATTGAGGTCGGGATTGCATCCATGTATTTACAGGATTGGTGTCCTTTAGGACGACCGCGCCTCGTAACCGGATTGACTGCAAGGGATTTTATCCCTACTATTTCCCTTTTTGGAGGAAGCAACCCAGTAGTAACTTAAGTGACTTCATCGCAACGCTTTTAGTGTGCAGAGTCAAAATTTAGGAACTTGATCAAAACACGGAAGATCTTTGTATATACCATTACCAACCCTCCGGCCATAAAGGACTTTCATTATAAAGTTGGGAGGAATGTAGTGTCTCGGGCCGAGTTGACCTGATTACTTACGCCGGAAGTGCGTCACGGTTCACTGGCCCGTGCCAGATTAAGATCTACCCCGTGTACAGTCTCTTCACACCTGACCGGCAATCAGACAACACGTGTGTTAGACCATCTCTCGTTTTTAACGGAGTCAGTATATCTCTACGTAAGTAGTGCCAGTTATCTTAGTGCTCCGGGCTTTTAGCTAGGACACTAAGCCAGTATATTCTATTGGATAAGTATTTGACTGCTGTATCATCACCGTATCCTGACCTGTCCAGCGACCCGTGGTGATATAGATCGACCTCCATCTGTAAACCAGATAGCGTGACCAACAGCGAGGTAACTAGCTTGTGGTGTAACAGCAACGTTACTTTACTGCTAAGCGGATCCGGGAAAAGGCAGACAGCTCGTGGCAGGCAACTTCGCCCACCGAGATCAAGACCTTCTTGGGGATTGTGATTTTTATGTCACTGCTGGACCTGCCAACTGCAAAGATGTACTGGTCATCTGATTGGATGTTTCAAACATCTTTGCCTACCATAATGACCAGACTCAGGTAAATCAAATTACTTGTATTTAATTTACAAAATGTACAGTACAAATGTAGACTCTACATGTATGACAGTATTTTGTTTTAGTGATGAGCAATATAAACTTCATTGGAGCCCTAATGGTTGAAATTGTGACCATATTTCTTTTCAAGTTAATCATTTAGTTATGTAACTTATGTGGTAAATAGCCTATCCTACTTGAAGTGGAAACAACTTGTAATTATTTCTTGACTAGGATGTTTACAAACAAACATCTAAAATGTTAAAGCAAAGTTATAAAATTCTTATTCAAATTTTAACTTAATTTTGTGAATTTAATCAGTTATAAAAGTAAAATCTATAGGCCTATATGCTGGGTAAAGATTTAAATGTGGAAAATGACCAAGTATTTAACACTTGCTGTAATAATTTTTTCGAACAAGATGACAAATGGTGAATTTATCAATTTATAGTATATATTTTGTAGTTTCTTTTATTCTTTTGTTTTTAAACCAATACATTTCTAAGGTTTGTCCTACAGTTTCGGGTGTCTTGACTTGTAGATTTGAGAAACTCGCACAGTATTTTCATCTGAATGACTCCACGACAAATCCCCCCAAAGGCAGCGACGGTCACGACAAGCTCCATCATGTCAGGCCAGTCTTAGATACCATCCAAGGCACTATAGCATCCCAGTACACGTTACACCAGGACTGTGCTATAGATGAGGCTATGATTGCATACAAGGGGAGGCTTAGTTTTAAGCAGTATATGCCAGCCAAGCCGGTTAAGTTTGGGATCAAGGTGTGGGAGCGGGCGGATTCCACCAATGGCTATGTCGACAAACTCCAGATTTACACCGGAAGAGCAGGTATGTTTATTCAGCATGATGTTCCATGTTGCTCCAGTCCAATAGATATGCCTCTGTTGCATCCATCATAAATAAAACTCCACTTCACTATATTTTGTAATTGTTTAATGACTTAAATCTTAATTATTCAGGAATAAAACATATTGACATATATTGTCTTATACATTGACTCAAGATCATCATGCAAATTAATTTGATAGTCTTATTATTTTACCAAAATTATATAACACTGAACATTGTCAGTTATAACATAATACCTAGATACATTGTACAGTACAAGTACCATGGTGGTCGGGTGGCTCAGTGGTAACACACTGGCCTTTCACCTATGCGGCCGGGGTTCGATTCCAAGATCAGACGTGAAAAGGTATGGGGTCACCTGCCCGACCACGTGGGTTTTCCCCGGGTACTCCGGTTTCCTCCCACAGTAAGACCCCTCGCGCGCTTCCATCTGGGCCAACAATAGTGATTAATATCAGTTATTAACTTGTTTCGCAATTGTTGTAAAATAAATAAAGTTTATATTATATTATACATGTACCAATAAAGGCATTTTACCAACCATTTTCAGGAAATGAACAAGGCAAGAGAGAAGTTGGACTTGCTGCTCGAGTTGTGACCGATCTGACCAGAGACATTGTTGGTAGCAGTCGCCACGTATATGTTGACAATTTCTTCTCCAGTCCCCAGCTGTTTTCTGACTTGCTAAAGGATGGTCTCTATGCATGTGGAACATGTCGAATCAATAGAAAGGGGTTCCCGTCTGGTATCAGTAAGGAGAATGTTAAAAAAAAGGGAGACTTCACAATGCTGCAATCAGGTAATTATAAAGTGCCAGGAATATTCAGATTGGTTTCAACTTATTGCTTATTCAATTTGTGTTTGCTCGGATAATAAATACTATTACGTCTGTAAAGTAACTTGTGAAAATGTAGCAAATTAGTACCTACAATTTAAATACATTATACAGTACTGGGATATATTATCAATATAACTTTATTTAATACAATATCCCTCAGGTTACTGTATTGTGCAAGTTGCATTCATATCATAAACCATACTGTAATCTATTTGAAATTATTCTTGAATAACTTGATTCAAATATATGTACTGCTATATAAATGTAGCGGCAATTTATGTCGGCTGCGTCTATTATAATTGTAATTAATACATTGGTTTATCACTTCATAGTAAAATAATTATTGATAATCTGCTGATGAAGCTAATATACCTCTATTATATAAGTTACATGATGTATGTTGTGTTTACAGGAAACCTGGTGGCCAGTGTCTGGTTTGACAACAAGCCAGTGACATTTCTGTCGACAAATGCAGACCCTACTACACTACATGAGGTGCGTCGCAAAAATAAAGATGGTAGTGAGAGAGTTCAACTGGCCCCTTCTGTTGTGAAAATGTACGGCGACAATATGAATGCTGTGGATAGAGCTGATCAACTCCGTATGCAGTACACCTGTGCCAGAAAGTGCTACAAATGGTGGAAGTATGTTTTCTTCTTCTTGCTTGATACAGCCCTTGTGAATTCTTTCATTCTTATGAAGGAGTCTCCAAGTCACCAGAGGAAAACCAGAACTGGCAGAGTGAAGCATCTTACCCAGCTGGAATTCAGAGAAAGGCTATGTAAACAGTTAATTGGTGATACACGTTCTGTCAGAAAACGACGACGTGTGATACAGCATGATGTGGCAGGTCTTTCCTATTCTCATATGCCAGTTAAGGTAAAGGTGAACAGGTGTCGCCAGTGTGGAAAGGTGAAAATCAGGAAGGAATCGAGTTTTGGATGCCGACAATGTGGGGTAAACCTGTGCGTTTTGTGCTTTGAACCATTTCACAAGGATTTAGTCCCTGTCACACAGGAAGAGTAGACACCAAGACCTGTACTTACATATATATCATATATAATTGAGATTGTTTGTAAATTTATTTTGAAATGTTGGAAATTTGTCACATTCATGATTTTCAATATCAATGACAATATCCAGTATTTATAACTTGTACAGTATTTGAACTGTACTGTAGTTGAATATTTTCATGTTACAGTGGAGACCGCTTATTATGATATTCTATTTTCCAAAGAAAAATATTATAATAAACAGGATATTATAATAACCGAGCAAGCAATTATATACCACTTGAACCAGAAGTTAGGCCAATTTTCATTGTTAAATGTACTTTGAGGTCAATACGTATAAGGATTTATATCATCACATGTATACAGAGTCATTTTCAATTTTATAAAGTTAACTCTAGATTTAAGTATTCTTTAGAGAATTTTTTCTCCGAAAAATCATATTAAAATAGAGTTTTGCAACATATTAAAATAATTAAACGGAGCGACAAGATTTTTCTTAATTAAAATTTTAATTGATTTAGAAAAATTGTGCAGATTAGATTTAAAGCCATATTGCTACACTCCTGTGATAAGGTGCACACAATAATCCGGTTCATTTTTGAATATTTGCATTGTTTATTTGTTATGTTATTCTTGGATTGTTTATTTGTGGTATTCATCAAATGATACTAACAAAAACATGTTGAATATAAAAGCTTGTTCTGTTATTCCATGGCTTTGTCATTTTTTTGTAATCATAGACTTAGTTAACATACATATTGGTGTATGTTGTAATGATTTACAATCATATCAACAGCTTTGATTTGATGATATAAATTATGACTTCCAGTTTCGAGTTCCAAGAAGAAAGTAAAATTAAATTTTCTGGAGGAAAATCTTCTGAAGCATGCCAGGAGTTGCTACCATACTTAGTAATATGACCAGTTTACATTTGTACCAGGTTTCTTTTCAGAAATTGGCGTACACCTTGGTAGAAATTGAACTCGCAGTCTTGGGTGTCATGCGAATACAAATTTTCTGCAAAAATGAACTTTGAAATGATTTTCCAAGATATTGCACTAACCAATAAGTGCAAACATAAAATATAACTATAAGTGACAAAGTGAAACTTCAAAATAAAACTACTGGAACTTTGAAACTGCTAAAAATGTCTGATGTAGACATTTGTTTGTCAAAATGTCTTATGTCTGGTGCTGGGGTCAGAGGAAACTTGGGGTATTTCCCCAAAGTCACTATTACATCTCACTTTCTCCATGTAGTCTTCCTATAAACCAGAAATCGTAGTTCCAGACATTAAAATAATCACATGTATATTACATTCTGTAGACTGTAATCCGAGTTTCCTCTGACACCTGCTGTATACCAGATGTTTGATGGTTTGATAAACTCATAACTTGTCTGATGTTAAATTGACATCTCTTTGTCAAAATAACTATGTGTGTTGCTTGGACCAGAGAAAACTCTCATTATAAACATGAATGGATGATGTCGGCATTACTATGATGTAGTATTATAAACGAGATCTGACAAATACTTTGGTATTTTTATTGTCGTCAATAATGTGATGTTTTCCTCACATCCATTAAAATTAAAAACAAGAATTAATTCACTGGGTAATGTATATAGGGTCATTCAAAAAGTTTCGTTGAAGGACTAATATTTGATGATCCTTGTTTCTCTCGATTCCTGCTGGGACACTCGTGCCCTGACAGGAATCGAACCTGTGTCTATCTCAATGCAAATTATGACAAAGGGTTATCAACAGTCAATAACATCAAAATGTGAGTGACAGATCTAAGAGTCCCACGTCGTGTAGTTTGTACACATAAATATTTCCTAGGACTCGCAGAATTTATGGAAATACTAAAACTTGGCATTGTTGGACTCGTTATATTCGGCAATACAATTAATAAAATTGAAAAGGATACATAAAAAAATAAATTGTAGGTTTATCAGTGAAAACTGTATTCCTACATGTACTTTTCATGCATGTGTACCGAAAACACTTCTACTATAACTTCTGTAACAGAAAAGGAAACACAATGACCACTTGAGACTGGCGAGCTTGGGATTTGAAAATTCCAGACAAACTTTCTAATTATTGAGTGCGACCTTTCAATGTATCGATGCATTTAATTGAACTTAAAATATACTGTTTGTTTGTGTGACAGTTTGTATACCAATACATGTACAGTATATATATATATATATATATACAGCACAATAACTGACAATCTGATCACACGAGTCATGAATATTACGTGTAAACATCAGCTTAGTATAGAAACATTTTAAATTTCTTGAAATTGAATCTGACGTCGTGCTGCTTCATTCTTCACATTATTATATGTAATGACCTGTCTGAACAGTACTAAATACTACAAAATTATTAGTGTGTGTTTTTTTTAAACAATCTTAAAATAACATTTTACAGTGTTTCATCATTAAATGCATATACAACATGCTGATATGTGCTGACAACTACACGGGGTATTGTGGTATAATGCTTCGAATGTTACTAAAACACGTGCTGACTACATGTGTCCAATTCAAAACCTAGTCGCTCATACGTAATTATTTTCCAGATTTAATACGCCATGACCACCAACAACTATCATATAGAATAAACACAGACACTGAAAGAAGTTGTTCACAGTAAAAAATATATGTATTAAGGAAACCAACCAGCTGTGTAACCATAAAGAATCCTACTTTCCTCCAAATGCTACAAAACGGCCGTATGTAAAAGTTTGGTGAAGACAATAGATCGTAGTTTGTTTACGAAATCATGCCGATTTTTCAGTCGTTAGAAAGCTGTCAGTCAGATATAATGCTGCGAAAATGAAGATATATATCTATTTTAACAATAGACCAACCGATATGCACAATGGTTAACGATTACCTGCATTTTACTGCAGAAGATTCACCTCATCTGAAAAACACACAAGTAATCCGCCATTTTGCACATATGGACTAAGACCACAATTAGCTTCGCTATATGTTTCATTGTAACATTAAAATTCATAATAAATTCCCAACATCTCATATGCAACTTTCCATCTCACCTGGCCAAGACCAACATCTGAGAAGCAAAATATAAAAGTTTCAACCCAGCATGTTGGGCATTTTCTGGAGATAGCTGTCAAAATGTGTCACCAACGTGGATTATATACATCCGGGTCAGGGGTAGAGGTCAAATCAGGACTCATCACACAGGGTCCTGGAGCACATAATAAATGATCAATATTATTATTTTACATCACAAAACATAGATTGACATCTCTGCTATAAATCCACATTAAATTCATCAACAGAAATCAAGTTCAAAGAGGCATTTGATTGGTTTTCCTGAGATACATACATTTTTGAGGGGACTTCATTCGTGGGGCCTGAACCCGGAAGTACTTAATTGTGGTCTTAGTCCATATTGCGGGGGTGAGCCTAGTAACGACTTCCGGTACGGAACCCGGACCGGAATTACGGTACGGAAAGAGTTAAGGAAAACGAAAGTTGGTTTTCCAATTTAACAAATGTTGGACTTTGACAACAAAATCTAGGTGAGATTTTTTAATTCTATTGTGAAATCATTGATTACCAGAATAATTATTTGTTTGACAGATCAATAAGTTATATGTATAAAATACAATGAACATTGCTGGAAGACAAGTTTACACCGAGCGACCATCAAATTTACCTGTTGTTACAGTCTTGTATAATACCCCATTGTTTGTTTGTTAGTATTGATCAACATCTCGTTAACTTGGTAGGGTTATTAGACTAACAAAGCCTTTAATCATCACGGCTCCAATGCCAGACATTGATGATTTACCCTAAATGTGGACACGGTCCATTATTGTTATATATATAAACTGTTGTGCTGCCATGCTCATGTTGTTTGGTTAAGTTAAACTTCCTAACGACCGCTCTGGTCATTTAAGGACGGTCTTCCCTGTGTGTGCGATACATGCCTGCAATGCATGCGTTTGGAAGGCAGCGATATGCTCATCAATGACAATTGTGAAAGAAAGGTTTTTTTCTTCATAGCCAGATCGAACCAACTGTGATACTGGTCTCTTTACTATTAGGTAACATGTATTTAATTATATCTCAAGCAACTTTTACGGGGTTTTGTTTTTTTGTTGTTGTGAAATTTACTTTAGTACAATGTTTGCACGTATACTATATGACTACAAAAAACAGTTTAGCAAAAGAAAAAACCCGTGTTATACAGGCACTTAAAATATCCTAAATACATCTTTTTCGTTTGTAAGTGGAACATACTTTAAGTGTAGACCTAACCTGAGTATGTTACCGGATGTCGTGCTTCAATTTTGCTGACAAAACCTATGGGTATCAGGCGAAGCTTCAAAATATTTACAAAGAAAAGAAACGATTACTGAAACATTTCTACATGCACACTTATCTAATGCAATATTTTGAAATAAAGTATCGTCAGTTTTCTTATAGGTTTCCGTTTTGGAACTAACAGGTCGACACTATCCAGAGATACAACCAAGTATTGTCAGTTTAGTTTGGTTTGGTTTTAGTATTGTTTAAATTAGGGGTCATTTAAAGAACGCCTCGTCTGTGTGCGAGGTTCATGCGTGTAGTGTGTATGTATGAGTGTGTGGGTTTTATGTGGCTGCGGTAAGACTATTGTCAGTTATGATTTTTATACTCAAATATCCATGAACTGCTAAATAAGATATTGTCAGCTTACAAATTATTGTCCGTTTTGTTAATCAAAAAGTTGACAGTACTGTTTTGCATTGACACAAGTATTGTCATCTTGCAATACTTCAATTAATCAATCAACCAATCGACAATTTGGAAGTTGATTAACTTAATTAAATCAATATATTTGAATCAAATTATCAATACTCGTGAGTATTTACACCGGCTTTAGGAACGATGCACCTTTTATTAGGATAGCATTCAAGGCTAATTCATATCATCATAGAATAAATAGTTTTACATGGTAACTAACATAAAAACCCATGGTATTATATACAACTCCAAGGATATCGGATTTTTTTTGTTTTGGTTTGGTATATTATTGGTTAACGTCCTATCAACACCTAAAGGTCGTTTATGGTCGGCCTCTCGTGCGTGAGACATGCATGCGTGTGGTGAGTGTGTATGTGTGTTTTGGGAGGCTGTGGTATGCTCCTGGGATATCTCTTTATAGTAGTTCGGAACCCTTGCAGATTTATTTAGCTGGTAGTCTTTTTTTAATACGTAATCTATGATCACTATTTGATTATCATTTTATCAACTAAGGTGTGTCTAATAGATCATTTGATTTTATTTCTTTAGGTTCTCGTTATTTCATTAATTAAGTGATACCTTTAGATAAAGTTAATACAGTATGATAAAAATGTTAACATATGTTAAGAGGTAAGCTGGTTTTCAAGATCACCTCTTGCTAGATTTGCACACATCGTTATTGCGATGGCCGATAGCAGCCGGCATATTTATTTTGATAGAAAATAAAAGTCATGTCACTTTTCAGCTAAAAAGTGTCGGACATATTTTTTGTTTTATAAAAAAATATTTGACCTGACACTTTTTAGCTAAAAAGTGTCATGACAAATATTTTTTTATGAAATAAAAATTTGTCCGACACTTTTCAGGTGAAAAGTGTCATGACGTTTACATTTTATAAAAAATAAATATGCCGGCTGCTATCGGCCTCGTATTTTTCTCCTTTGGAGCGTTTATATTATTCACATTTAGTATTATTTGGAATCTAGCAAGAGGCCCAGAGGGCATGTATTGCTCAAATGTAACACTACATTTCTGCATAAGAAGGATTTTAAAGGCTCTGGGGCCACCTTTACCGTTTATTACAAAACTGGTTCTTCTTCATCCACACCAAATTTTGTTGAATTCTGCTCCATAGTTGACGGGTCTTTTTTAACTTAAATTGATAAGTGTGGGAACTTTCTTTGGCGAGTCTGATCTCACAGCAAACTCTGCTAAAATAAATTAAAACCATATTTTTGTTCAGAAAAAAAACGAAACATAGAAAGTAAGAAATAGATACAAGAGCACATTGTTTACAGTTTGCATGTTCAACATGAGACTGATCTGAAAACTTTGAATTTTGACAGTTGATGTTTCTTACCGCTATGTCGTACGAAATTCTATATGGGTGTTTCGCAACTTCCTTATTTACAATCTAATCGGAAACAAAATTGTCATCAGGCGGCTATTATTTGCTGTGACAGTTGAAATTTGTTACCGCTATTTCTCACATATAGTACTAATTGAAACGTAGTTAAATTTTATGTGTAGGTATATAATTTCAGATACCTGATTAATCATAATAAAAACAAACAACAACAAAAAGAAACAAAATATCGAACAGGTGGCCATCTTGGACTATAACATTTTAAGTGTGTTATTTATTTTTCTTTGCGGATCATTCATACGCACGTTATTCGTTGTCTGAATTATTAGTTTGTTTTTATAATTTCTCTTACTATAAATTTATATATCTTAATATAAATCTATAAAAAATTCTTTTAATATTTGACGGATCTTTCACAGGTTTCAGAGGGAAAAGTTTAGAAAGATAGCCAAAACTATCAGTGTTGCATAGATCTATAAAACTCACTCAATGAGTGGTGCAAATATCCTGAATATGTTTTGTATATGTAAGCATGGTGCATCAAACCTAAAAACGACTGCATGTGATTTAATTAAATCTTTTTTGTAGAATTTGTTTGAACAATGAGTGGCTCATTGGTGACGATGGATACGCGGGAAAGTGAAAAATTGGCAAGAAAACGTTACAACGATCTCAAGGTCGACATAGCAACTAATTTTATCTGTGACAACGTACCTGACAATCTGCCTGTGTTCCGAACGCAATGTGCAGGATATCTGGGCGGCCCAGCAAAGTACATGAATCTTCCATTCTTGGATATATGTATGAATTTGGAGAGTAACAGTACAATTTCGTACAAGAATCTCCACGACTTGAAAGAAATATTAAAGAAATTGCCGATAGAGGGAGATGCAATTGTGAAATTGGTGGATAGCGCTGAACAGGAAATCCAAAACATATTGTCAGGTACTTTATGAAACATTTATGACATGGCCAATTTTCACATTTTTGTTTCTACTGGCGGTCGATTTCAGCCATTCGGGCAAGATGAGCAAATATCTTGAAAGAGATTCCGGTATTCATTTGATTTGTTCTGAATAACCACAAGACGTAACGTCTTGATACATGTCAACTAACTCCCTCAACAAAGTCATACTTATATTAGGTTCGCACACTCAAATGACCTTGGCATTCTGGATGGAATATTGATATTTCTTAATTTCCAGCAAAACCGCATCAGATAAGTTTGCAAATATTACGTCATGCAGTTCTGAATTGAATACAAATTTACGATTAGTCAGAATATATTTTGTTTCAATTAATGCAGCCAGACCGTTTCGATAAAGCTTCAAAATCTACCTCCAACTCTAAGATATTATGGTATACTATCTAGTTAAAACAGTATTTTTTACGATTGGTCAGATCTTTATTCCATCGCCAAAGCCAACCGTTGTTTGTATGTATTACATTTGTATCCATGTAAGAAGCTATACTATGTTTTTATGGCGATGACTTCATCTAAGAACAAAAGAAGTAGTCTGGCTTATAATATACAATCGTGTCAACTGTGTCGGTTATCTTAAATAAATTGCCTGTTACATATATGAATATGAAGTGCATTCTATTTCATATTGGCATTTTGAGAAAGGACAACAGTCGCCTTCTCATACAAATGTTTTTGTCAATGAACTTGTTTACCCTGTCTTAATTCTTTAGTTCTATTGATGAAAAGCTCTAGATAAAATTATAAATGCAATTGATTTACCAAAATGATTATAACAACATGTTATATTTTCCATCGATATATCTAAGGCTTAATAGGATTGTTATGTCCAAAGAATAAGAAATTATAGCGAAGTGTGAAAATGAGGTGCACTGAAGTTTAGTGCAGTATGTTGTGAAAAGCAATTTTGAATACACTATAGATATTACACTCCCATCAAGCCAAACCCAATGTATGTAATTGTCGATGTTTAACCTTGTCCATAAGAATACAAGTGACAACATTAACAAAACTACTCGCCTTAAAGTCATCAGATTTTGAAAATTGAAATATAAGATACATTTTTTGACTCCACAAAACGAGAGTATATCAGATACAAGATTTATCTTCATCGCATTTCAAACTGTTTGCTGACGACACTTCGCTTCTATGTTCTGCTGAATGTTTTGAAAATAAAATTTAAGATTAACAACCATCCTTATTCTACCCAGTTATGAACAAATAAAAAGTAGTCAAATTAAATCCAACCAAAACGGAAGCTTCTGCTGATTTCTAATAATAGACTATAAACCAGGTCATTGACATCAATCTTAATAATGTACGTGTAGATACTGTTAACCAACACAAACACATGTATTTATTGATTCCAATCGTAAATGGAACGCTCATTCGATGATAGGTAAAAAAAGAAGCAAAACAAACAGGTATTCTAGGAAAACCTAAGTATATTTCAAATCGGAAGACTTTAGAGTACTGCTAAGAAATTTGGGATGTTTTTTTTTTTTTTTTTTTTTGTGTGTGTGTTTTTTGTTTTGTTTTTTTATGGCGGTGACAAATTAGAGAAAAAATAGTTAGAAGCTGCTATAATAGTCACTGGACTCCCTTCATATACAGGTAGGCAATCTCTATATTTCGAAACGGGCAGACACATTGTTTGGCCGTATATCTAGGCGTAAAATTGCCTTATTCTTCTTTAATTGAGAAACCCCGTCATATCTTTCTGCTGTCCTTAGACCGTTAAACTCTGAAAACTCCTGATTTATATTTAGATACCCAGAAAATTACACTTTACTAATTCACTCTCTTGAAACAACTAAAACTCCCTTCTTTCTATCTGCTATAAGATTCTGGAACCATTTAGATACTTTTATTTGACAAATAAATACACAATGATCAAATAAGAATATAGATGTTCATTCTACCTACCTGGTACGTTACATGAACATCTAAAAGACATCGTATAAGGGGTCAAGTTCTGGTGACATTTGACTGATAAAGAATATGATTGAAAAACACACACTGATAGTTTACATTTTGTAATAGTTCAGTTATAAAAAATTGAAATCAATTATCATTTATTGTGTTACTTCAGCTTATTTGATATCTGTCATCTAGATCTTGTACCATACTATCTGTCCTCTAGATCGTGTACCATAATATCTGTCCTCTAGATCTTGTACCATAATATCTGTCCTCTAGATCTTGTACCATAGTATTTGTCCTCTAGATAGTGTACCATAATATCTGTCCTCTAGATATTGTACCATTATATCTTGTCCTCTAGTTATTGTACCATAATATCTGTCCTCTTGATCTTGTACCATATCTGTCCTCTTGATCTTGTACCATAATATCTGTCCTCTAGATATTGTACCATAATATCTGCCCTCTAGATAGTGTAACATTATATTTGTCCTCTAGATCTTGTACCATAATATCTGTCCTCTAGATCTTGTACCATAATATCTGTCCTCTAGATAGTGTACCATAATATCTGTCCTCTAGATCTTGTACCATAATATTTGTCATCTAGATCTTGTACCATTATATCTGTCCTGTAGAAACTGTACCATAATATGTCCTCTAGATCTTGTACCATGATATCTGTCCTCTAGATAGCGTACCATAATATCTGTCCTCTAGATATTGTACCATAATATCTGTCCTCTAGATAGTGTACCATTATATCTGTCCTCTAGATAGTGTACCATTATATCTGTCCTCTAGATCTTGTACCATAATATCTGTCCTCTAGATCTTGTACCATAATATCTGTCCTCTAGATAGTGTACCATAATATTTGTCATCTAGATCTTGTACCATTATATCTGTCCTGTAGAAACTGTACCATAATATGTCCTCTAGATCTTGTACCATTATATCTGTCCTCTAGATAGTGTACCATAATATCTGTCCTCTAGATATTGTACCATAATATCTGTCCTCTAGATAGTGTACCATTATATCTGTCCTCTAGATAGTGTACCATTATATCTGTCCTCTAGATCTTGTACCATAATATCTGTCCTCTAGATCTTGTACCATAATATCTGTCCTCTAGATAGTGTACCATTATATCTGTCCTCTAGATCTTGTACCATTATATCTGCCCTCTAGATCTTGTACCATAATATCTGCCCTCTAGATAGTGTACTATAATATCTGCCCTCTATATCTTGTACCATAATATCTGTCATCTAGGTCGTGTACCATAATATCTGTCCTCTAGATCTTGTACCATAATATTTGTCCTCTAGATAGTGTACAATTATGTCTGTCCTCTAGATCTTGTACCATTATATCTGTCATCTAGATCTTGTACTATAATATCTGGCATCTAGATCTTGTACCATAATATCTGTCCTCTAGATCTTGTACCATTATATCTGTCCTCTAGATCTTGTACCATAATATCTGTCCTCTAGATAGTGTAACATTATATCTGTCCTCTAGATAGTGTACCATTATATCTGCCCTCTAGATCTTGTACCATAATATCTGTCCTCTAGATCTTGTACCATTATATCTGTCCTCTAGATCTTGTACCATAATATCTGTCCCTCTAGATAGTGTACCATAATATCTGTCCTCTAGATCTTGTACCATAATATCTGTCCTCTAGATCTTGTACCATAATATCTGTCCTCTAGATCTTGTACCATAATATCTGTCCTCTAGATCTTGTACAATTATATCTGTCCTCTAGATCTTGTACCATAATATCTGTCCTCTAGATATTGTACCATAATATCTGTCCTCTAGATAGTGTACCATAATATCTGTCCTCTAGATCTTGTACCATAATATCTGTCCTCTAGATCTTGTACCATTATATCTGTCCTCTAGATCTTGTACCATTATATCTGTCCTCTAGATCTTGTACCATAATATCTGTCCTCTAGATCTTGTACCATAATATCTGTCCTCTAGATCTTGTACCATAATATCTGTCCTCTAGATCTTGTACCATAATATCTGTCCTCTAGATATTGTACCATAATATCTGTCCTCTAGATCTTGTACCATTGTATCTGTCCTCTAGATCTTGTACCATGATATCTGTCCTCTAGATCTTGTACCATGATATCTGTCCTCTAGATCTTGTACCATGATATCTGTCCACTTGTACATGAGGATATCTGATTCTAAAGAATTATGCATCGAAGCCGCAGTTCTTTGTAGGCTAGGTCTAAGGGATATAACTCTATGAAAATGAAAAATAATAGATGCAAAATAAAAGATGCAAACCTTTATATATCTAAAAAAAATATCAATGTACGTAATTTGTTATCTATTTGATATATCCAGGTGGGGCAGCAGTCACACAACCAGCACCAGGTCCCAGTCAGAAACCGAGTGAGACAACGGCCATTGGTAAAGGTAGGACGAATACATTTGCAATAGCATTTCATGTTAAATTAATATAACGGATTGTCAAAGCAAACTGATAAACCAGGAAACATTAACGTGAAACGTCATATTATACTAATAACAGGTGTAACGATTCTGTATAGTTAACGCTTATGACATGCTAGAGGTTTTGTGGAGAGATCCTGCCTTAATATGATATATTTAATATACTATTTATCTATATCTATGATCATTTGCTTCTATGCAATAGTGTAGCAAGTACTGATGATTTGTTTTGAAAAAAGTTTATTCCATATATATTTTTATAGACACCGGTGAAGGCTTTCATCAGAAAGAGTCGCACGTCTTCGCTTACTCTGAAATGGAATCCCTTACTCGTCAAAACCCGGGAAAGTCCATTGGATTCATAAGTGTGAGGGATTCGTTAGGTACCGGATTTCGTGTAGGGGACCAGTATGTTATGACTGCGTACCACGTTTTTAAAGACACATTTGGTAATTATGTTTGACATGAAAATATTGTTCTTTAATCAAATAACTTTGAAATAATTCTTTTTTTTTTTTTTGCAGAACCAGTATAAAATATCAATTAGGGAGTTGGTTTGGTTCAGCTTTATGGGTGACTCCTTTAAATAGCTCTGGTCATTTTATGTCTTGTATTCGAGGTGCATGTTTACCTCCTTATGAAAGCGTTGACATGACATTATAGTGCTACCTCACTGAAGCATACTGTCGAAGACATCCAGTATGATACGTAACCCGGTTGCATTATTCAACGGACGAAACGATGGTCTAATTACCAAATATACTCAATAAAAGGTAGATGTGGGAGAAAATACAATCCATAAATCTTTAGTACTACATGCAAGGTAGAACCGACGGGGAGAGCATGAATGACAGATATAGAAACGGATTACTGCAGACAGAATAACGAATTATACTGCTATCTCATTTGTGTAGTGTGCAAGACTCAGTTCTAAATGGTTAATGCTTTCATGTCCAAAATTTCCTTACATTTTTCTCATAGTTCTCAATTTTGACAAATTATTATTGAATACCTTATGATTCCATCACGTAAAAAAATACTGTTATGGTCATCGCACTTGTCCAGTCATAATTACTGTACATCTCAGCATTGCTAAATAATTTTACAGAAACATTGAATAAGCTACCAGCGACCATGGTGGAATCTCCCCAGAGCACGGTAAAACCGCTGTCAAAAATCTTCACTGTTGACGGGAAGGAGGATATCAAGACTTGTGTGGAACGTTACCTAGCGCCAACTAATAAGGAGCTTAGATACCAAACACTTTTGCAACACATTGTGCCATCTTTTAGGGGTAAGATTCCCATCACTGATTTTAATAGATATGGTGTTTATGTGTTTGGAAATAAGATGGTTTTAAAGGAATACCTAGTACTAAGAGGTGAAATGAAATGAGTTAAAACGACAGATTTAAAGTGGCTGCCATGTTGTATAATTCGCAAGACAGGAATAATGATGGAATCTAGTCTTAAAATCTTTTTTTGTCTCTCTAATGTCTCCTTTTACGCTGCATTTAGAACCTAATAAGGACGGAACAATTTTGGTTTCTTATTGTTTAACGTTCAATAACATTTTTGAATGACCTCTCCCGGGTGCGAAGTGCATGTGTGTGCAGTGTATGTGTGTTTGGGAGGCTGCTGGGAAGGTATACCACGATCTTAAAAAATATGTACTGTTGCTCTCCGATTTCAGATTATATGTTAATGAAATTCGTAGATACCAAACCAACCAAATCCAAAACAAATAAAATTGTTTAATATGAATGACATGGTTTCGCAAGGGTAAATGTTTTTTTAGACTGATCAGAAACCAAAGTCATTTTATCGCCATTTATTTTAGCAAGAAGTGCATATACCTTTCAAAAGAAATATATTTTGAGTTGTAGGATCTTCAATCATAGTAATGCATGTTTATTTTGGGAGACTGTTAAGATCACAATATCAACGGTAATAACGATTTGGAGTTGTAATCCCGCTTTACCAAAGAAACAATGCGGTTCGCAAATTATCGTTTGTGGTTATTGGACCTTTAGCAACCAGTCAGTGTCTTTCTCATCTATCCGGAAAGCATTCAATCGAAGCTGCCATTTCGGTAATTTAAAACTACACACATTATTTGTCATGCCATGCACATTTTATCAATACGACAAAAAATAAAAATAGTAATTAGTAAGAAAGACGGAACACCACAGTGAAAATCAAACTCACACTTAACCATTGAATATCATGATATAGTTGGTGCCAAGACCTCTTCGTCATCAAAACCTCACAAAAGCCAGGAACACTGATATGCGTTCGCTACATCACAGATGCTATTCCGACTGGTCGCATCATGAAAAATGCAGCTATGTATGATTTATTTAGCTATGCTCGGCCTCTTCGATGTGCGAAATGCATGCGTGTGGTGAGAGTGTGCGTGTTAGTATGCTGTGGTATATTCGTGTTCGCCTCCTTATGATAGTACGGAATTAATATTGAATTTATAGTGCTATCTCACTGAAAAATACTGTCACCCAAACCGGTCGCATTAAAGTGACAACGTGCAAACAAGCCACCTAGCTCCCAAAATGCTTAGCGCTAAGCCATTTCTGTAGATTCTGCTATTTATTTGCCAGAGGATAGATCCCAAAGTCTCCTTCACATGGGTTAACTTTCAACAAAAGGGAAGATGTAGGCAGCGTTATGGTAGACATCAAAACGAAATTGTTCAGAAATTTTTCAAATACTGTAAAAGTGGATATTTTCGCGCGTTGAAATTTTCGCTTAGTCAGCCTCCAAACTGTTCGCGGTGTGGATATTTTCACGCTGTCACTCATGATGAAAATATATTTTCGCGCTGCGATGTCAGTGGGCATGTACGTAAAGTAAGATTTTTCAGAAAACTCCATTGAATGCTCGCGTCGGTCGGCCCTGTAAAAATACCAATGCTTTGATCAACAGGTTAATGGGTTGCATATGTGATCTTTGCAGTACGTCTGTGACAGAAAAATATATATATATGTCACACATTTTAGAGTTGATGCAGTTTTTTGCGTTGAAAAGTACACCGCACGAGACAGCTGATTTTTTAGGCCCCGACCATGTACATCGCAATGTACGATATTAGTACTCGTGCTGTATGGAAAACTAATTAAGAAATCATGCATGTATTGTCAAATACAGTGTTAACTTAGTATTATTTAATTGCGACTGAACATCTCTTTACACGTGCCAATTACGCTAATTAGTAGACAGGCCACGGGAGGTGCCGCCCACGGTAAAGTTGAAAGGATCGGCCACCCGGTCATGCCGAGTGCTGTGATAAGCATTCATTTCAAGTCAAAACAAACGCAGGTGTCTCAATTAGCGATGGTTAATTTTGCAGGTATCAAATATGTTAGATATTTAAATTCATTGCAATAACGTATCAAAGTTTCAGATATAGATAAAATATATTACCGTGCAATGACTTTAACGTTTCTATTACAAGTAAGTTTATCTTTTGTGTAACAAATGAAACCTGTGCTGTTTCGGGGCCTATGGCTACAAAAGGCCGAGCTGCTCCGAGATTAATCTATACAGTAACATTAACGTAGTAACGATCATAGTTATCACGAAATGAAGAAAATTTAATGATAAATAAACATTGAGTTAGATAAAATACTATCATTTTACACATTACTTAAATTAGTTTATATCCATGCATGTATCTTGACTGACCATGACAACGTTGCATATCACGGGCTGTATGACGCTTGAATGCATATGGTATACCACTAAGAACTTACGTCTTGGATTTTATTTGGTGGAAATATTCGCGCGTCAATATTTTCACGTGTTATTATGTTCTCGTGTGGATAATTTCGCGGAGATTTGATTGTCGCAAAATAAGCGAAAATTTCCACGCCGCGAACATTTCCACTTTTACAGTATTAAATTCCAAATTTAGTCGCTTCTTACGGCCTTCATGAAGAGTAATATTAGAATGAAATAAAATTGAATCCATAATTATGTAATATCCATGTTATAATTCTTATTCTCAGAGAGGATTGAAAAGAGATGGATAGAGGATACATGGATTGCTTTCAATAAGGGGACAGACAAGGAACTGAAATTTAATTTTGATTTAAACATACCATTTGCTGATCCGGTCAATGACATTCTTATCTTGAAGCTACGAGTTGACGATGGAAATCGGAGCAAAATACCAGAACCTCTCCATCTTGATGAATTTGAAATTGACACCAGAATGCATTTGATAGGCTACTTAAAATCAGAAAATGTTGCAAAAAGCCTAAAAATCAATATCAACTGTAAGGTTTACAGTAAAGCTACGGAACTCCAAAAAGACGTCAAAGAAGCAAAGGGGTGGTGGGCGAAGAACATGCCTGATGCTAACCTCGACGCCTGTTTCTATGAATCAGGAAAAGAAGAAACTGCTGTTGGAAGAACAATACTGCATGCCTCTGAAGAGTTCGAACACCGGTCATCTGGATGTCCTGGTGTCATAATTGATGAACACACGAGGAATTGTCTGGTTGTACAGCTTATGTACTTGTCGGGTTATCCATCACGTTACTACGAAACTGAAAGGGTAACACCACCGCTGGAGTATTGCTTCGAATCTGGTGTGTCCATGAAGCGCATTGCAGCAATATTGTCGGACGCTGGACAAACAGATTTGAAGAACTCTGTATTCACCAGAGTAATGTGAAGCAGACAAAATATGCTTGGTTCTGTCTAGAAAATATTGTGTTTATATATTGTTTAAACTGATATAATTGTATGCAGAATATGTTTGTAACAGAGCGCAGGATTAATTAAATTTAAATCACTGCCTCTGCTAGGGATCGAACCCGGGACCTCTGGCTTACTAGTCTTACGCTCAACCGATCGAGCTAAAGAGAAGATCTCTCTAGCCGAGCGGTATATTGCGGCTAGTATTTACCAGGGTTACATGTTTATTTCGCATCAACATGCAAATAAAATTGCAAAATGTATATCAATTCTGTGACGGAAACCTGTGTATTTTGATGACATTATTTAAATACATCGTAGACGCATTGGGTAATTAATATACTTTTAATAGTATTACATTATAATCGACCAAGCAACACAAGAAAAGGCCATTAGAGTCAGGAGATGGTGAGGTGAATCAACGCTAGAAAAGGCCATTGGAGTCGATAGATGTTAACACAAACTTTTTTAACACTAATCAAAAGAAAAATAAAACACATATTAGAAAACTAACACACATAATTTAGAAATAATACACCATAGAAGGTATTGATGTACTTATCGTGTAAAAGCGTATGTAAATATATATGTTTAAGAAATCAGTTTTAATGTGCGCAATTTATTTTTATAATGAAAAGCCAAATAGGCCTGTGTCGTTCACTCGACTATTAAACCCCCAAAAGAAATTAATCTCATTGTTTTCTTTTTCGTCGATCTTGTTGCTACGTAACTAGTGTAGTAGGGACATGGTCATTTTGGAAACAGTCCTGATAATTCATTATTACTTGTCCTTTCACACCCAGCATTATCATATTTAGTTATTACATTAGTACTTGTCCTTTCACACCCAGCATTATCATATTTAGTTATTACATTAGTACTTGTCCTTTCACACCCAGCATTATCATATTTAGTTATTACATTAGTACTTGTCCTTTCACACCCAGCATTATCATATTTAGTTATTACATTAGTACTTGTCCTTTCACACCCAGCATTATCATATTTAGTTATTACATTATTACTTGTCCTTTCACAACCAGCATTATCATATTTAGTTATTACATTATTACTTGTCCTTTCACACCCAGCATTATCATATTTAGTTATTACATTATTACTTGTCCTTTCACACCCAGCATTATCATATTTAGTTATTACATTAGTACTTGTCCTTTCACACCCAGCATTATCATATTTAGTTATTACATTAGTACTTGTCCTTTCACAACCAGCATTATCATATTTAGTTATTACATTATTACTTGTCCTTTCACAACCAGCATTATCATATTTAGTTATTAATCAAGAAATGAGATTATATCGTACCCTGGGGATAAACGTAGTCCAGCTCATCTCGTTTCCCTTTTTTGACGATTCGATATCTAACTCTCCATCTGTTGACGTATCAGTATATAGTGTAGTAGGACACTCATATATAATTTCCTATTCAGAACAACCACTCTTGATTTTAAATTGATAGCAGTAGCTGCAGCCTCCTCCGTTTCCTCATCCGGATTTTCCTCAATCGTAGGCTCTCGAGAGGAACTTCCGTTTGTATAATCCCATTTGATATATTAACTTATATATTTGACCGTTGCCTACCATGCATGGTCAAATGATATTTATATGTAGAGTTACTAGAGACCGTCTAGCTCCCGCTGAACACTTGACCAGTACGAGGCCGAGAGAAGGAACTGGACTTTGGAAATGTGCCGGATAATGAAAAAGATAGTGTGCGGTTAAGGGAGATTTAAACTACTATTTAAGACAGAAATTTTCGGGACGCAATTATTTAACTACTTTATAAAAAATATACTGATTGGACAAGGACCGGTTAAAACAGACTAATGTGACCGGGCGGGATATCCTGCTGGGTGTTTTTCGGCAGTATGCGAAAGCGAGGTATTGTATTGGGTAATGTATTGTATTTTGATATGGCCCTTCGTCAATACGAGTCATGGAAGCCACCTTTGATTTCGGATTGACCCGAAAAATAACAATACATAGTCGGTTCCAGAAGTTTATATCAGTGTTGTTCAGGAAAATCATAATTGCGCAATCATTTTACAAAATAGGTTTTACGAGACCGAAAACTAACAACACTTTGTTGCCCCCACTCCACTTCCTTGATAAGAAGTTCAAATATGCTTTTTTCAAGATGACGGCCATGTTAGATTTTGGACCGGCCTGAAAAATAACAACTCTTGTCAGGATAATCTTATGATCATTTCAGGTAGGTTAGAGCTAAATCAAACTGGTGGAACTCTTAAAAAAAAGTTTCAAATATGTGTTGTGCAATGATGTTACAAAATGGCCGCCGTGACGGCCATGTTAAAGTTTTGAATTTATTTATCACGAAGAATGGTGATTCGTGGATAGACATGCTCTCAAGACTTAATCAAAATAGTATTATAACGGGACAACTTGAATGTGTCTAGGACACAACGTCTATCCAACTACTACAGCCCTCACTTTATCTTATCACGCGACAACGTCGGCTAGGACACGCTACCTGAATGTATTATCTACCTTTGCTGAGTTGTGTAAACGTTTCCAGATAACGGCGGGAGTAATCAATGTACCTATGGCTAGGTATCCGACAAAATGGCGTACCTGTGATAACGGCCTGTTTACTGCTATCGGAAAAAGGTATCATTTTATATATTAGTAACAGTATGTAGATGATAGGAGGCAACAATTGTTAAAATACAATAACTACATAACAAATATATGCGTATTGGTATACCTGTAGTGTCTTTATTAGAATAAATATGAAATTTGTTTCTAGAATTAAAATATTAAGGCTTAAGCGTCCGGGAATATTGTGTTTTAGGCACATATTAAACTCCCCTGCATATTTAAGATAAAAAATCAGGGCGAGATTACTGAACTTATAGACTAATAGGGATTTGGTTTTGTTGTGTTTATCATCATGGACAGACTTCTAGACTTATGGACTAATTTGGATTTGGTTTTGTTGTTTGTGTTTAACGTCAGGGCGAAACTACTGGACTTATAGACTAATATGGATTTGGTGTTGTTGTGTTTAACGTCAGGGCGAGACTACTGGACATATGGACTAATTTGGATTTGGTTTTGCTGTGTTTATCATCATGGACAGACTTCGAGACATATGGACTAATTTGGATTTGGTTTTGCTGTGTTCACTGTCATGGCCCGACCAACTGACTTATCATGGATTAATTTATGTTTGGTTTTGTTGTGTGTGGAGTCCTATCAATACCTATGGTCAGTTAGGGACGGCCTCCCCAGTGTGGAGGGTACATACGTTAAGTACATCTGTGTTGGACAAATATAGTCAATTTAATATGATAAATTGGTGCTATGGACAAAATTGCAAGAACATAACTTTGTAGTAGAAAATTTGATGTAACGTGGCTCGGTGACTTTAAAAGACAGCTTAGTTTTTATAATTAGTGTGATGGAATTCAGTGCATTTAAGCTAACATATTTTATAATATTTATTGTAATGAATTAATATTTTTATAGATCCAGACGTTGAAATCTTACCTCAGAGACAAAAAAAACGTGTTATCAAAGTTGATTTGTGTACACAGGTGTGATAATATTGAAACATAGTATCATTTATATGCCACATATGTCCCGGTTTTAAGACGCCGACACGGAATATTTTTCCTATACTGATTGGTTTACTGCCGAGATAGTGACATTTGACATAATAAACATTATGCAGATTCAAAACCAATAGGTAACCACGAGAACCTAAAGTTCTATTGATATTTCTTCTGATATATTGCACCTTTATTTACCAATGATAACGGTTTTTAAGGAATATGCGCGCATGCGTGATGATCTAATTTAAATGAAGGAGGAAGTAATGTAGCTATTTCAGAATGCGTTAATCACATATTGTTGACGGTTTCCTTTTTTATACGAAGGTAACACATCGAGTTTTGCGATTATACTGTAACATATGGTGGAGCATATGTTTATTTTAAAGAAAAAACCGGATGAAACATTGAAGTGAAGGACAATTTATTGACCAAATAGCAACAAAAAGGTAAGTTTGCTTTTAGTACTAACTTCCTATTTGTAATTGTGTACTTTGTTTTCTTACGTTTGGTATCTCCTCGACAACCGTCCTTATATGATCCTGGCTGTTGCGAGGACGTTTAACCCCCAAAACAAATAAGACTATTCAAATACGAAAACTTTAAATCAATATTACAATTAAATATATGCTGAATAAACAGCAACACATATCGCAATCCTGTTTAAATGCGCCACTTCCTACATTCTTATATCAATATCTAGTTATAATTGTTTTGGGCACGATTTAGCATTGTAATTATCAATTATCTTCCGGTTCAACACACTGAATCAAAAGAAGTGACTAGGAATATATCAGCAATGGAAAAGTAGTTAAGAAAAAAAATTGAAATGACAAATATTTAAAACTTATTCGCCTCTGGATATCATTAATAAGGTACAGCGAGTGCATTTATTATCTGCGATATTTCTGCTTTAAATGACCATAGGTTTTGAAAGCACGTAAAATTTGAAACACATTCGAATGCCTAATGTTAGATTAAATAACCTTTCCTGTAGCTGGATGAGTTGTCCCGCTGGATGTCTACGGCTGTATGTTTTAGAGACCAACCAACCAATTGTTTCCCCATAGACTTTAACGTGTTAACGTTTTGGAGTATTTCATTCAAATTCTTGAATTCAATATGACAATTATGGTTTATAACAAAAGTTTAGGGTCTGATATAACACCTAATCAAAAAAAAAGTTGGGTCTTTCAGCTCAAATTTTCTCCATGGTAGCTATTTTGAAAATAGGTGAATTTAGCAGTAAAAATTCTCAAAAATCTTAAATGTTTACCTGTTTATTATTATTACCTGAACGTTTGGGAAAAAAATCAATCGGACTTACGAAATTTATATCAACATTTCTCATTGATAGTTACTTATCAGGCTACATATCTATTTTCTCACTTCATAACATACTGGCCAATCAGTGGCTGCCAGACATTTATTCTTGGCTCAACGTTCTATACACAGGGGCTATTTCAAAAATATATTTTTTCAATTGGTTGGTTGTTCCCTTTAGGGAGATAGCTATATAAAGCTTACATTAGATTCGCGCTATCACGAGTGGTATTGTCCTGCGTTTCCTAGTAGTAGCAGGAAATATATGTCTGTTTCTAGAAGTTGAAATTTGATTGGTCAGTGAAGGGGAAAATGAATTAATATGTATGAGAGAAAGTGATTCCCACGTGCAGCACGCGATGTAAAAACGGTGTGATAGGGAACACATGGGATTATGGTAATTCTAGCCTATTCTACCTCGCCTACGTCTGCTAGCGTAGAAAATAACGAGAGGCTCCGATTTAAATCAAACCTGGTATGACGAAACCAGTGCCACTTGGACATTTGTAATTCGATCTAGCTAGATGGATGAATAATTTCCACAAGGAAAATAAATCTACTTAATAACAAGTTAGGGTAACAAAGGTAAAATATTCGACCTGTAACAGTCCTTTGGGAGTTTTTATCACCGCTCGTGTCTACGTGTCAGTGGGGTCTGTAATACTTAGAGCGGCATAGCAGAGTTACCTAGTAATAACGTGTTGGGAAAGCATGTGGACAGTCGGCTTAGTAAAGATCCTGATGAACGTAAAAGCTCTGTGTTATTTATAAGCAAACGAAACTGATAAATGTGGGGCGTTCAGAAAGTGGAGGACGGTAAAATTATACATTTGTAACATTTTAATTAAAAATCGATATGGTTACAAAAATCGTTTCTTTGTGTATTTACCGCATACATCAGCATTTCATCATTAACGATGTGATAATGATAACTTCGAAAAAGGGCCGATGATGTTAAAAAATTTCAGAATCATTTTACAGAAACAAACTCTACATTTACGTTAAACTTGAGTGATAGACATGAACAGCTGTGAAATATGTAGCTTTGTGTTTCAATTATTTTTTTAGTTTGATTTAAATAAAGAATGAAGTGTAGTAAGGGACGATAACTCGTTATCGTTCCTTACGGAACGTAATGATATTATGAGCTAATTCGCGATTTTTGCCGGCTATTGTAGCGATTTGGGGGTGGAAAAAATGACACATACAATTTTGATAGGGTTTTGAACCATTGTAAAACTCGGCTCGATCTAGGTCTGGATGTATCTGGTATCCCTGTGGAAATTCGTATTTATGAGATATTTTGGGTCAAACATGCCAAAATCGTCACTTTGACCGGTAGCTTCTGTTTAACCGGTCCTTAAAAATAAGCGATTCAATCCAAAAATTTGAACTCCAAACATAACAAGAAGAGATAGTTCTGAAGAAAAGCGTATCTTTAGTTTTTCTATATCTTTCATAGAACGGCCACAATAGGGTTTTGAAAAAGGGTCGTATTTTATCGAGAGGTGGCGGATGTTACGTCACGAGTCACCTAAATATCCAATCAGTAGGCCCGGATGCATTCACCTTCCTATTAAATCTTCTGCCCAAACGGGAAAAACCCATAATCTATTTTTGATTTTGTTCTGTGGTCCCTAGAAGCCCTGATTTTGACATCATAATGATATGCATGACATTTGTTTTTATCTTTGATCGTATATGTAATTATTTATCGATTAGAATACCGCGAGTACATCTGTTACAAAGATAAACTTAGGGTTGATTGTTTGGTTGTTTTATTACCACGTGTATATATTGCAATCAGGATCGTTTTAATTCTGGGTCTCCTTATAGTAGTGGGTGACTACCTCACTGAACAACAACACACGAGAGACCCTAACGTATGCTTGCATAGATGCCAATTGCTGTCTCATAATCAATTAATGTGTCATATTCCAGAAAACTGAAGAATTATGAAAATTATTACAGTGGTAACCCCCAAATCTTCAATTTCCTCTCGCCAGTATCAATATTTAAACGTATTTTATAGTTTTAAATGTCGCGCGAATAAATTAAGTGCATGTGAGAAAATTAAGTGAAAGTGAGGAAATTAAGAGCAAGTGAAGGTATTTATGCTAAAGGAAAGGAAATAAAGGTTTTTGGGGTTACCAGTGTTATAAGATAACCAATAATCTATTTAGTGTCCCACTTAAAAAAAATGACACAAATGTTCTTCAAGGTCATGGGGTTTGCAACTGATCTTTTATTTTCCGATCGGTCAGCCAAGATGGCCGCCGCAGACTTATTTGCCTCTGCCTGGTGAAAATTTAGATATTCTTTGATTTCGATTACCATTGGTATATGGTATATATTGGTATTAGGGGACTGCAAATTCCATTGCATCGGTATCATTGCCAAGGCTTCCGATTGGTCGAAGTTTAGACAATGGATTTGGATGCAAAATGGTACATTTTTGTAAATAGGGGAATTCGAATTCAACCACATGGGATTCATTGCCATATAACCACGCTGATGCTTCTTATTGGTCGAAATATTGACATTGAACGATTTTGATATAAACCAGGACTCGTGCATGGAACCTCTGAACTCAAGACGGACATTTCTGTATCACCCTCAGCATTTATTTTTTTCTGTCTTTCGTGCTCATCCAGAGTTATCTTCCCTAACTGCACTTCATTCTTTCTGTGACACTCCTTTAGGTGTCACCCCACTAGTAAAGAATGAAGTGTAGTGAGGGGCGATAACTCATTAGAGTTATCGTTCCTTACGGAACGTAATGATAATACGAGCTAATTCGCCTATTTTGCCGGATATAATAGCGATTTGAGGACAGAAAAATTGGCACATACAATTTGGTTGATACTTTGAGCCATTGTAAAACTCGGCTCGATCTAGGTCTGGGTGTATCTGGTATCTCTGTGGAAAATCGTTTTTGTGAGATATTTTGGGTCAAACATGTCAAAATCGACAATTTGACCGAGAGGTTCTGTTTAAATCGCCCTCAAAATTCAGAAAAAAATCCAGAGATATATACAATGGTCATACAAAGAGATAAATGTTTCCTTAATAAAACAGTCTGTTTAGTTTTTCGATATCTTTAGCAGAACGGCCACAATATTGTTTTGAAAATGGCCTATTTTTTCGACCTTCTCAGTATTTTCCCACTCGACTGGGGTAATTACCTATAAATAGGCTGCCTGTTTTGATGACGCTAGACCGGACGTTTCCTTTCCGTTTAGCACGGTTGGAACAGATGGACCGGGTCGGCACACAGAGTTATCAGCATTAAAATCATTGTGGATCAACTGGTTTTATATTTGTTTTGCGCGAATCATATTGATGATGTCTTTTTAAGTCTGTATTAACATCAACAGGTCCGTTAAGATTGATGTATGAAGTTTATACGTGATGGAAATTATTAACATATTTGGTTCTGTCGGCTTGTCCGCATATATAAAGGAAAACTATAGAATAACGCCATCCGGAACTCATCGGGTATTGTCCCTGAAATGATTCCCCGAGGAGTTCCGGATGGAACAACACCGGGGACTTCACGCCGCTTACCCGTTCAACTCAAGGCTTAAACTGCAGTCAAAGTGAGTTATATTACATTTTACCGCAAGTACCAGGACTTAATTAATATTATATCATATTAAAGGTGACATTGCAGGTTATAGCTGTTCTACTATGACCAAATTGGTTGCTTGACATGATCAGTAATGGGTATTCATCGTCAACCCAGACCAGCGTTCAGTTCTTTTCGATAACAAATGATCTAAACTCGCGTAAGCTTGTAAATGTCATACGTGTTCATTCACGTTTTAGAGACGGTCGACGTTTAAATATGTAATATTTATTTTCTGTATTGTTTGTTTGTTTAATGAAATTACTGTTTCGTTAGGCCTAGTTAATTGATATATGTTTATGTTTTGATATCTTAATCAGCTGCTATTTGTTTATGTCGAGGAGCAACGTTTCGAGAATCATATCACATACATATCAGCTTACAATGACACGAACTTTCAAGGAACTACTGTACATGTACTTCAGTACACACTAACAGTATATTGATCAATTTGGTTTCAATAACAGTTTTTTTCTCAATTTTTTAATGAATTATTTATATTCAAATGCTTTAAATTTTGAAATAAAAGTCTCTGACCTGCCCTTTATTGAAATGGTTCTTAGGACAGTGACAAATTATATCATCTTTTGTATTGATAAGTGAATGAAGTAAATTTTCAAATATATTTGCCTCAAATACCATACAACATATTTTAACCTTACACTTTCATGCATCGAAGAAAATAATATGCATGAAAGCTTTCCTGACAAATTTAAGCTAACATTGTCAATTATTATGTCGCATTAAGTAAAATTCAGTTACTTTGGGTGTAGAAAGATGGTGTGTAATTTATTTTAACTTTTGAAATTAAATTTATTTCAGCTTATTACAAAAAAGTAAAAGATGGAAAATTATTTGACAAAATCAAAGAGTTACCAGGTTTTAGCTATCACAATTTTACTAGTCGACTTTGAAATTTCATCAATTAGTAAATTTTCAAATATCTATAAGTTGCTTTATTATAAATTCGATATCAAAATATTTCAACCCTTTGCTTACATACATGTGCAAAAGAAAGCCATGTGCGTGAAACCGGCTCTGACAATTTTACTAAAATTAGCTAAAATTATGTCAATTGTTATGTTGCATTAAGTTAAATTAACTAATTTAGGGTTTGGAACCTTGTTTTTATTTTCATCTTTTGAATTTAAATCAATATTAACATATTAAAAAAGGTATTATAGAAAATTACTTGTTATAAAATTAAAGAATTGCCAATATTTTAATATTATTCTATAAGATAGTTTTTCTTCAAAATGTGGGTCCTCCTAAAGACATGAACGGACCTGAATCTGGACCTGAATGGGTTTTAAAGGTGTTTATTGATTATAAATGTGTTATTTCTCAGTGTTTTATGCAAGAATGGGTGTTATTACATGTCGAAACACCATTTTCATTCGAAAAAACAAATTTGAATGATGTTTTTTAAAGCTTGTTAAATGAATCGCTAATCCAACGACAAACACAGCGGATCAGAATGGGATCGAGTGGACCTATAAACTGTGTATAGTTTCACTGCAGACATACTCCCACTTTTTTGGCCAGGACACTAAAGGACACAGTCCGCCTGGCAACTATAATATCTTTTATATTTTTGTTCATTAAAATGATACCAGACAACTATTCCAGTGGCAGAGAATTTTTTTTAACTGTTTTTACATTTTAAAATGTTTTAGCTTATACATTTTATACGTAGCTATTACATAATTATTTAAATAAGCTGGGTACATTAGCCCTCACGTAACAATAAATTACTTTTTTAAGTATTAGACAGCTAACAAATTTTCCTCCTCCTTTTCATGTTAAATCCTTTGTTTTTTTTATTAAATTTCTACTGCCGCTTTTTTCTGCATTTTTTCTTATATACTTTTGATACGCATACACTAGTATAAGATAAAAACCCGCATACACCATAGGGACGCCCCGGACCATCTATACCTCCAGCCAAGCCCGGCAAAAGGACAAAGTACTGTACCTTACGGAAGCAGTGACGTTCTCGACTGTCGGGTGTAACTGGTGGCCTTAGACCCGGGGTACATAACAGACGCATTATATATCGCCCCTTATTTGAACACCAACATACGACAATAATCTCACTCTTGAACACACATATATATCTACCGATATTTTTTGTAAAAATAACTTAAAATATATATAAAGATAAAATTTTAATATAATTATATAGTAAGCCTCTTGGCTCCCTTCGGTCGCCCTCCCACGACAAAAAAACTATAACGTGGGCGTGGGATAATTTTACACCACCATAGAGCGACTGGCGTACATGGGCTTGTCCACAACGTGTCCCCCCCCCATCCCCCCATCCCCCCCCCCCCCCCCCCCCCCACCCCCCACCCCACTTGGGTTATGATGAATTGGCTAAAAGGGAAGCTGATGAAGTTCTTTCAAAGAACCAAACTCTTGTAGAAAATGTTTCTTTTTTTCAGTCGATAGGTATTCATTAGTGCTTTAAATAATAAATAGGTTTTCATCTGCAGCCCGCATTGTGCGTATAAATGCTCGGATGTAAATCATTAATCATTAACATTTCAAATGGCCAAGAGTTCTACATTTTTTTCAAAAGTTTTATTATTTGTTGAATACTCACACGGGCATGTCTAGACTCCCATTCAGGCCCAACCGATCCCGTTCAGGTCGACCATGTTTGTTGGTTCGATTAGCGACTCGTTTACATAACTTAATTAAAATATATATCTTTTATTTAAAAAAAAATAGAAATGGTATTTTACTATGAAATAACATCTCTTCTTGCATTATGCACAAAAATATTATACAAACTTAGCTATAATACAGTTAAAATCCCGTTCAGGTCCACTCGATCCCATTCAGGTCCGCCGTGTTTGTCAGTTCGAATAGCGACCCATTTATCGAGCTGTAAAATACATCATTATGATTTTTTTTGTACAGAAATAGTATTTTACTATGAAATAACATCTCTTCCTGTATTATGCACAAAAAATTGATTATACAAACTTAGCTATAATACAGCTAAAATCCCGTTCAGGTCCACTCAATCCCATTCAGGTCCACCGTGTTTGTCGTTCGATAGCGACTCATTTATCGAGCTTTAAAAAAACATCATTCAAATTTGTTTTTTTCAAATGAAAATGGTGTTTCGACATGTAATAACACCCATTCCAGCGTTTAGAGTTGTTTCTATATTATATGTATTTTCATGTAAAATATAAAAATAATATCAGTTCAGTTCAAAATGATTGGAATATTTTTAACTATTAAATTTAATTAAGCGTGTACATAATATCAATAAACGTTTGATAATAATTCCCATTTATTCGTAACATTTTCCTAATAAAACGCAGTTCTATGGGAAGCATACCAACCCCTGTACTTGAAATGATTATACAAATCACACATAAACACTCTTTAACATAAGATATAGTAGAGATAAAATGAAGTAAACTGCATCACATGTACAGCTGTCCCTTTATTCTAAAACTTATCTGTGAGGCTGGAGTTTCAAAGTGAAGCCCTGCCATTTTATAACCGAAATGTTTTCACAAAGCATGTAATAATGTGTTTGTAGATCCACAAAAACAATGTTTTTATCTCATCAAATCGCATATAAAGGATTAATAAATAGTAATTAATTAAGTCCCGAAGTAAAGTAGTTCTATTTCCGTTTCTTCTGATTATCAATGTTATTCTCTTTTGATTTCAGGAGGGAAACATCAAATTCAGACTCCCTACAGACAGATAAGACGCCTTCAGTGACGAACTATTGTGCCTGCCCTAGCGAATATTTAAATATGATATTGAAGTTCAATATAATACGTTTATAGGACTTAATCCGTTCTTAACCACATTATACATTTCGAACAGCAAAATGAAGTCGAGCAATCTGCCCTGCTCGAGTAAACACGTGACATGTGTTGTTGTGAGTGTGTGCGCGATTGTGTATATTTTCCAATACTATGACTTACAAACAATATTTACTGCTAATGAAAGAATAACATCTACGAATTCTTCTGACCATATCCATTTTATTGCTAGACACTTTAATTATCAAAATGAAACATTAAATATAAAAGGATCATTCGAAGGAGATACCCCTCAATCTGATGTTATACTTCGCATCGCTAATCTTCCGTCCAATTTTTTAAAACAATTGTACAGTAAGGACTTAAAACATTTGAGGCCACAAGAAACATCAAGCAAGGCTACCACACCGTCGAGTACTTTTGAAGATAAGTGGTTGCTTCCCCCAAGGAAGACGGCAATTGGAATAGACTGTCCATTGCTTTTCTCAGGAGACCAGTCTGAACAAAAACGTGCTAAAACTTTAATGGAACATCCAAAACCTCCATTTCCACTTTCATCTTACGTAGAAATGACAAAGGACTGCGAAAAATTTAAACGCCAGATGCATTATATCACAAGTTCATTAACAGAGGAAGAAGAGAATTTCCCAATAGCTTACAGTATGATTGTTTTTAAAGAACTAGAACAGACTGAACGTCTTCTGAGGGCTATTTATCGCCCACAGAATTTTTACTGTATACACATTGATTCCAAGTCTCCAAATGACTTTCGGGACACGTTAACGGGAATAGCCGGCTGCTTCGATAATGTGTTCATCACCAATATTTCAGTAGACGTTCGCTGGGGAACGTTTACTGTAGTTGAGCCTGAACTTATCTGTATGAAGGAACTATGGAAGTACAAAAGTTGGAAGTACTTAATAAATCTGACTGGGCAGGAGTTTCCACTTCGATCCAATGCAGAACTTGTGAAGATTCTTAAAGTTTACAATGGAGCAAATGATCTCGAAGGAACAGTGAAAAGGTAAGGATTTTATAAGGTAGGATTTTCATTTGCAAAACTGAAGGTCAACAACGGCCTGTCTTGTGGCTGTATATCCGACCAGTTTCAATGTACAGACTATGTGCTGAGACGTAATCTACTAAAAGCAATTCTATAGCGTTTTGTTATATAATTACTTAAATAATGTTGTAGTGATAAATCATTACTACATTACTACATGTCTATACACATTACATTTTGAGGAATTCTCTAATGATCCAAATATATCCTGTCGTGCAGTGTCAGATTTGTTTAGCTGAATATATGGCAAGTCTACAGAAATATGTGAATTGTTTTGATTTGTCCACATATAATTAATTGATCGTATGCAGCTCTAGGGATATAATTCTTAGAACTTAATAGCTTGACCCAGTACTTAGTTGCATTATAATACTGGCTATACACAATTGGTTTGGTTTTATTTGTTTAACGTCCTATCAACAGCTAAGGCCATTTAAGGACGGCCTGCCGTGCGTGCGATATATGGCCTTGTGGTAGGCTGGAACTTTTACCGATTTATAGTGCTACCTCACTGAAACAACAGCCGAAGACACCCATCATGACACCCCACCCGGTCACATTATACAAGACACCCCACCCGGTCACATTATACAAGACACCCCACCCGGTCACATTATACTGACAATGGGCGAACCAGTCGTTCCACTCCTAATATACTGAGAGCTAAGCAGGAGTAGCAACTACCATTTTAAAGACCCGGTATGTCTCGGCTAGGGGACAGAACCCAAAGCCTTCCTCACAGGGGCGAATGCTCAACTCAGCTGAAGGCCAAAAGTAAGGCATTGTCAATGGAGACATAAGGAAGGAGAAAGTTGTTCAGAAATAAGAGAAAAGATAATATCCTAAATTTAGTCGCCTCTTACGATCATGCAACGGGGGCAGCAGGTACACCTGCAGGGCATATACACAATTGGAATGGAAATCTTCCCAGTTCAAAATAAATTATTACATTACATGTGGATTTTTAAACACATAAAATCTTTTTACAAAACCCCAAGTGGACTTTTTCAATATCGTGACCCTTGCATGAACCCCAAAAAAGTTTAATTAATATATGACAATTTAAATTGATGTGTTTACACTTACGTAATGCAAACACAGCCTTTAGACCTTGCACTGAAAGTTGTTTTTGTACAATATTGAATTTATTATCAAATTTAAAGATAACTGCAAGGTAAGTAAACTGTTCAACAACTTCAATTTTCTTTCCGTCAAAAAACTATATCTCCTCATTTCGTAACCGGCCTCCATTTCTAAAAACCACAAATTTACTTTTATCAGTATTTATTGTCAGCTTCCGTGCACTTGCATAAACAAGTAACATATTCAGCATCTTTTGCAGCTCTTTAGCTGATTCAGCAAGAAGCGTACATTAATAAAAATAAAATGTAAATCAGTATACTCCTGCTGGTCATTATCAGCCGGGTCAGGGTTGGTTGCAAAGCCCTTGAAGTGATTATAAAAATCATCAAAAGATACATTTGATGTATACTATTTTACACTTGTAGATGTATTGTAAAAATAACGTGGGCTGGTCTTCCGTAGGTGCTCCAGCATATCGCCTTCTAGCATACTATATTACTTTTTACATCTCGCCTCGGCACGTTTACGCTTACGTCTCACTAATTGTGCATGCTTTTCATTACTTTTGTCTCTACTAAAATAGTTCAGTATCAATAGGTCTTCAAGGCATGTAACTGGTCGTCAAACCAGGGTTTACCTTCTTGTCTGGGATGTGGATAAGGTAGATTGGACTCGTCCTGTGTCCTTGACATGTGATGACCTGTGTGACCTTGTAGTAAACGGTGATAGTATTCATATGACTTCATGCGTGAAATTGTACCAAACTGGAATTTATGGACTCTTGAGTAGATTCTCGGGAAATAGTTACTGACTGGTTGATCATGTCAATGTTTTCTCCAATTGCATTTAAATATTGTTCTTTACGGCTTTTGTTCCATTTATATATTGGTCTACCGACACCTGTTGACTAGTTGACTGGCACATCCCGTGAAGATGTAATTCGTAGCTCAACATGTAAAGGGGCGTGGTCAGAGTATTCAGTGAAACTACATACAATGAAATTATTAATATATGGAAAAAGTACAGGATTCACAATAAGATAGTAAATCGTGCTCATACCATTTGTACCATTAAATGTTAAATCATTTGAAAAATCCTCAGCCCTGTAGCCTTACATAAGTTAAATAATCTAGAACCATATTCGTTCATGACATTGTCTGGGTTACTACGTACATCAAAACTCACTTCATTTTCATAATTGAAAAAACATTTTGTTGCAAAACTTTAGCTAACTTATCGTTTTTTAATAAAATCAGCCTCTCTTTGAGTTCTACAGTTAAAATATCCTATCAACATTACATGACCAGGGCTTAAGTACTCTGCTATAGCCGATTCTATTTCAAAAAATAAATCACAATTATATTGTGTGTGATAATTTGATCGAGTAGGCGGGATATACACTCCCGCAACAAAAACATCTTTGCCATGATCAAACAATGCTTTGTCAAATTTACACCATACAACTGAATCAAACAAAATATCGTCTATTGTAATTTGCTCTTTGAATTTGTGTCATATTAATACTGTCATACCACAACCTTTTGTGTGGTTTGAACGTATTCCTGGTATACATGTAGAAACAAAACCATTGATATCTGTATCATAATTTTTCGGTATCCAACATTCTGTTCAACATCATATGTTGTAATAAATAGTGTAAATATTTGATCAGTAGTTTTGGTATTTAAACTCCCATCAAATAACCCTTATCTAACCATTCTCCACTAACCATGATCCACTTTACTGAGACGTGTAGGACGTCCACCTGGTTGAGGCTTGGCCACTGCCGATGATAAAGGCCCTCTATACAAATCACCGTTTATTTATAACTTGTCCTTTATCAGGACCGCGCACTTGTTGTCGGCACGTGCCTGCTTACACACAGGCCACAATTTCTTCCTTGTATCCTGAGCAAACTTTGGAAATTGCTCGTTGATATATATAACACTACATTTCAGAAACTAAGAACTTTTTCCCACCATCTCACGTTGAGCGAATAAATGAAACTTCACTTTAATTGGTCGGATTTTCCCTTCAGATTTAGGACCCATACGTTGTGTATCTATCAATACTAACTCCTCCTGAATGTTTAACTTTTCACGAAATATTTTTAACACACACCGGACACAGCCTTCGTCACGCCGTTGTTCACCGTGGTTACTTCATGTATCACTCGTGGTCTCCGTCTGCGCACTGGTCGCCATATTGTTTTCGTCCTCCTGAGGCATACCGTCTTGTTCAAAAAGTAATAAAGTGTCATTCATTGCTCGAGATTCTATATCGACTACAGTGTAGGATACGTTTTAAAAGCGTTCGATAATGGAGTCAATTGCTTGTTTCATCATTTCCTCGTCCTTCCTCATTCCGTCACCTCTCCTGTCCTCGTACTTTTTACTTCTGAACTGTTGACTTTTTTCAACCTCCGTCAGCCTCTCATTCAGATTTTTCACGTCTTTTTTTAACATCACTGAGTGCTCTCTCAATAAAATCGTGTTTACTTAACTTTTCTTTCATTTCGGCAATATTTTTAATTAGGGACTGGGCCCAACCGGGTGTCGAATCAGCGAGCATGGCGGGGTTTACGTTAGGGGGTCCGGGTAGGGGGTACACCATGGTCGGGGATTGGAGATTATGATAGTTCATATTCATATATTGAGGTGGACTAGTAGCGTTGTTGAAATATTGCTGGTGAACACCATTGGACGGGACTGTGTAACTAGAATGTTCGTGCATGCCTACCTGGCTCGCACCTGCGTTCGGCCCACGTACACTCGTACTATTCAACTGACCTTGGCTTCCTTTGATAGAACTTTCCTTCTTCTTTTCTGCTTTCTGTTTCTTTTTAGGCGGCATTTAAATGCCAATGATACTACACCAGGGTTAAATCTTTACACGTGAATACTTTTTCAGCTTCGTCCACTGAGTTAAAGCAGATACTCAGATCCGCTTCACGCGGAGCCTACAAAGCACACTTGCCTACTCTGACCGCCATCTTGATATCTAATTTATAACAGGATTCTTTGTTATCTGACTCCAACTGAACATTCTGTGAGTACCTTTGTCCTGTCAAACTCTGACTCCAACTGAACATTCTGTGAGTTCTTTTTTCTTCCCAAACTCAGACTTCCACTGAACATTCTGTGAGTTATTTTTTCTTCCCAAACTCTGACTCCAACTGAACATTCTGTGAGTTCCTTTGTCCTGTCAAACTCTGACTCCAACTGAACATTCTGTGAGTTCGTTTTTCTTCCCGAACTCAGACTCCCACTGAACATTCTATGAGTCCTTTAGTAAGTTGACATTAATTCTAAACATTTTTTTAATGTCACCATAAAATGGTTTATCAGTGAAAAGATACAAAATTAACTTTTCACCTGTGATCAAGTGACCTTGGGTCATGGTCCTTTGACACATGGATTTTGGCCTATGATCAGTTTTCTTTTGTTATATTCCGACCAACTTTGTTTCATAATGTTAAAATGTTCAGCAGTGAAATACTACAAAATTGGACTTGTTTTAGAGACCTTGACTCTTGGTTGATTAACTATGTTTTTCCAATTCTCACCATCTTTGCTTCATAATTCAACAACAATGTTTTCCCCAGTTGAGGGATGTAAAATTTTATCTTTACACTTGACCAAAAAATGTGCAAGAGCGGGAAAAGAATGCGGCAGCTGTATCTCCCGGAATGTCGTAATAAGCGACTAATTTCGGGGCCCCCGCAAGGGACCAGTGTAGTGACGATGGGCCACCTGAAATAACAACGAGTGTCGACCACCCTGACACTTTGATACCAAATTCTAATTATCAGATAATAAACTGTACATATGGCCTTAACTAACCTTCAGCTTTTGAAATAAAAATCACTTTTGTGTTCATGTCATATCTGATTAGACAAGTATCAATTATTTGCAAAATATTATTAAAATATATAATTTGATTAATTTTATTTCCAGGGCAAATACTGGACGTTGGGCGAAGGCCGGGAGCCCTCCGGCTGGTATTCGTCCTGTGAAGGGGTCCGTTCATATAACCGTCAATAGGGACTTCGTCGACTACGTCCTTCACAACCAGACTGCAATAGATTTCCTTAACTGGACGCGCGGAGTTGACATCCCCGACGAATGCTTCTTCGCTAGTCTCAACCACAACCCACATCTCGGTATACGAGGGACCTATAAAGGCATGTATAAAATACTTAAGTTTAAATACGTGTGTATAAGAGACCAACCAACAAATTGTTTTCCATAAATTTAAGTGTTAACGTTTTGGACTATATCATTAAAATTCTCGAATTCAATATGGCAATTATGGTTTATAACAAAAGTTTAGGGTCTCGTATAACAACACTTTATCAAAAAAGGTTTAGTCTTTCAGTTCAACCTTTTCCAAGGGTAGCCATTTTGAAAACGGGTGAAATTCGCTGTAACATTCTCAAAAATCTGAATGTTTTATTATCTCTTCATTATCATGACCCGAACTTTTGAAAAAGAATTCAACCGAACTAACAAAATTATATCAACATTACCTATGGATAGTTACCAATCAGGCTACATACCTATTTTTTTTACTTCATAATATGCTGGCCAATCAGTGGCTGCCAAGCATTTTATCCCTGGCTCAACTTTTTTATACACAAGGGGTGTTTCAATTGGTTGGTTGTTCTCATAACGTGGTCATGGCAGATAGTGTGTTGTTCAAATCATCTGTTGTCCGTCCAGGCAGCCATTTTGAGAGTTAAAAGTTAAAAATATCCTCCGAAAGTGCTTCACGGATCTTCCTCAAATTTCATATGTAGGTTTCACTCGTTCAGTTAACATGGATAGGGGAATTTCTTTAAGAGGAGTTTATTATTTTCAAATTTTCTGATAAAAAATATTTGTAATACCATTCGTGATTTCTGAAACCCGGGACTAAAGCTTAGTACTTTTTGTCAAAATTTATATCAAGAGGTTTAATAGGAGGAACAGATAGACGTTTGAATGTCGGGAGTCAAAATATATCCGAGATCTCTTGTTGGTTTAGTTCGATGTATTAATTTTGTGATGATCGCCAACAGAACCAAAATTCAGATAAACAGTATGATACAATTTCTATTTCATTTACTGTAGATTTAAATAAGAGACCAAGAGGGCATTATGAAGCCCTAGACACTTCTGTGATTTAGGCAATGCATTTTATTTCTACAGAAGGATTTAAAAGCATTTGCTTTATTTTCCCTATTACGACCCCATTCCTTAGACACAAGTCTCACCTTTTACACATGATCGATCCCCCTTCTCCAAGGATACTCCACACTTAATTCCTCAAATCTAAAAGGAAAATTGTGCTACTCAGACTCTAGGGGCCCCACCCACCGAATATACAAATAGGTTCCCCTTCACCAAAGGATGCATCAGACCATGTATGGAACAAGCATTATCATTCACAAAGAAGAGGGATGTTTTAAAAAAAATCTATATTTCCTTTATTGGGCTCCAACTCTCAGGCGCTGGGGAGCCCGGTCAACCGTTTTAGGGGGAACATCACTGTAAAACGACGTTCATGACATGGTCAAGGTCACTGTTACTCATTTTGGCGGGTATTGTTACGGGACCTGTATTGCTTTACGAATACTCAGTATGTTTGGGTTTTTTTTGGTTTTTTTTATTATCAACTGGAACCTTTTTTACTCATTCAGGTGAACCAGAGACCAGTACTGATGTCAAACCTTTCCTAACACGGTTTAAGAATTGGGGAGGTGAACCATTTGACTGGCCTTGCCATGGAAAAAGGGTGCGGATGATTTGCATTTTTGGTGTGGAAGATCTTCCTTTGTTGGCACAAAGACCCGAATTGTTCGTGAATAAGCTTTACTGGGACTTTGAACCGTTCGCGCTGGACTGTATGGAGGAGCTTATTTACAACAGAACACGCGATGGTTACCTTCAGACTACAAAATTCGATACAACCTTTTATGAAAATCTTGACTTTGTGAAAAACCAGGTTTAGTGAGAGTACTTTATTCTTGTGATAGTACTTTATTATTGTGATTGTTTCCTGATTGCTTTTGCTTCCGGGTGTAATTTATACATGTCAAACTTAATATAAAAGCATGAACTTGGATATTGGATATATCATCAATTATATTTATCACATTCTTAACGGCTCATCAACAACAGAAGTGCCATAATAAAATAAAAAAAGGTATTAAACACAAGGAGACCGTTGATATGAGCAATGCAATTGGTCATCATGCTTCAATAAATAGCGTCATATTTGTGTGGCCAAATAACGAACGAGGGCAACCTCATCTCGGCGACAGTTTATTTTGCACTTGGCACTGTCGCACTTTTATCCACAGCCTATAAATACATATTCACAGAGGACACCGTCCTAAAATGACCTTAGCTATTAATAGAATAATACTTTTATTACCAAATATTTCTTTATTCTAACAAGCAAAATGTTCAGACAGCTGGAGGCATGATTATGTAGTAAAACTGATAATTTCGAACGTGTATCTATTGTTAAGATTTCTGTTGCTAAGACTGTTATCTAGATAGAGAGACACAATAGATTATTGCTACCTACAACACATTGTAAGCTCTTATGTGCCAACGGTTGAGACACGTAGCACAAGTTTCTGGAACGAATATCGAAGCAATAGTTGGAAGCCGGCATGTACAGGCTGTATGACTTCATAATCGTCCTTAGAAAATCCAGTGTAGAATGACTTAAAGTTATTGTATCTTGGTTGTAAATTCAGTATCTCAACGCATGTCTCAAGAAACAATGTGTGGGACCCTTCAGGGCCGAGCTGGTTTCTCAAATATCTTCTGTTCATTCAGAGGACATTTGAAAACACAAGACTAAGATTTAATATTGTGTAACTTCCTATTAACAGCTAAGGTCATTTAAGGATAGCATCCCCTGTGTGAGAGATGCATGCGTGAGGTCTATGCACGCGTGTGTACTTTGGGAGGATGTGGTATAATTATGTTCTCATTGGGAAAGCACGGAACTGTTGCCGACTCTGTAGTGCTACCTCACTGAAGTATGCAGCCGAAGCGAAGACACCCAGGAGAAAACCCACTCGATCACATTATACTGACAACGGGCAAACTCACAAAATGCTGCGGTCAGCAGAAGTAGCAACTACCATGTTAAATACTCTGATATATCTGTGCCTAGGGACAGAACCAGAGGTTCCAAACAGGAGCGAACGCTTAACTAAAGGCCAACAGTCAATAAGGTCCACTGTATTCCACTACATGCTGATCGTAGAATGCGATTAAAAATGGGCCCCTGCAGAACTTGAGATTGTTCCTCTTGGTCTTTCATTAAGGTGACATTGAATATACCAAAATAGAGTTCCAGTCCCATTGCACCAATTGGAATCTTAAATAGCTTTTGTCTCAATTACTCTGTCTTACTGTTAATAAATAAAAGCAGGTATATTGTTTCCCTGCTCCTGCATGGGTATGCTTCAGTGCGACAACACTATAATGTCCGGCATCAATTCTGTGTTATCACATAGAGACAAACACAGACATACAGCAGCTTCCAAAGACAAACACACATACATCACACATGCATCTCGGAAACATGTGAGGCCGTCTTGACATAACGCTAGCTTTTGATTGGACGTTTAACAATGCTTATCAATTTCTGCTTAAGGTAAAAGCCACCGAAGAATTTCCTTTTTATACACCCATCAACGACGGGCTGTATTATGGTATACCCTACGCTGTCCGTACGTCCGTCCGTCCGTTAACTTATTCATTGCATGCTCTCTCTAGCCGTTATTTATCAACGAATATGAAACTTGGTACGAATACTCTTTGGCAGAAAAGTTCAAGCATGTGCGTGTTACGAAATTTCGCCCCTTTTATTGCCAAATATGGGAATTGTGTAGAAAATGCAAAATGTTTTCTGCTTTTAATTTCATTTTTCTAAGATTTTGTACAATTCAACTAGAGGCAATTATGTTAATCATATATTATAGGTTTTTAGTTTGTGTCTCAATTATTGGGATACAGCTTATTCATTAACAATCCTTTTGTAACACCCTCTTGCCTTTTTATCAACATATTTATATGAAACTTGCTACAAATACTCTTCACTACAACAGCTAAAACGAGTTCGTTTTACGAAAATTTGTGATTATATTTACCAGAGTTATGACCCTTTTATTGCCAAATATGGGCAATGTGTAGAAAATTAAAGAAATTTTCTATTTCTTATTGAATTCCTCTAAGATTTTGCTAGAAGCTATTATGTTCAACATATATTAGGTTTTTTTATGCGCCCGTCAACGACGCTTCATTTTCCTTTGGTAGCCTTTCCAGTGACGGGCGTATCATGCTCTAGCTTGCGGAGCTCTTGTTTCGATTGTATTGACATGAATTTGATCATTTCTATATAGGCAGAAATGCGTATACCAAACGTTGTAAAACATTTTGAAAAAGAAAAGCATAATTTATATTCAATAATGATAGAATTTAGATTGAATACAAGTGAATATATAGGGTTCGAGAAATTTCATCTAAATTGAAGTAAATACGTGTATGGGGACGAAAAGAATTTTGATTCAACGAGATAAGAGTCATGAGAAATAATGACCCCCCACCCCCCACCCACCCACCCACCCCCGAAAAAAGGGAGGGGGTCAGATTTAAATATTATTCCTTAATGTATTCTTGAAAACTTGAGTCAGAAAATCATAGTGACCTTGTTGCGAAATTGATTTATAACATGCCAGATTGCCACTTCTAATGTAACACAAATGTTATCGATTTGTTTTTCAGCCATAGCATCCTGTTGTTAAGAGTAATTGCATGCAGATAATACTAAAGAAGGAAGGAATATATCGAGTTTTCACTGAAGATGATTAATCAAATTTGTTAGGTATTTGTTTAAAATCTGCACGCGCTGTCACGAGATGTGGAACAGTGAATTGTTGATCACGCGCGTGACAATAAGGTCCCCCTTTCTCATAGGTACGAGTAACCTTGATGTGGCCTATTGTTTAATGCTTAATAAAAGTATGCAGTATCTACTCATTAATTACATATCAATATATCTTATTATATTGACAGCTGTTTTCCTACATCATGGACATCATTGTCCGTATTTAAACGAGATTTATCCTTTTTAACCAGGCTGTGCTTCCTGCTAATGTATGCATACATTAAGAGCTTTGTATGCTTACCTAGGAATTAAACAGTTTTGAATAAGAATTGATTTGTTCGTTTATTAGCTCAGCTGGCCTTAAGAACCAAGGTGCCATACCGTTGCGTTCGTCGTCAATCCGAAAACAGTTAAATTAAAACGACTTCTTAATTACTGATTGGACTTTTACCTTATTTGACAGGAAGCATCTGTAAATGGTGGGGAATTCAAAAGCTGTAAATGGTTGTGCTTAGGGGCGGGGCCACACATATAGCTCATAGACTCATGACTGGTAGCATCTAAAGTTCTGACCTAGTACAAGGAGACTTAACACGAACATACCGCAGCCTCCCAAAACACACATACGCACTCACCATACGCATTCATGTCGCACGCACGGGAGGCCGTCCTTAAATAACCTTAGCTGTTAATAGGACGTTAAACAAAATAAATCAAACCAAACCAAATATTTTGGATTTAAAAAGCTTCAAATTGCGGGGATGCAACACATATGGGTGGTTTTGTGTTTATATATCCTATATATAACATTCGACTGGTTCAGCATTAAGAGTGTCAGTCATATTGACTGAAAATGTAGAAATACGGAGTTTCAGAAGTATATGAAATATATGAAAACTTTTTCGAACTGGCCAATCTTTTTTTCGACAATTTCGAATAAATCTTGCATTTCTAATTGTTAGTTTTAATGGTTCAACGTCCTGGAAACAGCCAGGGTCATATTAAGTAGGGGCTTAATAGACACCTATGTAACAGAAGACTCTTTTTGAAACATCAATCGGACAACGATTCTTTTTATTTCTTTCATTTGGTTCCTTTATACAAGAAACCTGTAATATAAAACACATTCTTACTCACAGAACAATGAAACGGACTATACGAATATTAAATACAGGTAAACCGAAAGTAGAATTAACACACACACAAACACGTTTACTCATATATGCTGTGCTTACCAGACAATCCGGCACCCCGATCCTTCAACAGCTTTGCAGCTAAGGCTAATATTATGATTACTACGATGTGTTGCCCTCGCGAGCCAAACACATAATAATGGTGCCGTCAGCAGACCGGATGTTAGAGTGTTATGTCCGGCGGGAAATTGGAGCGTGCAGTGCGAGTTCCGGTCAGTGTCGTACTTGTCGCATTGCAGATGTCCCGAGTCCAGGTCAATGTCAACATATATGTCAAACACACAACACGGATGTCAAGATCACGTGATTATATAACCCTGACCATATACAGATTTACATACATAGACATGTACACATATAAGACTGGGTTACACCTATATAAGAAAACAAAACACAAATACCCGATTCTTCAGTGGGCTCACTTTTAGTCAACTTCTGCGATCAACACACAGTGGGATTCAGCGGGTCTTTGAATCGAATATTTGACTCTTCAAATTCTCAGGGAACATCGCCGACCTTATGGGAGTAATTTCATTTCAACAAATTCTATTGACAAAGATACTAACGTCATTAGGATCAAGTAACAGGCCAAGCCTATGTAAGTTCTCTCCTAAGGTAGCTAAGCTATAGATTGGTGTTTTGTTAAGTATACACATTAACTATAAAATACAATAGTCAATTGGAGATAACTCATTCGTATATCTTAATTACATTTCCATTTACACATCGTACACACATAATACACGCATAATACAATAACAACAATTGTTTGATTATTATGAACATATTAAATAAACTATATGCCACTCAGAAATCGACAGACATTGACTAAAAGTCTATGTGCATATAGTACGCTTGTTATAGCTGTCAATACTGTTGTTATTAAGAGTATTATAAATAGATCGTCAGTTTATATATATAGACGTCAATTGATAAAATTATGCTGTAAAGTTGGATAAAGTCCATGTTGTTTACGCACCAATAACAGTACCAGTCGTTATATTTTCTCAATAGGTTCACAAGTTCACATGTTAAGGTATCGTTCTAGACAATCAGTCACAGCAAAAAGCACCTGAGATAATGTGGCTGATCATTTCAAAGGCATCAATTAATGAAATGTCATTACTCTCCAGAGTAGAAAGAATACCAATAGCTTCGAAAGCACAATAAGTATTTTAATTTTCGCCCATCAAGCATTCGGTATAATGTATTGATTTATTAGGATAATAAATGGATGTAGGCTGGAAGCCTCTATATCCATATCAACAATATATGTACATAAAATAAATAAATGATTGATTTCCAGTATATCAATGAATATGTTTCCTCAATATATCTAAAATGTTAAACTTTAAAATGAATATTTTTCCAGTGTTTATCTAGCATTATACAGTATCTGCATCTACAATATGTTGCGGCAAATTATTCCATACATCTATTATTCTGTTACTGAAGAAATTCTTTCTTAATTCTATATTACAACGTTTCTTAGAAAAATTCTCAGAGTGACCTCTCGTCCTACTAGAACTGTCCATTTGGAAAAAGTTCTCAGTTACTCATGTTAATCATAAAGTTTTTTAACTATTCTAAAAACATTGATAATGTCCCCTCTAGTTCTCCGATGTTGTAAAGTTGGAAGATTTAGTCTCTCTAGGCGTTCCTCATATGTAAGGTTTTTGAGTCCCGGAATATGTTTTGATGCTCTTCTTTGAACGTTCGCGATCAGGTCGATATCTGCTACTCGATATGGGTTCCATACACTTGCTGCGTATTCCAGGTGTGGTCTGACGAGAGCTTTAAATAATAACTTGAACATTGACTCATCAAGATATACAAACGATATTCGTATCAGTCCAACTATGCTGTTCGCTTTGTTTACAATGTTATGCAGGTGAGTTTTGAAATTCAGGTCCTCATCGATGGTAGCCCCAATGTCCTTTTCGTGTGTGATGTTTTCCAGCTGAATCCTCTCTCCTTCCTGACCATTCATATAGTAATGTCTTTTCTTGGAAGCTTTTATTGATATTACTTTACATTTGTTGGGGTGGAATTTGAGTAACCATTTGTTCGACCAAATTTGGAGTTTATCCAGGTCCTCCTGGAGGATTCTCACATCTTCCTCGTTCCTAATCCGTCTGTATAACTTTATGTCATCTGCAAATAGCGGCGACGAAGATGTTGGTATTTCAGGAAGATCGTTTATATATACTACAAATAAGATTGGGCCCAGTACACTGCCTTGCGGGATGCCGCTGATTACGGGGTATGTTTCTGACATCTCACCATTAACAATAACACGCTGACATCTATTACTCAGGGAAATCCTCTATCCAATTTACTACTTTTTGGCTTACGCCATATCCTATCAATTTCTTTAAGAGGCGTTTATGCGGGACTTTATCAAATGCCTTCATAAAATCCATATAAATTACATCTATTTCTCCTCCATTATCAATCTTCTAAAACATTCAGCCACTGAAGTTGGGTTGATCGTCCCGAGATAAATCCAAATTGTTTAGAGCTTAAAAGATTATTCTTATCCATGTGATTAACTATACTGTTTCTAACTAACTTCTCTAGGGTCTTTACAACAATACTTGTGAGGCTGACAGGTCTATACTTTCCTGGGTCCGACTTCGATCCTTTCTTGTATATGGCAGTGATGTTAGCTTCTTTTCATTCTTGAGGTAGTTTTCCATCTTCCAATGACCGGTTGAAAATCTCGGCTAAGGGTGTACTGATAAAATGTCTCAATTCCTTAAGAACTTTCGGGTGAATTTTGTCTGGCCCCTGCGATTTATTTTCATTTAAATTTGCTAAAATGTTTTCAACGACAAATGGATTACAAAGTATCTCCTCAAAGAGACAAGTTGTGACGGCTGGTAGGTTTTGACTGATGTTTCCGCCATTGGCCTACGTGATACTGTGGATGTTACACTGGAAGATATAAGCAGACGTCTTCACGTTTTGAAGAGTTTCGCACAATTCTCGTTGTTGGTTAAATGAAGCTACGGCATAGTTATTTCCACTATTTACGTTTTTGTGACCAGATAATTGCATAATAGTCGTAGGAGCAACGCCGGAATAGAGGAGTTTTGTACACAGTGTTTTTCTCAAGGATTGGTTTGTTTTTTCCCAGTAAGACCGGCGTTACTTGCCATTGTTTTCATCATTACACCGAGTTTGTTTTTCCAACTGGCTGGTTTTTGAACCACTTTCCACCAGTGCTGTTCTGATTGACAGCGATATAAAATGGAGACCTCGGTGTATTCATGGCCTGAGGACGGTGCTTGGCGTACAATTTGTACGCTTCGATTGGACATCGCCACTTCATTTCAGGATTTTGAAACTGTTTCGGATTAAATGATCTTACGTGAGTACTGTTTCCGCCTCTTGTTTTTGTTGTTCTTTCGTTAAATTCTAGGTATTCTTACCCATTTTCATCTCTTTTTAAGTCTATGTCTCCCCATTTCAATTCTGTTCTCATCAAATCCCCTGAACACCAAAAGTTTAGTGTTATTGAACCATACTGTGTTCAGCAAAGCATGTGGGTTGTCGTGACCAAGCTGACCGCATTCCCACAACATTTCCTCCTCATTTTCACTGACAGGTTGCGCTTTATTGGGTCGGTTCCCAAGCCCTTTCCGTTTTAACTCTTTCCGTCGAGATTGAAGTACCTGTCGACTTGTGCTGAATAAATCTGAGGTTAGAATGTTTTCAAGATAACCATTTTCTCTAAGATAGTGGTCGATGCCCCTGTGAAAGCTGGTTAGGGTATCAGGTTCATAATTAGAACCATCATTCTTCTGAAGAGAAAGCAAAACACCACCAATGTATGTATCTAGTTCAAATGGCAGATTCTGAAGAACGTCCCTGCTGTCATACCTAGGAGGAGACTGAATCCACTCTGGAAATCTTTTAATACATCCCTCAGTTTTCTTAACAGTATTTTCATTTATTTACTCATTATATAATTTCTCAAATCGGAGACACCGGAAGTATACGTACAGGATGGAATCACGTCCGCGTCGTCTATTTCAGATGGAACATGGGGTTCAGCCTCAGGGATAGGGTCAGAGAGGGAGGGGGAGCGCACGGTGCGATGGTTGATGAATGTGAATTGGGCCCCATTCCATTCCCGGATATTGCCATTTCATTACACATACCTCCAGCTTCATGAATACTGGATTCATCACTTATGTCTGAATCCATCAGCAGATCATGCAAGATGTCAAAATTGCCAGCAAATGTCATTGTGAACAAACCCTCTCAGGCTTCCGTAGCAGACGACAACTTGCTTCTATATTTACTGCCAACTGTATTTCTCTTTCTCAAATGTTTATTTAGAAAGCCTAAGTAACGTCCATAACTCCGGAATTTTAATTAAAAAATATTTTTATGCTTCATATTTTTTTTTAAATCTCAAACTTTAAAAACTATCCAAAAATATTAACCAATGCAATACCCGGATATGTTACGTGTCCAATGACAAGGGGATTTCCATAAAAAAAATAGTTCCAGCTAGAAGGTAAATACAACATTCCGTGTTGCACATGTGCAATACAGACCGTTTTGTTTCATGGTCTGGACATTGCTTGTATTACTATAATAAGATACAACAGGTATGTGATAAAAATGAGAAACAGAATGGGACGCAACATTAACCCACATGCGTATTTGCCTTATTACCCTACTTTTAGGGCTTAAGGAGTCGGAAATGGCAATTGAATTTGCGATCTGATACTTCACTTTTTACGCAGCTTTTTCTTCCTCATGATTGAGACTGCCTTAACTTTTGGTTCACTTCTGATAGAGTCTATCTTAGCGCTCCTGCCTCGTGGGTAGGGCGTAAGGATTGTACCTATTGCCCCAATTGCATGATTGTAAAAAAAATGGGATCTTATCCATTCTTTTCTTTCTAGTGTCTACCATACCATCGACTTACTTTAAGCCTCAAGTTGAGCGGTCGCCACTGAGTTAGGAAGGCTATGGTCTAGAAAGATAATATTCCAACATTCGGGCAGTGGGATGATTGGTTCGGCAATTATAAGTACAAATAAGGTACTGTCTTTCTGGATGTCTTTAGCAGTGTTCGTCAGTGACGTAGCCCTATTTTAGGTTTGGATTAGTATGGATGATGCCAACAACTATGGCCCTTTACGCAGATACTATGGGTTTGGGTTTTATTTGTTTAACGTTCTATCAACAGTTAAGGACATTTAAGGACGGCTACCCTGCGTGCGACATGCACACGTGTGGTGAGTGCGTATGTGATGGGAGTTATTGTAGGCTGTATTGCTATAAACAATCCTTTGGGTCCCCTCACACCTTAGGTAGTCTGTACTTCTTTTCGCGGTTTTATCGTTGAGGCAGTTGATATACCAACTCAATAACAGTTTATAGCATTGTTTGACAACAGCAAATAAAGCTTTAAATTAACGAATTGAACATGAGCATTATTTTTCGCAACCAGGTCAGCAATACAGCCCTTCTGGGCCTCTTTTAGATAACATATCTTAGCTCATTTCTCTTCATAAACGTACCAGTATTAGCAACATTATTTATATTTTTGCGGTAGTGAAGCAGTACAATCTTAATGACTCATTTTATTCAATAACGTACCAGAATTAGAAAGATGATAATTTATGGTTGATGTAGTTGGGCAGTACACTTACCTTAACTCATTTTATTCATAAATTGTTGGTTATTACATTCCTGTTGGCCCTGAGTAACGGCAATAACGTTAAATACATGGGTGAATACTAACTTGCATTACACGAAACAATATCAAAGAAATGAACTATATAAAACATTATAGAGTTTAAAAAAGACAAACGTAACTATGGTTACACATGCTATTCATAAACGTACTAGTATAAGAAATAAAGGGCAGTTTCTATTACGGAGGTAGTGAAGTAGTTCTATTTAGATTTAAAGATTATGTTATCTCAAGTATATTTTCCTTTTTCCTTGTTCCCTGTTATCTCGATGAGTTGCTTTAAGTGGCTTGTTGTCACTTTGACTAAGTGTCGCGAGCAAAACCAAACCTCTCGTGTTTTGTTAAATTAGCTTATCATGTTTTAGAAATCCATAGTTCCGGGTTTTAGTGACATTTATTAACAACATGATTTGAACATAAATGATCCTTGTATTTTGAACTACAAACAGCCACAAACAAAACATTATCATACCTGTTGTCTGTTACAGTGTTTGTGATCAGTTAAAACATCGAATATCCTTTTTGAGAGGTAAATAAAACTTCATATATCATTGGGTTGGTTGACCCTCATATTCTGGACAGAATAAAGTTCTGAATTATAAGAATGGTAACACAAAATATCAACAAATGTAACTCAGTTGTTTCCACTTTTCTGAAGGAAACTGGTTATAATACATGAATCGTATCAATAAAGCGACCTGGGTCACAGGGGTTTGTAACAAAAATAATATTTACATCTTGATTATTTTCGAATATCAACATTATTTTTTCTGTGTAATTAACAATTGATATCCGTCGGAAAATATCATTCAGCAAAATAGACCTTCATATTACTCTGTCACAAGGGCCATCAGTACATATATATCCTATATACAAAAGTCGACTTGTTCAGGGGACGGGGACTCCGAGTGGTTAAGGTGTCCCGACACTTTATCACTAGCCCTCCACCTCCGAGTGGTAAGTTCGAAACCATCGTAGGGTAGTTAACTGGTACAGACCGTAGGCCGTTGGTTTTTCTACGGGTACTATTTGAACTATTTGGAAAACTTGCCCTGACTGGCCAATCTTGAACTTGTTCTAGGCCAATCATATAAGCAGATAATAATTAGCGCTGATCACCACTTTGTCAATTTATCAGAGGAGTCTACCTACTGTAAGTAAAATATTTAATATACCCCTGAGACCTTGACTTTAGGTCATTTATTTTCTCTTTGTTATTGAGAAGTCGTTTAAAGAGTTCAACCCATTTGACCCCTGAGTGAAGGTCAAGGTCAGTCGTTTGAACAAACTTGATAGCTGTTTTACCAAGCATGCTAAAGACCCAATATAAAGTCAGTGGGCCTCTAGTTTACTGAGTAGTTGTTAAGAGATGTTAGCCTTTTTGACCTCTGTGACCTTGAAGGTTATTAATTTGAATAAACCAGGTAGCCCTTTACCTCAACATGCTACAGTCCGATTATCAAATCTCGAGGTCTCTCGTCATCATTTAGAAGTCGTTTAAAAATGTTATCCTATTTGTCCCCTGTGACCTTGAATATAGGTCAAGGTAATTCATTTGGACAAACTTAGTACCCTTTGACCCAGAAGGGAATCCACAATGACCTTTAATGTGGGTCAAGATCATTCCTGTGGACAAACTTGGTAGCCCTTCACCCCACCATGCTATAGGCCCTACATCAGATCTCTAAACGACTTCTTTTCATTAGGCAAGAGTCCAAAGACTATTAAGGCCGGTTTCTTGGCCTCTCGGTTATTGAGGAGTCGTTTTCAGAATTAACCTACTTGAACAGACTAATTAGATCTTGGCCCCAGCATGCTAAAGGCCTAATATCAGGTATCTGGGCCTTTTGTTTATAGTTTTATAGGAAACGTTGACGACAGGCGGATGACGGACGCCGCACCACGTACGTGCCTGGCCCTTAAAAACATCTTATAACAGAAAAGTTGTTTAGTCAGGCACTCTTAACTTAATTTGAAAAATAGCGGCAGTAATCTTAGACATTTTCCAAGCACAAGAACTCCAACCACCTCCGTCGTACCAATTAAAATATGAGGTGCACGGCCCTTATAAAGAATTTTCTGAGAAATAGCGACAACAAACTTGAAATGATATGGTAGATGACTGCCCATGAACGTATCAGTTTTCCCCGAAAAAAAGTATCTTCATACATCTCGCTTACAGGAAGGCTGTCCTAAAATTACATTGGTTTTTTTAGGTGTAACGTCATTTCAGTAGAGAATGTCATTTAAGGACAGCTTCCCCTGTGTGCCAGATGCATGCGTGTGGTGAATGTGTGTTTAGGGGGTGGGATAGGTTAGGAAAGACCAAAGGGCCGACTGGCAGTCATTGATTAGGACAGCTGGAGATTGTTTTCGCTATTTCTTGATAAGCATCGGATGGATATTTTCACATATAGATATTAAATAAGGTAAACTTCTTCAAAACATTTATGTAAAATAAAACTAAAAAACTCATTTAGATAAGATTGTTAGAAATGTATTAAAAGTGAATTTGATTGTGAAACTGTCCGTTTTCTATTTGTAACTGGTTAAATAGCGTATTTGTGTAGGATGTTGATGTTTATGGGTTTTGATGGGCGATTAACCGCAATGTCCATGTTGCATTGGCCTGTCTTAAATAACATTTAAAGTCATATTATAGGTTGAAAAAGAAAGGGAAAATGAACACTATATCATGGAAAAACAACGTAGCTCCTGTATGTCTAAACATTTCTCTAAACATCAATGAGTTCAATTTCCATCACAATTTCAACTGTTGACAGTTTCATTGTTCGAATTATCTCAACAGCAGTACAGCATGACCACCATGTACTTGGAATTAAGCGTAAGAATTGTACCTGCTGTCCCCATTGCATGATCGTAAGAGGCTACTAAATTTGGGATCTTGTCTTTTCTCTTCTTTCTGAACAACTTTCTTCTTCCTAATGTCTCCCTTGAAGTTGAGCGTTCGCCCCTGTGAGGAAGGCTTTGGGTTCTGTACCCTGGCCGAGACATACCAGAGTCTTTAAAAATGGTAGTTTCTACTCCTGCTTAGCGCTCAGCATATTGGGAGTGGGACGACTGGTTCGCCCGTTGTCAGTATAATGTGACCGGGTGGGGTGTGCTGCTTCGTGTCTTCGGCAGTATGCTTCAGTGAGGTAGCACTATAAATAGGCAAAAGTTCCGGCCTATCACAAGGAGACTTAAGACGAACATACCGCAGCCTCCCAAAACACACATACACATTCACTGAATCACCACACGCATGCATGTCGCACGCACGGAGGCCGTCCTTAAATATCCTTAGCTGTTAATAGGACGTTAAACAAAATAAACCAAACGAAACCAAACCTTGGAATTTCGGTAGTTTGTTTTGGTGTCGCAGGTGAAGTAACATCCTATCCATATGTAAGCTAGATTAAAGACGACCTTGCCTGTGTGCGTTTTGGGAGGCGTTATATGCCTGGTAGTATCCTTGTGGTAGCGGTCTTATAGTACTACCTCACTGAAGCATACTGCTCGGTGAAGACACCCAGCAGGACACCCCACCAATGCTTCCAGGGCAGAGCTACATGTATGTAAATGGACACCATAATATTTAGGTAAAAAATTTAAGATATTTATTCAACAAAATTGTTCATACTTCTAAAGGAAATAATACAAAACATGATGAATGATGAATAAAAATAACCCAGGAATCTAAAGATTTCGCATATGTTGTTTGATTGTTTGTTCTTTTATCAATCCTGTTCACAATAAAATATAATTCCATACATATCAAGGCTCACAAACTTTTGAATAAAAGTCATTATTGCCTTTGCCGCTGGTCTTTTATTAAAAAAACTAGGTTATTGATACCAGAGAAATGGTGCATAAATTGGAAATGTTGTAATATGTCTGATAAAAATATCAGAAACGTGATGCCATTTAACGTAAATTAATTTAACGCTCAGTTGATTAGTTATTACATTCTTAACGATCAATTATTGTCCAATACATAATGTATCAACAGGAACGGTAATTTCGATTGACACCCGTCATCATTCAGTTTGACCCTGGCTGTGTCGAGGACGTTGCATCCCCATCCCTACGCATGTATAGTTGCACGCACAGGAAGCCGTCCCTAGATGACCTTAGCTGTTGATAGGACGTTAAATAAACTAACAAAATAGTATTCATGTTAAACCAAACCTGAAGAAACCTTTGTCGCTCTTGCACCGTTGATCGTAATAAGGCATCGTAACACAGTATAATACTACCTTGAATATGTCTTGTTTAAAACTGGTAACAGTAACAAAACCTTGATGGAACGTGTTGAAATCGAGGACACTTCAGGATCGTATATGAGCTGCTATGTAATATGGCATTTATCATTTATTTGATATGCCATATTACACAGTTAAATAGGGTTCATCACATAACTTGAGAATATAAGCAAACGCTTCCTTGTTCATTTCTCTATACGACGGTGGTTTAATTTCGTTTTGTTTATTGTGACGTCATTAATTATTCATTAAGTCACAATAATGACGATGTCTGTTTTATTGCTGTATGGCATGGTAGTACCGGCCAGTCATGTGATAAATAATAATACATGTATACCAATATTAGATGGCAATGACCTCGCGGCATACTTCAGAGTGGATCGAGACAATAAAGTTGTCCTTAGTTTATTCAAATGCAAGTAGACACGACCTTTGAGAGACATTTTTTGCTAAATATCGGACGTTAAAACGTAGCAACGAACCAAAACCTCGGTTTCTTTATAAATATTTAATTTCATCCAAATTTCATCGCAGCAGAACAAGTGGTCTTGAATATAATGTGTACTTGGTTTTTTTTTTATTGATTTCGGTAAATAAGTTTCGCCTGGAAAGTAAAATACAAACCCATAGAGACTAATAAAGCAACCAACCAGAACCATTAAATTTTAATTTCATCCCAGTGCTACTGTAGCTGAACAGAGCTGTTGATTTCCTTTATATTGATTAGGATAACCAATTAACATCTTGAAATTAAATGACAAATCTATAGAGAAAAAAACACTTATAGCTCCGCGCCCAATTCTGAATATTAAACGTTCACTATTTTCCATGTGTTGCTTCACTCTCTTTTATACACATGGTAGTGTGATATTCGAAAGGCGTTTGCAGAATGATTTGTTCCAAAGTGTTTCTTTTGGGTTTTCTATACCTAAGATGTGAGTATTCATGTACACATTTTAAATATTTAAGACGTACACACAATGCAAATTTTCTTATCAATATTTGTTATCGTCTTGGGAAAAACTGACATAAAGTCTTTACGGCGAAGAGCATGAGTTGTTTTGCTCTGTCAAATATCTTGTCATCAGTATGTATATACAATATATGATAATTTGGGGAAATACTTTTTGGGGCAATGACGTGAGATGATCTTTATTTGGTAAAACCCTTCCAATTTTGATTGACAACTTCACAACAAAACAGAAATAGAAACTTCCTTAAAGCTATGTCTATCTAGATGTTACTAACCAATGCTATAATTATCTTTTGAAATAAATACCTGTTTATACCATCCTATTATAACATATTTCGTTTGTTTGATGTTGTGTGTATCATCCCATTTTTACATTTTTCGTTTGTATGATGTGTGTACAATCCCGTTTAAACATACTTCGTGTGTTTGACGTTGTGTGTAGAATCCCATTTTTACATATTTCGTGTGTTTGATGTGTGTACAATCCCATTTTTACATTTTTCGTTTGTTTGACGTTGTGTGTATCATCCCATTTTTACATATTTCGTGTGTTTGATGTTGTGTGTACAATACCGGTTTTACATTCTAAGGTCACCTGAGGCGAAGTCTCAGATGACCTGTTACGATCGCCTTTTGTCCGTCGTCGTGCGTCGTCCGTCGTAAACAATTTACATTTTCGACTTCTGCTCCAAATCCGCTCAACCGAGTTCAATGAAATTTGGAAGGTGGCTTCCATGGCCAAATGTCAACCAAAATTAAGAATTATATGGTCCCCAGCCCCCAGGGACCTGAGGGGCGGGGTCAGGGTCAGAAAGGGTCAAATTGACTAAACTTTCAATAAACATCTACTCAACTTCCAGATACAGTAGAATATAATACCCTTTACAGATAGAAAGGTCTTAAGGTGTTTTACCAAAATTGTGAATTTCATGACCATTGGGTATCACGTTTGCCCCTGGGGAGGGGGTAAACTTTATAATAGTTTATAACGGAAAATCACATTTTTGACAATCATTTGTTTCATTCCTGTTGGAATTCATTCTAACTTGGTTAGCATTATTAGCATTGGGGTGACAGATTGATAATATGCACATGTTGGCCTTGACTTACCCCCAGAGGCTGATGGGTCACATCAACTGAAAAGTCAGAAATCCTCTTGTCAAGACCTAAATAAGATATAATCAAATACGTTTCATATATGAAAGGGTCTTAAGGTGCTTTACTAAAATTGTGAATTTCATGGCTCCGGGGTCTCATGTTCGCTCATGTGGAGGAGGTACCCTATACTGTTGTTTATATAAGAAAATCCCATTTTCGACCATCATATGTGTTATTTCTATTGAAATAAGCAGTTTTGGAAGGCAGTTTGCTGGTATGCATTTATTTGTCCCCGGGGGCTGGTGGTCAGGGTTAAATGGGTCAAGGCTCATGGTCCTCTTGTTCGTTTGTTGGATGTTGTGTGTACCATTCCATTTGACATATTTCGTTTGTTTGATGTGATGTGTACAATCCCTTTTTAACGTATTTCGTTTGTTTGATGTTGATTCGTTTAATGCCTTGTCACTATATTGACACGAATGGCATGTAAAAAGTTATTGGGCCGTTAATAATGTAACGGACTAAACTGTCATCTGACTCTAAAGACCCTTTCACTACTGTAATTAATAACATAATGCGCCCATAGTGCTTTACTATATGCATAAACTATATTTTAAACTATTGCACGGCTAAAATGACTGCAATCTTATTGAAATCTTGATCCGAATTCTTACTACGTTACATGAAACGTCAATGTAATAGAGTGAGAGTGAGGATCTAGATTTTAATTAGATTGAAATTAACTGTTGCAAGTTCATTGTACATTCATATTCAAAGAATTGAAGACCTGTGACGTTTCGGAATCTAGTCACGTGCGAACTATTGAACACCTATGACTTTCCGGAATTTCGTCCTACCTTTTCACGTATCTAAGTGCCTCAGATGTCAACTCTGCCAGACGACAGTCATGGCGACTTAGGCATACAGGAAAGTCGATTCTAAGTGTGATGTAGTGATTATGTAATGAAGTATATCATGGGTGTCTGTGATATAGTCCACAATACTTGACCCTCGATACTGGTAATCGACCGATGTTTTTTTCCACAGGGCAAAAAAATATTGAACAGACACTCATAATATTTTTAAAGAATATATACTAGGTAGCAAGTATATTGGGAAACGTTTGACCATGGCAGCCATCTTGATAATTTTGAAATGTGTTGGCAGCTATCATGGATTTCGAACCACCTGGATAAATAATAAATCTTAGTTAAGAATAAGTTTGAGCTGGTAGATCTTGAGAAATGTTAAATGTTGTTTTTAGGAAAACCATGATCGTGCAATCATATTACAAAATGGCCACCATGGCTGCCATATCGAAGTTTTAATAATGCCTAAGAATGACGATTCTTTGTTGGTTAACCTTCCTTGGCATCCTTGCCAATGTTCGGTTCAATAAAATCAATGTAATTGGAGAAGAAGCTTAAACTATGCTTTCAAGATGGTGGTCATCTTGGATTTTGGACTTGCCTGGACCATCACATGGCTGCCATACCAAAGGGTTATATGAGGACGGGTGTCAAGGACATACCAAGAGCAAGAAAAAAGCACGAAACAAATGAGGAGTCAGGAAAGAAAGGAAACATTCAAGATCCCAAATGTTGCAATTGGGTCAGAATATACATTTTGTTGTCCCCATAATAGACTCTCTTAATAGACACGGAAAAAAATCACCGATTCTTTCAGGTGCCGTCTTTTAGTCGTCTCTTGTGAAATTTAGTGAGATGCAGCAGACATATTCTTTAAGATGTATGTTTCAATACGTTAAAAGGTATATGTTTCCTCCATTGCATGATCGTAAGAGCCGACTATTTGGGATCCTATCTTGCTCCTGTTTAATAACAACTTTCTTCTTCCTTATCTCTGTCACGTTTGGCCTTCAGTTGTGCGTTTGCCCTTAAGAGGAAGGCTTTGGGTTCCGGCCAAGGCCGAGATATACCAGAATCTTTAAAAATGGTAGTTGCTACTCCTGTCCTGGCCTCAGTGAGTCACCACTGTAAATCGGCAAAAGTGACAGACTTTCGCAAGGAGACTCGCAAACATGGGAGGCCGTCTTAAATGACCTTAGCTGTTGATAGGACGTAAAAAACATCAAACCATTTCTAAAACTTGGGTATTATAATTTAAACAATATGCACTATCAATATGGCTTAAAATAATTTGCACTTCACAATTATAGCTTTTGCCGACTTGTAAATGTAGAAAATAGCTGAACTAATACATATTTTCCTTCTTGATATAGATTAGTAAGATGGTACATCAATATACAAGAACATCAAATTTGACCAATTGTGCTTATCGTATTTGATTTTTGTCTATATCGAATGATTTCCTATAGTTTGCAATAAGATATGTAAATAATTTTATATACAACGAGCTTTTATAACGTAGCCGCTCATGATTGGTTCAACATCATGGTTTCACGGCCTCCCCTGTCTACGAGATGCGTGCGTGTGTTTTTGGAGGCGGCTGGTAAGACAATTGGGGAACTCGATAAGTCCCGAGTGTTCCGAGTGCAACTATATTGATAATTCCGAACCGAATTTTTCGATTTTACAAACGAGAAAAGGGATATTTCTTGAAAACTATTTAGGGCGAATTTAAACGGGGCGAATATGTTTTGTGTTGCTCAAGGGCGAACATTACCAGGTTTACAGTATGTTTGTTTGTCTCCTGTTTACAACAGATGCTCTATAGTCTACTATCTATTATATTTTACGGATACCATTATCAATTTTCTGACAAAGTGTTTGATATGATGATATTTTTTTTTATTTCGCAGGTTCTGGTTTACAGTTCACAAAAGACGTTTTCCTGATCCACGACATGTTGCAATCCAGTCCAGGATTTTCCAAGCCAGCTAAATCAAGTCTGCATTGTGCTATAATCTGCGAGGCTGATAAAGGCTGTGTCAAATACGCCTATGACCATGTCAACAGGGGATGTTTCGGATATGGAAACATACTTCCGAGGTTTGAAGTCATTATCAACAAGACTGCATTGCAGACTACGACGTCATTTCGGCCGAAGCTCGATGGACAAGCAGGTAAAAATGATAACTTGACCACGGCCTGAATACGTGCTATGTATAGCACTCATAAAAACCACTCTGGGTATATGCTAAACAAAATATCAGGTACTTGCGCTGTGATCTTCCTACGCTGTTCTTACAGATCTAAGGAAGGGCTCACTAATCCAATGATATGATGCCGACTTGTACTAACCATTTTTGTCCCTCATGACTATAATATTGTTGTTGGGCCTTTAACAAATAATAACTAACTTTATATAGTACTCTATATTGCAGATCAGTTGATGGTAAATTGTCTTCGCTGGTCGTCTGTCTGTCAGTTAACAATCATTTTATCACTATTTAAGTACTGTAAGTATTTTCTCAAACTTCCTGATCAAGCCAAACAAAATGGCAGACTAAAGAAAGCTGATAATGTTATTTCTAATTCACAGAAGGTTCTTTTTTAGTCTCTCTGAGATAACCTGTCCTCCTATGACCCTAGTTATGGCAAGGACGTTGAACCCCTTGTTATGAAATCATAGAAAAAATATCTTTCAAGAGTGGGCATTTGACTCCCCCTGATGTTTGAAACAAGGACGGGGCAGTTCGATTACTTAGTTTTATATTCATATGGAACACGGTATCCTTTTTATACATCAAGCAGTTATAATCAAATAAAGTCAGAGAAACGATGAAACATTCTTTAAATGGCTATTGCAAATGAATTGGTTTAAGAAATCGAACCTGGAGGTAGAGGTCAAATATTTATGTTAGAATACTATTTACAGAGAACCTGCCTTAGTACATTGGATGAACTGCCCTGCAGGTAGGGCGTAAGAATTGTACAAGCTACCCCCATTGCATGATCGTAGGAGGCAACTAAATTTTGGATCTTATCTCTTCTCTTCTTTCTAAACAACTTTCTTCGTCCTATTGTCTCCCTTGACAATGCCTCACTTTTGGCCTTTAGTTGAGCGTTCGCCCCTGTGAGGAAGGCTTTGGGTTATGTCCCCTGGCCGAGACATACCAAGGTCTTTAAAAATGGTAGTTGCTACTTCTGCTTAGCGCTCAGCATATTAGGAGTCGGACGACTGGTTCGGCCGTTGTCAGTATAAAGTGACCGGGTGGGGTGTGCTGCTGGGTGTCTTCGGCAGTATACTTCAGTGAGGTAGCACTATAAATCGGCAAAAGTTCCGGCCTATCACAAGGAGACTAAACACGAATATACCGCAACCTCCCAAAACACACATACGCACTCACCACACGCACGGGAGGCCATCCTTAAATGACCTTAGCTGTCAATAGGACGTTAAACAAAATAAACCAAACCAAACCAAACCAAACATTGGATGCAAATATTTACTGTTAAACACTTTTGGATTTCATTGATCTACAACACCATAGCACGTCTAAAAATTAAATCTTAAACAAAAGTTTAAGCTGTCTAAAAACTGAAAGCTTTCGGTCTGTATCACAAGATGTGAGATTTTTTTTCATTTCAAACTATACGTGGATGTACCTATATATATTTAGCCTACATGGCCCGAAGGCGTTTTTGCATCAATGCGAAAAGACAAGTGAGTTCGTTCTTGCAACCAATCAAAGACGAAATCTGAATCCTTCACGGAAAAAATGGTTAGATGATAACTTTCCCTATCAAACGTTATGGTGATAGGAGATAGCCCTCTTCACTGAAGAGATACAAACATGTCGTGTTAATATAAAATCGGAATGTAATTATACGTGTACCCACGTGGGAAATAAACCGAAAGTGTCCGCGTTCTCGTTACTAGCACCTGTTTCGTATAAAACACTAATTTAAATTTTGAAAGTTTGAAGGCAAGCTATTTATATAACAGTTAATTCTATGGAATGCACATACTGGGAGTTTTTTGGTGATCAATAATCATTTAGGTGATATCTTCAGTAATTTGAGCATTTCAATAGAAAAAGCACGTGGGAAATAAGAAGTCGCAATCGGTACAATAACGTCTGTAATAAAACGACCGACAAGCGGACTCTTGTGTTTGAGTGAAGTGAACCAAACTAAAAACACCCACAATCATATATTACACGGATACATCCCAATAATATCGACAATATTGACGGGCCGTTCATTACTAACTACCAACTGTATCTTATAATTGTTTTAATATGTGCATTAAACAGTATGCTTCCCCACAGGTTGTGAAGAAAATGGATACTTCTTGAGTAAGACGTATCGTCGTTGTTGGCGATATTGCACCAACAGAATGAAATTCAGTGATGCTGTTCAAGCGTGCAAAGACATAGGTGGAAGTATGATTACACACGTTGTGGGAAAAGAGACAGAATTCATCAACAGCGTTCATAAAAAACACGGTAAAGAATGTCATATACTTTATATCTCTTAGGGGATTATGCATACTATTGTATTGATATATAACTACCCGAAAACTATTAATTTAATTGTTAATATGGTAGTCATCAATCTCGCGATATATAGCCTACCATGATCGCCTTATCATCAATCCTATATGCATGAAAATCCTACATCTATTTGGTGTTTTATGCTACCCCAAATGTAAGATCCACAAGAGGACCTACAGAACCTAGTACATGATAAATGGAATTTGCCCACGAACCAATTTGACCAGAGCCAATCGTTATTTATAGACACTTTAGAGACATCACATGAGGTATGTTTAAAGATATTCAGGGCCTGTGCTATAGCCTACTTCATGGTGCCCATCAAGTGTACGACAGAGTTCACTTTTTTATCTAAAACAACCTGCAAATTATGAGCTGAAATATGTTGGTAAATCTTCAAATTTGAAGGCGCATCTTTAGCTTTGTGAATTGTTTATAGTGCTGATACAACCACTTCCGGTTCTTGCACACCTTGACAAATTATGTTGAGTGATGACGGTCAAAATTAAAAAAAAAAAAAAACAATCGAAGCCATCTGACCAGAATAACCTATAGTCGTCGTGCGAAAGCTTTTCACATTTAAACGTATCTTCATTTTCCGGGTAGCTCAGTAATTACAAATGGTTGCCATGGCAAACATACACAATCCCAACTCAGTTCTCAGATCCAGATCCATTATATTCCTACCGTGTAGGTACACCACAATGATACTAAGACCTGTTAATAGATGACCATGGACATCTTGTCTCTTTGTCTTGATACGATAAGGAAGATCTGATGATGCGTGTTACCACGAGTTGTCTCGCAGACATGTAGTGATGTCACCTCAACGTTTTACTTACATACATATGTGAAAGAAACGGCTGGGTCGAGGGTGGTTACGCCAATGTCTGCTGTTTAGAGGAAACAGAAATCGGAGAGCACATCAAAAAGCATACTGTATCGCACTGCGTGTTGACTGTAGAAGTCTATTAAAAGTGGGTCTCCTTAAGAATCGGCGGTACATTCGAGAGACCAATATAGATCTTCAGACCCAAATACAATACTTTTGGTCAATTATTCTTTCCTTTCTGTACTCGTTGTGCTGTTTCCATGTGAATTGCTTTTTTTTTTACTCTAGCTGTCCATGTCCTTAATAACCTTTGCTGTTGCTAGGGCGTTAAAAACTAGAAACAAAAGCCGATTTGGTGATGGTATTTGAATAAAATATTTTCTTCTATTTAGGCTACTCAGGTGGTTGGTATTTGGGCATGACGGACCGTCAAAAAGAAGGCACTTGGCGATGGCTAGATGGTACACAGAGTTATTTTAAATTCCCCAAAGGTGCAGATAACGATTATGACGGTGCACATAAAGGGAAAGGCGCTGATTGTGCTGTTGTACACAAAACGAGGGGTGACCCATTTGACGTATATTGTGGCGCTAAATATAGTTTTGTTTGTGAACGCAGAGACCTGCTATGAGCCAGAGAGACCATATCTGTAGTTAGGATGTTAGACATACTCTACACTAATGGAACATTCCATGTGGACGTCTGTGTGCCTTACCATTGAACACATGGAGATCGAGTGCTGCCATGTCATTCTTGGAGGTCTACTTTTTAACGTTAGTCTATCAAATGCTTATTCGATATCATTTCAGGATAACTTATATTTGATTATTCAAGTACACAATGCAATATTGGTTTTACAACCAATTAATATTAGTGATTTGATTTTTTACCATTGAACAATTTAGTTAAATGTGTTTTCTTTCTGATATCTCTTCAATCTGGCGTTGTTTGGCCAAAAATGGCGGGAATTGTCGACAGTCAATAGATCAGTGTCTTTTTTTGTCAGCCTTTCGGCTCATTTTCATATTTTTTTTTTTTACAGTAATAGATGTTTGGGTTCATCTTATTTATTTACCACCTGGAAGAAATGCAATACTGCGATAATAAGTAACTGAATTCCTCCATTACAAAGGAGACCTTATGGTACTCAAATTTTACCAGGGTATCTATAATGATGATAACTACAGCTTGTCATTAGTATATTTTAAACTGCCTGTTCGTGTATACAATGTAGATTGGGAAAATAGAGTATAACACTGTAAAATCTTTCAAACTATTTAGATATGATTGATGGTTTTCTTCTTCATTTTGGGTAAATGCATAGATAAGCAGAGATTTTCGCTGGAGGAAAACTGAATTTTATTTTATTTTATTTCATTTTTATTCTGGCAAGACGTAGTTTAATTATACATTACAAGCATTGTCCTCTCGCAAGAGGGCTTTCTTGCGTCATTCATCTTTCTCCATATTCGTTCTACTTTCATTCATCATTACACACTCTTTATTTATGTAATTGATTAAATTTTTTCATATATTTTTTTATTTATTGTCTACATGTATTTATTTATGTTAATGTAGTGTTATCCATACGGAGTTTGAATGTTTTTTTGATAAGATAACCTAAATTTAGTTTTTACTTTGTCTCGAGCTGGATTCGAGTGATACCGATAAATACGTACCGTACGAAGACTGCTTCTCATGTTTTCGAGTGAACATGAATTAATATTATTTTCTTACCAATTATTCTGTAATATCATGTGAAACTACTATATGCATAAATGCCTTTTGAGAACAATGCCATGTAAAAAATGAACTTAATGTTAATGGAAACTAGTAAAAAAAATTGCTACATGCATATACATGTACATAGATTTTGATCATTTTTAATAAAGAATTGTTAACTAAATGCTAAAAGAACGAGGGCTTATGGCTACATGTTACTTCTAACTCATGTAAATATTTTAAAACTGTACATGTACATTTGTATCCATAAAATACCACGTGTATTAAAATACAATGAGGTTTTTGCGTAACAAGAAATGAATCTATATTGATCAGACTTATTTTCTACAAAAGATGTACTACAGAGATATCATCTGGTAAGCGACATTTGAGCCTCAACAATCAACCAGCTCTACAGAAACACCCATAGACTTCATCAGGAGAACTAAAATTTTAACAAGTACCGATAGCATTTTTGTTGTAGATATTGTAACTTAAAGTGACACTGCTTTGTTAGAAACGATTAACGTTGTGAAAATAAAATCAAACAATGTATGTTATTTCCAGAGGAGTAGTAGTTATTTACTTTACATCAATATGGCAGTCAGAGTTTTAGTTTAAACATATTTTATTGACATAAAATGATAAAGGGATTAGTCAGCAAGTTTTACCAACTTATAAACGACATCTCCAATAATAATAATACAATGATACACAATAACATAGTTTGGTTTGGTTTGTTTTTGTTTAACGTCCTATTAACAGCCAGGGTCATTTAAGGACGTGCCAGGTTTTGGAGGTGGAGAAAAGCCTAACCACATGATGGCATATACACATATGCCGTCAGAGTCTCAAGATAACCTTTAGTTATAAGTTTGTAGCTAGTTAGAGACATCAGTTATGAAAATTTAGAAATCTTCAAAATTCTCACATGTCACTTATTACTCCATATAACGACCATATTTATGCATGGTACACATTCATTTCCTGTATATTTCCATGGTACACATTCATTTCCTGTATTTATGCATGGTACACATTCATTTCCTGTATATTTCAATGGTACACATTCATTTCCTGTATATTTCCATGGTACACATTCATTTCCTGTATATTTCCATGGTACACATTAATTTCCTGTATATTTCCATGGTACACATTCATTTCCTGTATATTTCCATGGTACATATTCATTTCCTGTATATTTCCATGGTACACATTCATTTCCTGTATATTTACATGGTACACATTCATTTCCTGTATATTTCCATGGTACACATTCATTTCCTGTATATTTACATGCATTCATGTACTTATCTTTCTAGTATACATTTGAAAAATAACATTCAAACCTATTGAAGTTGTTCGAACGAAGTATGTAAGGTAGGTATTATATATGATCAGAGTGGAAGTCAAATTTACTCTTGCGGTACATAGTTAATCTGTAGCTTATATCTAGTAAAATGGTGAACAGATCAGCTTATCATTGTTGTTTAACTTGCACGAGGCACACACGGGATCTTGTAACAGATTAAAGTAAATACCAGTCACGCACGCTTATTTTTTTTTATCCCGCCTTGTACGGAATATCATGATACAGTAACTGTTAGCATCTACAGGAAATTATTGGTAATTTTAAGAAACTACATGTTGAGACAAACATTTCGAATATTACATGACTAGATGTATGCAAGTTTGTAGATGTTTATTTGTGACCGATATTCAACATTATTCTGCTGTATAGATTACCGTACAGTTGTATTAAGAATGTAATCTTTCTTTAGGAAAACTTCTGATCATTCAATCAAGCTTGATGAAATGTGTTTTTCCTCGACTGTTCCTTCTCTGGCATCTTGTGAAATTAACTATTTTTTATTCGATTTTGATGACATTACATTAATTCCAATTTATTTATTTCTAGTAGGATTTTGATCACCTAACTTGATATATGACAATACCTGTCTGTTAATAAACGAATTTATTTATTTTATTTTTTTTTATTCTGGCAAGACGTAGTTTAATTATACATTACAAGCATTGTCCACTCGCCAGAGGGCTTTCTTGCGTCATTCATTTTTCTCCACATTCTTTCTACTATCATTTATCATTACACACTCTTTATTTATGTAATTGATTAAATTTGTTTATATTTTTTTTTATTTATTGTCTACATGTATGTATTTATGTTAATGTAGTGTTATCAATACGGAATTTGAATTGTGATAAGATAACCTAAATAGTTTTTACTTTGTTTCGAGCTGGATTCGAGTGATACCGATAAATACGTACCGTACGAAAACTGCTTCTCATGTCGAGTGAGCATAAAGGGTTAATATTAATTTTTCCACTTCTTCGTAAATATAATAACCTATTGTGTTTTCTCATTAAAAGCCACCTAAAAGCAGCAAGCTCTGTTCAATCAAAAATGTATCTAACAAAACAACACAACAAGGTAATGGCGGAAAACTGGCTCACCTTTATGAAGGTGGCCGAAGAATTTCATTATTAAATATTAAGTTATTTCTTAAAATGTTGTATTATTTTCTTACCAATTATTCTGTAATATCACGTGAAACTGCTATAGGCATCAATGCCTCTTGAGAACAATGACCTGGAAAAAACGAATTTGATGTTAAGGGAAACAAGTAAGAAATTGGTTCATACATGTACATATATACATGTACATAGATTTTGATCATTTTTAATAAACAATTGTTAACTAAATGCTAAAAGAACGAGGGTTTATGGCTATATATTACTACTAACTCGTGTAAATATTTAAAAACTGTACATGTATATTTGTATCCATAAAATGCCACGTGTATTCAAATACAATGATGTTTTTGCGTAACAAGAAATGAATCTATATTGATCAGACTTATTTTCTACAAAAGATGTACTACAGAGAAATCATCTGGTAAGCGACATTTGAACCTCAACAATCACCTCAGCTCTGCAGAAACACCGATTTACTTCATCAGGAGACCTGAAATTTCAACAAGTACCGATAGCATTTTGTTGTAGATATTGTAACTTAAAGTGGCATTGCTTTGTTAGAAACGATTAACGTTGTGAAAATAAAATCAAACAATGTTTATTATTTCCAGAGGAGTAGTAGTTATTTACTTTATATCAATATGGCAGTCAGAGTTTTAGTTTAAACATATTTTATTGACATAAAATGATAAAGGGATTAGTCAGCAAGTTTTACCAACTTATAAACGACATCTCCAATAATAATAATACAATGATACACAATAACATAGTTTGGTTTGGTTTGTTTTTGTTTAACGTCCTTTTAACAGCCAGGGTCATTTAAGGACGTGCCAGGTTTTGGAGGTGGAGAAAAGCCTAACCACATGATGGCATATACACATATGCCGTCAGAGTCTCAAGATAACCTTTAGTTATAAGTTTGTAGCTAGTTAGAGACATCAGTTATGAAAATTTAGAAATCTTCAAAATTCTCACATGTCACTTATTACTCCATATAACGACCATATTTATGCATGGTACACATTCATTTCCTGTATATTTCCATGGTACACATTCATTTCCTGTATTTATGCATGGTACACATTCATTTCCTGTATATTTCAATGGTACACATTCATTTCCTGTATATTTCCATGGTACACATTCATTTCCTGTATATTTCCATGGTACACATTCATTTCCTGTATATTTCAATGGTACATATTCATTTCCTGTATATTTCCATGGTACACATTCATTTCCTGTATATTTCCATGGTACACATTCATTTCCTGTATATTTACATGGTACACATTCATTTCCTGTATATTTCCATGGTACACATTCATTTCCTGTATATTTCCATGCATTCATGTACTTATCTTTCTAGTATACATTTGAAAAATAACATTCAAGCCTATTTAAGTTGTTCGAACGAAGTATGTAAGGTAGGTATTATATATGATCAGAGTGGAAGTCAAATTTACTCTTGCGGTACATAGTTAATCTGTAGCTTATATCTAGTAAAATGGTGAACAGATCAGCTTATCATTGTTGTTTAACTTGCACGAGGCACGCACGGGATCTTGTAACAGATAAAAGTAAATACCAGTCACGCACGCTTATTTTTTTTATCCCGCCTTGTACGGAATATCATGATACAGTAACTGTTAGCATCTACAGGAAATTATTGGTAATTTTAAGAAACTACATGTTGAGACAAACATTTCGAATATTACATGACTAGATGTATGCAAGTTTGAAGATGTTTATTTGTGACCGATATTCAACATTATTCTGCTGTATAGATTACCGTACAGTTGTATTAAAAATGTAATCTTTCTTTAGGAAAACTTCTGATCATTCAATCAAGCTTGATGAAATGTGTTTTTCCTCGACTGTTCCTT